>NC_053490.1:364487894-365112894 GCF_905171775.1 Rana temporaria
TTATTCTGCTACTCAATGGATAAAGAAAACTGTATCAGATACTTTAATCAAAATGCCAAAGGTCTCCTAATGTGTCTCTTATTATTTTTTTTATACTATCAGATCTGTTGTTTTTCTTTTTGTTTTGTTTTTTAGGATTCTAGAAATTATTTTCAAGATTTTAATAGTTTTTACACTGATTTCTGTTCGCTTTAAATGCTAATTTAGGTTTGTGATAAAATAAAATGGACATTTACTTAGAAAATGATCTGACATCTCTAATTAATAGAGGCCTTTACAAAAATGACTCCTTTTAGTACTTGGGAACTTTAGAAAAGTGTGTTCTCAGTGTTTACGTGATTAGCCAGATATTTCCTGGCCAGTTCATAAGATATAGTCACCTTTTATCAGAATATGGCAAGCTGTGCATTTTTAAAATAAACATTTCAGCACTTTGCCTATTTTTTTTTACTCCTTCTATCTATCTGGTGTCCTAATTGTCTGCTTTTTGTAGTCCTATGCTGTCATGTTGCGGCATTAGTTTATGACCAGGCTGTCTCTGCCATCCTTTGACATTCTCAGAAATCTTTGAGCATACTGGAAGAAACTTGCAGAGCTGTAACAATAAAGCTCTGATATAGTGAAATTTCACAGCTATGGCTTAGTTATGCTTGGACAGCTTTCAACGGACAGAATGCTTGTCTTTACTATGTTGTGAAGAATCATTGAAAATACCAGGGCATTGTTAACTGTTTGTAGAAGGATTAACTCAGAAATGTGATACAATATTGGTGCCTCTGTAGAAATTAATAAGCAAACCTCTTCAATTATTAGGTTTATTAAATATGGGGTTTGTACAATCAAAAAAATATATATCTAACTTGGATCTCAGTTTACTGTGGGCAGATCAGTTACAAACTATTTCATACTGGTTGATATGTGTTAATGCTTTTTGCACATGATTACTGCTCTGTACATTGCCTTCTTAAACAACTTTGTATATGTTGATATACATACATCTGTATCCCAGACACGAAAATGGAATATCTATTTCCTTATTGTATTTCTAGCAACATGATTGTAAGTGTCTTACACAGTGAGGTTAATTTAATACAGGAAAATAGGCTCTTCTCGATGTAAATAAGGTATGTTCAACCAATCATGTACTAGCAAATATACTGTGTTTTTTTTAAGTTGAAGTTTAGACTTGGTAATTTTTACATGGTTCCAGCTTGGACCAATGTAAGTTTGCATATGTTATATTTGTTAGATCTTTGTGGAGACTGAAAATCACTGTGAAAGATATTGCTACTGCAGTGATCTCCACTAGCTTCTGGGTTCGGTGCTGAGCGGCCTCCCTGCTGCTTACTGAACACAGGAGGTTATTTGTTCAGCACGGTCGCCATTCAGGAAATGCTTTTCATTTTCTCAATTAATACAAAAGGGTTAATTATAGGCTTCCTTCTAGATTTTTTGTTTTGTCAAAGCTTAATTGAACACGCTGAAATTAGAAGCTGATTGGCTACCATGCAGAGCTGCACCATATTTTTCACTCTCCACCCCACAGTGTTTTCTGCTTGGGCGAGGTTGAGATTGTGATGTCACCACCCCACCTCACCACCTTGTGCAATCAGAAATTTCTTTGCATTAATTGAGAAAATGCAAAGTGTTCCCTGAATGGGGTCCATGCTGAGATGATTCAGTGTGTTTACTAAGCAGCAGGGTAACCATTTGGCATGGGACCCAGAAGCTAGTGTAGTATAGGTGCCTAGGGCTAAGTTCACACCTATGCATTTTTCAGTGTGTCTACAGAAACGCACTAAAGTCCATTTTTTAACATTAGTTCCTATGGTTCACATTCACATCTGTGCAGGAACTTTTTGCCACGCAGCACAATGCATTTTTGGCTCAATATACTTCAATGGAATCGCATGAAAAATGCATGTATACACAGTTTTGGTGCATTTCCTGTATGACAGCAGACATTGCCTCCTATCAACATTAACACATTCCAAAAACACAAAATGCATTCAAAACCCCCACAAAAAAAACACAAAATGCGCTGGAAAACAACCTTCAAACTAATCAAAACTAATCAACAGCAAATGCATAGATTTTAACTTAGAATACAGCGATTTCCAGCTTTCACAGGTATGCCGAAGGAGCTGCTGGTTTAGATTTGGGCCTGCCGTTACCTTACTGTTCCGTGCACTCGTCTCAGGGGTTCTCCTTAAAAAAGCAGTTAAAAGAAGAAATGTCTGCACCAAACACCAAGTCTCTTTTTCTCCCTCTGCAGAGACGGTTTTGTATTAAAGATAACTTCAGAAAAGAGAGATGGAGGTTTAAGGGAGATTCAGGCATCTTACTTGCAAACCACAGATATTCTTTTAGGTCCAGAGGAACAGCCGTTTCCACGGCGACCACTGGATAGGCCCACTCTCACTGGTCTAGCAGCCGGTGCGAAGCTCGATCAAAGGATAGTCTTTGCCACAGACTAGGTGTATTGTAGAACTTGCTTGATAGTCTCTGCCACAGACTAGGTGAATTGTAGAACTCATCTCTCAATGCAAGGATCTTTCAGCTGTTCAGGCAGCACTGTGAGGTAAACTTTGAGATCTGGACATATCCTCCAATTGAGTCCTCAATTGCTCAGTCCCTTCCAGCAGGTAAGGCGACACAGCATCATCCCTGGATTAGTAGGTAGCTCCTGGGCCTACATCTCAGTTTGCGAGGCCTCAGGCCAACATGGCCCCCAGGCAGTAACTGCCAACACATTTCTGAGGCCAGGAGGGCCCTCAGGGTGGGATCGGAAGACGAACCCCACAAAATGGTGTCTGCCCCTTAAGTACCCCCTCCCAGAATGCACAGCGGGTTAACCATGCCCTCTGGGCTGCTTCTGGAAAAGAGGTACTCAATGCATCCAGCCTGTTGCCTTTCGAACTCTGACCAGCGGTGACAGCGACACCCACCATCAGATGGAAAATCATGCAACCAGCTAAACTGGAACAGAGCCATGAATTTGAACGAATCTCTCTGGGCCAAAACTTCTGCCCAGGCAACTATAATTTCAACATATAGCGCCCACTAATAAGGGTGCTACACATACTTATATTAGTCCAAGCTGCACCAATGTAACCATGTAAAAATTACCATATCTAAACTTCAGCTTTAATTTCCTATACAATTGAGTATTCAAAGTGAACACAGCTCCGAAAACCTTATTTACTAATTTGCCACAATATCAAGTATTGTTTTATTTTTCTTGGAATAACCAAAATGCATATATTTTCATCCAAGCACTCCCTGCATCTTCTCACACTACAGATATACTGTAAATATGAAGATTGTGTCAAGTAGTTTCACCTTGAATCAGGCAATCCACAAACACGAGGACCACCTATTGAATTTACATTTTAGGTAGTAAAGGCCATCTAAGGGCGCTGTTTCTTTTTTTTCTTTTTTATTTTTTTTAAATCAGCAAATGTTTTGCTGACACCTGTGAATGATGTTTACACTCTCTCTATTTGTCCTTGGGACCTTTGTCACCAGGACAGAAAGTGAGTGGAAAATCCAAAATGTGGTCACCTTTTATAGAATGGTAGTAAAATCTTGCAGTTAGGTCATTTGTTCTGCTGACAACTGACTTAAAATGACCTTTCATTTACTTTGGAGAGATTTCCTTCAAGTTCCTGTTGTATATAGAGGACCTGAAGTATGTTTATACTCTCTCTATTTGTCCTTGGGACCTTTGTAACCAGGACAGAATGTGAGTGAAAAATCTATAATTTTAAGTGGTCACCAATACAGAATGGTAGTAAAATCTTTGTTAGGACATTTGTTCCGCTGACAACTGACCTTTCATTTACTTTGGAGTGATTTCTTCTAAGTTCTTGTTCTATCTATAGGACAGGAAGTAAAGGGAAATATCCCCAATAGGACACAAATGGCAAATAAAAATATATCATTAAACCACAAGTTCAAATCAAGTCCAGGGTTATATTGTATTAGAACAGTCTTCATATCTGGGTGAAAATAAAGTCATAATTTGAACTATTAGCAGCAAAAATGTTGCGTGAGTTTCTGGTAGAATTTGTCTTCTAAAAAATGGATAAAAGTAGTATTGCTAACGGATGTGATTGTTCAGTTCAGGTATTAACAGGCTAAACTGTGATCCATTTTACAGTTACAAAAAAAAAAAAAAAAGAAGCTGTGTCAGGGTTGGGAGGAGTACATTAAAACTTACATATGTAATTTTCCATTTACAACTATGTAGCTACATATTTGTACTTCTCAAGTTTCTTGACAGACGCAGGGAAAATAAGATGGTAAATGGTCCACCCGAGGTCAGGCAAATGAGGAAAGTGGTTTGAACAAAGAAAAGAGAAGAGGAAACAATAAGAAAAAGAAAATGCTGCCCTTTTTTCTCCCCTCTGAATGTATGCTAGTGCGGAGCTTAGGGGATTAATCTCTTAAAAATAAGTGCCATGCAAGCAGACAGCCCGTGATTAAGGTTTTAACTGATCAGTCTGCATCTGACAGGGAACCAGCTATTATCTTAAAGGAATCAAACCCCCATTCAAAGCCTCCGCTCAGCCCGAACATGAAAGGAAATGTCATCCACTAGCAGTTGGGAAAGCCGCAGGGGGAGCACAAAAAAAAAAGAATTAAAGAAAATGAAGAGAAAGAAATAGGAGGGACACAAAATAAAAAAAGAGATCAGGGTAAATGAGGAAAGAAAGAGACAGTGGTGACGAAGTTGGTAACAACGGACAAAAAGTACAACGTATAAAGATAACTAAGTGGAAGGCAGAAAAAGAACAAGGTGTGATAAGGTAATAAAAGACAAAAAGTACTTTAACAAAAAAGAAGTCATTGTATGAGACTAGTTAAGCGTTAGACTAATTATGAATTGGCACTACGCAATTTCCTGTGTATTTATTTTATTCCTTGCGTTCTCAGGCTGAGATATTGAAAAGGGTTTGCATTTTCCCTTGTAAAACCGTAGAAGGATCCCTGACTTGCATCTGCTTGTGCTTTTGGGTTTTGTGGTCTGTTTTTAAATTTATAATGGTTTACACAAAAACACAAGATATTACTTGCAGGTTGAGCTAATACTGAAATCTGTAGCTGTATCACTCTGTACCAAAAAAAAAGAAAAGAGCCACATAAAGGGGTTTAATTATACATTTATAGGGTCAAACTAAACAGGGGATTTCTCGTTTTCAGAAAAATCTCTTAAGCCCTGTACACACGATCGGATATCTGATGGAATCTAATCCGATGGATTTTTTCATCGGATATCCGATGAAGCTGACTTTCATCAGTCTTGCCTACACACCATCGGTCAAAAATCCGACCGTGTCCAACTAGGTGACGTAAAACAGTACGACGTGCTGAGAAAAATGAAGTTCAATACTTCCGAGCATGCGTCGACTTGATTCTGAGCATGCATGGATTTTTGACCGATGGACTTTTACACAGACGATCGTTTTTTTCTATCGTTTTTTATCCATAGGAAAATTTTAAAACATGTTCTATTTTTTTTCACCGATGGAAAACAAACCGATGGGGCCCACACATGATCGGTTTGTCTGATGAAAACGGTCCATCGGTCTGTTTTCATCAGACAAACCGATCGTGTTTACAGGGCTTTAAGGGATTTGCATTGTGTATCTCTTTACGTGTGTTTCTCCAACTATCTCTTTTAGAGCTAAACATTCAAAATTAAAAAAACCTTGTTATAATTAATTCTAATAAAACATAATATACCCATTTAAAGCTGAATTCTATGTGTGTTTTTTATTTTTATTTTTTATTTTGCACAGTTGCGTAGTTACGATTAAATATATCCCATACCTAGCTGATCTCTGCAGAAGTGGAGAATCACTCTAGTAGCTTCCACTGCTACAGTGATCATAACTGTCTTTCAGGACATGTGCATTTTTCTCAATAAATATAAGGCAGTGATGTCACAATCTCCACTGGTCCATTCAGAGAATGCTTTGTATTTATTGAGAAAAATACAAAGTGTTCTCGGAATGGTCCCCATGCTGACCCTCTGTGGATACTATGCAGCAGGGCAGCCACCTGGTGCAGGACCTGAAAGAGAATGAAGATCACTGTATTGGTGGCTACTAGAGTAATTCCCCGCTTCCATAGGAATTAAAAAGATATGGAAGATGTATAGTTACATTGGTTTAAGGTAGACCAATGCAAAAAAACAAACTGGAATTCAGCTTTAACCACTTCAATCCCGGAAGAATTTACCCCCTTCCTGACCAGAGCACTTTTTGCGATTCGGCACTGCTTCTCTTTAACTGACAATTGCGCGGTCGTGCGATGTGGCACCCAAACAAAATTGACATCTTTTTTTCCCACAAATAGAGCTTTCTTTTGGTGGTATTTGATCACCTCTGTGGTTTTTATTTTTTGCGCTATAAACAAAAAACAATGCAACAATTTTGAAAAAAACACAATGGCCCAGATTCAGGTAGAATGGAGCAATATTTGCGTGGGCAAAGAGCAAAGATTTTTCTCTGCGCCCACGCAAATATTTCGATTTGCCCAGCGATTCACGAAGCAGTAGCTCCGTAAATTGCGCGGGCGATATGCTAAACAGCCGGGCGTAAGGCTGCCTAATGTAAATGATCCCGCCGGGGGCGGGAATCATTTAAATTAGGCGCGCTCCCGCGCCGAGCGAACAGCGCATGCTCCGTCGGGAAACTTTCCCGACGTGCATTGCGGCAAATGACGTCGCAAGGACGTCATTTGCTTCTAAGTGAACGTGAATGGCGTCCAGCGCCATTCACGAATCACTTACGTAAACAACGTGAAATTCAAATTTCACGAGCGGGAAGCGCAGCTATACTTTAGCATAGGTTGCCCCTGCTATAGCAGGAGCAACCTTGCGCTAAAGTTGCTGTACGGAAACTCCGTACCTTGCGTGCCCAGGGCCCGCGCAACTTTTGTGAATCGGTGGTAGTATGCAATTTGCATACTATACGCCGATCACAATGGCCGCGCCCCCTAGCGGCCAACGCAAGAATGCAGCCTGGGATGTGAAGGCATAAGGAGGCTTATGTCTGTCAGATCCTAGGCTGCATTCGGTGTAACGAGGTTCCTGAATCAGGAGCACTCGTTACACCGGAGCAAGTAAGCACTTGCGCCGCGCAACCTATGGTTGCGCGGGCGCAAGTGCTTCTTGAATCTGGGCCAATATCTTTTACTTTTTGCTATAATAAATATCCCACTTTAAAAAAAAAAAAAAAAATCCACAGTTTAGGCCGATATGTATTCTTATATATATTTTTGGTAAAAAAAAATCGCAATAAGCGTTTTGATTGGTTTGCGCAAAAGTTATAGCATCTACAAAATCACAGGGGCACGCGAACGGCAGGAAATTCAAGGCAACGTACAGGTACGTTGCTTTGCGCATCCGTGCCATTCTGCCAACGTATATGTACAGTCGCAAGTGGTTAAGAAACGCACACAATAATTTTGACACTGTACTCTTCCACAAAACCGAGCCATAGCTAACACACAAAACTTACAGTGCCTTGAAAAAGTATTCATACCTTTTTGAAACTTTCCACATTTTGTCATGTTACAACCAAAAACGTAAATGTATTTAATTGGGATTTTATGTTGTAGATCAACACAAAGTGGCACATAATTGTGAAGTGGAAGGAAAATGATAAATGGTTTTCAATTTTTTTTAACTAATAAATATGTGAAAAGTGTGGCATGCTTTTTTTTTTTAGCCCGCCCCCAGAGTAATTTTTTGTAGAACCACCTTTGGCTGCAATTACAGCTGCAAGTCTTTTTAGGGATGTCTCTACCAGCTTTGCACATTTTGTGACATTTTGGCCCATTCTTTGTAAAACACCTCAAGCTGTGTCAGATTGGATAGAGAGCATCTGTGAACAGCAATTTTCAAGTCTTGCCACAGATGCTCAATTAGATTTAGGTCTGGACTTTGACTGGCCCATTCTAACACATGAATATTCTTTGATCTAAACTATTCCATTGTAGCTCTGGCTGTATGTTTAGGGTCGTTGTTCTGCTGGAAGGTGAACCTCCTCCCCAGTCTCAAGTCTTTTGCAGACTCTAACAGGTTTTCTTCTAGGATTGCCCTGTATTTGGCTCCATCCATCTTCCCATCAACTCTGACCAGCTTCCCAGTCCCTGCTGAAGAAAAGCATCCCCACAACATGATGCTGCCACCACCATGTTTAATGGTGGGGATGGTGTGCTCAGAGTGATGTGCAGTGTTAGTTTTCTGACACACAGCGTTTTGCTTTTAGGCCAAAAAGTAAAATTTTGGTCTCATCTGACCAGAGCACCTTCTTCCACGTGTCCCCCACATGGCTTCTCACAAACTGCAAACAGGACTTCTTATGGTTTTCTTTCAAAAATAGCTTTCTTCTTGCGACTATTCCATAAAGGCCAGATTTGTGGCGTTCACGACTATAAGTTGTCATGTGGACAGATACTCCCACCTGAGCTGTGGATCTCAGCAGCTCCTCCAGAGTTACCATTGGCTTCTTGGCTGCTTCTGTGGTTTATGTTCTCTTTGCCTGACCTCTCAGTTTAGGTGGATGGCCATGTTTTGGTAGGTTTGCAGTTGTGCCATACTCTTTCTAATTTCGGAAGATGGATTGAACAGTTCTCTGTGAGATGTTCAAAGATTGTGTAGTGCCTGGTTACTTCAAAGTACCGGTGCTGTTTAAATTTAGAGGGAGATCAGAGTGTTAATTAAACTCTTATCCAGGTAATGTGTTCAAACTTGGGTCTCTGTCTCAGCTTGGCTGTGTTGTGGGCTCATTCTGTTGTTCCTGGGGTGTTCTTCCCACCCCAGGACAGTAGGTGGCAGCAGTGGAGTCAAGGTTTGGGTGCTTTTCCCCAGCAGCCAATCGGGAGGGTTGAGCCTCGCTGTGCATGCTGGGGGAGGGTATTTATGGGGTAGACGCCATTTGTTCTGGGTCTTCTTCTTTAAATGCGGCACCCACCTTTAGGGTGACTCCACCGCGGCATCCCGGCGTTATGACCTACCAGGGCGTGCGTGCCATGCGGTGTTCCTGGTCCTGGGACCATGTTGAGAGGCCTTTCCAGGTAAGCTATTCCCACTCAAGCATGAAGTGTTGCACGTGGGAGCAGGATTGTTCCCTATTGCTACGCCTGAATTTGCTATTCTTCTTCTCCTTTCAACTCTACCTTCTTCACCACAAGTTTTATTGTTTTTACCTGGCTGGGTAATAAAGAGCACAGCAAAAGACACCTGTCATGGATATTCCGTTATGTGGTAGAGATTTTTCAAATCCATATTTATAAGATTTATATGAAGATGTATATGTCATTCTTTTACAAAGCTTTTTTATTAATGAGACTAGGATATGTCGATGGGCCGTTTTTTTTTAGTCAACAGAGTGACTCGATGTTACAGTTCACCTAACAAAAGGCTTTTAAACCTATATTAGCATAGGGAGGTTATCTCAAAGGGATGGGGATCTGATAAGAAGTGTCCTCTCATTGAAGTACAAGACTTTCCTGTCATCTCCTGTTTGAGGACCAAATTTAGGACTGTGTTAATCAGATAATAATACCAGGTGTGGGTGTGTATATTAAAAGAGATTCCTTTCATCTTTTGTCTAATTACAGGCCACAATAGGACATGACCCACAGGGCGATACTGGGTGGGTCGGGGGTCCTTAATTGCCATCCTGAAAAGGACACATATTCAACCAATCATATTAGAGGGTTTTTTTAATTCTTAGAGGGTATAAAAAACAGTGCTAGCTTGACTGAGAGACAGACTGGATCATGAGCTGATTGGGAAAACTTGGTGAAGTACTCTGTAAATATTCTCTCTCTCCTTCCCTCTCTCTCTCTCTCTCTCTCTCTCTCTCTCCTTCCCTCTCTCTCTCTCTCTCTCTCTCTCTCTCTCCTTCCCTCTCTCTCTCTCTATCTCTCCCTTCCTAAGCTTAATCTCTGTAACTTTTCCTTTCCTATGAATTGTCTTGAGATACTGATGTATCCATTTTAGCCATCTTACTGTTTGTATAATTGTGTGCCTGGGATATCATCTTGGTGTATGTTATAGTTGTAAATATTAGAGTAATACAAGTTTCTTCTCTGTATCAATAAATGTAATACTTTTCTCTTTTTCGCAGCGCTATTCTTTGTTTTAATTTTTATATAGACAAAAAGGTTTTTATAGCTTATTTTAATTATTTACGTGCGATATTAATATCCCTCTGATTATTAATTATGTACGTGCGTTATTAATTTTTCTATGACAAAATGGTGCCCCGTGTAGTGAGGAGGGTTTAAAGTTTGGATAGATATGATTTATTGTATGGTAGACAGAACTGGTTTAGGTCTATTTTGTTTTAACCTGTCTGAATACCGAACAAACTTACTCTTCAGAACTTAACTTTTTTTTTGTCTATGCGAATGTGTTGATGAGACTGATTTTGAATAATGTAGATATATATAGAATGAAATTGCAACAGGGAGCAGTGCGGTTATTTTTTTCTGACCGCTAGGTGGGGCTTCCGTCGAATTCCGCGTCGAGTATGCAAATTAGCTAGATACGCAAATTCCCGAACATACGCCGGGCCGACGCAGTAAAGTTACGTCATTTGTGTAAGTCGTCCGTGAATGGGGCTGGTCGTCATTTACGTTCACGTCGAAACCAATGACGTCCTTGCGGCGTACTTTGGAACAATGCACACTGGGAAATTCCACGGACGGCGCATGCGCCGTTCGGCAAAAATGCCAATCACATCGGGTCACAGTAGATTTACAAAAAACACGCCCCCTGATCCAAATTTGAATTAGGCGGGCTTGCGCTGGCTGATTTGCGCTACACCGCCGCAACTTACGGAGCTAGTGCTTTGAGAATACAGCGCTTGCCCGTCTGGGTTGCAGAGGCGTAGCGTAGAGCGGATACGCTACACCCGCACAAATTTACACTGCTGACTTTGAATCTGGCCCTGTGTGCCTCTTTGCAGTTGACCCTTTGAATGAGATTAGGCCAATCTTTGTGAGTGAAACACACCTATGCTTTTGTAAATAAACAGTGGGGCGATGGCGCCGCTATAATGATTAATATTCAATAAGGTGTGGGTGTAGTGGTTATTAAACCTATGTGACTCAGTTGGTGAACCTCCACCAATAGTTGGTGTCCAAGAAACCTCCACGTTAGTAGGAGAAATAGATGAATGAATAAAGTCAGGACCCTGTGCAGGCCAGCAAAGAGAAGTGACTTGTGATAAAAAAAAACATTTAAAATTAGAAATAAAGCAGTTCAAATGAATATCCAAAGAAACACCCGCATGAAGCGCTACACCATAAGGACGGTAAACCACAGTGTGGTCAGTGGTTAAAGAAGTTTCACTAAAACACAATCCGTGCAGCTGTCAACCACTAAGGAGACATGGGCAAAAAGCAAAAGAACAAAAACATACAGCGCACAAGGGTTAAGTGAATGTCACTTTATAGTCTGTAATGTGTGGAAAAACATATATGCATGAAAAATTGAAAAGTTGAAAAAAAATTTTTGTAAAAAAATTTGTTTGAAAATTTTTTAAAAAAATATCACATTTATATCAAAATTTCAGACTGCATCTGAATCCCACAGTGTTACATTATCATCCGATGAGGTTAAATTAATGTGATGAGCGTGATTAATCCTTGTTGTTTGCCTTATAAAGATAGAGATCTGTCCAGAGTCATTATCGCTGGTTCTTAAATAATATATTAGGGGTATCCTTATCCAGATGGCATCTGTCCAGGGTTCCTACGAGGTTGGCACCGATGAAATCGCGGAAGTGACGTACCTCACTGCACATAGGACAGGAGTCCATCTAACACTTAAAAGACAATCCTTCAAAAGTTTTCCTTTCTTCCTTGGGTATTACTTCAGACCTGTATAAGATCTATATAAGGATCGCAGGCAGTGTTGCAAAGTCACAATAAGCTTAGTGTGTATAAAGCCAGAAGAAATCAGCTGCTTGATCCAGAAGGGGAACTGCAAAGCATTAAGGACAAGAGTGCTCACTGAACATATGACCCTGCGGCATTCTCGGAATGCCGCAGGGTCATATGTTCAGTGAGCACTCTTGTCCTTAATGCTTTGCAGTTCCCCTTCTGGATCAAGCAGCTGATTTCTTCTGGCTTTATACACACTAAGCTTATTGTGACTTTGCAACACTGCCTGCGATCCTTATATAGATCTTATACAGGTCTGAAGTAATACCCAAGGAAGAAAGGAAAACTTTTGAAGGATTGTCTTTTAAGTGTTAGATGGACTCCTGTCCTATGTGCAGTGAGGTACGTCACTTCCGCGATTTCATCGGTGCCAACCTCGTAGGAACCCTGGACAGATGCCATCTGGATAAGGATACCCCTAATATATTATTTAAGAACCAGCGATAATGACTCTGGACAGATCTCTATCTTTATAAGGCAAACAACAAGGATTAATCACGCTCATCACATTAATTTAACCTCATCGGATGATAATGTAACACTGTGGGATTCAGATGCAGTCTGAAATTTTGATATAAATGTGATATTTTTTTAAAAAATTTTCAAACAAATTTTTTTACAAAAATTTTTTTTCAACTTTTCAATTTTTCATGCATATATGTTTTTCCACACATTACAGACTATAAAGTGACATTCACTTAACCCTTGTGCGCTGTATGTTTTTGTTCAAATGAATATCCAGGTTGAGGCCTCTAGGAACTAGAGACCCCAACCTGTGTATCCAACGGGTCTCATTTTGTGAGACCTGGATCTTTTTGTTGCCCCCGCCAGTGGTCTTTAATAATGTCAACCCCATAGAACGTGAGGCAAGATGGATCCTTATGATGTTTTTCCTCAAAATGTCTAGAGAGACTATGTTTTGGGAATCCATTACGTATGTTTTGGATGTGCTCACATGTTCTTACACATAAGGGTCTGGTGATACGGCCCACATACTGGAGTCGGCAGCGGCACTCTATGACGTAGGTCACATGGGTGCTATTACAAGTAATACGTTATTTTATCTGGAATTCTCTATTGGGTACATGGGACTTGAATGTTGTTTTTCTCCGAGGCTGTGGTTTATTTGTTTTGCACGGTGGGCATCTCTGGCATCCGTGGAGTCCTTCAGGTTCTGGACAGGTGTTCGCTTCCCTGGAGGGATCGAGTGCATTGTGGACGGGGTGTGTTAGTGGTGTTGGTGCTCTGCGGTGGGTGAGTCTGGGTCGTGATGGCAATACCGCTACTAAAGTTCTGTGCTCTTTCAAAATGGGCCAATACTTTTTGAAGATCTTTTCCAATTGTTGGTATTGGTTGCTGTATACTGTGATAAAGGCCAGATCCATGGTAGGTGCTTAATGAAGCTTTTTCTTGTTGAGCAAAGCTTCCCTATCCATCTCACAAATGTTAATTTTCAGTACCTATGCTTTTGGGCTGTGTTACCACTGGTGCAACTCCAATGTGGCCTGATTCAGGGTGCGATTTGGAAATGCAGCTTTAGTGCGACTGTGGTGTGGCTTTGAATGCGTTTTTTTGATCCAGAAGTCGCATCAAAATGGTGCAGGTACCTTTATCGGTCGCTGCAGCATTGAGCCACATAGATTGGAATGGGTGCTATTGAAATCAATGGGCTGCGAGTTGTAATGCGACTTTGGGTCCAAAGTCGCATGGCAAATCGCATCAGTGGAAACGGAGACTAAAATCACACTGAATTATCTGGATGTATGTGAATCTATTTCTCTGTTTAAACAAATAACTGGGGATTGCAAGCAGTGTAATTGAATCTGGAAACACTGGCTATATTGTAACTAAAAAAATCATAGTGTAATTAGGGGTTCGTCAGTTAAAATTGCCTCCTGTAGTACAAGCCATCATAGGGTCTAATCATGCTTAACGCTTGGGAAGCCCTGTGGTACAGTAAGCATTTCTTTTATAATACTTTGGAAAGTCTACGGGGAGGTTGAGCCATTTGGTTTGGAAAATCTCCGGGCTAATTTTTTGAAGGACTATAATCAGTACATGGATTGTTCTGGCAAGTAGTGAAAAAAAATCGGTAAAGGTGGACGGGGGAGGTACCCGCCGACCCAATCATGTCAAAGTGTAGCTAGCTTTGGAATAAGCGCCCTCTAAGGGTTGCGGAACAGCTCAAGGTCCTACATTCGTAAAAAGATGGGAAATCGAATCGCTTCAAAACAGAGTTACCGTGGGGAACCTTACCACTTGACTTCGAGGGAAGAAATGATAGATAAATATGGACCTTGGGTTGTGAAATATATAAATGATGGGAATCGCTAGACTGGAAACGGTATTTTTAAGAGAAATGTGAGATGCTTGGAGGGCAGGGATGGTAGGATAACAGAACTGATGAGGTGAGTATTTTTAATAGGGAATCCACATTTCCAGAGAGCCTAAACCTTGAAGTGATAAACAGAGGTTATGGGTTTAAGTAGGATATAGAACATGTGGATCTGTTTAAGGTCTTGAGGTCATATTTGACCTAGCTAAACAGGTTGTGCGGAAATGTGTGAGATCCTTCTATTCTGTGAGAGTGTGTGACATGTGTTCTCTGCTGCTGACTCAGTGCTGACAGCCCAAATTACCCCCCCTCCTTTTTTTTTCTAGGTCTGGGAGAGTGGAAAAAGAGATCTTATTGACTTACAAATGACCTGCATTCTGTAAATGTGAATTGAAAAGGGCAATTACAAAAATGTGTTTGTTTTTCTTTACAGAAGGTTCTGCGAAAACGTTGTGATGAAATATGACTGTCTTGCAAGACAAAAGGGAAACTTATAAAAAATGTGTTTGTTTTAAAACTGCTCATTTTTAACCATGGTGAATACATTTTTTAGGGGGGAATTATTGGTATACCATAGAACAAAAATCCATATGGCATTAATATGTATTTTATAGTAATACATATTAATGAAACGTTGAGCTCAACAATTTTTGGTATTTTAAAAGAAAGTGCACGGTTTATGTAATATAATGTAATGTATATGTGTGTTTTATATGCTAATGTCTTGTTACAGATATATAACCATTGTTTTTGGTTTCCAGGTTAAGAAAAAATTGAATGTTTATTACTAAACTTTTATTTTGTGTTTTATCCCTCAGAATCGATAACTGTGTTTTTCAGGATTTCAGAATAAGAGGAAATCTTTAGGTTGGTTAGTCGGTCGGGTTTCACAAGGTTTAGGTTTTCATGACCAGTATCTAGTTGGAACGTCTAGTGGTCAGTCCATTTGGCTATGTTTTTGGACCACCTAGTGGGGGTTACATGTGCTGATCCACTGAATAGCAGAACCAACTAACTGAGGTCCGTGTATTAGTTTTTTATGAAAAATTGAGTAAGACTGCAAGGGATAATTGTCACTCTAACACATATATTAGGCTAAGTAGCATTCAGGGGTACCACACTTAGTGTTACAAGGGTTTTGGGGTATTCTCCAGCGGTTGAAATGGATCGGCCATAGATCCGTGGCATATCTGTTTTCTTATTTACCGAAGATCAGCCATGCTGACACGTGTAGTTCCATAGATCTAATAGGTAACATCCTGATGTTACTTTGGCCAGACTTGTGTTTTTAGGACTTCTTAAACTCCCCCCGCTGTTAAGCCTGGCTGTACAAGGTTGCATTGCCTCAGTGCTACAAGGAATTTTTTTTTTTTCTTAGTCTATTGGTCAGTTGTGTCTGGTAGCACCCATTCCCTTGAGCTGGATACACTATATGCAATTCTTGTTTTCCAATTTCTTTTAGATTTACCGGCAGACATATAGTACGAGGGCCTGCCTGGTGGCATACGTGTTGAAAGTGCATAGGTCTGGCCTCGTATTGTATAGTTTAGGGTTGTGTCAGGAGAAAAGGGGTGCAGGAAGATCGCATGGGGTGATACCAGCTCTTGGCTGTTCCAAGGGCCCTCACTTCCAATATATATGTGGGCATGCAGTATTCTCCTCAGTTAATATCCATATGTGTCCTTTCTATCCTAGATTACGTGTGTACCTTAATTGGTGGTCTGTGACTTGCATGCCAAGAATATCAGTGCCCCAGGGTGGCACTAGACTCCTGTCTTTCATGGGAGTCCTGTCTGAAGGGTGAAGGCAGTTTGTTTTGTAGGGGTGAAGGATAACATAGTCTAATTACTGAATTGATAGAGGAGGGAGAAAGTGTGCAGCCTCTATGAGGGATCGGGTGTACCTGGTGGCAGGTGGTTTTCAATCCGGGTATCCAGACTATTTCTCATAGTAAAGAGAGGCTCAATGGCGACTGTCTTGGGAGTGAGAGATGGGTCATTGGGTACCGTAATCACAATAGAGCTGGAGATAATCAGGAACACATTGGGAGGCCCTGGGCTACATATCAGGGAAGGGTTAGGAAAATCCAACTCGTTCTATTCTCATCCATAAGGGCAGGGAAGGAACTTTGGGCATGGACGGAACTTTGGGCATATATCACGGTAAATTTATGTACTATTTTATCGGACTCTACTGGGTTACACCCTGGAGTCCATCCTGTTCTGAGGGTGGTGAGTCCAGACAGGAATTGAAAGAAATGTTGGAATGGGTGACTAGTATGACATAAATGTATGTGGTGCAGGTACCCAGGAGACTGGCACCTATGCATAATAGGGTGTCTGTTGGCCAAACTAGAGGGTGCCAGGTGATACATCAATGGGGTGAAAACTTCCTCGTAGAGGCTGGCTCTCAAGCTTAGCAGTCCTATAAAGAAGCCTGTTCCAATCCAGACCAGTACAAATTTTTATCATGTTCGTGTAATTTTTTAGTAATTTTTTATTTCTATTTTTTATTTTGTATTCATTTTTGTATCCATTACAATTTTTTTACGTTTAATTTTTATACATTTTTTTTTTAATTTTAAAGTTATTTTTTTTTATTCATTTTTTTCTCGCTCAGTTTTATTTCAATTTTTAGTAATTTTTAATCAATTTTTCTCATTTCTAATTTTTATCAGTTTTTTGTTGTCAGTTTTAATTTTTATATTTTTTCTCTCATTTTTCTCCCTGAAGGGTTATGGTTATAATTTTTTTACTTTTAATTTTTTTAAAGTTTTTCATTATTATTTTTATTTAGTTATTTTTTCCTCTTATTTCATTCAGGTGAGAAAGGTTCCAAAAGGTTTGAACTTTTTCCACCTGAAGGGGGGAGTAGTGCATAGACCTGGAAGAGGAAAATAGTAAATAATGCATTGTTTTTAATTGCCCTCTTGTTGGAGAACTATATATTATTTTTTATTATTTTTCTTTGGTTTGGGGAAGAGCCTCTAAAATTTTTTTTAGTAAAAAGTACAGTCGGGTTTGACTAAATTCTAAAAAGTTTCTTGGCAACCATTGTTTAGTCGCTCCTTTTTAATATTTTTCATTTTTGTTTTTAACCCGACTTGTACATTATTAAGTGACCATGATCATGATCACTTGTTGATCACCAATAGGGCAGAAGAGTCTATTTTTTTTTTGTTTTTTTGTTTTGTTCTTGTTTTTTTTAAGAGAGGACCCTAGAACTATATTTTTTTCCTGTTGATCTAGGAATAAGCCTCTTCAATTTGTAATAATAACGTGCGGTCAGGTTTACCCAAAGTCTACAAATTTAAATCATCTCTCTCTCGTTATTATCTGTGTACCTGACCAGCAAAAATACCACCAATTACTAGTAGGAGAGAGGAGTCGTTTTTTTGAACAGAACAATGTTCTATTTTTTATTACGTTTTTTGAATACCGATTCAATGCTCTTTAACAATCGAAAGTGGAATCTAAACTGGAGAGCTTGGTTGGAGCAGCATTAAATCTGTAGTTTTTTTTTTTTTTTTTATGTTTCTCCCTTTTTCTATTCTCCATATTCTTTTTCATTACTCACCTCTCTTCCTTTCCTCCTTTAATATTAGTTTATTGTTGGCTTCTATCATACATCTTCTCAGGATAATGTAACTAGAACTTCAGTCATATTTTGTTTTTAAGGCGTGTGAGAATTCCTGCCCGCCAGTGCCATATTGTACACCCATTTGACCAAAATATCCCTGGACATCCAGGTTTTCATGTCTTAAAGTAATTCTACCTCCCCTAGTCTACCTACGGCTTTATAATCATAAAGGCCACCCCACGGCTCCTGTCTGACATTCCTCCAATAACTGTACACTGACGTTCTCCTTTCTCCTTTTGTATTCATACATGACTGTCTGGAGGCCCACCCAACCACCACCTGAAGAAACAACGACAACCAAGTCATCTTTTTTTTGGAAGACAAACGTGCCATGAATAAGACACTCCGAAACCCTTCTTCACCATGCTGGAAAAGTGCTGCCTCGCAGTCCGATCCAATGGTGACAATCAGAACACCATCTTTCCAAGATACAGGACTAAATATGTAAGGATCCCGCCATCAATGTTGGAGTTCCACTCCTCCAATGCAGAGGGGTGATGAAACATTGCAGTACAGACACTCATGGTTCGGAGCTGAAGTCTCAAAGGCATCAGGACTGTCTCAAGTCTACATTGATGAGTTACGGCGAGTTCAAGAAAGGAAGAGGCCGCAGTGGTGGTGGGGGAAGGGTCGGGGCTTCTGGGCCGTTGTGAGTGGGTACCGGATCATTGAAGGAGGACATAAGTTCAAGAATGAACTTCAGGGGAAACTGTGGTAGAGATTTTTCAAATCCATATTTTTAAGATTTATATGAAGATGTATATGTCATTCTTTTACAAAGCTTTTTTTATTAATGAGACTAGGATATGTCGATGGGCCGTTTTTTTTTAGTCAACAGAGTGACTCGATGTTACAGTTCACCTAACAAAAGGCTTTTAAACCTATATTAGCATAGGGAGGTTATCTCAAAGGGATGGGGATCTGATAAGAAGTGTCCTCTCATTGAAGTACAAGAATTTCCTGTCATCTCCCGTTTTAGGACCAAATTTAGGACTGTGTTAATCACATAATAATACCAGGTGTGGGTGTGTATATTAAAAGAGATTCCTTTCATCTTTTGTCTAATTACAGGCCACAATAGGACATGACCTACAGGGCGATACTGGGTGGGTCGGGGGTCCTTAATTGCCATCCTGAAAAGGACACATATTCAACCAATCATATTAGAGGTTTTTTTTAATTCTTAGAGGGTATAAAAAGCAGTGCTAGCTTGACTGAGAGACAGACTGGATCATGAGCTGATTGGGAAAACTTGGTGAAGTACTCTGTAAATATTCTCTCTCTCCTTCCCTCTCTCTCTCTCTCTCTCTCTCTCCTTCCCTCTCTCTCTCTCTCTCTCTCTATCTCTCCCTTCCCATGCTTAATCTCTGTAACTTTTCCTTTCCTATGAATTGTCTTGAGATACTGATGTATCCATTTTAGCCATCTTACTGTTTGTATAATTGTGTGCCTGGGATATCATCTTGGTGTATGTTATAGTTGTAAATATTAGAGTAATACAAGTTTCTTCTCTGTATCAATAAATGTAATACTTTTCTCTTTTTCGCAGCGCTATTCTTTGTTTTAATTTTTATATAGACAAAAAGGTTTTTATAGCTTATTTTAATTATTTACGTGCGATATTAATATCTCTCTGATTATTAATTATGTACGTGCGTTATTAATTTTTCTATGACAGTTACTACTTCTATATGCACCATACACCCTTAAGATGGTGGAGGAGCAATGAGGTACATTGCCACCCAAAACAAAACAGCAGCTCCTCCGGGGTTAGTGCTACAATTGGAATATTTTTTTATCACCTAACCCTGCTTTAAACTTCTTCACAACTTTATCCTTGACCTGGATGGTGTGTTTCTTGGTCTTCATAATGCTTTTTGTTCACTAACAATCCTGAGGGCTTCACAAAACAGCTATATTCATACTGAGTTTAAATTATGCACAGGGGGACTATTTACTAATTAGGTGACTTCTGAAGGCAATTGGTTCCACTAGATTTTAGTTGAGGGTATCACTCTGGCTGCTCTGCATTTTGACTGAGCATCAGTGTTAATTTGCCCAGAAGGTGTTGTTTACATGGCATGTCCCTTCTGATGGGACACAGGACTAGCACCATAAAAAAAAACAGTAGAGTGCACTGCTGTGCCCCCTGGGCAGCCCACAACCCGGTACACTGTAACTACAGCAGTTCTTAGCATTACCCCCAGACAAATCTTGCCTCATTAACACCCCACTGCCTCCTATTAATAGTTGTTTGCAATTATAAGTAATGCGAAGGCCATAGGGGCTGTTACTAATGTCACCATACCATGTAGTACCTTTTGCAACAGTCTACTCCTGCTTCTGAGTCTCTATATCTGCCAACATAAACGGAGGATCTAAGGCATTGACCCTGAGAACAAAAAACAGTCTTGTACAGTCTTTCTACCCATCAAAAAAATTGCATGTTTGACCCCACTAACACTAATGCAAGTATTTCTGGTAGGAGATATTGAAGGTGGAATTAAATGGTGCATATGAGAGTGATAAACATTTACTGGTAGATTAAATGTTGCAATGTTACTGGGATAACGACATTTCTCCACTGGACTGTATAATGGTTTCTTCTAAGAGGCCTAAATGCTGTCATTTATTGTAGTAACAAAGGTTGTTGTTAATCTAAAAGAAACATTTTTTTTTATAAAACACAACCGTAGGTGTACTGCTCCCACCTAAATCGAATGACACCTCCAAGTCCAGAGACACAGTGAAACAGACAATGATAAATAATATGCAACTACATCCAGCAGCGGTGGCCACATGCTGAAAATAAGAAAAATATTAAAGCACACAAAGCCACCAGTTCAATAATCAAAATTTGAGTCACAGTTTTGGAATTAGAACATCAACAAACGTGATCTAGCAGTCCAGTTTTCTGATTTAACTAAGCTAACTATACCTGTACTATAAAGCCCAAACTTGTTTGTTGTCCCAACAAATATGCAGTAAACAAATTCCTATCAAACGCAACAAAGTGGCAACCAATATACTGCCTCAGTGACACAACAGGCGTGTGGTCTCTTTAAGATATTCACATTGATGAAATTCTCTTCCCAGACAGTTGCACCTGCCTGTAACCTTCTGATCAAAGCAGTTGTCTGTATATAGCCTCTGTTGCTGAACAGTCTTTTCTTGAAAATGCAATATTGTCTATCACACTCATCATTTTCTGATGAGATGAACAGGTAGCTTAAGATATGGCGGTACTGTACATCAAAATGTGGTTCTAGAAATCTGAGAGCCAGAAGCTTCTGTGGGTAACCTTCTGATCAAAGCAGTTGTCTGTATATAGCCTCTGTTGCTGAACAGTCTTTTCTTGAAAATGCAATATTCTTGAAAATGCAATATTGTCTATCACACTCATCATTTCCTGATGAGATGAACAGGTAGCTCAAGATATGGCGGTACTGTACATCAAAATGTGGTTCTAGAAATCTGAGACAGGTTCACAAAATAGCACAAATAATTTATTTGCAGAGACACATACAATATGGCAGTCGGCTCTCCTCAATCATCCTAGAAATATTAGGTGGAATCCACTATAGCCTTTTCTGAACAAATCAACAGGATGTTTCCCTGAAGTCTCTCTCTGCTATCCTCTCCTTATGCCTAGTACAGACGATAGGATTTATCCGCGGATACGGTCCTCCGGACCGTTTCCGCGGATAAATCCTCTGAGGATTTTGATCCGACGGAGTGTACACACTCGGACGGATGGGTTCGGACGGATCGATCCGGTGAGTCTGTACAGACCACCGAATCGATCCGCTGGAGCCGATTCCAGCGGATAGATTTCTTAGCATGCTAAGAAATTTTTATCCGCTGGAAATCGGTCGGCCCGAAATATATCCGCGGATAAATATCCGGATAAATATCCGCTGGATCGTACACACGGATCAATTTCAGCGGATCGATCCTCTCGTGTGCACGGGGCCTTAATCTCCTTCCTTCGAGACTGTCCTGCAGAACATTCCTTCCTCTGATGTCACATTTGCACTCTAGACTGACACATACAGTGTGTCCCTCATGTATGTGGCTATCCCCTAGAGATAAACTGCATCATCCATTTTGGTGTGGTCCAAGTCCTTTGCCTCTAATTTTGGAGGGCCCATTAGTTGCTGAAATCAGTCATTGGGAAATAGTTGCTGCCACATAAGACTTCTTTCACATGTGTGGCAAGGGGGTGGTAAAACCAGATGGTTGAGACAGAGTTTTACCCCCTGCCTAAGCTAGGTTGCATTTGAAATACATGTACATGAAAAAACCTTCTGCCCTTTGCTGTCTATATTTGTAAATAGCTGTGCACAGATTTAAATATATATAGCACTTCCTGTCTCTGGGTCGTTGGGTCGAAAACCTCAGAAGGAGAAAGCAAAGAGAGCTAGAATGTTGGAGACCATGTGTGCTGTCCTCTGTTGCCAATAGCTTTTGTGTGTGTGTGTGTGTGTGTGTGTGTGTATACGTGTGTGTGTGTGTGTATATATATACATATATATATATATATATACACAAAGCATCTCACAAAAGTGAAGAATGAAGAAATTACTCTTTGCTACAATGTAAAGTAGTGAGTGTATAGCTTGTATAACAGTGTAAATTTGCTGCCCCCTCAAAATAACGCAACACACAGGCATTAATGTCTAAACCACTGGCAACAAAAGTGAGTACACCAAGTGTAAATGTCCAAATTGGGCTCAATTAGCCATTTTCCCTCCGCGGTGTCATGTGACTCGTTAGTGTTACATAGTACAATGGGGAGCAGGAGTGTTAAATTTGGTGTTATTGCTCTCACTCTCTCATACTGGTCACTGGAAGTTTAACATGGCACCTCATGGCAAAGAACTCTCTGAGGATTTAAAAAAAAAAATGTTGCTCTACAAGATGATCTAGGCTATAAGAATATTGCCAAACCCTGAAACTGAGCTGTAGCATGGTGGCCAAGACCATACAGCGGTTTAACAGGAAAGGATTCACTCAGAACAGGCTTCGCCAAGGTCTGCCAAAGAAGCTCAGTGCACATGCTCAGCCTCATCTCCAGAGGTTGTCTTTGGGAAATAGATGTATGAGTGCAGCAAGCATTTCTGCAGAGGTTGACGGGGTGGGGGGTCAGCCTGTCAGTGCTCAGACCATACGCCACACACTGCATCAAATTAGTCTGCATGGCTGTTGTCCCAGAAGGAAGCCTCTTCTAAAGATGATGCATAAGAAAGCCTGTAAACAGTTTGCTGAAGACAAGCAGACTAAGGACATGGATTAATGGAACCATGTCCTGTGGTGTACGAGCTACGACTAAGCACTGAAGATACAGTGCGAAACGTTAGCTTTTGTTCCAATTTTTTTTGCTGTGGCATGTTTATTTTGTGATCGATTTTAATTAAAAGGACATTTTTGGAGTGCGGCTGTCCAAGTTTCCTTCGTATTTTTGCATGTCCTGTGGTGTGATGAGGCCAAGATAAATGTAATTGGTTTAGATGGTGTCAAACGTGTGGGGCGGCAACCAGGTGAGGAGTAGGGATGAGCTGAACACCCCCCCGTTGGGTTGGCACCAGAACCTGCGAACAGACCAAATGTTTAGAACCCTGTTAAAGTCTATGGGACTCGAACGTTTGAAATCTAAAGTGCTAATTTTAAAGGCTAATATGCAAGTTTTTGTCCTAAAAAGTGTTTGGGCACCTGGGTCCTGCCCCAGGGAACATGTATCAATGCAAAAAAAAGTTTTAAAAACTAACGTTTTTTTCAGGAGCAGTGAATTTAATAAGGCTTAAAGTGAAACAATAAAAGTGAAATATTCCTTTAAATTTCGTACCTGGGGGGGTGTATAGTATGCCTGTGAAGTAGCGCTTGTTTCTCGTGCTTAGAACTGTCCCTGCACAAAGTGTAATTTCTGACACTCAAAGTCAATTAAGATCACTCGTGGCTATAATGATGTGTCGGCTCCTGGCAATTCAGAGAAAAGTCATTCATAAAAAAAAAGCGTGGCGGTCCCCTCAAATTCAATTACCAGGCCCTTCAGGTCTGGTATAGATATTAAGGGGAACCCTGCATCAAATTTATAGGGACACCACTGTGGTCCCTAGCTCACACACACCACATCCACCTCACATTGGTTTAGCCCAAGTCCACCGTGCAGGACTTGGGAGCAGCAACGCCACGGCCCCAATGTTGCTGTCCATTCATACCACATTCATACGGTCATGGGGATAACCTCTCCCTGACGATCCAAGGTGACAAGCCTTGATGGCAGGAATGTCACACACACATACACACACTCACACACCAGTCACACTGTAGCAGCACCGGGCAAACCCTGCCCCTGCAAAATGGTGTCCGGCCACCACTTCTGCACTCCTCACCGTGTGCAGTGACAAAAAAAAAAATATAGGGATCATGTCCTTACAGGAGGACGGCACAAACCCTTGTGCACATCCAAACAAAAAATATAAAGCTCATACTCTGAGCTGAAAATGTTCAGAGCACAGTCATTTGCCCTCTCGTGGGCCAGGCCTCGGGCCAAGGGTATGGCTCCTTAATTGTCTGGGTGACGACTGGGGTGGGGGGGTAGGGCATCATGATGAGGTTCATCCCCTGGTCTGTCGCTCCTGGATCTGAGGGAAGATGTTGCCTGCATACCCTCTAATGCCACGGCAATGCGCGTCAAAACGCAGTTCGTATCTGCCTGCATCCGCAGCTGGTGTGCGTTGGTCTGGCGCTGTAGGCGCCTGTTCTGCCGACCCTCCATCTGGATGGCAGAAGTGTTGGCCTGCACAACCTCCCCCAGGCTCTTCACCTCTGCCAGGATCCCAGATGCTGTGGCCTGCAGCTCCACAATAGCCGCCGTGTGCCGGTCCTGGGTGGCCTGCACGTCCCCAGATCCCTGGTCCTCAGATGACAAGGGACCCCCTGTTAACATTTGGTGATGCAGGGCATCTAGGGTCTGGCTTTGGTCACAGAGGCTTGTGGCCATGGCTGCGCAGTTCGCGTTGACGTCCTGCAGGCAGTCTGATATGGCCTGGTGCAGCCTGTTGTGTGAGGCACTGCTGCACATCCGCGGACCCAACAAAGGAGGCTAGGCTGTCAGCCACTCTGTGCAGATCGCAGGCAATATCTGCCATGTGGCGCGTCTGCCGTGCCTGCTCCCTCTCAAGCCCTTCTTGCAGGGATCCGGCTACATCCCTAGTCTTGGCCAGAGCCTTCCTAGGGGAAGTAGCCGGTTGAGTCCGTCCGGATGGGGTAGCCCTGGAGTGGGTTCCCCTGGATGGGGTAGCCCGGGAGGGCGTTCCCCTGGATGGGGTAGCCCGGGAGGGGGTTCCCCTGGATGGGGTAGCCCTGGAGGGCATTCCCCTGGATGGGGTAGCCCTGGAGGGCGTTCCCCTGGATGGGGTAGCCCTGGGGGGCGTTCCCCTGGATGGGGTAGCCCTGGGGGGCGTTGGGCAGCAATATGGTCCGGGGGGTAAGTGGTTAATCTCCTCTTCTCAAGAGAGAATACATTCGGTTCAGCTAATCTTTCCTCTTTGCTTAGCTCATCCATATATCTTATCAGTTTGGTTGCCTTTTTTTACCACTGACTCCCCCAGTTGTTCTTCCCCTAGAATGTATGATGCATGCATGTTTTTAGCCCCCAAGTGCATAACTTAACCTAAACCCAACTTGCCACATAGTTGCCCAATTAAATAGTGAGATTGGCTTGTAAATTGTAGAAACTTTGTAAGGACTTCATTCCACTACATAGCTTGGTGTCATTTATAAATATATGTTAAAAAGTAAAAGTCCTAACACTGAGCCTTGGGGAGACCCTGCCCAAAGGCCAAAGGCTGCCTACAGCAAAATAGCTGTATCCCTTAAAGGGGTTCCTAACATGTCTGATGGGACTTTCTTTTGTATTGTGACAGTGCTCACTTGCCACTTGCTCACAATATAGAATCAGTCTGGTCGACGCCTGGACCCAGAGCCAGTGGCGTAACGTGGGTTGTCAGCACCCGGGGCAAGGCAAGTAATTTGCGCCCCCCTAACCTGCGGACTTTTAGCACTCCCTGAGTCGCTTCCTTTCCTACAATAGTACAGACCAACCTGATTCCTACACTCTGACCACTACACTAACCTACCCGATTCGTACGCCGACCACTACACTGACCAACTTGATTCCTATCCTGACCACTCTACTACACTACACAGCCCTGTCTACCCCCACTACACTGCCCACCCCATTACACTACACTGCCCACCCCACTACACTGCCCTGCCCACCCCACTACACTACACTGCCCACCCCACTACACTACAATGCCCTGCACACCCCACTACACTGCCCTGCACACCTCACTACACTACAATGCCCACCCCACTACACTATCCACTAAATGGATGGGGCGTGACTCTCCCTAACTGCTCGCTGGCTGGCAGCAGCTTCCTCTGAGCCGACTCGCCTGTTTTTTATACATCGATCAGTCTGCCACAATGCCAGCGGGGAACGATTCCCAGGTGAAGTCCCAGTTCCAGATCCGACGCGGTCAGGTGGGGAGGTGGAGGAGACAATAGCGGCGGCTCAAATAAGGAAGCGGGACAGACTCCATGAACAGCCTTTGCTCATGCGCCGCCCGCGATCATGGACAGGCCAGGCCCGCTGCAGCATATGACCCCATTCGCCCAATCACAGGGCACCAGCTGAGATTGCACATGGGCGCCGGATTGCAGGGGACACAGTAAATAAAAATTTGGAGGACTGAGGCAAAGTGACACACAATGGTGAAGGAATTTGCTCCCCCAAATGTTGTGCCTGGGGCCACGGTGCCCCCCCCAACCCACGCTACGCCATTGCCCAGAGCCACTGTCAGTCAAGCTTTCCAGGGTGTTGTGGTAGCTGACAGCAGCTCCAGGACTGTATTATTACATCAGAAGAAGTGGCAAACCACTGCAGTTTGACTCTGCTCACAACACTTGCCATGCATACAAAAAAAAAGAGAAAGAGACTTTGTGATCTGTTGTCAGAATATGGTTGCTGTATACACTTATCTTTATAGTCTCCTTATTTGGTTGCCTTAGCCATTACTGATTTAAACAAGGACAATCCAGGTGAATTGTCTGAAATAATAAAATTAGCAATTTTTACCAGAACACATTCTTAATTACTGCTACAGTACATCCTGATAGAAAGTGGTATATTGAGATGTTTTATTGTATTTTTTTCATCCACTAGTTAAGCGTATATTTTTATTTGCCTCCATATAAAAATGTATATCATTATTATAAAATCACTGGTATGACTGATACCCACATGCATTGTTTTAGAATGAACATAGCATCGTATTTTGAGGAATCATTCCACCAACATACCAAATAAACTTTTTTGGCCAACTTTGGTACACGATTAATCTACAAATGTTGCAAAAGCATCTGCACAGGGCAAAGTTACTATCTCAAAGTTTAACCACTTCAGCTCTGGAAGAAGTGGCTGCTCAATGACCGGGCCATTTTTTGTGATTTGGCACTGTATCGCTTTACCTGATAATGCGACACTGCACTCAAAAAAAAATTTCCCAACAAATAGAGCTTTCTTTTGGGGGTATTTGATCATCTGTGCGATTTTTTATTTTTTACGCTATAAACTAAAAAAGAGTGACAATTTTGAAAAAAAACACAATATGATGTAATTTTTGCTATAATAAATATCCCCATTTTTTTTAAAAAAAAACTTTTTTTCCCTCAGTTTAGGCTGATATGTATTCTTCTACAAATTTTTGGTAATAAAAATCGCAATAAGCGTATATTGATTGGTTTGCGCAAAAGTTAAAGCGTCTACAAAATAGGGGATAGATTTATGGCATTTTTATAATTTTTTTTACTAGTTATGGCGGCGATCTGCGATTTTTATCGGGACTGCAACATTATAGCGGACACATCGGACACTTTTGACACATTTTTGGGACCATTGACATTTATACAGCGATCAGTGCTATGAAAATGATTACTGTAAAAATGTCACTGGCAGGGAAGAGGTTAACATTAGGGGGCGATCAAGGGGTTAATTGTGTTCTAACTGTGGGGAGGGGACTGGCTAGAGGAAATGACAGATAGTGATTCCTAGCTATTAGGAACTCACGATCTGTCTCTCCTCACAGAACAGGGATTTGTGTGTTTACACACACACACGTCCCTGTTCTGCCGCTTGTACCCGCGATCGCTTGCTGCCGGCAAACAGCGCGACCACCGATCACGAGCATCGGCACCCCTATAATGCAGTGGTCCTGCTTAAAGGGACCGACGTAAAGCTACCACGGTTTGCGGGATCTTGCTGACCTGCCACAGTATAATGACGGCGTCTGGTTGGCAAGTGGTTAGAAACAACAACTAATAACTGAAATATGTGCTGTACAGTTGTGCCAATCTCAATGCTTAATCTACATTTTTGATAGAACAGTAACATAGATGATAACAACCGTTTGCTTTTGTGTAAGAATTAGAGGCATTCAAGTAAACACTTCTCTAGGGAAAAATTATGCATTTTCTTGTCCCCACACTTGTCCCTGCTTTTGTGGCTTCTTATATCAGGTTGACATTGGGGACAGTCACTGGACTGGAGGTCATAATTGCCCCATTACAGGGCACGATTTATGATTGACGGGAGATTTGCGGAATGGTATATTACAAAGTATTATGAACTGTTACAGGGTAATCTCCTTAATGTAATTCAAGATCTTGTCATGGCTTATGGCTGTTTAATGGACCTCATACAGAAGAATTACAGGAGCGTCCCCCCCCCCCCCACAACCTGTCATCCCTTAAATGATTTAGGAGATAGCTGGAGGCCACATTGAGCTCTAGGTGATAACTCAATGCAATAAATATAAAGATGAGTGAAACAGGGCTGCTCTATCTTTTTATTTCCTCTTTTTACCTTTCACAGCCGAACTTCACATATCACACTGATCTCAAATGCAACACACAAAACGGGGGGAAAAGCTTAATTTTACAGAAATCTGGATGAAGTGCGATACCATTCATGCTAAGTGCAGCATCAAACTCCTGCAGTGTTTTCCATACCGCATGCAACCGTATCTTCTGAGGTTAGAACACTACATGCAACAAAAAATTGCTATGCTCAAGACAAGCCTAACATGCATTGTAGAGAAGTAATACCGGTAGATTGCTTAATATTTTAAAGCTGAATTCCAACTTTCTTGTGATCATGTAACACTGTATATCCTGCTGATAGATTATGTTCCTTCCACAGACACTTCCTGCAGCAGCTAGAGTCTGTAACACTCCCTTTTGTAGTTTTTAAGCCTCTGCAAATGATGTAACTTCCTTCACTGCTCTGATGGTGGGTGGGATTGAATATGTCCTAATTAGCAGTCAAACCTGCCCAGTCACATCTACAGGAAGAATCCAAACCTCCTAAGTCCCGCCTCACGAATTACAGCATTATTCAAGAAGGAAACTTCTTCATACACCTGCCTGTTCTGAAAGCTAGCTGTGCTGCTGCTGGGCAGGATTGGGGGGATCACAATTTGAATTCAATCCTGCCCAGTTACAGTAAATATGCCCACCCCTCAGATCCCACCCTCCAAGAACCCAGCTCTCTTTGAAGTGATTTATTTACATATGAAGGAAACTCCTACATAAAAACCTCCCATAGCCCTTTCTCTGTAGTCTTACGGCAAACTATTGTAGCACTACCCCTGGAGGAGCTGCTGGTTTGTTTTGGGTGGCACATTTACATCGTGGCTCTTCCGAATTCCTAGGGGTGAATGATGCATATAGCAGAAGTAAAGGAATGTCCATAACAAGTGTCTTTTGCTGTGCTCTGTATTACCCAGCTGGGTAAAAACAAATAACTTGTGGTGAGGAAAGAGTAGAGTTGAAAGAAGGAAGGAGAATAGCAAATTCAGGCGTAGCAATAGGGAAACAGTCCTGCTCCCAAGTGTAACACTTCTCTGCGCCACTCCTGCTTGAGTGGGAATAGCGTACCTGGACAGGCCTCTCTCACTGACCTGGCAGCCAGAGTATCGCTCGAACCTTTGAGGAAAAGTCTCTTCCACAGACCCTCTTTAGAATGAACGTCAGGGAGACACCTCTGCCACAGGCCCTCTCTGATTGCAATTGCGGAGGCAATCCTCCTTAGGTGAATTACGCCTGGATCTCCTTCTTAACGTCGCCCAGGTACCGACTGACTGGTGATCAATCCTTCAGTGTCCTGCTACCTTGATCCCCGGTGGTTTGTCAAAATCCTTTTGGACCGCCAGCCTCTCATTGGCGCTCCTCAAACGGACTCCCCATCGTACAGCTATACCGCTTGGGATCCTCAGAGGTGGGAACCCAGTCGATCACTGGGTCCCCGTCGCTGCTCAAATGCTCCGGACCAACATGGTCCCGAAGCCAGGAACACAGCGTGGCACGCATGCCCCGGCCAGGTAGGCCATAACGTTGGGGCACCGTGATGTGGTCAACCAATGGCGTCTGCCCCATAAATACCCTCCCCAGGCTCAACCCTCCTGATTGGCTGCTGGGGAAGAGCACCCAAACCAACCTTGACTCCACTGCTGCCATCTACTGCACTGGGGTGGGAAGAACACCCCAGTACAACAGAATGAGCCCACAGCACAGGCAAGCTGAGACAGAGACCCTGTTTTGAACATAACAATTTGGATCAGAGTCTTTTGAAATGTCGAGTGTAAGAAAGTCAGTGATCAGTAGGGCAGATGTCTGAGGTGAATCCTGGGTCTCAGCCTCCTTTAATACTGAACCAACCTCTTATAGATTATTCTTCCAGAGAGGGCCCAGGCCTTTGGCAAATTTACCATCTCCCAGGATAAAAAAGGGCCACTCACTTCAGCAGTTTATTGCTTTCTACTAATAGCTTTAAACTTCATCTGGGACTAGGCCACTGCTCCAAATATATCACCTCTATTGGAGGGCAACCACTGGATCCTTTCTTTGTTTTTATGCCCAGAAAAACTCTTCCAGTGATGAGGTTCATTTGGGGCTTACTCTTAGGCCCCATACACACGATATAATTTATCCGCGAATACGGTCCAGCGGACCGTTTCCGCGGATAAATCCTCTCGAGGATTTCGGCGGATTTTCATGCGATGGAGTGTACACACCATCGCATTGAAATCCGCGCCGAAATCCTCTGGCGATGACGTGTCGCGCCATCGCCGTGATTATGACGCGGCGACGTGCGCGACGCTGTCATATAAGGAATTCCACGCATGCGTCGAATCATTACGACGCATGCGGGGGATCCCTTCGGACGGATGGATCCGGTGAGTCTATACAGACCAGCGGATCCATCCGTTGGGATGGACTCCAGCAGATGGATTTGTTCTGCATGTCAGCGAATATTCGATCTGCTGGAATCCATCCCAGGGGAGAAATATCCGCGGAAACAGATCCGCTGGCGTGTACACACCAAAGGATCTATCCGCTGAAACCCATCTGCTGGGATTTTTCAGCGGATGGATTCTATGGTGTGTACGGGGCCATAGGCATTCCTTCAGTTGAGTCAGGAATTTCAATCACTTCGGCTTCCTTATCCATGTCTCGGTGAGGCCTAGCTAGTGGATAACGTGACAGGGCATCTGCCACCGAGTTGCGTTTTCCAGGATGATAATGCTAGGAAAATTCAAGCCGGACCACACTGGCTGCCCTATGTTGCTTTAGAGAACTAATACTAGCTGTTTTGAGATGCCCCAATGGATTTGTTATCCACCCAGACCTCCAACTTTTCTCCTGTCAGGTACTCAGCAAAGCTTTTGTTGACTGCCCACACAATGTTCAGCTTCACCTTGAAAGAACTGTCGTTTTCAGAGTTCCTATCAGTTGAATGTAGGCTTTGACTTTCACCCTTTGACCCTCTCTTGGAGTTAGATGCCTTGTACTTGCAAGAGTATGGCCCCCTAGGACCTAAGTACTGGCATTGGTTCTTAACCGTAATGGGAGGATAGGTCAGCAAAGGCATCCTTTTGAACTGGCACAAACCCATGGAAGTAACAAAAATGGTCTTAGGCTGGTCCACCTTGACAAAAGTCATGTGCCAATATTCACTGATGATATCGAGTGTGGAAAAAATTTTGCCTGCCTTAGAGTAACAAGGCATTGCTCAACACTCACTTGGAAAAAAAAAGATAGGTGTCCCTCATGGTAACTACATTCAGATGCCTATATTCCACTCAAAAGTGAAGGATGTAGGCAATTGGAGATGCTCACGGGCTCTTGTCATTGATCACCCCCCTTGTATCATCTGTTCTAGCATCTGCTTGACTTCTTGGTAGAGATATGGAGGTATGTTTCAATATCTCTCCCAGATTGGAGGGCTTCTCCTGTGGACCATGAAACACTCTGTACTCTGTGTGCCCTACCTTGGAAACCGTCACACCAGTGATTAGGACCAGTATTGACACTTTCATGGTTTAACTAGGGCCAGGGCCAGTGCTACCACTAGGCAAACTTGGCAGCCGCGTAGGGCGCCCTACTGCCTAGGGGGCGCCCGGCCACTGGTCTTCCTACTCACTTCTCTCTGCAGCAAGAAACTACGCCCCAGCATTAGCAGGCAGCCGCCACTCTATTCGCACATAGTGTCAGAGGTGCAGCGGTGGCGGAGAACTGTATCTGTGTCCTGACTCCTAAATGAATGGAGACAAGCAACCATTCATTGATGGGCGCTTGTGAGGTTGCATTGATGGGCGCTGGTAAGGCTGCATTTGATGGGCGCTGGTGGGCTGCATTTAATGAGCGTTCCATTAAAAAGGTGGGGTATACATGGTCCTTGCACCAGCCCTGACTAGGACTGTACCTTACTGAACCACTGGAAGTATCCCAGTGACAAATAAAGCCATTTCTAACGTCAAAGGTTCCACAGAAGTCAACATTCATAAGATGAATGTGTTAATAGTGTGAGTTCTTAATTAGACAGTGCCACAACCTCTGTTCCAAAGGGTATATGATGATGCTAGCTTTTTTCTAGATATTAATTGAGCGCATGTCAGGGCCCTCTAGTGCTTCCAGACAGTGCCACAACCTCTGTTCCAAAGGGTATATGATGATGCTAGCTTTTTTCTAGATATTAATTGAGCGCATGTCAGGGCCCTCTAGTGCTTCCAGAATGTGAAGCAGCCTGATTTCCTTAGCAAGGCCCAAATGTGATAGACTGGTATACATTCAGTGGGGGTATTTGTAATTCACCCTCACAAGCTGAAGGTATTTTATATGTTCATATGTATAAATACTTTGGATAGGTCATAATAATACAATAAGGGGTTTTGTTCATATTTTTTTTATGTGTATTGGTTTTATACATTATACTGAATTTACTGCTTTAAAAAGAGAAGTATGGCTTTGAAAACATAAATAAAAAATGAAATGATACTCACATAGGTGGATGCAGTAGTGATCCGATGCTGCATCTGTCCCCTGACAACTCTTTAGGGAGAACTGAGTGATCAAAGACCGCTGATCGCTTAGTTCTCACCTCCGCACTGAGCAGAGAGACGTGACTCTGTCTGCAGCTCTCTGCTCTCCCTGTGGAGGGACTGACAGGTGTTGATCCAGGCTTCCGAGTGGATCGCAAACATATGGTCCAGATCTTTCCAGAGCCTGGGCTGGCTTCAGCCCGCTGTCAGCTGAAAACGGTTCACAGGAGTGTAGAACGAACTGCACTACTGTGACCCACAGAAGAAGTAAAATAAATGGCTTTGGCTATATTTCTTCTTTAACCACTTGAGCCCCGCGCTATTGACAAAAGACGTCAACAGCGCGGTTCTCAGGTGCCAAGTGGACGTCTTTGGACGTCATTTGGAATGCATTACCCGCGCGCGCCACTGGGGGGTGCGCGGCGGGTAACCACTGTGCCGCCGCATCGCTGGGGACCCGATGCGTGTACCTGGCGGCCGCGATGTCCGCCGGGTACACGCGATCGTCGTGAACACAGCCGGTAACAGCAGGGACGTGGAGCTCTGTGTGTAAACACAGAGCTCCACGTGCTGTTAGAGGAGAGGAGACCGATCTGTGTCACTTGTACATAGAGACACAGCATCGGTCACCTCCCCCAGTCACCCCCCTCCCCCCACACAGTAAGAACACACCCAGGCTACACAGTTAACCCCTTCCTTACCCCCTAGTGTTAACCCCTTCCCTGCCAGTCACATTTATACAGTAATTAGTGCATTTTTATAGCACTGATCGCTGTATAAATGTGAATGGTCCCAAATTTGTGTCAAAAGTGTCCGATACGTCCGCCGCAATATTGCAGTCCCAATAAAAATCTCAGATCGCCGCCATTACTAGTAAAAAAAAAAGAATGAAAAAAAATCATAATTCTGTTCCCCATTTTGTAGGCGCTATAACTTTTGCGCAAACCAGTCGCTTATTGCGATTTTTTTTTTTTTTTCCAAAAATACGTCGAAAAATACGTATCGGCCTTAACTGAGAAAAAAAATTGTTTTTTTAAAAAAAAAATGGGAGATTTATTATAGCAACAAGTAAAAAAAAATATATATTTTTTAAATTGTCGCTCTTTTTTTGTTTATAGCGCAAAAAATAAAGACCGCAGAGGTGATCAAATACCACCAAAAAAAAGCTCTATTTGTGGGAAAAAAAGAACGTCAATTTTGTTTGGGAGCCACGTCGCACGACGGCGCAAATGTCAGTTAAAGCGACGCAGTGCCGGAAGCTGAAATTTCGCCTGGGAACGAAGGGGGTTTATGTGCCCAGTAAGCAAGTGGTTAAAGACTATCAACCAGCGCTATGCTGTGCTAATTTGTCATAAACAACAATAAACCTTTTTGATTTTGCAAATGTATGTGTGCATTTTCTTAAAGTAAATGGGTGCCTAAAAGTCTCTCTACTCTTTTTTTGGTTGCTATTTCCTTTGATGCATGGTTTTGAGAAGTGGTGCTGGATTATGTGTATTTATATCTCTGACGCTTGTTTGGTCTTCATCATTGTAAGGGGGCACTTTCCCACTGACCACTGAAATGCAATCATGTGTGTCCCTAATGACCACCAATGTAACGGAGAACTTCTCTACTGTCCTAATGTAAGGGGGATGTCTTTACTGATCGCCAGTGTAAGGTGAAGCTTCACTCACCAAACCATCAGTTTATTTTAACTACTTGAGCTCCGAAAGATTTTACCCCTTCATGACCAGGCTATTTCTTTGCTATTCTGCACTGCGCTACTTTAACTGGTAATTGCACAGTGTACACAAATTACATTTGTATAATTTTTTCACACAAATAGAGATTTCTTTTGATGGTATTTGATCACCACTAAGTTTTTTTAATTTTTATTGTATAAACGAAACACAAAATTGTGAAAACAAACCCTCTAATTTTTTACTTTCTGCTATAAAACCTATCCAATAAAAATTCAGTTTCTTCATAAATTGTGGCCAAAATGTATTCTGCTACATGTTTTAGATAAAAAAAATAAAATCTCAAGTGTATATTGATTGGGCTTTGTGGGAGTAATAAAATTACATTTTTAAAAACGTCATTTAAAATGATCGTGTTTGGGCTTCACATCGTTTTCCGTCTTTTGAAAATGTCGTTTTTTGTGTTGTAAAAAATTATCGTGTGTGGGCTAAAACGACGTTTAAACCCGCGCATGCTCAAAAGCAAGTTATGAGACGGGAGCGCTCGTTCTGGTAAAACTACCGTTCATAATGGAGTAAGCACATTCATCACGCTGTAACAGACAGAAAAGCGCGAATCGTCTTTTACTAACAAGTAACCAGCTAAAAGCAGCCCAAAGGCGAATAGAACTTCCCCTTTAGAGTTCCGTTGTACGTGTTGTACGTCACCGCGCTTTGTTCATCATTTTTCAAAAACGATGGTGTGTGGGCAACGTCGTTTTTTATGATGAAGTTGGAAAAACGTTGTTTTTTTTTCATGCTGAAAAACGTTGTTTTCTTTCATGACAAAAAGTGATCGTGTGTAGGGGGCATTATAGTGCCTACTAACTATAGTATATATACTGGATTTTTTTTATACTACTAGAGCCAGCGATCAGGGACTTACAGTATAATAGGACTGTGTTAGTTTGGCGGACAATCTGACACTAACTGATGCTGGGGGAACTGACTAACTGCCACTGATTTCACCTTTGACACTAATACAGTAATCAGTGATAATACTTTACACTGTCATTAAAGAATTTTTATTACAAAAGATATTGAAAATTGATGTACAATAAAACAAAATAAAAATCATTTTAGTGTGACAATCATGCAATAGCTCATTATAGACATTCTATTGTTACCAATGAAATATCCACTTATCAACAATACACAGTACAGAGGCTCTACATGTTTCACAGTTTCAATCCGTAGAATCCGCTTCTTCAGGAGCTAGATACATATATAAATTTGTCACGAGATATGCATGAATTTTGTCACATGAACTATAAATGAAAAAGACATCATTAGTATTATACATTGTGGATATATAATATAATAGACTTCACTTTATAAAATGTATATAGGAGTATAAAGAGGACCTGTTATGGTTGTTTACATGTATAGGAGTATAAAAAAGACCTGTTATTGCTCTATTCATGTATAGGAGTATAAAGAGGACCTGTCATGGCTCTATACGTGTATATAGGAGTTTAAAAGGACCTGTGCATGGCCGGCGGCCGCGATGTCAGCCGCCCACAAAAGATTGCTCCACAGAGAGACAGAAAGGGGATCTTTCAATGTAAACAGACAGATCCCCATTCTGACAGGGGAGGAGAGACAGATCTGCTGTTCCTAGTGATTAGGAACAGAGATCTCTCTCCTCCTCCAGTCAGTCCCCTCTAGTTAGAAACACCTCCCAGGGAACACATTTAACCCCTTCACTGACAGTGACATTTACACAGTAATCAGTGCATTTTTATAGCACAGATCGCTGTATAGATGTCAATGGTCCCAAAATTGTGTCAAAAGTGTCCGATCTGTCCACCGCAATGTCGCAGTCTCGCTAAAAATCACCGCCATTACTAGTAAAAAAAAAAATGCTTGAAGTGCATTATTTCTATTATTACATTGTTATATAAAATAAAATAGATCAACTCACCATAATGCAGAATCAGTGGGAGCCCCAAGCGTGTCACTTTCCAACGTCGCCTGCCTTCAAATGCGGCTTGTCACTTGCTGCTTCACCTGTCATCAGATGCGGATTGTCACCTGCCACACACTGCGAATTGTCACTTGCCATGACGTCGCACATTACGGATTGTCACTTGCCACGATGTCACACATTGCGGATTGTCACTTGCCATGACGTCACCTGACAAACATTGCGGATTGTCACTTGCTACGACATCACACATTGCGGATTGTCACTTGCCACACCTAGCGGATTGTCACTTGCCACGTCACCTGCCACATGTAGCGGATTGTGACTTGCCACAACGCCACCTGTCACACATTGTGGATTGTCGCTTGCCACAACATCACCTGCCACACGTTGCAGATTGTCACTTGCCACATCACTTGCCACACGTATCGGATTGTCACTTGCCACGACGTCACCTGCCACACGTTGCAGATTGTCACTTGCCATGTCACCTGCCACACGTCGCAGATTGTCACTTGCCACGTCACCTGCCACGCGTAGCGGATTGACACTTGCCACGTCACCTGCCACACATAGTGGATTGTCACTTGCCACGTCACCTGCCACACGTAGTGGATTGTCCCTTGCCACGTCACCTGCCACACGTAGCGGATTGTCACTTGCCTCGTCACCTGCCACACGTAGTGGATTGTCACTTGCCACGTCATCTGCCACACATAGCGGATTGTCACTTGCCACACGTTGCAAATTGTCACTTGCCACAATGTCACCTGCCACACATTGCGGATTGTCACTTGTCACATCACCTGCCACACATTGCGGATAGTCACTTGCCACATGTTGCAGATTGTCACTTGCCACAATATCACCTGCCACACGTAGCGGATTGTCACTTGCCACGTCATCTGCCACACGTAGCGGATTGTCACTTGCCACGTCACCTGCCACACATTGCGGATTGTCACTTGCCACGTCACCTGCCACACATTGCAGATTGTCACTTGCCATGGTGTCACATGCCACACGTAGCGGATTGCCACTTGCTGTGTCCCAGAGACAGAGTAAAGGCAGGCAGCAGAGAGATAATGTAATCTCTCTGCTGACCGCACAGTGTGGGCGTAACTGCAGTGATGCAGGGGGCAGTGAGAGATGATGTCATCTCTCTGCTCCCCCACCCGCTGATTGGCCAAAAAGTCCGCTCACATGCCAACTGTCCCGCCCGCTGAATGTTCCCCTCTTCTTGCACGCTCCATTCACCTGTGCCTGGCGCCCAGGTGAATGGAGCGTGCGGGCAGAACAGGTGGAGTGCGTAGCGGGCGATACGGGTGGGTGGGCAGATGACAATTTTGCTCAGCGGAGTGGGTGATACAGTGGGGATCCAAAGTTTGGGCACCCCAGGTAAAAATGTGCATTAATGTGCATAACGAAGCCAAGGAAAGATGGAAAAATCTCCAAAAGGCAACAAATTACAGATTAGACATTCTTATAATATGTCAAAAAAAGTTGGATTTTATTTCCATCATTTACACTTTTATAATTACAGAAAACAAACAAATGGCGTCTGCAAAAGTTTAGGCACCCTGCAGAGTTAGTATCTTGAACTGCCCCCTTTGGCAAGTATCACAGCTTGTAAACGCTTTTTGTAGCCAGCCAAGAGTCTTTCAATTCTTGTTTGAGGTACCTTTGCCCATTCTTCCTTACAAAAGTCTTCCAGTTCTTCGAGATTTCTGGGCTGTTTGTCACGCACTGCTCTTTTAAGGTCTATCCATAGATTTTCAATTATGTTGAGGTCAGGAGATTGTGAAGGCCATGGCAAAACCTTCAGTTTACACATCTTGATGTAATCCCCCGTGGATTTTGAGATGTGTTTAGGATCATTATCCATTTGTAGAAGCCATCCTCTCTTTAACTTCAGCTTTTTCACAGATGGCATCAAGTTACCATCCAAAATTTGCTGAAATTTTATTGAATTCATTTTTCCTTCTACTCGTGAAATGTTCCCTGTGCCACTGGCTGCAATACAACCCCAAAGCATGATTGATCCACCACCATGCTTAACAGTTGGACAGAGGTTCTTTTCATTAAATTCGGTGCCCTTTCTTCTCCAAACGTACCTTTGCTCATTACGGGCAAAAAGTTCTATTTTAACCTCATCAGTCCACAGAACTTGTTTCCAAAATGCATCAGGCTTGTCTATATGTTCATTTGCAAAGTTCAAACGCTGATTTTTGTGGTGAGGACGTAGAAGAGGTTTTCTTCTGATGACTCTTCCATGAAGACCATATTTGTACAAGTATCTCTTTATAGTGGAATAGTGTACCACAACTCCAGTGTCTGCCAGATCTTTCTGGAGGGGTCGTGCAGTCAAACGTGGGTTTTGAATTGCTTTTCTCACAATCCTGCGAGCTGTTCTGTCTGATATTTTTCTTGGTCTTCCAGATCTTGCTTTAACTTCCACTGTTCCTGATGACTGCCATTAGTTAATTACATTCCGAACAGAGGATATTGACATCTGAAAACGCTTTGCTATCTTCTTATAGCCTTCTCCAGCTTTGTGAGCGTCAACTATTTTCAGTTTCAGTTTTCTAGACAACTGCTTAGAAGAACCCATGGTGCTGATTGTTGGGGCAATGTCAGATGAGTCTGGGCATTTTAAAACCTTTGAGATTGACATCACCTGGTCTTCCCAAACGATGATTGAGAACAATCCATGACACTGGCAGGTCTCAGCTTTGCAAAGGGGGCAGTTCATGCTATAAATTCTGCAGGGTGCCCAAACTTTTGCAAACGCCAGTTTTCTGTCATTTTGAAAGTGTAAATGATGGAAATAAAATCTAACTTTATTTGACATATTATAAGAATGGCTAATGTGTAATTTGATGCCTTTTTGGAGATTTTTCCATCTTTCCTTGGCTTCGTTATGCACATTAATACAAATTTTTACCTGGGGTGCCCAAACTTTCGATCCCCACTGTATGGGCGGGTGGGCCTTAGACAATTTGCCTCAGTGGAGTGGGCGGCCATTTTTCCCAGCTTAGTGGAGTGGAGCGGGCGATACTGGCGGGTGGGCGATATTTGTCAATTTGGCTCAGCGGAGCGGGCGATACGGGCTGGTGGGCGGGTATGTCAAATTGGCTCAGTGCAGCGGGCGGCAATTTGCTGGCTCAGTCGGGCGGGCAGCAATTTGCCGCCCCCCCGAAAGTGCCGTCTGGTACAATGGTACCATCGGGTCCCATGGTAGGGCCGGCCCTGCGTGAATATATCTTATCACCTGGCTATATTACATATAAGCCAGGAGGAATATATCAATATAATGATATATATGAAATCATTTTATTCATTTAGAATTTATCATCGGAATCGTGTATTATTGTGTGAGTTCCTGTGCCCTCCGGGGTGGGCCACCCTCCTGATCCATCTATCGGTCTTTTATGGCGCAGTACCCACGGTGAGATCACGGGGTGGACTGGGCTTGGTTCATGGGATGGATGCTCATGCTTTTTTATAAAGTGTAGTCTATTATATTATATATCCACAATGTATAATACTAATGATGTCTTTTTCATTTATAGTTCATGTGACAAAATTCATGCATATCTCGTGACAAATCTATGTATGTATCTAGCTCCTGAGGAAGTGGATTCTATGGAATAAAACTGCAAAACATGTAGAGCCTCTGTACTGTGTATTGTTGATAAGTGGATATTTCATTGGTAACAATAGAATGTCTATAATGAGCTATTGCATGATTGTCACACTAAAATAATTTGTATTTTATTTTATTGTACATCAATTTTCTCTATCTTTGTAATAAAAATTCTTTCATACTACATTACTGACTGATTATCAGTTTGTCCTACGGTGCCATTAAAGTCCACCTAAGCCTCTTTCTTTCATACAATATTTTGATGGGACAAAGGCACCAATTTAAATAATTTTTTTATATTTATATCACTTCTACATATTTACACTGTCATTGTACTAATGACACTGGCTGGGAAGGTTTTAATTTCTAGGGCGATCGGGGGGTTAAATATGTGCCTAACTATGTGTAAAGTGTGCTGCTTTCTACTAAAGATCTCTGTTTCTCATCTGTGCTTTGCAGTGCTGGGACCAGGGCTCAAGTCCTGCGGGAACGAGTGGGAACGGAGTCCCTGCACTTTTTTCACAGCAGGAACGCAGTTTCCTTTGCAGGACGAGAGCAGCCGAGCCGCCCAAGCCAATCCTTCACTAAGCGGCGTCGCCCAGCTTGAGTCACTGTTAGGGGCAGGCGAACCTTTATGTTACTGACCGCTTCCTGTATATGGATTCATCGGGTGTGCAGGTTTTCCGTCACTTCCACTTGCCGCAATGTCTCCTGGGAGCTTTTGTCATTGTTCCCAGAAGACATTGCGGAGGTCTGCCGCGAGTTATTGCGGGATTTAGAAAGAACTTGCTCAGATGAGACATTGCAGCATCGAAAAAGTGACAGAATACCCACACACTACCCGATGAATCCATATACGGGAAGCGGCCAGTAACATAATGGATTACTAAGGTACAGTGGATCGGAAAAAAAAAATGCGGTTTAGTAATTATGCATATGAGTGTATCATTTTTTTTTTTTTTTTGGTAGGGGAGTGGATCTTGGGTGGGAGTTCCCACACTTTTTTCCCCAGGACTTAACCCCTGGCTGAGACACAGACAGATTATTCTCTCTGTGTTGCACACAGACAATCAGCAGGTCCTGACCATAAATCGTGGGGCAGGACTTGCTGAAAGGCTTCTGCTATGTACAATCATAGCAGAAGCCGGGGGGGCATGCGACGTACAGGCCCAACGCTTTGACCACAGCGGCCGATCACCTGTAGTACATTGTAACCAAGTGGTTAATGACGCATTTCCCACTGACCACCAATATAAAGGGACATTTTCCACTGAGCAACAATGAAGGAGGGACATTTACACTGAGCACCAATGTAAAGGCAGCATTTTTAGGGACTGGCAATATAACCTAGCACATATTAATTTTTAATCAAAAACAGGAACATAGAGACAGGAACTTACTTCATAACCAAATAGTATAATATATAGGAATGGCTGTTGCATCATGTCTGTATAAAAACAGCTAACAGATGGCTACATGCTACTCATAAAGCACAAATTTGACATGCCTGCTTTACATCATAGTTGCCTTTCTGACATGTAGCCAGTGGAAATGTTATGATAACTCAAGAGTTACGGCCCAGCTCCAGGAACTTTGGAAATTATCCCTTGCAATGGGGCTGCACCCACTGCAAGGGTTAACTGCTTGTTTATTTTAGGGGAGAGGAGAAGCACTTTAACTTACCTAATCCTCCGATAGATGGCATTCCCCCAAGCTCTGATGGCGAAGTGTTCCTCAACGTCATCACGTACAGTGCAGGGCTATGGACCCTGCACTCCTCTTGATGACTTCAGGATCTTAGACTGATAGAGGGTAGGGGAGAAGATGCTGAGGGAACCAGTATATTGGTGTGGAGAATTGGGTAAGTAGATCTCTTTGAAAAAGTCACCTAGACCTAAACAAGCAATAAACCCATGCAGTATGGGTACAGTCCCACTGCAAAGTCCAAGGCCAAGGCCAAAGTCCAAGTCCAAGGCCAAGATGCTGAGGGAGGCTCCCCTTGTGGTTGAGCACAGTAAACCCCAAAAGGTAGTACAGCGGGTATAATGTTCAAAGAAGCAGGGGTTACCAGCAGGATGCAGAGGACTTAAGCAGATAATCACTCAAAGGCTACTTGAGGTTGTCGCAGGAGTGCAGGAGAAAGTCCTTAATGGACTGTATTGGTGTACAGAAATTTGGAGCATCCAGGGAGCTCAATAAAGGCCCAGCATAGGATCTAGCACTGGTGTTCAGCAATTACTGCTTCAAGAGGAGTTGGTGCGGAAAGCCGGGGTCATGTGCGCATAGACAAGCAGATGAAACAGGAGCAGAGTCTTTGAAACAAGCCGGGGTCATTACTAGGTAAACAGGTGGGTTCAGGCAGAAACAAGTCCTTGTGGCAAGCCGGGTGCATTCACAGGTAGACAATCAGATAAAGGGAAGAGAAGTCCTTTAAGATAAGCTGGGGTCAGAGCCAGGAGAAAGTCAGGGTAGGTCAAGAACAATCTGGGTCTAAGCAGGAGATACAGAAAGCTGATGCAGGTTTAAGAGTTCAGGGAGAGCTGAAGACAATCCAGCAATGAGAGGAAATACTTAGCAGCCTTTTATAGTCCACCAGGGAATTGCGTCTTTCACAGTGCCCTCCCATTCCGTCGTGCACCTGCAAGCGCCGAACTGCCATTCTTCCACGCATGCATGTGGGAACCTGCTGATACCGCCTGTTAACTGCTCTGCCATTGATTCCATTGCCATTTACCTGACAGTGCCCCCCCCCCCAAGGGGCAACCTCTGGATGCCCAACCTAGCCAATCTTGCAGAATGTCTACTGTGGAAGGTTTGTATTAGTTGTGGGTCATGTATATTGCTTGAGGGTTCCCAGAAATTATCTTATGGGCGGTACCCCTTCCACTTGATGAGGCACTGCACTTGTCTCCCTCTTCTTCTGCAATCCAGAATGGCCTCCACTTCTAACTCAGTTTTGCCTTCCACCAAGACTGGAGGTGGTGGCAATTCCCCTTTTCCAGTAAAAGGACTGGGTACCATTGGTTTCAGTAGTAAAAAACCTAATGAATTTTGTAGGAGCTTGGTAATGCCAATTCAATGGCCACTGATTTATAATTTTCTTGATCTTGAAGGGCCCAATGAACCTTGGACCAAGTTTCCATGCTGGACATCAGTTTGAGATTTACAGCAGATGGCCAAACCTTATCTCTCATTTTGAAAGCAGGATTGTCTCTTCTTCCTCTGTCATGATATCTCTTGTAGTTATCATGAACCACTTGCATGGCTTCCTGGAGTTGCTGGTAATTGGACTGGATGAAACGTATATGATCTTGGACCGCGAACACAGATACTTCCGATACGGAATTGGGCAAAAATGTAGGATGAAAGCCATAATTGGCCCAAAAGGGAGTTTGATTGGTGGTGGTATGCAGGGAGTTATTGTAGGCAAATTCTGTATGAGGGTGAAGAGAGGCCCAGTCGTTTTGAGAGCAGGTACAGAAACACAGAAGATATTGCTCCAAGGTCTGATTTGTCCTTTCAGTCTGGCCATTGCTTTGTGGATGTTAGGCTGATGAAAGGCATATATAGACACAAAAAATTCACTAGCGCTCTATGGGAAAAGACTAATGTCCCAAAGAACATACCAACCCTCGTGTGGGGCGTGAACCGACCAGTGCTGCAGAGTCAATGGTACCCGGAAGTACCAATAATACAGATACACACCAAAAAAACAATCTGCGCTCATGGAAGTCCACAGAATCAAATCAGCCCAAAATCATGGGGGGAAAAACTCATTAATATGCACAGTCTGTATTGAGGAAAAACAATCATTTTAATTGAGATCAACTTCAAAATGAACATATAGGCAGTCTAGATTAGATGAACTACCAACAGTGACCAGGTTGCATGTTCCACATGTAAAGACTCTCTTGCAGTCTCCTACCATCTCAAGGGGTCAAAGCTCACGGCTTTGCTCTAACACGCCATCCGCAGATGGAGCCAACAGTACCTTGCCAGGACGATGTACACCGGGACACTGGTGAGGAGATAGATGTTGCCTCACCAGCTAGAACCAAGCAGTGCGGGATCCCTGTCGCCTCCGCGTGTGGAACGCCGGATTTCTCAATGAATCCAGCCGCCGGGGACACAACAAAATGACCCTAGTGGAATCCTGCCATCTAGTGGCCTAAATGATAATTGATAAAATTAGATAAAATAGACATAAAAATATGAAACTTTGGAAACTGATTTGTATAAAACTTTAAAGTTTTATACAAATCAGTTTCCAAAGTTTCATATTTTTATGTCTATTTTATGTAATTTTATCAATTATCATTTAGGCCATTAGATGGCAGGATTCCACTAGGGTCATTTTGTTGTTTCTTTCATTATCTATTGACAATGGAATTCTTAATTCAATTTTTTTCTGAAACAATTTTACTTATATATGACAGAGGAATTATGACTTTTATCATTATACTCTACGTCGAATACGTGTATACATGTATACATTTTTATAATCATTAGTATTATTATAATTATTTTTAGTGTGTGTATAAGTTTTTGTTTTTCTTTCTTTGTTTTTTGGTCTCACAGGGGGTTAAAGCTCTTGGTTTTGTATACATGCCCCCTTAGTACCTATTTCCTCTTCCTCCCAACAATACCACTCCCCTTTTTTAGATTATATAATGAAAGCTATTGTCCATGTCCTATTGACTGTGAAAAAGCGCTCGTAAGCGCGAAACGCGTCGTCAAGGACATATTTTTAATCTTTTTTCCCCTCTTTATGGAAGTTCCATCCTAATTTTACTACTTTATCAACTTCATCCTATTGATTTTCTACCAGCATTTTGTGATTACCAACACAGGAGAGCGTACTCTACAGTCTCCCCACCAGAGGGCACTCAGGATTTCCCTGTATTAAAGCCGAGTGACGTCTCAGACGTGCGACGTCAGCGCGCTCACACAGGGAGAGCGTCCGCTTCCACAGACCGCACCACGCCGTGTCCCCGGCGGCTGGATTCATTGAGAAATCCGGCGTTCCACGCGCGGAGGCGACAGGGATCCCGCACCGCTTGGTTCTAGCTGGTGAGGCAACATCCATCTCCTCACCAGTGTCCCGGTGTACATCGTCCTGGCAAGGTACTGTTGGCTCCATCTGCGGATGGCGTGTTAGAGCAAAGCCGTGAGCTTTGACCCCTTGAGATGGTAGGAGACTGCAGGAGAGTCTTTACATGTGGAACATGCAACCTGGTCACTGTTGGTAGTTCATCTAATCTAGACTGCCTATATGTTAATTTTGAAGTTGATCTCAATTAAAATGATTGTTTTTCCTCAATACAGACTGTGCATATTAATGAGTTTTTCCCCCCATGATTTTGGGCTGATTTGATTCTGTGGACTTCCATGAGCGCAGATTGTTTTTTTGGTGTGATGAAAGGCATACTTCAATTGCCAAGGACTTTCAGAGGTCCCTCCAGAACCTGAAAGTAAATTGTAGTCTTCTATCAGATACAATGTTATCAGCCTGATGATTTCCTTGATGAAAATATTTGCTGTGTCAACAGCAGAGGGAGTTGCTAACCATGGGTAAGGAATGAGCCATCTTCCAAAAGACGGTCAACCACTACCAAGATGGTGGTGAAACCTCCAGAAGGGTGTAAGTCTACGATAAAGTCCATCAAGATCTTTCTCCAAGGTTGTTCTGGAATGGGTAATGTTCTTAACATTACCCTAGGACTTGGTATTGGGCCCTATATTGCATTGGCAAATGATACAGGAACTGACAACGTTTTTACAATCTTGCCTTCACCCGGGCCACCAGAAGGATCATTGTATAAGCTCAGAGGTCTTTTGTACCCCAAAATGTCCAGCAAGCTTATGGTCATATAAGGTCCTTAGGACCTGAAGTCTTACTTGTTGAGGGATGAAGATCTTGTCTTGAAACCAAAGTAGTCCTCCTTGATTTGTCAGAGAAGGTACCTCAGGTTCAGTACATTGGCTGGAAGCTTGTCTAATCTTTTTCAAGGTTCTCGTTAATATATGTCCGCAATGCTTCCAACTCGATTTCTGATAGGGGAAATATTCGGCCAAACTGAATCTCGGCTCTGGGTAATAATTCAATTGGACAATCATAAGGCAGATGAGGTGGGAGTTTGTTGGTTTTTTTCTTATCAAAAATGTCCATGAATTATTGGTACACTGAGGGACATCCAGATGCGTATTGGATGTGGATTGAATAGTCAGGCAGTTGGCTTAGTTCTGAAAACTTGAAACAAGGCAATGTTGTGAGCAGTAGATGGGAAAAAAAGGATATTTCTTTCTTACTCCAGTTTATGTGTAGATTATGAGCCTGTAAGCACGGAAGGCCTACCATGTTTCCCTGAAAATAAGACCTATCCTGAGAAAAAGCCCTACTGTGATTTTTGGGGAGGGCTGCAATATAAGCCCTGTCCTGAAAATAAGGATTGTAAAATCCTAAAATGCACTTTTATTGCAGTGGTATATAGTGTGAACTGTGTACCGTATGTTCCTGTGAATTATGTTTGATTAATGCCTTCTGTGCGGCGGCGCTCAGCTTATCCCCCTCTGTTCTCCTTCTCTTCTCCCAGCTTTCAGCGGGGGATCTCGCCCCCCCCCCCCCTGCAGTGCTTGGAGCAGGGAAGGATCTCCGGCGGACCATGTAAACACCACGCTCAGCTGATCCCCGCTGCTCTCCTCTTCCCCTTTTCTACCAGTGAGGGAACTGGGACCCCCTCCCTCTACAATGCTTGGAGCAGGGAAGGAAGCTCCGGCGGGCCATGTAAGCCCTGAGCGGCACTCAACTGATCCCTGCTGCTCTCCTCTTCGCCTCTTCTGCCAATGGAGGATCTCGGAGCGTGCCCTGTACCAGAAAATTAAGGTCAGTGCAGGAAGAGAGGATCGGTGGGTCACGGTGCTCCAACAGGGTGTATCACAGATAGATTGCAGAGAAATCAGAGAGTTTACATTGTGTAATACGGTGCATTTTGGGATTTTTACACCCACTTTTACTCAGTTCCACTGGCCTGACAGGCAAAGAGGGAGATGGGGAGAGAAGACAGCACATGACAAGCTGAAAAATGCCCCGAAAAATTAGCCCTACTGGTTCTTTTTCTTGGTAAAATTAATATAAGACCCAGGCTTATTTTCGTGGAAACATGGTAGAATAATAGGAAACATAGGCGAACTGATGATATCGAAGCAGATTAATTCTTGGTGGCCAGAGTCTAACAGTGAGGATGGGCCTGATTTCTTGGGTAACAGGTCCAGAGCAGGAGAGAGAGCCATCGGCCAGATGTATCTTAAGGCTCTGTCTTTTATTATGAAGTGGGGTACAAAGTCTTTTTGCCAGGAAAGCGTCCAGGAAGCAGCTGCACGCCCCAGAGTCAACAATGGCTTGGAACCAAATTTCCTCTTCTGCCTCCTGTAGGGAGACAGGGAGGACAAGCAGAGAGGAGGAAGGACTAGCCATCTGAAAATTCACCAGATGTTGTTGGCATGACTTACTGGGCCTCACAGGGCAATCTTGTAGGTAGTGTCCGGCTCATCCACAGTACAGACAAAGATTAACCTGACCACTGCGTTGCCTCTCATCTGAATCAGTCCAAATTGTATGGGTTCACTTTCAGGAATGACAGAAGAAGGAGAACCAGATAGAGTGGAGTGAAACTTTAGGTAGCACCCAGGTGGGTCGCAAAGTCTGGAAGCGCTCGGAGCGTTGATCCCACAGGCACCTGTCAAGCTTGATTGCCATTTTGATTAAACCCTCCAAGGTAGCAGGAGTTTTGACTCTGGCCAGTTCATCTTTAGGGGTCTCTGAGAGGCCATGGGAACATTGATATTTAAGGGCGGCTTTGTTCCACCCAGTGTCAGCGGACCATTTTCGGAAGTCCATAGTATAATCCTCAACTGGGCGTTTTCCTTGGAACAGCGTGTGCGGGAGGGTTTAAGCCATAGCTGTACGCTGTGGATTGTCATAAAGTTGAGCCATAGATTCAAAAAAAGTATCCAGAGTTTAGTACAGAACTTTTCTGTTCGAGCTAATTATGGGCCCATGCTTGGGGTTCCTCAGACAGCAAGAAAATAATAAACCCCACTTTCACAGTCTCTTCAGAAAACATTCTGGGCTGGAGGGCCAGGTACAGCAGGCAAGCATTCATGAATGCTCTGAACTTCTTTTGATCACCCCGGAATCGTTCAGGCTCTTGTGAAGAAGCGACTGAGGTTCCACTGGCAGAAAATGGGCCTGGGTCTTTAGGAGCGGGTGGTATAGTCAGATGTTGACGACGCCCTTCTATAGCCCTCTTAAAGTATTTGCACTGCCTGGGTAAGGGCAGTGATCTGCTGGCATAGGGCCTTGAGTGGGAAAAAAGTGTGGGAACTCCTAAGTGCAGTATACCCCTGAAGGTGGTACAGTGAGTATAATGCTCAAAGAAGCATGGGTTGCCAGCAGGGTTAAGCAGCAGATTATCACTTGAAGGCAACTTGAGGTTGTAGCAGGAGTGCAGGAGAAAATCCTTAATGGGCTGTAATTGTGTACAGCAACTTTGCGCTTCCAGGGAGCCTGGCAGAGGATCTAGCACTGATGATCAGCTGATAACTGCTTCAAGAGAATTTGGTGCAGCAAGCCAGGGTCATGCACAGATAGACAAGCAGATAAAACAGGAGCAGAGTCTTTGAAACAAGCCAGAGCCATTCACAGGTAAACGGGTGGGTTCAGGCAGAGACAAGTCTTTGAGGCAATTTACAGGTATACAAGTAGATAAACAGAAGAGAAGTCCTTTAAGATAAGCAGGGGTCAGAGCCAGGAGACATTCAGGGTGGGTCAAGAACAATCGGGGTCACAGTAATAGATACAGGAAGCAGATGCAGGTTCAGGAGTTGAGGGGGAGCTGAAGACAATCCAGCAATGAGAGGGGGTCCTGGGCAGCCTTTTATAGACCACTAGGGAATTGCATCTTTCACGCTATGTGCGTGCTACTGCGCAGTCCCGTTCCATCGCACACCCTCGAGAGTGGAACCGCCATTCTCCCCCGCATGAGCGCAGGAACCTGCCGATAGCACCTGTTAACAGCGCTGCCATTGATTTCATTGCCATCTCCCTGACAGAGGGAACACTGGCTACAAGGGCAAGTTCAGAGGGTGGTGATAAATGGGGGATACTCGGAATGGTCAGGGGTGGGGTCAACCAGGGTTCTGTGCTGGGACGAATCCTGTTTAATTTGTTCAAAACGACATGGATGATGGGGTAAACCATTCAATCTCTGTATTTGCGGATGACACTAAGCTAAGCAGAGCAATTACTTCTCCACAGGATGTGGAAACCTTGCAAGAAGACCTGAACAAATTAATGCAGTGGGCAACTACATGGCAAATGGGGTTTAATGTAGAAAAATGTAAAATAATGCATTTGGGTGGCAAAAATTATTATCACTAGGGGGTGAACCTCTGGGAGAATCTAGGATGGAAAAGGCTGTGGGGGTCCTAGTAGATGATAGGCTCAGCAATGGCATGCAATGGGGATTAACTCCAGTGATAAAGCGACAATTCTCCCACTCTACAAGACTTTAATCCGGCCTCACCTGGAGTAGGCTGTCCAGTTCTGGGCACTAGTCCTCAGGAAGGATATACTGGAAATGGAGTGAGTACAAAGAAGGGCAACAAAGCTAATAAAAGGTCCGGAGGATATTAGTTATGGAGAAAGGTTGCGAGCACTGAACTTATTCTCTCTGAAGAAGAGACGCTTGAGAGGGGATATGATTTAAATTTACAAATATACCGGTGACCCCACAATAGGGGTAAAACTTTTTCGCGGAAGGGAGTTTAATAAGACACGTGGCCACTCATTAAAATTAGAAGAAAAGAGGTTTAACCTTAAACATCGTAGTGGGTTCTTTACTGTAAGAGCAACAAGGATGTGGAATTCCCTTCCACAGGCGGTGGTTTCAGTGGGGGGCATCGATAGTTTCTAAAAACTATTATATAAGCACCTGAACGACTGCAATATACAGGGGTATACAATATAATACTGACATATAATCACACACATAGGTTGGACTTGATGGACTTGTGTCTTTTTTCAGCTTCACCTATGTAGCGGGGTCATCCTGTCGGGGGCTTACGACAGGTCATCCCCGCTGGAACTTTATCCACTTTCTGTAAATATGTAAGATACCCTTAAGAAAGTTATGCATTGTGGGAATGCAAGTAGCAGGAGATATGGACTCCATTGACTCGTAGGAGAAACAGACTACACTTCCCACAATGCCATGTGTTATTGGAACATGTGACACCTTCGCACAGACTGATGGGGGAAGTTATTTAGGTAAAGGGAGTGGCTGATCTCGCTCTCTCAGGATCTGCACTTCTCTCCTCTGTGGAGCTGCTGACTGAGTACCGCCGTGCTGTTAGGCCAGAAGCCTGGGCCTATCCACCGAGAGACAAGCCATCCAGACGGAAGCAAGACTCCAGCATCCGGCCCGTGTTCCTAGAGACCGAGGAGGCAGCCCAGCTGACAACTGAAACAGTGGAGCACCCCTCCCATCCGGGATCCTTTGTGCCGTGGAGCAGTGTTTGCCAGCGCGTTCTTTTCTGAGGAGAACTCAGGCGGATTGGCCTGTCGGGTGAGAGAGCACATGCTCGACTTCAGACTTTCTGTCTAGTACCGACACCTAGCACAATCTCACAGGCCACAGACACTTGTTCGGCCTATAGCCGTATCGTAGGCCTATTTAACTGTTCCAGTGTTACACAGAAGTGGTTGACGCTGACGAGCGGTCAATCCACCAACCTTCAGCTATCCCAGACATTCTGTTGCTTGGTTCCTTTCCCTGATTGTTACCTATGGATTACAAATTTTAACGTGCACCAACCGGCCGCAACGTGTATATTACCTGTTCTGTAGGAGTGCTCGCTAGAGGGCGCTCGCGAGCATAGACTGCCTGCCATTAGATTAGATGAATGGTACCATTCATAGGTTCTACTCTATTTTGCTTACATTAATTGCTGATTCCAGCAAGGTCCCTTGCGAGTCAGATTCAGTCATAATTTGTCAGTGGTGTTTATGTTTCTGACGTATGTTTGATTTTCTTGAGTTTCTAAACGGTAAACTTATCTCTCTGATATTTAAATATATTCACTGTGTGGAGAGTATTTTTCTTGTCTGGAGGGATCATCCTTAACTGCAGGTAACTTTATTGCTACATTGTCACTGTGTATTGTATGCCTGCTATTGTGACCCCAGCCCAGCAGGGGTTACAATATCTTTTTCTCCAGACTTCTGATGTATCAAGGGAGGGTTCGAGCGAATTAAATAGGGGCGAGTTAAGCCAAAAAGAGAGTAGATCCCAAATCAATCAGCGGCTCCTTCGGGGGTAGCACTACACCTACTATGTAACAGAAGCAGAAGCCGAACAGAGGGATAATTTTAAAGTCAATTTTACATGGCTGGCTGAAAGAATACAAATGATTCAGTCAGAGTGAGAAATGCATCACCCATCTTCCTAAACCCATAGTCCATTACCCCACTCTTTCTGCCCCATGGACTCAGCTGGAAACGGGTCAGCACATTAAACAATAGAAAATTCCTCCCATGGGACGTTAATGCAGCAATACATAGTATGCATCATAAAAATATGCACTTTTTTTTACAATGCGTTAAAAAAGACTGTACATTAATACTCTGGCATTTTGAATAGAAAACATCACAAAGAAGACACATATCCCCTTCGATTTAGGCAGATAAATAATGTTGTGTAGACTTCATTCTGCCAGTGAGTCTCCAACGCATTTCAATTGACCTTTGCAATCTTCATCAGAGGGCAATAGGAGTATTCTTACAAAAGCAAACAACATAAAACAATGACAGAGCATATACTGATGATATAAATATCCAAAAGTACAATTCAATGTTTTTCACACAATATTGTAAAATTTCAAAGACAATGACATCTAGTCACATAGAGTATTATTTAGGAAACACCATACTCTTAAACCAACATGGAACATCCACAGGGCCACACGTCCCCACAACCAAGACCAAAAGGGGTCCCTGTAATTGACTCGCATCACTGTAAGCCTCCACAGCAAGTAGACATGATGGCGTCGCCGTGTTTGCGCTCATTGCTAGCCGGTTTTGTCTTGATGGCAGGAGGGTGAGTCCCACCTCAAAACCGCTGAGGGGGTCACATGGTAAGTGTCTTCTTGGCGTACATTACCGCTTAATCTGTGGGATGGGTCTTTGGTGCTTCCCTCCACGGCTGTAATTTATGAATCAATCATCTCACTAATTGGCTAACGGGAAGATATATTTTGGTTACTTTAGAGCCTTTGGTCTTTGTCCTAACCAGCCCAATTTGAGGAGACTTGCTGTGTATGAGGCTTACATTGATGTGATTATATAGTATTTTGTTCAGCAGCTTTAACTTGGTCTAAGCTACTTTTTGTTTCTTTTCAAAAAACGTCCTCTTTTTTTTATAATTGTTTGATTGGCTTTATAGGCCTTAACACCTTTGCCCTCATTTGGATGTTCGAGAGTCTTCTCTTACTGGTTAGAGTCTGCTATTGACACATTGGGTCCAATTAGCCATTTCCCTCCCTGGTGTCATGTGACTCAGTGTTACAAGGTCTCAGGTGTGAATGGGGAGCAGGTGTGTTAAATTTGGTGTTATTTGGTGCTATAAGAAGATTGCGAAAGACCCTGAAACTGAGCTGCAGCACGGTGGCCAAGACCATACAACGATTTAACAGGACAGGTTCAGGTTCCACTCAGAACAGCCCTCGCCATGGTTGACCACAGAAGTTCAGTGCACGTGCACAGTGTCATATCCAGTGGTTGTCTTTAGGAAATAGACATATGAGTGTTGCCAGCATTGCTGCAGAGGTTGAAGGCATGGGGGGATCAGCCTGTCAGTGCTCAGACCATATGCCGCACACTGCATGGCTGTTGTCCCAGAAGGAAGCCTCTTCTAAAGATGATGCACAAGAAAGCCCGCAAACAGTTTGCTGAAGAAAAGCAGACTATGGATATGGATTGCTGGAACCATGTCCTGTGGTCTGATGAGTGTCAAGCGTGTGTGGCAGCAACCAGGTGAGGAGTACAAAGACAAGTGTCTCTTGGTCTGGGGCTGCATGAGTGTTGCCATCACTGGGGAGCTACAATGTACTGTGACATACTGAAGCAGAGCAGGATTCCCTCCCTTTGGGGTCGTCATGTGAGAATACTGCCTGCAGCCCTGCCTCCAAGACAACCACTACCTTGTTAAAGAAGCTGAGGATAAAGGTGATGGGCTGGCCAAGCATGTCTTCAGACCTAAACCCTATTGAATATCTGTGTGGCATCCCCAAACAGGAGGTAGAGGAGTGCAAGGCCTCCAACATCTTCCAGCTCCTTGATGTCATCATGGAGGAGTTGAAGAGTACTCCAGTGGCAACCTGTGATGCTCTGGGGAACTCCATGCCCAAGAGGGTTAAGGCAGTACTGGCCACAAAAAATATTGACACTTTGGACCCAATTTGGACATTTTCACTTAGGGGTGTACTTCCTTTTGTTGCCAGCAGTTTAGACAATAATGGCTGTGTTGAGTTATTTTAAGGGGACAGCAAATTTACACTATTATACAAGCTATACACTCACTACTTTACATTGTAGCAAAGTGTCATTTCTTCAGTGTTGTCACATGAAAAGATATAATAAAATATTGACAAAAATGTGAGGGGTGTACTTACTTTTGTGAGATATTATGTATATATATATATACACACACTGCTCCAAAAAAATTAAGGAACATTTGTTAATCAGAGTATAGCATCAAGTAAAAAAACTCCTGGGATATTGATGTGGTCAGTTAAGTAACAGAGGGGGTTTCAGCTGCTTTGGTGTTAATGAAATTAACAACAGGTGCACTAGATGGGCAACAATGAGACGACCTCCAAAACAGGAATGGTTTTACAGGTGGAGGCCACTGATTTATTTTTTCCCCTACTCATCTTTTTTGACTGTTTTTCACTAGTTTTGCAATACCTGGACCCTATAGAGGTTGCACAGGCAGTGTAACTCCTCCAGGATTGCACATCAATGTGTATATAAAAATACTTGTGTGCTGCTATGCAACCAAGAAGTGAAATAAAGTAAAATACAATAAATGACCAAAAAAGCTGCAACCGTTTCACTTGGTGATCTCACACTATGTCTACGTAAGTATTATAATCAAATTATGAGTGCGCTTATTCTCTAACTTCTATACAAAATAAAATAACGAATGTGACCAATATACTCCAAAGAATTGGTGTATATAACCAATTATCTGACATACACAAAATCCTCCTTTGGGCAGCAGATTAACCCAGCAGTCTCTGGATTCCTGGGGCCCACAATGAGAGAGAACAAAACCAGGTTTATTGATTTGATCTTGTGGTAAATGTTTAAAAGCTCTGCATTGTAAAAGTTTGCCTGGGGAATAGAATGAATGATATCTGTAAGCAACTTCATATCATTTATTGTTATTGCACCTGAACATGGTGAAAGAAATATTCTAAAAGTTCATCGGTAAAAAATAATGCAAAATTGTCCTCCATTCTTACCGTAATTTTCCTTTCCTGGCTCTGCCTCAGGACAGCACAACCTCGGGTCAACCCTGCCCCTTGACCCCGTATAGGACACACCTGTATAGACAGATAAAAGACAGGCAGTACCTGGTGCAGGTGTTCTTATGAATAGCTTGCAACGGTCCAGGGAGGGTGTGTGCTGTCCTGAGGCAGAGCCAGGAAAGGAAAATTACAGTAAGTATGGATGACAATTTTCCATTTTCCTGGCTCAGCCTCATGCCAGCACAACCTCGGGACCTAGCTTGCACACACAAAAGGGAAACAACACAAAAAATCTGACACCAGGTGCTGCCAAAAGGTAAATTTATTAACATCTAGACAATACACAAGTTCCCATGAGACCCAATTGGGAATATGCTACATCTAGTTTGTAATGTTTAATGAAGGAAGATGTTAGGAGAACTCAAGCTCGCCGATTTACAGACCACGTCCGCCGATACCTTGCACCAGGCCGCCCAGGAGGATGGGGGTAGAGGTTTTCTAGTGAATATGCAGTCTGAATTGTTGTCACTACCCAGGACGAAATCACCCTTGGGGAGGCCGGCATGCCCCTCTTAGGGCCACTTGGATATATAAAAATAGCTTCAGACTTCCGAAACACTTCCGTTCTCTCCAAATATATCTGCAACATGGTCTTCAGATCTAACTTGTGCAATTCCGACCCTTCTGGGTCTATAGGTGTTGGTGGAAAGGCTGGAAGTACCAACGGCCAATTGAAGCGGAACTCTGAAGAAACTTTCAGCAGGAAACTTGAAGGACGTAACACAACTCTCTCTGGGAAAAATGTGCAATAGGGCTCCTTACAAGAAAACCCAGCAATATCGGAAACTCGTCTAGCCAAAACCACTGCTGTCAGGAACACCATCTTCAAGGTCAGGTATTATATTGAGCTGGTCGAGTCTGGAAAAAAAGATGACTTCAGCAAACCTTTCAGAACCAACAGTAAGTCCCACCTTGGGAATATGGAACAAATCGGGGGGCGAATCTTCATGGCAGCCCTGAGGAACCTGATCACAAGTTGATTTGTGGCCCAAGGAACGTCCGCAAATTCTGCCAATGCCGAAACCTGTACCTTTATGGTATTGTAACTGAGGCCTGCATCCAGAACTGACTGGAGAAAGGACAACACATTAGCCACAGATGGGTTTTGAAACTAAAATCCTTGTTGAGTGGAAAATGTCTTGAATTTCCTCCAGACTCGGTGGTAGGTGGTTTTAGTAGAAGGTTTCCTTGCTATAAGTAGGGTTGACACTACTGATTCCGACAGATTCAGGCTGTTCAGCCTCTCCCTTTCAAAAGCCATGCAGTCAAGGCTAGGCAGGCTGGATTGGGATGAAACTGGTCGCGCTGAAGGAGCAGGTCCCGATTTTGAGGCAACTTAACTGGTGGGCATGTCGCCAGGTGACAAAGGAGAGAGAACTTTGGCCTCCTCGTCTCAGAATGGAGCAATCATTATCGCCAAAACCTTCTCCTCCATTAATTTTCAGTAATGACCGAAGGATTAGAGCCATCGGGGGTAAAATGTACACCAGTTTGAAATTCCAAAGCTGGGAGAGAGGGTCCTGTGCCAGAGCCTTCGGACAGAATAACCGAGAGAAGAATCGGGGAACCTGACAGTTTTACGGTGTCACCATGAGGTTCACCTCGGGTACCCCCCATTGATTGAAGATCTCTCTAAGATATTTCGGGTTCAACCTCCACTCTGTGTTGTTGGTGAAGTTGTGGCTCAGATGGTCCGCCAAGGTGTTCTGTGCCCCAGGAAGATAAGCCTCTGCAAGATATAGCAGGTGATCCTCGGCAAAGAATATTTCTGATGCCATCTGTAGCAAGTGTAGACTTCTAGTTCCCCCCTGCTTCATGACATAAGAAACAGCTGTCCTGTTGTCCATTAACAGTCTAACCATCTTTCCTTGAATGAAGGGAAGAAAAACTTTTAGAGCTTCTCTGGCCGCTGCAAGTTCTAGCAGGTTTGTTGAACAGGGGGCCTGAGGGGGCCATCTGCCTTAAACATGTAGTCTCATGCAATGGGCACCCCAATCTTGAAGACTTGCATCTGATGTGATCGTCACCCAAACTCCGTTTGTCCCGGGCTAGAATGCTCCACCACTGCAGGTCATTGCGAATGAATGCCGGAATGTGTATTTTCTGATGTAGTGAGCCACGACTCAGAGAGAAGGGCAAATTGGAACCGCCGTGCCCATGGCACTGATGGGATACAGGCCTTCAGTCTCCCTAAAAAACTCATCCCCATGTGTACCGTAATGGTAGGGGAGGCTCCCATCTTTAAGGCCTCTGTTGACACGTGATATATTCTGTCTTGTGGAAGAAACACCTTGAATTGGAGAGTGTTGAAAGACATGCCCAGATAAACTAAAGTTTGGCATGGAGTGAGCTGGCTCTTTGCTGTGTTTATCATCCAACCGAACTGTGTTTAGGTGGCGAGGACCTGATCCCGGTGCCGCAGCAAAAGATCTGACTGGGCAAGGATCAGCACATCATCCAAGTAGTGGAATATTCTTATCCCTCTTTGTTGAATATAGGCAATTACTGTTACTAGAACTCAGTCCTTGGAGCCGAGCTGAGCCCGAAAGGAAGGCACATGAATTGAAAATGGTCGCCTGCGTAAAAGAATCTTAGGAAGCGTTGATAAATCTTGGCCACTGGGATATGGAAGTATGCATTCTTGAGGTCCACCGAGACCATCCAGTCGCCCTGACGGATTACTGCTAAAATAGTCTTGAGAGACTCCACCCGGAATGGCTGTGACTTTAAAAAATAATTAAGGCTTCTTAGATCCAGGACAGGACGCCATTTTCCTGACGGCTTTCGGACAAGGAAAAGAGGGGACTATACCCCGCAACTAGGGATGAGCCGAACACCCCCCCCCCGTTCGGTTCGCACCAGAACCTTTGAAAGGACTGAACGTTCGCGCGAACATTTAGAACCCCATTGACGTCAATGGGACTCGAACGTTCAAATTCAAAAGTGCTAATTTTAAAGCCTAATATGCAAGTTATTGTCTGAAAACGGGTTTGAGAACCCTGGTCTTGCCCCAGGGAACATGTATTCCTTAATATCGTACCTGCTGGGTGTCTATAGTATGCCTGTGAGGTGGCACGTGTTTAGAACTGTCCCTGCACAAAATAAGATTACTATAAGAAAAAGGTAAATTAAAACTGCTTGTGGCTTTAATGTAATGTCTGGTCCCTGCAATATGGATGAAAATCATTGAGAAAAATAGCATGGGTTTCCCCCCCACTCCCCCCAGATCATTACAAGCCCCTTCGACCCTATATACTTTGAACAGCATTATACAGGCGGTGCAAACAAGACAGGCACGGTAGGTTTGTTGTTAAAGCGGAGTTCCACCCTATTTTACAACTTCTTTGCATTCGTTTTTACACTGCCCCCTTAAATACATTTGGGATGTTTTATTTTTGTCTTTTAAAAACTCACGTTTTTATCTGTGAGTCTCTTATTCCCCCGCCGCGGCGGAATGGCCCCCCCCACCGCATCCAGCGCTGCTATGCCTCCTGGGATATGTGTGTCTTCAATCCCAGGAGGCTGGGCTGAACATCGCAGCCGTGGATGAACATCTCGGGGGGCGGGAGGGAGGGAGGGCAGTGCCGCCCATAGAGGTGGTGTCCTTCCTCTTCTCCCTCTCCAACTCCTCCCCCGTCCTAGCTCCTCCACCCGTCCTAGCACCACCCCCATCCTAGCACCGCCCCCGTCCTAGCTCCTCCACCCGTCCGTCACCGCCGCCCCCGTCCTCCTCCCTCCACCACCCGCCCACCTGCCATCTGTCTCCGGTGCACGGAGATGCAGATCATCAGGCAGAGAGAGCGAGTCTCACTCTGTCTGATAGTGAGAGCACCGAGCATAGTACAGCCCCGCCTCCCTGTACATTGCAACAGAGCTCTGCACTGTGTGTTACAAGTCTAGTGCAGGGAGGCGGGGCTGTACTATGATCACTGTACTCACATACAGACCAATCAGAGATCCGCTCTGTATGCCTGATCATCTGTACCTCCCCCCACTCTGCACATAATGTCACCGCACTGTCACCGCACTGTCACCGCACTGTCACCGCACTAACATCACCGCACTGTCACCGCACTGTCACCGCACTAACATCACCGCACTGTCACCGCACTGTCACCGCACTAACATCACTGCACTGTCACCGCACTGTCACTGCACTGTCACCGCACTAACATCACCGCACTGTCACCGCACTGTCACCGCACTAACATCACCGCACTGTCACCGCACTAACATCACCGCACTGTCACCGCACTGTCACCGCACTAACATCACCGCACTGTCACCGCACTAACATCACCGCACTGTCACCGCACTAACATCACCGCACTGTCACCGCACTAACATCACCGCACTGTCACCGCACTAACATCACCGCACTAACATCACCGCACTAACATCACCGCACTGTCACCGCACTAACATCACCGCACTGTCACCGCACTAACATCACCACACTGTCACCGCACTAACATCACCGCACTGTTACCGCACTAACATCACCGCACTGTCACCGCACTAACATCACCGCACTGTCACCGCACTAACATCACCGCACTGTCACCGCACTAACATCACCGCACTAACATCACCGCACTAACATCACCGCACTGTCACCGCACTAACATCACCGCACTGTCACCGCACTAACATCACCACACTGTCACCGCACTAACATCACCGCACTGTCACCGCACTGTCACCGCACTAACATCACCGCACTGTCACCGCACTGTCACCGCACTAACATCACCGCACTGTCACCGCACTAACATCACCGCACTGTCACCGCACTAACATCATCGCACTGTCACCGCACTAACATCACCGCACTGTCACCGCACTGTCACCGCACTAACATCACCGCACTGTCACCGCACTGACATCACCGCACTGTCACCGCACTGTCACCGCACTAACATCACCGCACTGTCACCGCACTGTCACCGCACTAACATCACCGCACTGTCACCGCACTGTCACCGCACTAACATCACCGCACTGTCACCGCACTAACATCACCGCACTAACATCACCGCACTAACATCACCGCACTGTCACCGCACTAACATCACCGCACTGCCACCGCACTGTCACCGCACTAACATCACCGCACTGTCACCGCACTAACATCACCGCACTGTCACCGCACTAACATCACCGCACTGTCACCGCACTAACATCACCGCACTAACATCACCGCACTAACATCACCGCACTAACGTCACCGCACTAATGTCACCGCACTAACATCACCGCACTGTCACCGCACTAACATCACCGCACTGTCACCGCACTAACATCACCGCACTGTCACCGCACTAACATCACCGCACTAACATCACCGCACTAACATCACCGCACTGTCACCGCACTAATGTCACCGCACTAACATCACCGCACTAACGTCACCGCACTAATGTCACCGCACTAACATCACCGCACTGTCACCGCACTAACATCACCGCACTGTCACCGCACTGTCACCGCACTGTCACCGCACTAACATCACCGCACTGTCACCGCACTAACATCACCGCACTAACATCACAGCACTAACATCACCGCACTAACATCACAGCACTAACATCACCGCACTAACATCACAGCACTAACATCACAGCACTAATGTCACCGCACTAACATCACCACCGCACTAACATCACCGCACTAATGTCACAGCACTAACATCACAGCACTAACATCACATCACTAACATCACAGCACTAACATCACCGCACTAACATCACCGCACTAACATCGCAACACTAACATCGCAGCACTAACATCGCAGCACTAACATCACCGCACTATCACAGCACTAATGTCACCGCACTAATGTCACCGCACTAACATCACCGCACTAATGTCACTGCACTAATGTCACCGCACTAACATCACCGCACTGTCACCGCACTGTCACCGCACTAACATCACCGCACTGTCACCGCACTAACATCACCGCACTAACATCACCGCACTGTCACCGCACTAACATCACCGCACTAACATCACCGCACTAACATCACCGCACTAACATCACCGCACTAACATCACAGCACTAACATCACAGCACTAACGTCACCGCACTAATGTCACCGCACTAACATCACCACCGCACTAACATCACCACCGCACTAACATCACAGCACTAACATCACAGCACTAGCATCACCGCACTAACATCCCGCACTAACATCCCCGCACTAACATCACCGCACTAACATCGCAGCACTAACATCGCAGCACTAACATCGCAGCACTAACATCGCAGCACTAACATCGCAGCACTAACATCACCACACTAACATCACCGCACTAACATCACCGCACTAACATCACCGCACTAATGTCACCGCACTAACAAAATGAATTTATTGACAGTGCACATGTCTGGTATATGTATACACACCACATATATAACAAGAGATATATATCATCTTGTTATGAAGATATATCTGCACAGGAACAAATTATTTATTATATTTACTGGTTCCTGGAAGGAGGGGGGGGGAGAGGAGGGGAGGAGAGGTTTGCTTTGCATAGATAAGGGGCGGTAACTTCCTCTGACACTCCCGTTGCTATTGAAAACTGATCTGAAACCATTACACTGCTTGTACAGCACTGAGCATGTGCGAGGCTGAAATCCAGGAAGTCATACAGTCTGGCTTCATGATGCCCACACTTAAGATGGCCCCAGTCAATTTCTGTTTTATAAAGTGTCTAAATGCTGTAACAACCTAACAAAATGGACCTTAGTTTACAGACTAACTGTAGTAGAATACATTCAGCTTGTGTATTACAGGGGTATTTATATTTAAAACGTTTTTTTTTTTTCAATTTGTGGCCGGAACTCCGCTTTAAGTAGAATCTGTTTGTAATTTTGAACTGGTACTTTTTAAGTGTAGCTCCAGCCATAAAATCTATTTTTAAGCTTTTTTGAAAACATAGAGAAGGGTATCACCCCTGTAAACATTTGTTTTGCTGTCTGTGTGCATCTGTTCAGAAGATTGCATTTCACTTTCTGTCCCAATGACAAATGATGTTTTGAAAATTTGGGTTTTGTAGTGAAACAAGGATTGGTGATAAAGCATCAGTGGACAGGAGACACCTCTTACAGAAGAGAATTTCCCTTCCTAGGGGTAGATTTCCTCTCACTTCCTGTTTTCTCCTTCCGTTTGCAAGTAGGAGTCGTTTGTAAGTTGGATGTTTGAAAATAGGGGGCTGCCATATATACTCTGCAGAAATTTGGGCCCTAGGTGTTGGTGTTGCCACAACACTGTAAGCCAGTGGTTCTCAACCTTTCAAGTGCCGTGACCCCTTGATAAAATTTCCCAAGTTGTGGGGACCCCCAACAGTAAAATTATTTTCATAGCGTGGGTTGTCAGCACCCAAAGCATGACAAGTAATTTGCGCCCCTAACCCATGGCCATTTAGTGCTCCCCGAGTCCCTTCCACTTGTACCACATTAAAACCTACATTTTAGTATTTACCACTCTCTCTTTGTTCTCCTTTCTTTCCCTTTTATCTCTCTATCCTAATTTTTTGTCCCCCCATTTCTCTCACTAGCCATATTTATTGTTCTTTCTCTTCTGTTTTCTTTGTTCCTCCACCTCTTTTCTTCACTCTTCCATGTATTCCCTATTTTTATTCCTTCTCTTACTCCTTGGGTGGGGGGGGGGGGTGGTTGGGATGAGTGGCAGTGCTGGCGGGGAGTTGGGATGAGTGGCAATGTTGGGGGGAGTTCTGATCGGCCAACTTAGGTGCTCTTGATCAAGGTCATCTGCTGATCTGAGAACTGTAGTGGGGACTTTTAATGGGAACTTTAATCACAGGTAGTGTCATTCACCGTGTCTTTGGCTTCACTGTGTCTCTGACTTTGTGGTGTCTCGTAGCAGTGACACCTCTACAGAAATCAGGAGATAGGGTCTCCTCCAGCCCCTCCCACTTCAGATTCCTCACAAGTCAGCTGACCTCTAGTCTCTGCCCCCCAGCCATGCCGTGAACTGAATGGGCGGCTGCAAAGAGGCTGAGTGGGTGGCCACGGGCTCCAGGGACAGCCCTGCTTTGTGAGCGCAAAAATGCTGAGAGAGGGGTGCGTGATTCAGGAACAGCCAAGGATTTGGTGACCCCTGGAAAATCATCATTTGACCCCCAAGGGGGTCCCGACCCCCAGGTTGAGAACCACTGCTGTAAGCCCTCACAGTTAGTCTTGGTGGGTGCTGAAACGCCCTGCTGTGTGAACTATTATATCAAGAATTGTAATTACATGCCATTGTTAAACAGTGGTAGAAAAATTGGGCCTTTGGTGCTGGAGCTGGTGCGACAACTCTGTAAGCCCTCACAGTTACTCTTGGTGGGCACAGGAATGGGCCCTGCTGTGAAATAATAGATCAATGATTGTAATTACATGCCCCTGTTAAACAGGGGCAGAAAAATTGGGCCTTTGTTGGTGGTGGTGCCACAACTCTGTAAGCCCTCACAGTTACTCTTGGTGGGCACAGGAATGGGCCCTGCTGTGAAACATTAGATCAAGAATTGTAATTACATGCCCCTGTTGAACAGGCGCTGAAAATTTGGGCCTTTGTTGGTGGTGGTGCTGGTGCCACAACACTGCAACCCCTCACAGATACTCTAGTTGGAGCACAGGAATGAGCCCACTGCAAAGTATTGCATCAAAAATTGTAATTACATGCCCCTGTTAAACAGGGGCACAACAATTGGGCCTTAGGCACTGGAGCTGGTGCCACAACACTACAACCCCTCACAGATACTCTAGTTGGAGCACAGGAATGAGCCTGCTGCAAAGGCATGAGGAGAACTCCATAATACTTGGTAACATTAGCAGTGATCAATGGCGTGAGAGGAATTGAACAGGCATGAGGAGAGCTCCAAAATACTTGGTAACATTATCAGTGATGAATGGCATGAGAGGAATCGATCAGGCATGAGGAGTGCTCCATAATACTTGGTAACATTAGTAGTGTACTTGCGGTTATAGGCTGCTGGGATGGGATGGACGTCCTGCAGATCCAGTCCTGGCACATGTAAGAGGTTGCGCTAAGCTAGAAGTCCTGGTGGTCCGGTACAGGGTGATGTAGGTCACTACAGGTAGGTGTGGATCCCCAGCTGACAGTGGCGTCCTGACCGAATAGAGGAACGCCATACTGTCAGTGCTGGGTTTTTAAATAAGCCGCGCTGGAGCGCATCAGGAAGCGCAGCTAGGTGGCGCACTTCCGCGTTCCAGCGTGGAGCGCACGGGCGCAGAGGAAGTGAGAAGGATATTCAAAGAGAACAGATCGCAGCTGTCAGGAAAGGAACCAGCTGTGGTCGTTCTTAGTGGAAAGTTAGTAGTGTGGCGTTACAGCGGGTCATAGTGCATGCTTGGCCAATCATCAGCCAGCAGTGAATTATGGGCCATGACGCGCCACTCGAATTTGGCGCGAACGGGCCGTAACGTTCGTATTTCGACGAACTGTCGAACATACGATGTTCGAGTTGAGCGCGAGTTCAACTCGAACACGAAGCTCATCCCTACCCGCAACCCTGTTCCTCCTTTGGTACCCGTACGACAGCGTCAAGAGTGAGCAACTCCATGATGTATGCCTCCAGTAATGCCCACTTCTCCGCTAAAGCAGGAATCTTCGTGGCAACAAATAAACTTCTCACGGGAGTACTTTGAGACGAGGACGAAGGCCTATCTGAATTACTTCCAGGAGTCCGTTATTCTCTCCCGCCAGGTATTACCATAGCTGGCCAGTCTTGCCCCTACTGGCAATCCCTGGGTGGGCCGCCCTTCAAAAGGACTTGGTTGTAGGTTTGGTTGATTTGGAATTATCGGCAAAGGTACCATGAGATTGCCATAAAAAGCATGAAAAGTCTCTGCCCGGCCGATAGGACCTGGCCTTCTTAAACTAGTCCTGGGGTCTTCTATTTGTCCGAAGCAACGGACGCCGCTTCCGATCCGGAGGAAGAAGACCAGGTTTTCCTCCCGTCACCCGGCGATTTGCCTCCTCCGCCGTCTTACCAAAGAGTGTATTCCCTGAGAAGGGAATGGAGCATAAAGCTTGCTTTGGAATCTGCAGACCAATGTTTGAGCCAAAGGGCCCACCTAGCCGTGACCGAGTGGGCCATGATACGAGAGGTGAACCTGACCAAGTCAACCGCTGCCTCTGCCATTAACTCAGCTGCCAACCTCAAGCCTTGCAGGTTTGATGAAAATAGTTCTTCCTGCGCCCAAGAACCTAACACGGATTCCACATTTGAAGCCCAGACCCTGACAGCTTTGGCAATTGAGGGTCACCGCCAGCCTGCAGGCAGCTCCTGCAGTGTTGAAGGTACTTTTCAGTTTAAAATGACCTCAAGCAGGCCACTGGTGTGAATGTCTCTGACCAAACAATCAGAAACTGACTTCATGAGGGTGGCCTGAGGGCCCGACATCCTCTAGCGGTGCCTTTGCCTGTGCTCACTACACAGCACCATGCAGCTCGATTGGAATTTGCCATTGAACACCAGAAATGTCAAGTCCACCACTGGAGCCCTGAGATTTTCACAGATGAGAGCAGGTTCACTCTGAGCACATGATAGACGTGAAATAAAAGACGATTGAAACAAAAAAAAGATAGACGTGAAAGGGTCTGGAATAGAGTACGTTATGCTGCCTGTAACATCTTTCGGCATTACTGGTTTGGTGGTGGGTCAGTGACGGTCTGGGGAGGCATATCCATGGAGGGACCCACAGACCTCTACAGGCTCGACAATTGCACCCTGACTGCCATTAGGTATCGGGATGAAATCCTTGGACTCATTGTCGGACCCTTTGCTGGTGCAGTGGGTCCTTGGTTCCTCCTGGTACATGACAATGCCCGGCCACATGTGGTGAAAGTATGCAGCCAGTTCCTGGAGGATGAAGGAATTGATACCATTGAATGGCCCCCATGCTCACCTGACCTAAATCCAATAGAACACCTCTGGGACATTATATTTTGGTCCATCCGATGCCGCCAGGTTGCACCTCAGTCTTTTCAGGAGCTCAGTGATGCCCTTGTCCTGATCTAGGAGGAAATACCCTAGGAAACCATCCGTCGTCTTATTAGGAGCACGCCCCAACATTGTCAGGCGCGCATTCAAGCATGTGGGAGCCATACATACTTACATAGTAGGTGAGGTTGAAAAAAGAGACAAGTCCATCAAGTCCAATCTAAGTGTGTGAGTATAGGTCAGTATTACAATGTATATCCCTGTATTTTGCATTGTTCAGGTGCTTATCTAATAGTTTTTTGAAACTATTGATGCCCCCCGCTGAAACCACAGCCTGTGGAAGGGAATTCCACATCCTTACCGCTCTTACAGTAACGAAACCTCTACGCAGTTTAAGGTTAAGTTAAGAATAAGTTCAGTGCTCGCAACCTTTCTTCATAATTAATATCCTCTAGGCCAGAGGTCTTCAACCTGTGGTCCGCGGCCCAACGCTGGGCCGTAGCTCCTCTGCTGCCGGGCCGCGGAGGAGACAAGTAAATTGTCAGCGGTGCAGTGACGGGGCAGAGAGATTACGTCATCTCTCATTGCCCGCGCCGCTGTTCAGTCTTTACCTACAGGGCCGCGAAGGCTGTTCTACACGGGGGTGCAGCCGCGACCCAGAAGAGAGAATGACGTCATCTCTCGCCGCCCGCCCTCTCTCCCTGGCATGTAGAGGAGCCGACTGTGTGTGTAATTAACCTCCCTTAGCTGCGCTGAAGAAGAGAGACAGGTGTAGCAGTGATCTCTGTGTAATCCCTTGCTTGCTGCCTGCTTCCCCCTTCCTTCTGGCAAGCAGCAGAAGAGGATTAATCAAAAGAGACTAGAGGGGTATGATGGGACATGTAGTGGGGGGGATATGTGCATATCAGCGCAACCACTTTGATATAAATGGTTTATCCCATAAAGTCTTGCAGGGGAAAAGAGAGAAGAGGAGAGAGGAGATTTCAGGAGGGAGTGAGTGCAGTGCAGGGAGAGCCTGTGAGAGGAACGTGATGTGCAGTGACCTCCTAAAAAGATAGACTAAGCAACTGGAAGGCCACTACTGTGTGGGGAAGATAGAGAGTTCAGAGCTGTGATCTGAGTGCAGAAAAACTGAGCCACTGCCAGGATACAGACTTTTCTCTGCTGCCTACTGTAGTTGCCATAGGCCTGGCAAGTGACATCCTCATCTAGTGGCAGGCAAAACTGGCAAGTGACATTCTCACATGGTGGCAGGTGATTTGGCAAGTGACAAGCGATGGTTGCAAGTGACGCTCTCAAGGCTCCCACTGATTCAACATTATGGTGAGTTGAACTATTTCATTTTATATTACAATACAATGATAGAAATAATGCGTTTCAATCATCCTGACACCATAATAACCATGGTGCCGGGATGATTAAAGCACTAACACCAGCCATTGCCCTGACAAATTGCCTGCGAAAAAAACCTGCGCCGACCCCCCGGGCCTTGGCACAATTTGCTTGCACGGAGCCGGTCCCCGGTGCCAAAAAGGTTGGGGACCGCTGCTCTAGGCTACAGGTGTCAGACACTAGGGGCCAGATTCACGTACCTCGGCGCATCATTAGGCGGGCGTAGCGCATCGCAGTTACACTATGCCGTCGAAACTTCGAGAGGCAAGCAGCCTATTCAGCAAGCAAATGCGCGCTGCGATGCGCCATCGTAACTTAAATTAGACGGCGTAAGCCAACGTAATTCAAAGTGGGAAGGAGGTGGGCGTGATCCATTTAAATGAAGCGCGACCCCATGCAAATGAAGGGCTGAACGAACGGCGCATGCGCCGTCACGTGATAGCATGTCCCGCGTCCCACTGTGCATGCGCACAACTTTGCCTATCGTATTCCCCGAGATAAGCCGGCCCACTGCTGCCGCCCCAGGGTTTAAATACACCCAGACATGCGCCCGTCCAGCGCAAAAGTACACCTGCAGGTTTGTTTGTTTCGTTGTGGGTACTTTTGGCTGTTTTGGTTCTGAAAATCATGGCTGAAGATGCAGCTGCAAAAGAAAGGAGGCTAAAAAATTTCTCCAGACAGGAGAGGGCCATAATAATTGATGCCATGGTAAGGAACAATAAGTACCTCCATGGTTCTGAAAGTGGCTCTACCAGCAAGGTCCGGAAGGATCAGATCCTTGCGGAGATTGCAGCAGAGGTCAATGCCCTTGGCCATGAGGAACGGACCCCTGAAAAGATTGCAAAAAAGATTAATGACCTGCGGCGTCTTGTGAAGGAGAAGGTGGCCAAGATAAAGAAGCACAGAAGAGGCACCGGAGGTGGACCAGCCCTGAATATATCCCTGACACCTGATGAGGAGGTAATAGCTAGACATGTGCACAGAAAAAAAATTTGTTTTTTTTGTTCTGTTTCGTATCGTTCCGTAGGTTCGTTTCCGTTCGTTTTTCGTAAGACGCCCGTTTTCCTGTTCGTTCCCGTTCGTTTTTCGTATGACAAGATTTTTTCGTATTCCGATCGTTTCGTATTTTCGTCACCGTTTTATTTTCGTACATGCGGGATGGTTCGGTATTCTGTTTAATTCATGTTCGTTACTTGTTAGACAATAATTTTCGTGAATTTTCGGCAATGATTTGCGTTCTGTGTTTTGGATTCCTTTTTCTGTTCGTGTTTTCAGTCGTATGTTCATATGACATCTATGACAATTTGTTGTGGATGTCATGTGGGCATGCGACTGAAGATACGAACAGAAAAAGGATTTTCGTCATTTTGTACTTTCGTAAATATATCGCGGGGATTCGCGGCACTTTCAACACGCGGCTCATCCATATTAACGATTGTTAAGCCCCATACACTTGGTCAGACTTTTTTAACAACAAACATAAAAACGATCGTTTTCCGTTCGTTCTCAGAAAATTTGTTCGTTTTTAAACTCCATCAGAAAACCATTTTTGGGTTCAAAAGTCTGGCCAACTGATCTCCCTTCAGATGAAAATCCACAGAAAAGTTTATTTGGCTTTACTGTACTACACAGCACAAAAGAGAAGCTGCTAACTACACTCACTGCCCATTCAAAAAAACGAAAATGACATCTATAATAAAAGATTTCTATTCTGTATTTTGGGTCCTTTTTCTTTTGGTGTTTTTGGTCGTGTGTTCGTGTGACATCTGTGGCAAAAGATTTGCATTCTGTTGAATCCAAAATACAAACAGAAAAAAGGAATTCAAAATACAGGGTGCGGGTCTTTTGTTGTGGATGTCGTGTGAACATACGACTGAGGATACGAGCAGAGAGGGGATTTAAACAGGATACAGAATGCAAATCTTTTGTTATAGATGTAATTTTTGTTCTTTTGCCGTTTTCGTTTTGTCGTATTTTCGTCAGATCGTTCGTTCGTATTTGCGGTTGTTCGTTATGCGGCTCATTCGTAATCCTGTCGTTTTCGTATTTTGGTGCTTAATTTTTTTCGTATGTACACATTATTCTGCGGGTACGAAAATGAACATTTTCGTACGAAAATAACATTCGTACGAACGGGAATGCACATATCTAGTAATAGCCAGGTGCTTGGAGAAGGAGCAGGTGGAGGGCCTGGAGGGATATGATTCGGTTGATCAGCCCATGAGGACAGGTGAGTATGTTTTATCTTTTATCTGGTGTGTAGCATGTGTGTGTGGGGGGGGAGGGAATATGTGACAAGTGTGTGGGTCCTCCAACATGTGAATGTTTTGTGTCATCCACAGATGACCAGGATGAAGCGGGCCCATCCTCGGCTGCTGGACGACCAACCCCATCCCTTGATGCCAGTGTCCACACCTCTCCTTTAGAGGAAGTGGAGGAGGAGCACGGGGACCTTGAGGATGGAATTTACCTGGGGGACGAGACCACCATCCCAGGACCCTCCCATACCTCCACCTCCATAGGGGATAGCCCCCCAAGGGCCTCCAACTTCAGGGGAACCCCCCCAAGACCCTCCTCCAATGTGGGAACCCCCCCAAGACCCTCCTCCAATGTGGGAACCCCCCCAAGACCCTCCACCCTTTTGGGAACCCCCCTAAGGGCCTCCGACCTTTTGGGAAGCCCCTCCTCCACAAGGGAAGTACCCCCAAGAGCCTCCCCATACAGTCGTCCCGAAGCCACACCTGCACCCAGGAAGGCTTCTAGGAAGTCGAGGGGTGATCTAGACACCCTAGAAGAAACTTTAGCAAGGGACCAGGCCAGGCAGACCCAGCATGTCGGTTCGGTGGCATCTGACATGCACCGGATGGCAGCCAGCCTGGCCTCCATGCAGCAGACCCAGGCTGCTTACACTGCCGCCATCACAGAAAATGTGCAGGAGGTCAGTGTTAATAGCACTGCCCTGGTGACCTGCGTGAGGGACCTGGAGGTCACAAATACAGGCCTTGTGGCAGAAGTGAGGAGCCTGGCAGTGGCCATACAGGCCAATACAGCAGCCATTGAGGCGGTGGGGACTCAGACCAATGCGGTCCTCACCCGCATAGCCGTGGCTTTAGAGGGAATCCAGGCAGCCAGGGAGAGACCAGGGGATGTTCCTCCTCCCAATGACCCACCCCCCCCACCCACGGCTGCCACCAGGCAACAGAGGGCCAGGAGCCTTGGCACTAGGCGGAGTCCGCGTCAGGCCAAATGAGTGCCATGTTTTCCCTAAATGTTTATGTACTCGATATCTTATTGAGTCTTATTTTGATTTTGTATACTCAAGTTGAGTCTTATTTTTATTTTGGGGTAAATTAATATACAGCAACATAATTGGAGCCTTGACGTGGCGTTGCTGCTCCCAAGTACCGCACGGTGTACTTCGGTCTAATCCAATTTAATGGGGTTGTGGGGGGGGGGGTGTTAGGGACCACAGTGGTGTGCATGCGTGCATTCTCATTGTGACATGTTTCATGTGCGTGTTGAACGTGAAAATAAGCCTTCCACGAGGCATCTCCTGAATGCTCTTCCCTCAGCAGACGGGGTAGCCTCGGTTAGGGGGGGAATGTCTGGTTCGGGGGTCAGGTCATGACGTAGGTCAATCTGCAGGCCCCTTCTCATGGCGTAGTTGTGCAGAATGCAACATGCACCGATGATCTGGCACACAAAGTCTGGGGCATACAACAGGGTACCCACAGACTTATCCAGGCATCGGAACCGGGACTTCATGAGGCCAAACGTGCGCTCCACCACTCCACGGGTACGTATATGTGCCTCATTGAATCTTCTCTCTCCTGGGGTTTGGGGGTTCCGGAATGGGGTCAGAAGATGTGGTCCCAGGGCATATGCAGAGTCACCTGGAAGGGAAAAGACAAGAGGATGTTAGTCATGCATGTGCCCCTCGTGATGTCTGCATCATGGGGTCGGACAGTCATAACTGACACCCATGTCACTCACCAAGCAGCCAGCTGTCCCCATACACGTTCTCTTCAAATTGTCTTGGGATGTCGCTTTGCCGGTAGATAAAGCTGTCATGGGTGGCCCCGGGGTGTTTGGCATGGACGTGCCATATCAGGCATTGAGCATCGGCTATTACCTGTACATTAATGGAATGCCAATTCTTCCTGTTACGGTGCATGTGCTCTGCGTCACGGGGGGGGCTGGAGTGCCACATGGGTACAATCTATGGTGCGTGGAAATCTGGCTATTTTGTAGAAATCGGTTCTTGCCTTCGCCTGCTGGACCTCCTGGGTGGGTCTGACAATGTGGTGGGACATGCGTCTCAGGATTGCGGGTACAACATGGTGCACGCACCTGCTCATTGTGGATTGTGACATCCCAGCCAAATTTCCACTGGTTCTTTGAAAAGATCCACTGGCCAAAAAATGCAGGGTTGCCATGACCTTGAACAGTGGCGGCACTGCTTGTGATCGATGTGTTGGGCTGGTGAGGTCATCCTGCAGGGATCGTACTATTTCCAGGATGGCTTCTGTGTCAAATCTGAACAAGCGATACACCTCCGATTCCACCATGCCCAAGAGGTCCATGCGATCTCGGGGTACCCTCTCCTGTGCCCTCCTCCTCCTCCTACGTGCGCGTAGACGCAGTAGTGCTATGACCACGGCTGCCCCTGACATGTTGGCACACAGATGTGTTGTCCTGCAAGTGTTGTTGCTCAGCTCCTCTGTCACGCTGCTGCTGTTGCTGCTCTCCAGCTGACCTGTGCAAGTCTGTTGCAAAGTTACCTCTGCTTTTATGAGGGGTAACTTTAGACCGAGTGTGCAGCTTACGCGCACCGCGCATAGCCTACGACGGACAATCGTACGCTTGTGAATCGGCATTTCTCCCTCATTTGCATAATTGAATAGCAAATCAATGGGAACAAAGGATGCGCCCAGCCTAAATATGCGCCTAAGTTCCGCCGGCGGAGGACAGTTACGTTGGATGGGTGAAGACGATTTTCACGCGTATGTGCTTCTGTGGGTACGGCGCATCAATACGACGGCGCACATTTACACTTACGCCGCGCATCTCGAGATACACCGTTGTATCTCTTTATGAATCTGGCCCAAGGCCTGCGGTGCCAAATTCCTGCTCTAGACACTTTATTAGATTTGTCGCCCATTTGCCCGCCCCTTTTGACATCATGTGACATCGGAGGGGGCAGGGTCACCCGTTTATATCACTGGGTGGCTCCGCCCTTGGCTTTATAACAGCTGTCACCACAAAAAGGCTGTAGTTGGCAGGACGTGTCCCATGGAGGCAGAGTTTTTCCGGAGTTTTTTTCCGCGACCATTGACGCCGTGATTGACAATGGATTTACATCGTAGGTCACTTTTGGGGGGGTCTTGGATCTGGGGGCCCCCTGCAGATTCCAATAAGCCCCTTGCCTGCAGACCCCCACAACCACCGGGCAAGGGCTGTGGGGCAACATGGGCACAAGGTTCTTTGGGGGGGACCCCAAAGCACCCTCCCCATGTTGAGGGCATGTGGCCTGGTACGATTCAGGAGGGGGGCACTCTCTCGCCTCCCCTTGCCAGGTTGCATGCACGGATAAGGGTCTGGTATGGATTTGGGGGGGGGGGAAACCCACGCCATTTAAAAAAATGTTTTAATATTACCAGACCCGACCCATGTATAATGCCGGGATCTGACAATGCACTACAGCCGCAAGCAATTTTAAATTACTTTTTTTTCTTTAGAAATGTAATTTTGCTGCGGTACTGTTATAAACACAGGAAAGATGCGTTACTTTACAGGCAGACTAAGGGGACACCCCAGACACAGTTTTTAAAGGAATATTAAATTTTTATTGTTTCACTTTAAGCATTATTAAAATCACTGCTCCTGAAAAAAAATGCAGTTTTAAAAAACTTTTTTTTTTTTGCATTGATACATGTCCCCTGGGGCAGTACCCAGGTCCCCAAACACTTTGTATGGCAATAATGTGCATATAAGACTTTAAAATAAACACTTTTTGATTTTTTATGGTCTGTGTTCTCATGTATGCACACATTTTTTGTCTGTTCGCATGTTCTGGTATTTTTTATTTCTTTTTTAACCAGTGGGGTTGGTGGGATTTACTAAAACTGAATAGTGCAAAATCTTGTGCAGCCCTGGATAGAAACAAATCGGCTTCCAGTTTTTGTTATAGTTTAATTAAACAAGCTAAAGTTAGAAGCTGGTTGGTTACCATACATGTACAGCATCACCAGATTTTGCCCTCTCCAGTTTTAGTAAGTAAACCCCACTGTGCTGTTAATGTAAATATGTTGCAAATAAAGCTAGCCACCTCTGCTGAAGTCAGGAAGCTCAAAGGAATGGAACGTACCATAAAGCACTCATAAGCATAAAGCCTCCATAACGTACCTCAAATGGCAGGATTTAGATGAGTGAAACCCCACATAGAATACCATTGCCAAGCTAAATGTGTTTATTCAAGAAATGTGAATATTGGGCAGTAGGAGTAGCCAAAGTATTGATCAGATAATCGTAATCTCACACCAAATTTCCAAGGGCCGTATCTAGGCTTTGAAAATGTTTCAAGGAACAAACAGTTCTACAAGTACCTGTCTTTCTTATAACAGCCATCCTATTTGGGTATCTTTCCCCCACATGGGTGAAAAGCGTATTTATTTCATTGGTCTCATAGTGGAAAAAAATACTCGCAAAGCTAATGTAATATGCGGTGTTTCAGTCTGACTGTTTTGCATTTGTGGGTGGATATTTCGCACATCTCTGATGAGGTTAATAAGTAGTTCAGATAGCATCAGTCAATCTTCTCTATATCCTATTGCTGCTCTGCATATCTGTCCCCCACCCCATTCTTCTGTCTTGCTTTATCTTTGTATAGCAGCATGGGGCAATGAGAACTTGTATTTTATTAGGTGATCTTATTATAAAAAATATAAATAACACATCTCTGAATGGCACTCACATGAACAAATGAGTTTTGTATTACTGACTAATTAAAAAAAATATATATTAAAATGTGTTTCTTAAGGGATTCAGTAGTCTCCTTTGCACTGGCATGTTGCTGTACAGTATGCAGTACACACGGTATATAACTTGTTTTATGTAGTAGTGTATACATAAAACCCTTCATATCTTTCTCTGTCTCCAAAAGAGCTTACAATCGAATGTCCAAATTGTCCTTTCAATGTTACATCGAGAGGAAACTAGAGCACTTGAAAAAAACACAGATGAACTCCTTATAGATACCCCTGGTAGAACGTAGGTTATTTTAGTAGAAAAATGGTTGAGTATAGACATGCAAACATGTGTATATATACAGTGTGGGGCAAACTGGGCCCCATGCACCCTGGTTGAGAAACACTGGTATTGAGATTCAGCACTCAGCTCCAAAGTAGTTTCTGCCCTCTCCCTTTAGGGTACACATTGGTATTTACCCTGTATGTTGCCCTAGCAAACTAATTTACCCCTTCAGTACACCAAGCTGTCTGCCCAATTTAACATCAGCAGAGTATGAGCATTAACCTTATAGTGACCATCTGACAGTATACGCGCATTAACCCATCAGTGACCAGCTGCCACATGAAAAGACTTACCTTTAAACGGAGACCTCCAATGATGTGCTGTCAGGACTCTCTCCGGCCCTTCGGGCTTCCATCTTCACCCGGTCTTCCTTCCAGGTTTGTCCTGTTAGAAAAACCCTGCCTGTCAGCAGGTTTTGACATTACTGACTTTACTATCACTTTAAAAAGCTGATGCCGCGTACACACGACCGTTTTTCGGGTTCTAAAAAAATAAGGGTCTAGAAAAAAAATGCTCTAGCAAAGCGCGGTGACGTACAACACGTACAACGGCATTATAAAGGGGAAGTTCCATTCGGATGGCGCCACCCTTGGGGCTGCTTTTGCTGATTTTGTGTTAGTAAAAGACGATTCGCGATTTTCAGTCTGTTACTGCATGATGAATGTGCTTACTCCATTACGAACGGTAGTTTTACCAGAACGAGCGCTCTTGTCTCATAACTTGCTTCTGAGCATGCACGTTTTTTTCACATCGTTAAAGCCCACACACGACCATTTTTTACAACCTTAAAAAACAACAACGTTAAAAACGTCGTGACAAAAATAAAGCATGTTCGAAATTTGTAATTCCCATTTTTTAGATCGTGAAAATTGCTCTGGAGCCCACACACAATCGTTTTTAATGACAATTACAAAAAAAACGTCATTTTTTAGAACCCGAAAAACGCTTGTGTGTACGCGGCATGAGGGTTTAATATCACTTTAATGTCTTGCTTTCTCAACACTAAATACAGAGGTTTGTGAGCCATATTTTCATAATTACTTTACTGACACTTTTTTGGGGGATATATATATATATATATATATATATATATATATATATATATATATATATATATGTTCGTGAGTCGGCCAGCTTTTTTATACAATGCTTCATTTAAAGCTTTCTATGTAAGTGAAATTGTTTATTAAAAGTACTGTTGTTTTACTTGATTTACACTATAGAGAGCCTTCTTTATTTCTGGGTATACGTGGTTGATGCATGCTTATAAGCATTGGAGAGATCGAGGTATACTGGCTCCTGGTGCATATCCTAGTTGCAACATTCATGTACCCCACTGTGAGCTGACATTCCCACACTTCCAGGATAAAGGACCTGGCTGGGTTGATAGACGCAAGCGCATAATGCTTTCCTTCTGGTAAGCACGCACGCTGTGTGGTGGAGGTGCACACGTCTGTTGTGGTGTCAATCGAGATTTTTTCACTTATTTCAACTATCAAGGCATATTTACACTGCTTATTGGACTGATTATGCTGATTATTTTGATGGTTTATGCTTCATATGCTTTTTAAATGTTTTTCATTTTTTCTTTTATTCATTATATTTTTATTAGCGCAGCTCCTTTTTTTACATTTCATTTATATTTCAATATTTGTTTGGACTGTGGGCAGAATTCAAATTAGGAACTTGGGGCCAGATTCACAGCAGTAATACGCCGGCGTATCTTCAAATTTGCCGCGTCGTATCTTGATTTGGAATCCTCAAACCAAGATACGACGGCTTTTGGCATAGATCCGACAGGCGTACGGCTTCGTACGCCTTCGGATCGTAGGTGTAATTTTCCGGCGGCCGCTGGGTGGAGTTTGCGTCGTTTTCCAGCGTCGGGTATGCAAATTAGCGGTTTACGGCGATCCACGAAGGTACGCGCGTTCGTCGCATTCTCTTACGTCGTCGCTAGTCGGTTTTTCCCGTCGCAAACATAAGCCTGCTTTTTCATGACTTACATTTAGAACAGCCATGTTAAAGTATGGCCGTCGTTCCCGCGTCAAATTTCAATTTTTTTTTTTGCGTAAGACTTCCGGGAATACGAAACAACGTAACGCACGTCGCCGTTCAAAAAATACGTTGGGGCGCCATAATTTCGCGCAAAGCACGGCGGGAAATTTTCACGCAGAGCATGCGCAGAACGTTCGGCGCGGGAGCGCGCCTAATTTAAATGACACACGCCCCATTTGAATTATGCGGGTTTGCGCCGGACGGCTTTACGAAACGCCGCCGCAAGTTTACAGGCAAGTGCTTTGTGAATCAAGCACTTACGCCGAAAACTTGCGGCGGCGTAACGCAAAGGGGATACGTTACACCGCCGTAATTTTTCATGAATCTGGCCCATTGTTACTACACAGCAGGTGATCTATGGGAGGCAGAGAGAATGCTCTTTTGAATAGGTTTATTAAAGGGGTTGTAAAGGTTTGTTTTTTATTTTCTAAATAGGTTCCTTTAAGCTAGTGCATTGTTGGTTCACTTACCTTTTCCTTCGATTTCCCTTCTAAATGTTTTTTTTTCTTTGTTTTCTTTGTCTGAATTTCTCACTTCCTGTTCCTCCTCAGTAAGGTGTTCAGTAAGCTGTTCTAAATGATTTTCCACCGCTTTGATGATGGTGGAAAGCTTACTGAGGAGAAACAGGAAGTGAGAAATTCAAACAAAGAAAACAATTATTTAGAAGGGAAATCGAAGGAAAAGTGAACCAACAATGCACTAGCTTAAAGGAACCTATTTAGAAAATAAAAGATGAACCTTTACAACCCCTTTAAGGTTTCCTAAAAATGTGACCTTTTAAATAAACTGGTGCCAGGTACCCTTTTTACTAGTTCATAAGGCCCCCCCAACTGACCAGCTAAAGTTTGAAATATTTGTTTTTTTTTTCTTTAAAATAATAAACACATCATACTTACCTGCTCTGTGCTCTGTTCCCTCCCTTCTCGGGTTCCCCGCTGGCATTTCTGCCCCCCCCCCCCCCCTCTCCTGTCAAGTGCCTCCAGAGCAAGTTGCTTACTCTAGGGACACTCATGCACACTCACTTCTGAGCCGCCTCTGTGTGTCTATGGGACACACAGAGCGTGACTCAATCTTGCCCCCCCCCCCTGCTCCCTCCTCACTGGTTGGGATTGACAGCAGTGTGAGCCAATGGCTGCTCTGTCCCAGCCAATCAAGAGGGAGAGTCCCAGGAGAGCTTTTGGCTCTTATGCACATCGCTGGATCAGGCAAATTGTGAATGAAGGTAAAAAAAAACATTTTAATGTTGCATTTCAGGATGACAGTCAAACTCGCCTATGTTACGCTAGCCTAAAAAAGTAGTTAGATGCCATCTCTGCCACCCTTATTGATATGCAGAGAAAACAAAAAATAATGTATACGAGCCTGTACAATTTAGGGCAGAAATATCAGCTAATGAATAAGCAGAGTTTAATCATATTTTCAGGATCAAAATGGGATGTGAACTCTTTATTTTTTTCCTTCATTACAAGACAACTGTGAAACCAGTCCAAAAGATTTCGTTTTGTTATCAACCGTTCTAATACTTTGCAAAATGCCCCACTAGATGGAGTTGGTGAGACAAGAACTCAGCTCCAGATACAGCAAACTTTTGCAACCCCTGTTAACGTCAGAAATACATGATTAATGCCACTAAAAGCAGAGATTAAGTACAGACACAGGAACTCTGCTGATCCACTTTCCATCCACAAACCGGTTTTTAAATAAACACAACAAAATTCAAACAGGGGAAAGCTTGTGCATGACAGAGTGACTAGGGAAGTAACCTGCAAAATGTCACGGCTTCTCCATCTAACTGTAACTAGTCGCCTCCCACTGTTTGCATAACAGGAGAGATGTGTTTTACATACAGGGGACACGAATCACAAGCTTTGTCAGCATCTCTCTCTGACTTACAATTTAAACCCTGGTTTTAGAAAAAAAAAAGTCAATATGTCTTATTTATTTAAATTACAAAATAGTGAGACTGAATAATAGTGTTTTGATCTTTCATTGGAACAGGGGAAAAAAACGCAGTATTCTCTCAATGGAGATAATTGTTCTAGTGACAACAGTCTATAAAAGGGTCTACTTTTCAGTTATTAAAGATCAAAGTACATTAATAGATTTCTGGCTGATTTAAAAGAAAACGAATAGATTCCTCAATCCACACACACGGCCTGGATGTATAAATTGCCCCTGCCTGGCTATTGAATTTTGACAGCTCCTAGCGCTGGCTGTGAGAATACCCAAACAGTTCCGGCAATTTATTGGCTGCCGGGACTGTTCAGTTGGCAATTTTTATCCCAGTTTCTTTGAAAAGTGATTGACTTTTTGTTGAGCCGGTAGTGCCAACCAACTGTTGGGCCCATTTTACAGTGATTCTCTGCAGCAAGTGTACACACGGTTTTCATGCCGGTTATCTGCACTTTGCCATAGGCTTCCCTCAGGCAGTTTTGGTGTGTTTTCTGAAAGTGCACCAAAGGTCCTGCATGCAACCCCCGCATAAAAACCACAGATACACTGCTCTGCACCCACGCTGCAGGAAAATCGCAGCACATCCGTTTCAGGCCCCTTTCACACTACCGTGACTTCAAAGTCACATGATTTTGCCGCGATTTTACCACAATTTTGCTGCTGCGATTTTTACATGATTTCAGGGAATGCCTGTGTAACTCGCATCAAAGTTGGACCAAAGTGGCGCAGGGACTACTTTGAAGTAGGCACGACTTGATGTTTCACTAATATGAATGGTTGTCATTGGAAATCATGGGGAACAACTTGTCATACGACTTTGCAGTTATCGTGGGATAAGTCGTACAAGTGTATAAAGGGACCTAAAAGAAGAATCAGAGAAATTAGACAACATTTTAACAGTGAGAGTTTACTCTCAATTTCTGTTGCTTCTAATCAGAAAGTGAAGGGAAATCTCATAGGGTCAAAGGTGATAAACATACACTGTATTACCAAACGTATTGGGAGACCTGCCTTTACATGCACATAAACTTTAATGGCATCTCAGTCTTAGTCCATAGGGTTCAATATTTAGTTGGGCCACCCTTTGCAGCTATAACAGCTTCAACTCTTCTGGGAAGGGGACACAAGGAATGTCTATAGGAATGTTTGACCATTCTTCCAGAAGCGCATTTCTGAGGTCAGGCACTGATGTGGACGAGAAGGCCTAACTCGCAGTCTCCACTCTACTTTACCCCAAAGGTGTTCAATCAGGTTGAAGTCAAGGCTCTGTGCAGGCCAGTCAAGTTCCTCCACCCAAAACTCCTATTTTCCCAATGTGCTTCGGCAAGTACTGCACTCCCCTCCCATATTTTTATGCTGATTTGGTTCCATTGTATCTGAAGAGCAGGAGACTGGAACTTCATACTTTGCCAACATTTGCACCACTGTCTCAGTACCAAATGTCACCCATCTGTCTTCTCTTCCCATTTTACTGGAGTGGATCAAAAAGATTTTTTACTCCTGGCAGTGGCTACTGAAATAAGATGCTTGATCCATTTTGTCCCCAATTGAAGTTGCTGCAAAAATTAAAAGCTGTGAACAGGTGCGAATGAGAGATACAATGTCCTTAGTCTTGAAACACACACAATGTGGCCTTCATAGGCATGGGCACACTCTAATCACCCTGGGCACCAGTGCCATTCAGTGTACAAAACGGGCCCTGAAGGAAGGTGGACCCGCTGTTCCTCGTCACGTACTACACACCCAAGTAATCCATTGTATTTTATCTGCAGCACTAGATTCACTGCATAATTTCCATTGCCAGCCAAGAAAGGGGAGAGGGGGAGATGCCTGTGAGCTAGGGTGGGTGTCTGTGCACTGTGTGGTGCTGATCCAAGCCTATCGGCAATGCCCAGTACAGTGTGTACAAACAGGACGTAGGAGGCTCGATCTGCTCCGCTTCCCATTCTATCCCTGCTGAATCTGCCCCGCCCCACACTCCAACCCCCCTCTTACCCCCACTTCTCTCTCTCACCCCCTTTTTCTCTCTATATACCGCTCCCCCTCTCTCTCACCCCCTCTCTCTCTCCTTCTCCTCTATCTCTCCTTCTTCTCTCTTACACCCTCTGTTTTCTCCTCTCTCTCGCCCCCCACTCTGTCTCTTCCCCCCCCCACACTTTCTCCCTCTGACTGGCTCTGCCATAAGATGAAAAATGTATTGATAGATTAACAAAAATAAATAAAAATTCAAAATGTTTGTTTACATTTATTTAAGAGCGTGTTTCTGTGTGTATATACAGTATCTCACAACAGTAAATACACCCCTCACATTTTTGTAAATATTTTATTATATCTTTTCATGTGACAACACTGAAGAAATTACACTTTGATGCAATGTAAAGTAGTGAGTGTACAGCTTGTATAACAGTGTACATTTGCTGTCCCCTCAAAATAACTCAACACACCATTAATCTCTAAACCACTGGCGACAAAAGTGAGAACACCCCATTGGGCGAACCAAAGAAGTTGAGTACACATGCTCAGCTTCCTATCTAGAGTTTGTCTTTGGAAAATGGACGTATGAGTGCTGCCAGCATTGCTGCAGAGGTTGAAGAGGTGGGTGGTCAGCCTGTCAGTGCTCAGACCATATGGCGCACACTGCATCAAATTGGTCTGTATGGCTGTCACCCCAGAAGGAAGATGATGCACAAGAAAGCCTGAAAACAGTTTGCTGAAGACAAGCAGACTAAGGACATGGATTACTGGAACCATGTCCCATGGTCTGATAAGACCAAGATAAACGTATTTAGTTCAGATGGTGTCAAGCGTGTGTGGCAGCAACCAGGTGGGCAGTATAAAGGCAAGTGTGTCTTGCCTACAGTCAAGCATGGTGGTGGGAGTGTCACTGACACAGTCTGGGGTTGCTTGAGTGCTGAGGGAACCATGAATGCTTTGCTAGTGAATTAACACATTAATTCCATAATAAGTTTAATGGTACACTGCAAGTCAATAATAAAAAGTTTATAAAAAAAAATGCTGCAAATAGGCATTTTAAAATACTTTATTTTTCTGTCATTTTGCCTGCAAAACCAGAGCATGCATAGTGAAGGTAATAAGAAAAAATAGCTGCCCCCATTTACATACAATTACTGAAACACCTTGATATAACTGTTTATAATAAAGTAAAATCTTTAGCAATTCATCATTTAAAAAATAGACCACAGTTCTTTTAAAGATGTACTTGGTTAAACTTTCACAAATTGGCAGAAATGTAAAACAGCCCTAGATACAGACTTATTATAAACTGCTAAAGAAAGATTTCAGTGCTGGTTATCATAACACCGGACATAATTAGCAGGGTTTCTAGGAGAATAAGCTATTGTTGCCATTTTGTTCTACCTAAAAGATCACCTTTCCTATTTTTCAAACATATCCTTGTAGGAAGACAAATAAAAGGATGAGAACTTTGAATTCTGACAGCTGTGTCGATTTAAGAAGATTGCTATTGATAACAATTGATAGTTCGTCAAGTGCAATTTAAACCTAGCAAAAAATGATTTTTTTTTTTTAAATGGGTAATTAGTTAAAATAAAAAAAACATTTAACTATAAGGTCTCATGCACACAGGACATTATACAAACACCAGTAGAATTAGCTGTAGAAAGCTGTAGCTGTACAATGAATTTTGCAGTGTTTTTGCAGTAGTATTTTTTATCTTTTTTTTAAGCAAGTCTGTACTCCCACAAACACTTATGGCTCAAAAAAGGTGATAATAGCCACCTTTTTAAGCTTTTATCAGTTTTTAAGCTGTTATCAGTTAGGCCTCATATTACACTGCAGCTGCTTAGGAGCAGTTGGACATTTTTTTGAGCAGCCCCTGAACTCTCTTCAATGTTATCTTATGTGTACACTCAGTCATTTATAGCAGTTTAGAGACAATTGAGCTTACTGACATTTTTTTGAAAGCAGAAAAAATCACATTCGGGACTGTAGTTTACTGGCATTTCAGACACCAAATGCTGGTAAACGCAGTAACCCGCATTTATGCATGTTTGCGTTTATACACGTTTTTAAAGAGGAACATGTAAAATGTGGAAAAAATATTTTCACCACATGCTTTTGCCTGCAAGCAAGACGAGAGGGGAGGAAAGAGAGTGGGAGAAGGATAGAGAGGGAGAAGGATAGAGAGGGAGAAGGATAGAGTGGGAGAAGGATAGAGTGGGAGAAGGATAGAGTGGGAGAAGGATAGAGAGGAGGAGGATAGAGAGGGAGAAGGATAGAGAGGGAGAAGGATAGAGAGGGAGAAGGATAGAGAGGGAGAAGGATAGAGCGGGAGAAGGATAGAGAGGGGGAAGGATAGAGAGGGGGAAGGATAGAGTGGGAGAAGGATAGAGTGGGAGAAGGATAGAGTAGGAGAAGGATAGAGTGGGAGAAGGATAAAGAGGGAGAAGGATAAAGAGGGAGAAGGATAGAGTGGGAGAAGGATAGAGTGGGAGAAGGATAGAGTGGGTGAAGGATAGAGTGGGTGAAGGATAGAGTGGGAGAAGGATAAAGAGGGAGAAGGATAGAGAGGGAGAAGGATAGAGAGGGAGAAGGATAGAGCGGGAGAAGGATAGAGAGGGGGAAGGATATAGAGGGGGAAGGATAGAGTGGGAGAAGGATAGAGTGGGAGAAGGATAGAGTGGGAGAAGGATAGAGTAGGAGAAGGATAGAGTGGGAGAAGGATAAAGAGGGAGAAGGATAAAAAGGGAGAAGGATAGAGTGGGAGAAGGATAGAGTGGGTGAAGGATAGAGTGGGTGAAGGATAGAGTGGGAGAAGGATAAAGAGGGAGAAGGATAAAGAGGGAGAAGGATAGAGTGGGAGAAGGATAGAGTGGGTGAAGGATAGAGTGGGTGAAGGATAGAGTGGGAGAAGGATAAAGAGGGAGAAGGATAAAGAGGGAGAAGGATAAAGAGGGAGAAGGATAGAGTGGGAGAAGGATAGAGTGGGAGAAGGATAGAGTGGGAGAAGGATAGAGTGGGAGAAGGATAGAGTGGGAGAAGGGAAAGAGAGAGAGATCCTTAGCACACTGCTGTCTCTTCTCTCACAGAATGGCTGAAATAGTTAATACTACTTGTTTTTAAATTGTGGGCATTTGGGATGGTCTTCTTTAAAAAAAAACGCTTCTAAACGCAAACACGGTATGTAAAAGTGCCAAAACTGAGGTTTTTAACCAGTTAATCCCCGGACCAATATGCAGCCTAAAGACCCAAGGTGTTTTTACAGTTCGGGACTGCGTCGCTTTAACAGACAATTGCGCGGTCGTGCGACGTGGCTCCCAAACAAAATTGGCGTCCTTTTTTCCCCACAAATAGAGCTTTCTTTTGGTGGTATTTGATCACATCTGCGGTTTTTAGTTTTTGCGCTATAAACAAAAATAGAGCGACAATTTTGAAAAAAATGCAATATTTTTTACTTTTTGCTGTAATAAATATCCCCCAAAAACATATATAAAAACATTTTTTTTCCTCAGTTTAGGCCGATACGTATTCTTCTACCTATTTTTAGTAAAAAAAATCGCAATAAGCGTTTATCGATTGGTTTGCGCAAAATTTATAGTGTTTACAAAATAGGGGATAGTTTTATTGCATTTTTATTAATTTTTTTTTTTTTACTACTAATGGCGGCGATCAGCAATTTTTTTCATGACTGCGACATTATGGCGGACACTTCGGACAATTTTGACACATTTTTGGGACCATTGTCATTTTCACAGCAAAAAATGCATTTAAATTGCATTCTTTATTGTGAAAATGACAGTTGCAGTTTGGGAGTTAACCACAGGTGGCGCTGTAGGAGTTAGGGTGCACCTAGTATGTGTTTACAACTGTTTGGGGGTGTGGCTGTAGGAATGACGTCATCGATCGTGTCTTCCCTATAAAGGGAATGACGCGATCGATGCGCCGCCATAGTGAAGGATGGGGAAGCCGTGTTTACACACGGCTATCCCCGTTCTTCAGCTCCGGGGAGCGATCGCGACGGAGCGGCTATAAACAAATAGCCGCGCCGTGGTCCCGGATCGCTCCCCGAGCGGACCCGACCTCCGCATGTAGCGGGGGGGGTCCCGATCGGACCCCCCACCCGCTAATAGGCGAGGACGTACATGTACGCCCATGTGCCTGTACGTGCCATATTGTGGACGTATATGTACATGCGGGGGTCGGGAACTGGTTAAATGTTGGTTACTAGCTGTCAAGTTTCCAGCGTTCATAAGAGGTTTTCGAACGCCCTGTGTACATAAATCCGTGGAATTTTGTGCGAAGGGCGTTGGCCGTGAACTTGTTCTGCATACAGAAGGCAAAACATTGTTGGCCAACATACACAAAACTACGTGTTTTTCCCGCTCCTTAGCGCCACCCTTTGGGCTAACTTCTGCTGTAGCGCAAGGATAAGCTAATAGGCTGCTGCCCCCCTGTATAGCCCCTAAAAAGGAGGTATTAAGAAATATGTGGATGTAGGTGGGGTAGTGGCGCTGCCTAATGCACTGGAAATTTGCTCAGAGTAAGTATTCAAGTGCACCTGTATGGCTGTAGATAGCTGGAGGTCCAGCGGTATACTATGAGTAGTATTAATGAAAAAAGACTGTGCAGGTGAGTGCTGATGGCAATAATACAATCAGGGCCACAGTCTACATATGCAGCACATGCATGTGCTAATCAATGTACACAGACTGCTGAATATAAAAACCAATATATCCTGTAGAAAGAAAAATGATAGATAAATCACTATATTGATAAACAGTGCACCCTGGGTAGGTGTAGGAGGATGGTGGCCCAGCCCAAGGATAGAGCTGGAAGTCCACTAGAGTCTCTCAGAGACGCCAATGGCTAGTATGGTGTAGATACCATATGCTGGAATATGCAATTCATCTGTCCATACACTGCTTCTATACAAAAAATAACATACAGGATAAATCCTAAAATAACCTGTGCGGACTAGTACAGTGCATGAGAAATATTTAGTCCATATCCATAAACCATAGAAAACAACAAGTGGTGGGAATGCTGGATATACACAATAAATGTCCAATAAGGGTGAGGCGTGCAGAGGAAGTGGTCCTAGGGCTGTGGATACGAGGTGGTCCGGGTGCTCCCCTCAGGGGTCCCCACTCACCAGATAGCGCTCCCCGTTTGGGGTGCCAGACATGTACCACAGACTCAGATGTCGCTCCTATCCTCTGCTCACACGCACAGCAATCCTTCAGATGAACCTCCCGATCTCCAAAGGTTCCAGAGATTCCAAAGATTACCCGTCTCACTGGGTGTGTATAGCATACATTTCCTCCGTGCCTCCAAAAATTATATAAAAAAGAGAAAGGGGCTCCAATGGTGTAGTACCATAAAATGTATTAAGTAAAAATAACTGGGTAATAGCCACTAGGCTACCATGGAGCAGCTTAGACAGTAAAAATAAAATAAGATAAAATATAAAAATAAAAACAAACAGACACTGAAATCAGTGGCAAGCAAGTCCGGACAAAAAAGGACAATTAGTTCGTCAGGGATGCAGGGTACTAGGCGTGTGTATAGTGGTTGTTGGTCTTCGTTCCAACCACAACCACCTGAACGCTGACCCGGAAGTGACGTATGTACGCGCGGCCTGACGTCCGTTTCGATAGGCTGATCGTTTTCAAAGGCGTGCCCGTACATTCGTCACTGGTTGGTATATATGAGTGCCGCCGGGCTACGTGCTCCTCCCCCTCCCTGTGGAGATCGAATCAATGCCGTGTGATGCGCCCACCCCCCGATTGCATTGCCAATCAGACGGCTAGACGGCTGAATTAGGGGAACCCTATAATGGTCAATAGCATTGCAGCACTGTATGGCACTCTATATACCTGACAGGCAATACATTTAATCAGGCATCCTCTATTAAATAGACTGTAAGGCAGCAATAATACTGGCAATTCTAATAAATATCAATGGCCTAGTATACTACATGATAAACTGGTAACATACTGGCCCTGGGTAGGACTATGAACGCTGCTCCCATGTATTTATGAAGGTGACAATGACCTAATAGAGGGAGAATGTGGTCCCCCAAAAACATATGTGTACCATCTAAAGTGGATGAATGTTATAAATGAGGAACATAGTCCCTATGTGGATAACTATATAGGCAAGTGCTCGTGAACATAAAGGACATAGTTCCTGGGTGAGTACCCACACATGGGCAAGTGCTGGGTATTAATTAGTGGAATATGCTAAGCCACATCTACCATATAACGCCTAGTAGATGGCTAGTGGTAACCATAATAGCGTGCCTAGCTAAGCTAGAAGTGGGGCAGGAATGTGCCCTAAAGTGTATGTACAGGATTTTTTTTTTTTTTATAGATAACAACAGAACAAAACACCATATGTGAAAAACGCCATGTAAAAAGTCCTGTAAGGAAAGAGGCGTATAAACAGGTACTCCCCAAATAGGGGAAGTGGTAAGTAACGTGAAACTATCCATATAATGTGTTACACTAAGGTGCAATCGATGTGAAGTGAATATTATGCTATGGTGCAGAAATAACATCATAATGAGTGAATCACCCACCATACCCAGCAGGAGAGGCCCAATGGGGGACACCAACCCCTACCCGCTACAGATATGCGGGGGATAATGATGTGCAACATTGGGTGGTGAGTGAACTGAAAAGCTAGGGGGTATTAAGGTTGGTGTAAATGAGGAACTGTATAAAAAGGTAATTAGGGATTGGCTAGGAAACAGTTGAGATCGATGTCTACATTTAGGCCATGTGGCACAAGAGACCCTAGTCGGTAGATCCAACTCGTTTCGTTCTGAGAGATTGCAATTTCTTTATTCCCACCCCTCCAGTTATCCTTAATCATATCTATTCCATAGAATATTAGCCCTGATGGATCTTTTTGATGGTACTGTTCAAAGTGGCGTGATAGATTATGTTTGGGGAATGCTTTGCGGATGTTGTCGATATGCTCTCTTATCCGAATGCGTAGGGGTCTGGTGGTTCTGCCCACATACTGCAAATGGCATGGACACTCGATGATGTAGGTCACATGGGTAGTATTGCAGGTTATTAGGTCCCTGATTTTGTAGACTTTTTGGTCTGTCTTGGACTTGAACTCGGTCTTTCTTCGGGGCTGCTTCTTGCTTTTCCTGCATGCTAAACACCTCTGGCATTTGTAAAACCCTTTAAGCTCAGGGCAAATTTCCACCTTTTTTGGGGGGTCGATAATGTTGTGGATGTCCCATCGTAATCTCCTTGGGGTCATCTTTTCTTTAATATACATCTCTAATGACGCAATGTCCCACCAAACTCAGATATTCAAGCAAAAAAACAGAAGAAGTTTAAAAGGGATGTACTGGACTATAAAGACCTACGAGTATACAAATGGCAGGCATCTATGGAAGACCCCAACGAAGACCTGGATGAAACTCTCATGGAATCCAGTGCGTTGGAGACATTAGCTCTCAATTTGACAGGCACGCCTACAACAATTACTAACCCTACATCTTTTAGGAACAGACCGGCAGGGACGGACCAGGAATATTCACAGACCCAAAGATGGCAACAACAAAGACCACCTAACAGAAGGGTCAGATACCAACACACCAATAGCCCGGCCAGCAATAGGCATATACCCAATACCTATAATAGATACTCACCCCTGTCTGATGATTACTCTGACGAGTATGAACCGCCACAGAGATACCCCCCATATGGGAACCACCAAGGTAACCAGTATCAAGGGAACAGGGGGGCCTCCCCAAACCGCAGAGGCAGAGACAGTAGGGATTTTCACAGAGGCGGACCTCGCAACAGACCCCCAGGCCGCTGGCAGGCGAGACCGGCCTACAGCAACCAGAACTGGAGGGGGAGGAATGGCAGCCGAGGGTGTACCCATGGGAATACCCGAAGAAGGGACGAGCAGCAAGACTCAAGGACACCACAGAGGTTGGACGAACAAAAACACATAAGGAACAACAGACACACAGGCCAAACTGGAGGGCTCCCTCAAAGGCATACCCAAAGAGAAAACGCCCCAGAGGATGCCGGGGAGGGAAGAAGGAAAAGACCAAGACAACATTAGGCAAGGGAATTTATAACATCAGCGGGGTAAATTTCACTACAGAGGAATTGAAGATCTTGGACTTGGGCCTGAAATATGCTCCAGACAAGCCTCTGGACCAGTTTGAGGTGTATATTGATTTCCAGAAATTCTTACGGAAAATCAACCTTAAGAAATTTTTTGCCACCAATACAGAGGAAATTGAGGCAAACCACTCCTGTTACACACAAACTGGCCTAAAGAATAATTCCACATTCAACCCCACCATTTCGGGCAACCAATGTGTAATAGCTTTTAAGAAAATGGTGGAAGGTGATCTTAGGAAACTGGAACGAAAAATCAATCACAAAAGCAAAAATGTATGGAGGACCATCAAACAGTTGGGGGATAAACATGAGGTAGTTATACGCCCTGCAGATAAGGGAGGAGGCCTGGTTATCCTCAGCAAGGGGGACTACGAGGAGGAGATGCACAACCTCCTCTCAGTGGCTGATACGTATCTGAAGCTCAATGGAAACCCCAAATGGAAATACCAGAAACGGCTTGAAAAATATGTAAAGAAGGGGAAGGATATGGGTATACTCAGTAAAAACGAATCTGACTACCTAGTCTCCAATTCCACAAAAACCCCGTTATGTACTATACACCGAAGATACATAAACGATTGGCCAAGCCACCAGGAAGGCCGATTATTAGTGGCATAAATTCCACCTTTTCACCCCTTGGGGAATACCTTGACACGTATCTACAACCCCTAGTGAAGCAGGGCCGATCATATTTAAGAGACAGCCTTCAGCTTATCCAAGAATTAAGGTCAGTAGAAGGAGCAGAAACACTTCTGCTAGTCACCATAGATGTCAATTCACTCTACACAAGTATAAAGCAGGAGGATGGACTGATGGGCGTTGCAACAGCCCTGCATGAAAAAACAACGTTCAAACAAGAACAAATTGACTACATTTTGGAGGGGCTACACATGGCTATGGAGTGTAATCACTTCTGGTACAACAAACAGTACTACGTGCAAACCAAGGGCGTCGCAATGGGGGCTCGATATGCCCCCAGTGTGGCGAACCTCCTGATGAATCTCTGGGAGGAGGAATACATTTATAATGCAATTTCCCGGAGATCGTAATGTACCGTAGGTACATTGATGACCTCATTATCCTTTGGGATGGCACAGTAGAAAATTTGCAGCACTTCTTTTCTGAGCTCAATAATAACAGATTCGAACTTACGTTCACTGGAAAATTCAGCACTAAAAGTATAGAATACCTGGATCTAGAGATTTACAAACAAGGGACGGCATTGCATACAAAAACCTTCTTCAAAGAAACGGACCGCAATGGGTACATCCCGACCTCAAGCTGCCACCATCCGAAATGGAAGGCCAACATCCCTAAGGGACAGCTTTTGAGGATGAGGAGAAATTGCGACTCTCTTGACGACTATAACAACCAAGCACAGACCATAGTAAGAAGGTTTGAAGAAAAAGGCTATGCACCTGAAAACCTAGACAGACTGAAAACTGAAATTTCAAAGAAAGACCACAATGACCTACTGTTGCAGAAGAAAAAGACCACCAAAAAACAAGGTGACATCGCATTTATTACTGGATTCAACACCCAGTACAAAGAGTTTGAAAGTATTCTGAAGAAATATTGGCCCATTTTAAAAGAGGACTGCACCTTGTCTAAGATACTCCCAAATAGGCCATCATTCATATATAGAAAAGCCCCTTCCCTCAGACACCATCTGGTACACAACATTATCGACCCCCCAAAGAAGGTGGAAATTTGCCCTGAGCTTAAAGGGTTTTACAAATGCCATAGGTGTTTAGCATGCAGGGAAAGCAAGAAGCAGCCCCAAAGAAAGACCGAGTTCAAGTCCAAGACAGACCAAAAAGTCTACAAAATCAGGGACCTAATAACCTGCAATACTACCCATGTGACCTACATCATCGAGTGTCCATGCCATTTGCAGTATGTGGGCAGAACCACCAGACCCCTACGCGTTCGGATAAGAGAGCATATCGACAACATCCGCAAAGCATTCCCCAAACATAATCTATCACGCCACTTTGAACAGTACCATCAAAAAGATCCATCAGGGCTAATATTCTATGGAATAGATATGATTAAGGATAACTGGAGGGGTGGGAATAAAGAAATTGCAATCTCTCAGAACTAAACGAGTTGGATCTACCGACTAGGGTCTCTTGTGCCACATGGCCTAAATGTAGACATCGATCTCAACTGTTTCCTAGCCAATCGATAATTACCTTTTTATACAGTTCCTCATTTACACCAACCTTAATACCCCCTAGCTTTTCAGTTCACTCACCACCCAATGTTGCACATCATTATCCCCAGCATATCTGTAGCGGGTAGGGGTTGGTGTCCCCCATTGGGCCTCTCCTGCTGGGTATGGTGGGTGATTCACTCATTATGATGTTATTTCTGCACCATAGCATAATATTCACTTCACATCGATTGCACCTTAGTGTAACACATTATATGGATAGTTTCACGTTACTTACCACTTCCCCTATTTGGGGAGTACCTGTTTATATGCCTCTTTCCTTATAGGACTTTTTACATGGCGTTTTTCACATATGGTGTTTTGTTCTGTTGTTATCTATAAAAAAAAAAAAAAATCCTGTACATACACTTTAGGGCACATTCCTGCCCCACTTCTAGCTTAGCTAGGCATGCTATTATGGTTACCACTAGCCATCTACTAGGCGTTATATGGTAGATGTGGCTTAGCATATTCCACTAATTAATACCCAGCACTTGCCCATGTGTGGGTACTCACCCAGGAACTATGTTCCTTATGTTCACAAGCACTTGCCTATATAGTTATCCACATAGGGACTATGGGCCAAATCCACAGAAGAGATACTCCGGCGTAAGCCGTCGTATCTCTGGTTCTAACTTTGGAACTGATCCTCAGAAGCAGTTTTCCTAAGTTAGGCAGAAGATCCGACATCTGTAAGGGACTTACACTGCCGGATCTTAGGATGCAGTACCGCATCCGCCACTGGGGGCATTTCGAGTCGAAATGCCTCTGTTAGTATGCAAATTAGCACTTAGGGCGATCCTCAAAGCTTTTGTGCCTAGTTTTTTCGCCGTAAGTGTTAGTTTGCCTGGTGTAAAACTAGGGCTGCTTTTACAAGGTGTAAAGTTAGTCACACCTTGTAAAGGCCCATTCAAGCGACGGCATTTGGTATGCATTCCCGAGGGAGAACTCCACGGCAATTTGTAAATTCCAAACCGGCATGGGTTCCCCCCAGGAGCATACCAGGCCCGTAGGTCTGTTATGGGTTGTAAGGAGACCCCCCCTCCGCCGAAAAATTTACGTAGGGGGTCCCCCTACAATCCATACCAGACCCGTATCCAAAGCACGCTACCCGGCCAGCCAGGAAGGGAGTGGGGACGAGCGAGCGCCCCCCCCTCCTGAGCCGTGCCAGGCCGCATGCCCTCAACATGGGGGGGTTGGGTGCTCTGGGGCAGGGGGGTGCACTGCGGGCCCCCCCACCCCAGAGCACCCTGTCCCCATGTTGATGAGGACAGGACCTCTTCCCGACAACCCTTGCCATTGGTTGTCGGGGTCTGCGGGCGGAGGCTTATCGGAATCTGGGAGTCCCCTTTAATAAGGGGGCCCCCAGATACCGGCCCCCCACCCTAAGTGAATGGATATGGGGTACATCGTACCCCTATCCATTCACCTGTAGGCAAAAAGTAAAAGTTAATAAACACACAACACAAGGCTTTTTAAAATATTTTATTATTCTGCTCCGGATGCCCCCCCTGTCTTCGTTATTAGCTCAATTACCAGGGGGGGCTTCTTCTTCCACTCTCCGGGGGTCTTCTCCGCTCTCCGGGGGGGGTTTCTTCTTCCGCTCTCCGGGGGGGGCTTCTCCGGACTCCGGGGGGCTTCTTCCATCTTCTCCCCTCTTCCGCTCTTGACTCGGCGAACCCCGGTTCTTCTGCAGCTCTCCGGTGCCTTCTTCTTCAGCGCTGGCTGCCTGCTATGTTTGTGTGTTAGCTCAATTTCTAACAGGCAGCCGGCGCGGTCTTCTGTGACGTCATCTTCTCTTCTGTTCTTCTCCCCTCTTCCGATGTTGCCTCGTCGCCTGTTGTCGCTGTAATGATGGAAGCGCGCCTTGCATCACATTTATATAGGCATCACCGTCCCATCATGCTCCGGCAGGTACCCACGTGGTGGGTGCCTACCCACGTGCACCCACCACGTGGGTACCTACCGGAGCATGATGGGACGGTGATGCCTATATAAATGTGATGCAAGGCGCGCTTCCATCATTACAGCAACAACAGGCGACGAGGCAACATCGGAAGAGGGGAGAAGAACAGAAGAGAAGACCCTGACGTCACAGAAGACCGCGCCGGCTGCCTGTTAGAAATTGAGCTAACACACAAACATAGCAGGCAGCCAGCGCTGAAGAAGAAGGCACCGGAGAGCTGCAGAAGAACCGGGGTTCGCCGAGTCAAGAGCGGAAGAGGGGAGAAGATGGAAGAAGCCCCCCGGAGTCCGGAGAAGCCCCCCCCGGAGAGCGGAAGAAGAAACCCCCCCGGAGAGCGGAGAAGACCCCCGGAGAGTGGAAGAAGAAGCCCCCCCTGGTAATTGAGCTAATAACGAAGACAGGGGGGGCATCCGGAGCAGAATAATAAAATATTTTAAAAAGCCTTGTGTTGTGTGTTTATTAACTTTTACTTTTTGCCTACAGGTGAATGGATAGGGGTACGATGTACCCCATATCCATTCACTTAGGGTGGGGGGCCGGTATCTGGGGGCCCCCTTATTAAAGGGGACTCCCAGATTCCGATAAGCCTCCGCCCGCAGACCCCGACAACCAATGGCAAGGGTTGTCGGGAAGAGGTCCTGTCCTCATCAACATGGGGACAGGGTGCTCTGGGGTGGGGGGGCCCGCAGTGCGCCCCCCTGCCCCAGAGCACCCAACCCCCCCATGTTGAGGGCATGCGGCCTGGCACGGCTCAGGAAGGGGGGGGGCGCTCGCTCGTCCCCACTCCCTTCCTGGCTGGCCGGGTAGCGTGCTTTGGATACGGGTCTGGTATGGATTGTAGGGGGACCCCCTACGTCAATTTTTCGGCGGAGGGGGGTCTCCTTACAACCCATAACAGACCTACGGGCCTGGTATGCTCCTGGGGGGGAACCCATGCCGTTTTTTTCATTGAAAATTGGCATGGAGTTCTCCCTCTCAGGAATGCATGCCGAGCGACGCTGTCATTTTTTTTTATAATTATTTGTTTTCCCGGCGCGTCTTTTTTTCACCCGTCGCAACTTTAGTGTCCCGTCGCAATCCACAAAGCCGCCCGGCGTCAATTACGTTCGCGCGATGCACGTCGGGAAAATGACGTCACACGCATGCGCAGTACGGCCGGCGCGGGAGCGCGCCTCATTTAAATTGTAAACGCCCCCCGGAGAGGAGGAACGCCTTACGACGGCGGCACTTAACTTACACGGCTTGAAATTTTTACGTAAGTGCTTTGTGGATCAGGCACTTATTTTTACGTAAGTGCTTTGTGGATCAGGCACTTAGTGTAACTTAACTGCTGAAAGTTAAGTTACGCCGCCTGGCTGAGGATTTGGCCCTATGTTCCTCATTTATAACATTCATCCACTTTAGATGGTACACATATGTTTTTGGGGGACCACATTCTCCCTCTATTAGGTCATTGTCACCTTCATAAATACATGGGAGCAGAGTTCATAGTCCTACCCAGGGCCAGTATGTTACCAGTTTATCATGTAGTATACTAGGCCATTGATATTGATTAGAATTGCCAGTATTATTGCTGCCTTACAGTCTATTTAATAGAGGATGCCTGATTAAATGTATTGCCTGTCAGGTATATAGAGTGCCATACAGTGCTGCGATGCTATTGACCATTATAGGGTTCCCCTAATTCAGCCGTCTAGCCGTCTGAGTGGCAATGCAATCAGGGGGTGGGCGCATCACACGGCATTGATTCGATCTCCACAGGGAGGGGGAGGAGCCCGTAGCCCGGCGGCACTCATATATACCAACCAGTGACGAATGTACGGGCACGCCTTTGAAAACGATCAGCCTATCGAAACGGACGTCAGGCCGCGCGTACATACGTCACTTCCGGGTCAGCGTTCAGGTGGTTGTGGTTGGAACACACACAACCAACCGCTATACACACGCCTAGTACCCTGCATCCCTGACGAACTAATTGTCCTTTTTCGTCCGGACTTGCTTGCCACTGATTTCAGTGTCTGTTTGTTTTTATTTTTATATTTTATCTTATTTTATTTTTACTGTCTAAGCCGCTCCATGGTAGCCTAGTGGCTATTACCCAGTTATTTTTACTTAATAAATTTTATGGTACTACACCATTGGAGCCCCTTTCTCTTTTTTATATAATTTTTGGAGGCACGGAGGAAATGTATGCTATACGCACCCAGTGAGACGGGTAATCTTTGGAATCTCTGGAACCTTTGGAGATCGGGAGGTCCATCTGAAGGATTGCTGTGCGTGTGAGCACAGGATAGGAGCGACATCTGAGTCTGTGGTACATGTCTGGCACCCCAAACGGGGAGCGCTATCTGGTGAGTGGGGACCCCTGAGGGGAGCACCGGGACCACCTCGTATCCACAGCCCTAGGACCACTTCCTCTGCACGCCTCACCCTTATTGGACATTTATTGTGTATATCCAGCATTCCCACCACTTGTTGTTTTCTATGGTTTATGGATATGGACTAAATATTTCTCATGCACTGTACTAGTCCGCACAGGTTATTTTAGGATTTATCCTGTATGTTTGTTTATTCAGGCAGTCAGTAGGGATGAGCCGAACACCCCCGCATTCGGTTCGCACCAGAACGTTCGAACGTTTGCGCGAACATTTAGAACCCCATTAAAGTCTATGGGACTCGAACGTTCGAATTCAAAAGTGTTAATTTTAAAGCCCAATATTCAAGTTATTGTTGGAAAACGTCTTTGAGAACCCGGGTCTTGCACCAGGGAACATGTATCAATGGAAAAAAAAGTTTTAAAAACTGTAGTTTTTTCTGGAGCAGCGATTTTAATGATGCTTAAAGTGAAAAAAAAATTCCTTTAAATATCGTACCTGCTGGGTGTCTATAGTAGTGGCACGTGTTTAGAAATGTCCCTGCACAACATGAGATTACTCTCAGAAAAAAAGTAATTTAATGCTGCTTGCGGCTTTAATGTAATGTTTGGTCCCTGCAATATGGATAAAAATCATTGAAAAAAATAGCATGAGTTTCCCCGCCACCACTCCCCCCAGGTCATTACAAGACCCAGTGCCGATCCTGACCTCCCTGGGGCCCTAAGCAAAATGACATGGCACATTAAAAATGAGAATCGTAGGGCGCTTATGACAGTGATATGTCACATTAAAGAAAGTTGAGAAGCGGGGGGAGGGGGTGTTCTGCTGTCGTAAATGACAGGGTGCGAAAATTACTTCTCACCAGGTGGGGCCTCTAGTAATTTGGGGTGCCCTTTCCAGCTTTGCGGGGCCCTAAGCGGCTTGCATAGTGAGCCTATAGCGAGGATCGGCCCTGACAAGACCTTTTGGGCCTATATACTTTGAACAGCAGTATACAGGCGCTGCAAACAAGACAAGGACTGTAGGTTTGTTAAGTAGAATCTGAACCATGTCAAACTTTGCTGCTGCATATTGCACAATTTCCTAAAGAGACCCTCAACAAACTACATGACACTTGTGCCTGATGAGGCCATTGATGTTCCAGTGGTGGCCGTGAGCCTGTGGCCTTACAGGTTTGGCCCCCCAAAGCGCACGTGCTGTGTGGCACCAATATGTCGATTATTTTAGGGGTGGGGGTGGGCCATTACAATGCCAGATCTTGGCTCAATGAATTTTTTTTTTGGGAAAGAAAAATTCTAGAAAAAAGGGGGGTTGTCATCCGGGGCCCCCTTTGAACAAATTCTGTGAAGAACTCCTGTTCTCTGAAGGCCTCCATTATTTCTGCAAGTCAAAATTTAGCAAAAAAAACTGTCAGTCAAGCTTTAGCTTTCTCCCCATATCTAACCCACAAACTCATCCACTGATCATAAAGTTCAAAATCAAGTTTCGTATCGTCGTACTGCACGATCGTTTTCCCAACGTTTTCTACCGACTGTGAACGACGTTCTCACTCACGTAATAAAGAATAGAGGGGTAGTGCTGCGCTGTGAATAGGGAATGGGGTAACGTGCAGAGGAAGTATGGCAAATCCTTATATATGGAAAAATATAATCTGACTAGTAATCGTAAATAACAATAGTAAAGAATGATGCTGGTATATCATAACAAGTAAATATCATCAAAATAAACATGCTACAGTGCAATATCCCTTTATACACTGCGCATGCAAGAAGCTCCGCATGTATCCGCGCTCATGACAATCATTCTAGTAATTGCCACGCCCCTTTTCGGTCAGTTAATGCACTTCACTGAAAACATGATGGAGGAGACTCAAGAGCGACATGAGGCTGCAACCTCAAGGCAGGAGAGAGGCCAGGCACACACCAGGAGCAGGAGGAGGTACAAAGCCACCAACATGTCCTTCGATGAGATGGTGGAGATGGTTGCCATTCCTAAAAAGGAGGACTATGACTGCAAAAAAGGGCCTTACAAGAACCCAAATAAAGTCAAGGCCCAGATAATGGAGAAGGTTCAGAGGACTATCCATGAAAAATTTGGGGTGCAGAGGTCCAGGGAGCAGTTGCGCAAGAGATGGTCTGACCTAAAAATCAGAGAGCTGGACCAGATGGAGAGGATTTGAAGAGTCATCAGAAGACGTAAGTAATTTTCATGTGTACGCTGAGTATTTGTTTTTATTATTTTGCGGCATGTGCTTTTTCTTTCAGGTTGTGTATATATACAGTTCAAGAATAGATGTCTCATGGTTCATGTTTGTGGGCATAATAATTGGTTGTTCATTCTATTTCTGATCTTTTTATGTGAGACCAATTTTTTATTTAATGTAGATGTGTTATTAACTAGATTTAAATAATCCAACTTAAGTCAATATACAGTAAAAGGAGAGTATGCTCAGCAGTTGGTTACACATATGGACTCAGTAACACAAGTGTTGGCATGGCCGATCTGCCCTATAGGCTCACTATGCAAGCCGCTTAGGGCCCCGCAAAGCTGTGAAGGGCCCCCCAAATTACTAGAGGCCCCGCCTGGTAAGAAGTAATTTTCGCCCCCTCACCCGATTCTCAACTCGCTGTCTGCATGGGAGAAGAGGCAAGAAGTCAGCACCCCTTGCTTCTAAATTTAATGTAAGATGTCATTTCCGACAGCAGAACACCCCCTCCCCCCACTTCTCAACTTTCTTTAATGTGATATGTCACTGTCGTCAGCGCCCCCCGCTTCTTATTTTTAATGTGCCATGTCATTTTGCTTAGGGCCCCAGGGAGGGCAGGATCGGCACTAAGTGTTGGCCACAAGAACAACCTAGTTAGAGTGTCACACAGAGGTGATCCAGTGGATACTTGTTGTTTTTCCATGTAGGAAACTTGGCCAAAGATAGAGAAATGCAGCAGCTTTGGTAATGGATAAAATCCTGTGTTAAGCTTAGAAGGATTGTAAAAACAGACAATGGTACCACACTTTATAAAAAGAATGATTGATATTCCTCTTTCAGACCTCTGATCTTTTTGATTCATGTATCCCTTTTTTTACAATCTCATAGGGCGCAATTAAGCTGAAGCAGTGGAGCCGACCAACCCCACACAGAGGCAAGCCCCACCCTCGCCGGATGTGCAGGAAGTGAAAAATGCCACCACATCAGGTCAGTGTCATACAGCACAGCTTCAGGTAATACATGTAGGCCTGCATAATTGTAATACATGTTTTTTTTCCAAATTTCAGGAGGCGTTCGAGCTGTTGGGGGCAGATTGGACACCTACAGTGCCCAGGTCTTAATTAGGGGGATCTTTTCCTGCAGGGCAGAAATAGAGGACATAAACCTCGCCTTAGTGAAGCTTAAAAAGAAAAACCAAAAGGTGGACCAAAAACTAAAGAATCTGATTGATGTGCTGGGGAGGGTTTAAAAAAAATAAAAAAAAAAAAAAAAAATAGATGTAGACAAGTTTTACAAAGCCTAAATATATTTCTTGACAAAAAAAAAAAATAAAGAATTTCTATTAAGATATTTTTTGAAAAAATAAAAATGACACATTTTAAGTGTGAAACAATAAATATTTTTGGATACTCAACAATGTGTGGCTTATTATTATATCAATGCTGCCTAAAAGAACAAATCTAGATTTGTGGTGTTTACATTGACAATGATGAGTATTTAGTACAGGAAAATAAACATGACACTATGATAACGTAGGAGAAAGCTAGAATGAACTCAATTTAGAAACGAATCAAACAAAGAAAAATACTACAACAGGGGCAGAAAAATTGGGCCTAGGCACTGGTGGCGGTGCCACAACACTGCAACCCCTCACAGATAATGTAATTGGAGCTCAGCAAAGAGCCACATGCAAAGTATTGCATCAAAAATTGTTATTAGACACCCCTGTTAAACAGGGGCAGAAAAATTGGGCCTTTGGCACTGGTGGCGGAGCCCAGAAACAAACATTTTCTTACTAGCTATCAGCAAGATCAGTGAAGAGGAAAAGGATATTCAGTCAGCAGCATAACAGGACAGTCACTCAGCATCAGCATAGGCAGTCTCCAAGGGATCTGACATTTCAAAAAAATTATTCAGTTACATCAGCATCAGGTGCTTGCTAGCTGTTGTTGATCCAAGCCTGATTCATTTTTATGAAGGTCAGTCGATCGACGGAGTCGGTGGAGAGTCGCACCCTGTGATCGGTCACAAAGCCTCCAGCAGCACTGAATGTGCATTCTGAAAGAACGCCGGATGCAGGGCAAGCCAGTAGCTCAATTGCGTACTGTGGAAGCTCTGGCCAGTGATCCATCCTCAAGACCCAGTAAGCCAGAGGATTTTCGGTGGGGAAGGTGGCCAAGTCTGTTCTTGCCCCTAGGTATTCCCGCACCATGTAAACCAAACGCTGGCGATGGTTGCTGGAACCGGTCATACCTTGGGGCTGCAGACTAAAAAATTGTCTGAACGCATCGGTCAGACGGCCACCTTCTCCACCGCTCCTTCTGTGACTCACCGAAGCCTCAGCAACACGTTGTCCAGGACCAGGATTTGGCAATCCCCCAGGTTCTGGGAACGCGTTGCACAGACCCTTCTGCAAGGCCTCCCGAAGATGTTTCATCTTCTGCTCCCTCTGCGATGGCAAGATAAGCTCCGCAACCTTACTCTTGTAACGTGGATCAAGGAGAGTTGCCAGCCAGTAATGGTCCCTCTCCTTATTATCACGAACACGAGGATCCTTACGCAGGCTTTGCAGGATCAGGGAGGCCATGCAGTGTAGGTTTGCTGAGGCATTTGGGGCACAGTCCTCTGGATCACTGAGGATGACAGGATCCGCAGCCACCTCATCCCAGCCACGTAAAAGTCCACGGGTTCCTTGGGACTGTAAGTGATACCTTGAAGACTGCTGCTGCTGATGCTGAGTGCTAGGCTCCACCTCCATGCTGCTGATACAATCATCCTCCTTCTCCTCCACCTCCTCGTCCTCTTCCTCTGTTCTAGGCAGGCAAAGAGGAGCACTGCCAGTATAAAGGGGGCCTTGAGAGGTAAGGAAGTCCTCCTCTTCCTTCCTCTGTTCTGCCTCAAGGGCCCTGTCCATTATTCCACGTAGTGTGTGCTCCAACATGTGAATAAGAGGGACAGTCTCACTGATGCATGCACTGTCACTGCTCACCATCCTCGTGGCCTCCTCAAATGGTGACAGGACAGTGCATGCATCCCTTATCAAGGCCCACTGGCGTGGGGAAAAAAAACAAGCTCCCCTGACCCAGTTCTGCTGCCATATTGGCACAGGTACTCATTGATGGCCCTCTACTGCGTGTGCAGCCACTGCAGCATGGCCAATGTAGAGTTCCATCTGGTGGGCATGTCACAGATTAGGCGGTTCTTGGGCAGGTTGTATTCCCTTTGGAGGTCTGTCAGCCGAGCAGTGGCATTGTATGACCTTCGGAAATGCACACAGACTTTCCTGGCCTGCTTCAGGACATCCTGTAAGCCCGGGTACCTGCCCAAGAACCGCTGCACCACCAAATTCAGAACATGAGAAAAACAGGGCACATGGGTCAGTTGTCCCTGTCGCAGGGCAGAGAGGAGGTTGGTGCCATTGTCGCTAACCACCATTCCTGGCTTAAGCTGGTGTGGCGTCAATCACCTCTGAGCCTTCCCCCTGTAGAGCTGACAGAACCTCAGCCCCAGTGTGGCTCCTGTCTCCCAAGCACACCAGCTCTAGGACTGCATGGCATCTCTTTGCCTGCATTCCTGCGTAGCCTTTCGCATGCCTACGGAGCACGGCTGGTTCCGAGGAAACAGCACAGGAAGAGGCCACAGAGGAAGAAGAGGAGGGGGTGGAGGAGAGAGGTGTGTTCCATCATCGGAGCCTTCAAAACGCTGCGCATCTTCATGCAGCATGTACCCAACACTGTGTTGAAACAGATCGGGGGACTCCTCAGGAGGACATGGTAGGACTAGGGAAGGATTGTGTGATGCTATTGTGCAGAGGGAAGAGGACGCCTTGGCAGCTGCTTTGCCAGACAAACTAAGCTCAGCCTGGGTGAGAGAGGATGAGGAGGATAAGGACGGCTTGTTCATCCACTCTACTAATTTCTCTGCATGTTGAGGCTCAACACGGCCAGCACCCGAAAAGAAGGACGAGCGTGTCAGACGGCCACGTGCTGAAGAGGATGCACCGTGTCCACCACCAGCACTATCTTTGTTGTCCTTCCAGACATTTTAATGGCCTGCACAGGACAAAATCAGTACACACAAATCGTACCTTTAGGTACAAACTGCAGAGGACAAGTGCAGTAAACTCCAAGTAGGTTTAAGTGAAAACTATACAGCACAAGTGCAGTAACACCAACTACGTTTAGGTCCAAATAAACAGCACAAGTGCAGTAAAACAAATGACGTTTAGGTGCAACTAAACAGCACAAGTGCAGTAACACCAACTACGTTTAGGTGCTAATAAACAGCACAAGTGCAGTAACACAAAGGACGTTTAGGTGCAACTGAACAGCACAAGTGCAGTAACAAAAAGTACGTTTAGGTGCTAATAAACAGCACAAGTGCAGAAACACCAACTACGTTTATGTGCAAATGAATAGCACACGTGCAGTAACAGCAACTGCGTTTATGGGCAAATAAACAGCACACATGCAGTAACAGCAACTGCGTTTATCTGCAATTAAACAGCACACGTGCAGTAACAGCAACTGTGTTTATGGGCAAATAAACAGCACACGTGCAGTAACAGCAACTATGTTTATGTGCAACGTTTATGGGCAAATAAACAGCACACATGCAGTAACATCAACTGCGTTTATGTGCAATTAAACAGCACACATGCAGTAACATCAACTGCGTTTATGTGCAATTTAACAGCACACGTGCAGTAACAGCAACTACGTTTATGTGCAAATAAATAGCACATGTGCAGTAACAGCAACTGCATTTATGGCAAATAAACAGCACACGTGCAGTAACAGCAACAACGTTTATGTGCAAATAAACAGCACACGTGCAGTAACAGCAATTACGCCTATGTGCAAATAAATAGCACACGTGCAGTAGCAGCAACTGCGTTTATGTGCAAATAAACAGCACACGTGCAGTAACAGCAACTACGTTTATGGGCAAATAAACAGCACACGTGCAGTGACAGCAACTGTGTTTATGTGCAATTAAACAGCACACGTGCAGTAACACCAACTACGTTTATGTGCAAATGAATAGCACACGTGCAGTAACAGCAACTGCGTTTATGGGCAAATAAACAGCACACATGCAGTAACAGCAACTGTGTTTATCTGCAATTAAACAGCACACGTGCAGTAACAGCAACTACGTTTATGGGCAAATAAACAGCACACGTGCAGTAACAGCAACTGCGTTTATGTGCAATTAAACAGCACACGTCCAGTAACAGCAACTACGTTTATGTGCAAATAAATAGCACACGTGCAGTAACAGCAACTGCATTTATGGGCAAATAAACAGCACACGTGCAGTAACAGCAACTGCGTTTATGTGCAATTAAACAGCACATGTGCAGTAACAGCAACTACGTTTATGTGCAAATAAATAGCACCCGTGCAGCAACAGCAACTGCGTTTATGGACAAATAAACAGCACACATGCAGTAACAGCAACTGCATTTATGTGCAATTAAACAGCACACATGCAGTAACAGCAACTACATTTATGTGCAAATAAATAGCACACGTGCAGTAACAGCAACTGCGTTTATGGGCAAATAAACAGCACATGTGCAGTAACAGCAAATACGTTTATGTGCAAATAAATAGCACACGTGCAGTAACAGCAACTGCGTTTATGGGCAAATAAACAGCACACGTGCAGTAACAGCAACTGCGTTTATGTGCAAAAAGCACACGTGCAGTAACAGCAACTGCGTTTATGTGCAATTAAACAGCACACGTGCAGTAACAGCAACTACGTTTATGGGCAAATAAACAGCACACGTGCAGTAACACCGAGTACGTTTAGGTGTAAACTAAACAGCACACACGCAATACAACACGTTAGAACACTGCAGCTAGCACAATCTACTGCCTGATAAATAGGAATAGCTGATCTAGCTAAGCTATACAGTGTATAAATATATGTACAACTCCTAGGATGTATATATATCCTCTACACACTGTAAATTAAGCTAAACTGACTAGCCTGCCTGCTCTATCTATCTATCTGGTAGAAAAGACACTGTCTCTCTCTCTCTCTGACTCACTGATCTGCTCTCTTTAACAACCGCAACACACTACATGCGGCCTCCTTGCAGGCAGCCTTTTATAGTGTGGGGCGTGTGCTAAAGCCCTGAGCTTTGCCCAATTATGGCTCTCCGTTTTCTGCGCGCTGTGATTTGCCAAGCATGCGGGTCATAGTGCATGCTTGGCCAATTATCAGCGCCCAATGCCACAGTGAATTATGGTCCGTTGCGCGTCACTCGAATTTGGCGCGAAAGACCCGTTTTGTTCGAATTTCGAGTCGAGTCGAGTGGAACACAAAGCTCATCCCTAGCAGTCAGGCGTGGATGTCATTATGGTCCAGGAAACACATTTTGATAGGGGAGGCTCCTTTGCATTTGCCTCCGGGTATTACCCTCAGATCTACCTCTCCTCGGGACCCCACAAGCGGGCGGGGGTGGCCATACTGATTAAACAGGGGTCTCCTTTTACCTGCTCTGACCATTACAGTGACACCCATAGCCACTTTTTTATCCTCTGAGGTCTATGGCAAGGCCAGGAGGTCACTTTCTGTGCGGTTTATGCCCCAAATGTCAGGCAGCTCAGGTTCCTGTCTAGGGTGTACACCCGCCTCTTCAGATTAGATAACAGGCTAGTATTGATGGGGGGAGACTTTAACCTAACCCAATCAGCTACTTTGGATCGCCATGTGGTGAACCCCAGGGCATCCCCGGCTCGAGCACTTAGAGACTTGAAGGTATTCTACCAGCTCTCCAGATGTTATGCTCTCTTTGATGCCTGGCAGGTTCTCCACCCTGGCTAACGACAGTATACTTTCTATTCGGCCCCCCATCGCACACACTCCACATAGACTATTTCTTCATCAACAACTCCACTCTACGACTGACCCATACAGCGCAAATCCTCCAGATCTCCTGGTCTGACCATGCCCCTATTTTGCTGACATTAGACCTCAGCACCCCCATCCGCAGACCCTATAACTGGTGCCTGAACACGTTCCTTCTTCAGCACCTCCCCTCGAAATCTGAACTGGAATCCACTTTAAAATATTACTTTCAGGAAAACACCCCAGACAGGACCCTCCCCACACTGTGGGAAGCCTATAAGGCAGTGCTGAGGGGTAAATGCCTTGCACTGTCCTCTGCCATGGAAAAAAATGCACAGGCCATGAAACTGCAAACGGAAAGGGAGCTTAAGGTCCTGGAACATCGACTGCAAAGTTCCCCCACCGTGACCCTCCTAATAAAAATCTCCACCCTTCGAGCGACTCTTGGCGACTTGGCAATAGGTCGGGTGGAGAAAGCCTGGAAAGGAAAGGTAAGGAAGAAAGCCTTAGTTAGACTAAAACAAATGTTTTACGATAAAGACAACAAGGCCCACTCCCTCCTGGCTAGGAAGAGAGGTGGAATGTTTCCTGGTAAAGGGTGGCAAATTTTGGGGATTCACCTTACCCCAAAATTTGCCACCCCTTACCCAGAAAATTTCCGCTCCATCAGAGCCCTCCTACTGCAGTGGAAAAAACATCATATTTCCCCACTGGGATGGGTAGTCTCCATAAAGATGACAGTCCTCCCAAAACTACTGCACCTGTTCCAAACTCTGCCTATCCCTGTACCCTATGGTCACCTGAGAAAACTTCAGACTGACTTGCTCCAATATACTTGGAATTACAAAAGGCATAGAATCCCTTGCTCGGTATTACTGGTGGCGCGATCGGATGGGGGCCTAGCCTACCCTAACCTTATTAAATACTATCAAGTGGCCAGCTGTGGGCAATAACCTCTTGGTTTACCCAGCGGTCCTATAATAAATGGAGGGAAATGGAAAAGTTGTGGCTCGCCCCAGTACACCCAAACAATCAACTTTGGAGTGCAAACGCAGAGATAGACCCTGAACGTCTGTTGGGCCCTATGACCCAACTTCGGTGGTTATGGTGCAAGCTGGCACGCCAACATAAGCTGTCCTCCGTCAGCTCGCTCCTGACCTCATTTGCCTGCAATCCTAGGGTGCCAGATAACCTTACCCACCAAATGTCCTTGCCGTGGACTACACAGAATCTTTTTCACTTTGGGGATCTGGTGGACCCCTGGACTCGCAAACTGCTGCTTTTCGCTGAGCTACAGGCCAAATTTGATCTGCCAGGTCAGGAGTTCTATGGGTAGCTCCAAATACGCCATTACGCCTTGACATACATGCAATTTTCCCCTCCGACCCCCTTTGAAAAACTAGTATTGACAGGTTCTGTCCAGAATATGATATTCGACATATACAGAATACTGAACGCATGGCCCATGGAAACGGTGGGCAAACATGCCTATATGATTAGATGGGAAAAGGCTCTTAGGAAGGAGATCCCTATGGAACAATGGCGGGTGATCTGGTCTCAGGCGGCGAAAAGCTCAATCTGTACAATTTACAAGGAAAATGCATATAAAATCCTCTACTCAAAGATGTGGAAATGATGGAGAAAATGACCACTAAAATACAAAACAGACTGGAGGCCCATGATGCGTTCTGGGAGCTGTGGCACCGCCGGGGGGACCCTCCTTGATCAGCTGGTTGAGACAATCTGATGACTTCTTACTTTCTTTCCCCCTTAATCTTTCCTTTTCTTTCACTGTGAGTCCCCTAGTGACTCCTATTTTTGTTTATGCAAGTTACTATATTTAGTTGATAACAATGGCAATGCAATTAGAATGTTTTAATAGCATAAGATAGGTAATCAGTCACTTTATGCAAGACACTGCATGATCAAAATGATAGTGTAACAGCTTGTGTTGTGTGCCGTTTAAGTAACTATGTAATGCACTGCATAAGTCTCTGTCCAAAAAAATTATAAATAAAATAAAATTGTTATTTAAAAAAAATTGGGTTGATTTGGCAGGGAGCAGCTGGATTTCAATTAGTGTGTGGGCTCCCCCACTTGACAGAAGTTGAGAAGTTGTTTATTTGAATGACTTGATGGGACATGCTAAAAACTTGTTGTCGATCTGCAGCTGCTATTCAGTGTATTACAGCTGTGGGTCACGTTGTCCTTTTCAATTGGGACCTTTGTCTGATTGGCTGCAGCTGCTAATCGAGAAAAGTTTTCCACCATTTGTAATAAGTCAATCTAATGATCCATGATGATGGACGCCTAATCTGAACACTCCTGTCACCTCAGGAAAACACAGTGGCTTTTGCGGCAGATAACAGCCTCAATTTATACTGCAAAGCGTCTCACTACCTGGGCACAACCATCCTACACACAGCCTGGGCATCACCGATCCAAAAAAACGCCGCCCGAGACCGCCGAGAACAGAAGCTCCAAACCGGGGGAAGTGCCCTAGGAAAGGCCGCGGCTTCGGCCTAGTCGTGGAGCGGCGGCCATCTTGGTTCTCGCGGCGACGGTTCTCGGCGGCTCCACTCGTTCCCCCTTACTCCTCATCACTCCATCACCCCCTGGAACAGTGACCGAGGGTCCCGGGGACACCGCCAGGGTGTTCAGCGCCCGGTATTTCTGGTCTAAAGGGCCGCGAATCCAGCCAGCAGCGCATGTCGGCGGCCATATTGGTCCTCCCGGAGGTGACCTCCCGCTCCCATTACTGCTCCCCCTGACACCCAAACGTTCCACCACCTCCTTCAACGGCAACCGGATGGTCGGGGGACACTACAGCTACTAGCAACACCCGGTACGTACTGCGGGAAGGGCCGTGAACCTGACTAGATCCCTCAGGTCGGCGGCCATATTGGTCCACCCAGGGATAACATACTGCACCTCTAGCTGCTCTTCCTCCCTGTCAATATTTCATCCCTCCGCAGCCTACTGTTAAGAGACCCTGCAATTTAGAAAACCCCCGACTGCCCAGGGGAGTATAATCGCCTGACACGGACATTATTCTGCTTGATAGCCTGGATAGCATGGGGACAGCTTCCCGAAGTTCTTCTGGCTCCCGATCCCGTTCCCCGCGTGAAAACACCGGGGCACAAAGCCAGAACGTCCCGGAATTGTTCCGCACTCCCCGAGGAATCATGGCGCAGACACGCCGGGGTCCCCCTCAAGACTCAGCACACGCGACCTCACAGGACCACGCTGATATAGTGCTTAGCGCACCAGACGCAGTGTCTCCCCCGCCATTGGAAAGAAGCCAGGCGGACTCAGAGCCCACCACAAGACCACACCTTAACATCATGGACCTGAAAGCCGTGGCTGCAGATATCAAAGATACCCTCTCGGCGGCCATCGCTGAGCTCCGCATTGACCTACGCTCTCTCTCCGACAGGGTCACCCGCACCGAACAGACAATGGATGAACATGACACGGTTCTCCAGAAATCAACAAGGAAAATTGACGACCATACCCTCCAGCTGAGGGAAGTGAACCGTCAGTTAGAAGACCTGGACAATAGAGGCCGCCGCCGAAACCTGCGTGTGAGGGGGTTACCTGAAACAGTTGAAGGAGAACAAGTCCAAAGTGAAATTACTGCCCTGTTCAATTCTATACTTGAGAAGCCCCGTCAATCTGCTATTAACTTTGAGAGGATCCACCGAGCTCTTCGTCCCCGGGGAAAAGACACAGATCCCCCGAGGGACATAATCTGCTGCTTAATTGACTTTAAGCTAAAAGAGGAGATACTGCGCCGAGCAAGGGGTCAAAGGCTTTGCTGCGGAGATACTCCAGTTCAGTTGTACCAAGATCTCTCAGGGATCACTCTCCACCACAGGCGTGACCTCAAACCACTTTTGGAAGCCCTAATATCGAGAGGAATCAGGTACAAATGGAAATTTCCTTTTTGCTTGGCAGCATCCCACCAAGGCCGCAACGCCTCACTGAGAGTGCCGGAAGACCTGCCCAAATTTTGCGAGACGCTTGGCCTACCGCCAATTTCAGTACCAGATTGGTATGCACCTTACCGTCGCTCGGTAGGTAGATGGGGCAAACCGCCCGAGACACCCATGGAAACCCAAACGACAAGTTTCCGTAGGAGGAGATCCCCCTCTACCTCAAGGCACCCCCAAGGTTTACGTGGAACAAGAAGGGACCAAGAACAGTTAACCCTTCCGGATGCCCGAAGGGCCAGAATAGATAATCGAGAGTAAGTGCCTATTTCTTACCAACAAGAGTTCTAGTGTCTACAGCATAACCCATTTGGCCTGTTTAATGATTACCGTTTGTTTTTTGTTTTATTTGGCCACAAAACGTTAAGAGAACTGCCCGACCCTGTTCCTTCTACTATAGACTGTATTATGGTCATGTTTAATCGGTTTGAATAGAGTTTATACCTTACTGGAACAGTCACATTAATTGGCCTATACTACCAGTTACCACATTGCTGCACAAGTTTAACGCATGCCAGTTACCTTGCGACTTTAATCCTCTATGGCCACAAGGCAGAGCTCCAGAAAAAATGGTACAACATGCCAACAGTAATGTTATTCCTGGACAGATGAGTAAAGAAAAATTTTCTTTCAACATCTTTTGAAGTCATCATACCCGTTTCTTTTACCTCCATCAACTGATGGGAATAGTCAGGGGAGATCAACACGACACACATCAGTTCCCACTCCCATCAGGTACACAGGAACTCGGCACGAGGAAAACAAATACCCACTGGAGTGGCTACGCCATAAAGACGGTTTCAGGGAACAGACACTTCCCACAGACAATTACTTATGCGATTAAACACGGTTTGTGTTATAGGTAAGGGGTACTTATTAGACATGTTCAACATTCACTTTGATCGCCACTGTGTTCCCCAATAGGGGGATGATTAGGAACCCCGGGTTGATGCCCAGACGGGGAGGGGGGCGTATTGTCATTCTGTGTAAAATATTCAGAGATGGTGCATCCACACCTATTTAGGAGTTGGTAAAGATTGCCCACTATAGTCGCCCCCCGACAGACTCACTCTGAGAGATCCCTAAACAGGTACTCTGATTATTGGTACTTTGTGCACTGCACTCTTTAGTAAAATTTGCACTCAAAATTATTTTAATTTTCAATCTCAATATCTGCCTTCTCTCGGCCTGATTCTGCTCTGAGGTGGCATGGAAATATTCTATCCTTTGTTACCTCCAGTCACATTTCATTTTTGAAAACGTATCATTAAGTATCCTGGTGTCGTTCCATTCCGTTGTCTTGGTTCTGGTTAACCCCACAACAGTGGTGCACCGGTGCTTCTAGGCTCCCTGGGGGGAGTGGAGGCCGGGTGCTCACTGTACTACTCCGATTACTCCTTGTATATAGGAAGTGGGTGAAGTGTATTCCACCACTTAATCGGTTATTATAAGTGTAGGGTCTTAGACCCCCACTACTAGCCCTCTTTATAAAACTTTGGCTCCCGCTGATACCTCTTAAATCCCTATCCCACCCAGACCCTTCCTACCTATTCTTCCCCCCCTCCCAAAAAATTCTCCTATACCACAAGAATGAATCCCGCTTCGTACCCCTCATCTACGGATGTGACAGGGAGAACTTTAGATCGGGTCAAATTGTACTCCTTAAATACCCGCGGTTTGAATACCCCTGAAAAGCGTTCACGTTTGCTATACACATTATGGAAAGAAAAAATACATATAGCACTTCTTCAAGAAACTCATTTCCGTTCTGACGGAATTCCCAAGCTCACCGACAGAAACTTCCCTGTGGTCTACCACGCCCCTAACAACACAGCGAAATCAAAAGGAGTATCGGTCCTAATCTCCCGGCGTTGTCCCTTTCAGGTCACAGAAATCCAAAGAGACCCTCACGGCAGGTTCATTTTTCTCCGTGGCTCTCTACACAACTTGACTTACACAATTGCCAACATATACGCCCCAAACACAAAACAAGTGTCCTTTTTTCGCTCTGTAACATACCAATTAACGGCCTTCCAAAGAGGCACTCTTATCCTGGGTGGGGACTTTAATGTCCCACTACAGCCGGCCCTAGATACATCCAATGGATCCTCTTGTATAAAATTTAATGCTCTAAGGGCAATCAAGTCCAGCCTAGCCACATTGACCCTTCACGATACCTGGCGCACTTTACACCCCAATGTAAAAGACTTCACCTACTTCTCGCCCTTACATAAAAAGTACTCACGGATCGACCATTTCTTCCTTTCACAAGCTGACCTCACCGCATTGGTTGAGGCTACCATCGACCCCATGCTAATGTCCGACCATCATCCGATAACGATAACACTCTCAATCCCTTCTCACCGGTCTAGATCACCCATTTGGAGATTGGACGACTCCATCCTACTAGACAAAACCAACATCACAAATATTTCAAAAGTCCTATCTGATTATTTTAGAGAAAACACAAGGGAGGACACCCCCTCACCACTGGTGTGGGCTGCGCACAAATGTGTAGTTAGGGGATCGTTCATCTCCCTAATGGCCAAAAGGGCCAAACTACGGAAAGCGCGTATTGTGGAGCTGTCTGACAGGATCAAAGCCTTAGAACATACACACAAACGCACGCTAGCGGATCAGGTACATGATGACTTACTGAAAGCAAGGGAGGAACTCCTTGGGGAAATTAGGAAAAGGCTTACGCGTAAATATACCCTCACCAATAAACTTTTCTACGAACATGGTAATAAGTCGGGTAAACTTCTGGCGGCCGCTTTACAAAAGAAAAAAGCCTCTTATACCATTAATGCGATTACATCATCTTCCGGTAATTCCATTGTAACCAATAATGGAATTGCGGAACAGTTCTTACAATACCTATCTGGCCTATACAACTTACAATCACCAACGCCTATACATACAACTCCTAATAGAAAGACCATGATTGAAGAATTTCTAACTGATTATTGCCCCTCTTATTCCTCACCCGGAGACATTTCAGATTTGGGTTCTCCAATCACTCTGGAAGAAGCCACCCAAGCTCTGAGGCAACTCAAACCTGGAAAAAGCCCAGGTCCGGATGGCCTGCCGGTGAGCTATTACAAAGCTTTTTCCGACCTATTGTTACCAAACTTCCTGACAACTTTTAATGCCATCGTTGACTCTCCTTCCTATAACAAAGACCTTCTGGAGGCACACATTTCTCTTATCCCCAAACCAGGTAAAGACGTTACTCGTGTTTCCAACTACCGCCCAATTTCACTATTAAATGTGGATATTAAACTCTACGCCAAAATAATAACTAACCGTCTACTTCCATTGATCCCCAAACTAATCTCGACCGACCAAGTGGGGTTCGTCCCTGCTAGAGAAGCCAGGGACAATACCACCAAAGCTCTCAATGTGCACCATTGGCTAACATCCTATAAAAAAGCGGGATTTTTACTGTCCCTAGATGCTGAGAAGGCATTCGATAGAGTGGCCTGGGATTACATGTCAGCGGTACTGTATAGGGTAGGTCTACCAGTCCGTCTTGTCCAAATGATCCTGACGCTATATTCTAGCCCTTCGGCCCGGATCAGGGTCAATGGCCACCTATCGAATGCCTTTTCCATAGCCAGTGGAACTCGCCAGGGTTGTCCTCTTTCCCCCCTCATTTTTATCCTCTTAATGGAACCTCTTCTCAGAAGATTACGCGCAAACGATGCCATCAGGGGGGTCGAAATCCGGGGGAAGCAGTACAAGATCGCCGCATATGCGGATGATGTGTTGATGTTCCTCTCGGACCCGATTACCTCGATCCCCAACCTCTTATTGGACTTCAAATTATTTAACTCACTGTCTAATCTCCAAATCAACTTTGATAAATCAATAGCACTAAACGTCACCTTGCCGGCCCCAGTAGTAGATCTTTGTAAAAAAAACTTTCCCTTTAAATGGGAGACAGAACATATCACATACTTAGGTATTAAAATCCCGAAAAACCTAAAGAAACTATACGAATTTAATTTTTTACCTGCCCTGATGTCCATAAAGACAGACATGTCGGATTGGAATAAGGGTAGAATATCGTGGTTTGGCAGGGCAGCAGTCCTCAAAATGAACGTTCTCCCACGGATTCTTTATCTCCTTCAAGCAGTCCCCATTAGGCTACCACAGACCTTTTTTAACACATTTAAAAGACATTGTAGGACTTTTCTTTGGGCAGGCCGAATTCCGAGATTGAGCTGATCCAAATTGATCCAACCAAAGTGTAATGGCGGTTTGGGCATTCCTGATATATCCATTTATCACAAAGCTTGCCTGCTCACGAGACTCGTTGATTGGCACCTCCATAGGTCTAATAAGGAGTGGGTCGAAATAGAAAATGCTTGCCTCAAATTTCCCATCTCCCATCTGCCCTGGATAGACTCTCGTTCTATACCCAAAAATTGCCTAAACCACCCGTTGATTGGCCCTACATTACTGAACTTTAAAGCTGCATGTAAAACCCTTAAACTGATCCCTTCTCCAGGCCCGCTGACGCCTCTATCACATAGTCCAGACTTTCTTCCCGACATCACTTATAAGCACCCAGTATCTGATCCGGCTCTCCGGACACTCCGTGCACACCATTTTTTCCACAATGGCAATTTACTAGACTATCCGAATTTGATCACTAAGCTTCCACACATTTCCATTTCAGTCTTTAAATATCTTCAATTTAAACACTTTTTTAGTACTGCCCAATCGCAATCGACGTGGGGTAGAGATCTAACACCCCTAGAACAACTATGTGCAGCCAGGGAGCCAAAGCGCCATCTGATATCTGTTCTATACTCCCTGTTATCCCAGGAGGGAATCCTCAACCCTAATACCCGAACTGCCTGGGACACCGACCTTACCCTGACTTTATCTGACGATGATTGGAAACTCATTTGGGAATACACACACAAGGGCTCTATCAGCGTCACAGCTCAAGAAAATAGGTATAAAATAGGCACTAGATGGTACCGGACACCTGACAAGCTGCATAAAATCTACCCGACAGTATCCCCAAACTGTTGGAGATGTGACGGAGCGGATGGCTCGCTCTTGCACATCTGGTGGGATTGTCCTTCATTGACCCAATTCTGGACAACAGTACATGAACGTATAGTCCAAGTTACCACTCTGCCGATAGCCCTTTCACCAGCACAATTTTTACTACACCACACTCCCATAGCGAAATCACAGTATCAGCATTCTCTGGCGCTTCATTTAGTGAACGCAGCCACACAATGTATCCCTCTGTACTGGAGATCTAGAACTCCCCCGACAATTGAAGACTGGCACACACGGGTAAACAAAACAGAAGAAATGGAAAGACTTATCCACCAAGCTAAAGATTCACACGAAAAATATAGACACACCTGGGCAAGCTGGTTGCACTATATAGACTCCCTATCACAATCACGTGTTCCCAATCATATAGACTCTTGATCGACAACAGAGACAGGGATTGCTTGTTGACCTGACCACATATTTTCCCACCTATCCCTTGTTTTCCTTCCACCATTTTCCTATATTATCCTCTTTGGGCTAAAGAGGAATTAATGATACAGGGCTAGGGAAGCACTAAGTACGTGAAATCTGCCCTGAAGTTATGCTTATGTTGCCTTTCCACTTACCATATCTTCCCCCTTATGTCACCCACAGATTGTTCCCTTTACGGGGTGGGTGGGATGGGGGGGACCTCCTTCCGCTCCCTAAGGCTTTAACACAGTATAGTTGCAACATCTTGTTATTATGGTTTTGAAACGGTGTTTACAAGTATAATACTTTATACACTATGTTTTTTTAAGAAAAGTGTATAAATGCTTTCACTGCTAGATTATATTCTTATTTCCTATTTTACACAACTTGTTTTTGCTAGTTAATTACTTATTTTCGTATGTATTACTTCATCCTGAATAACTTGTACTGTTGAAATACTCAATAAAATTATTTGGTGAAAAAAAAAAAAATCTAATGACCCATGTCTGTCAAATGGGGCAACTTACTTCCCGCAGCTGGACAATAATGATTAGGGCTATTATGGAGCACCTAGTTTGCTAGATTGGTGTTGGCACATGCTCACTTGATACAGTTCAAGTTCCTCCATAGGATATACTACACTTCTGCTAAACTAGCAAGGATTTTCCCTGCTCATCCTTAGAACTGTTGGAGGTGCGATGCCCCATGAGCAGATTTTCTTCACATTTTTTGTCAATGCCCGAACATTCGGAAGTTTAGGGTGTAGGTGGTGGACTGTGTCGGGTTGGTCACAATGCTCGCTATAAGACCACCTCAAGAGATCTGTCTGTTAGGCCTGGTAGATACGTTAATACCTAAGCAGGTAACTCACCCTGCTCCTGTATTATGCATGCAGAATTATTATTTTGTCCTGGAAGAAGCCGACGGCCCCCACTATAATGGCCTGGAAGGCATTGATAAATAAGGCTTTGCCATTGTATGAAGCCACATATCTAAACAGAGGGGTATCTGATAAGTTTAAAAACGTATGGGGTGGTTGGATAGAAAATAACTCCACAGCGTCTGATTATTAGTGATGTCGCGAACCTAAAATTTCGTGTTTGCGAACGCCGATTGCGAACTTGCGCATATGTTCGCGAATGCGCGAACCGCCATAGACTTCAATGGGCAGGCGAATTTTAAAACGCACAGGGACTCTTTCCGGCCACAATAATGATGGAAAAGTTGTTTCAAGGGGACTAATGCCGCGTACACACCATCACTTTATGTGATGAAAAAAAATGACGTTTTTAAAAACGTCACTTTAATTGACTGTGTGTGGGGGAAAACGTTGTTTTATGTCTTGTAAAAAACGACCAAAAAAAATTGAAGCATGCTTCAATTTTATGTGTCGTTTTTCAAAAGTGCACTTTTTACTTCACAGAAATTGACCGTGTGTAGCAAAAAACGTCGTTTTCAAAGACGTTTTTTCATCCACGCATGCCCAGAAGCTACTTATGAAGCAAGCTTCAATGGTAAAACGTGGTGGAACGTAACCTCACTTTGCAAGATCATTGCGAGAAAACGATGGTGTGTAGGCAACTTCGTCTTTGAAAATTGAAGTTTCAAAAACGTCATTTTTTACTTCACAGAAAGTGTCGTTTTTTTTCATCACATAAAGTGATGGTGTGTACGGGGCATAACACCTGGACTGTAGCATGCCGGAGGGGGATCAATGGCAAAACTCCAATGGAAAATTACGTAGTTGTCGCAGAGTCCGTTTTTAATCCATAAAGGGTATAAATCACCTAACATTCATAAATTGTTTGGAATAGCATGCTCTAAAACATCAAGTATGATGTTATATCGATCAGGTAGTGTAAGGGTTAGGGTTAGGGTTAGAGATAGGGTTAGGGTTAGGATAACAGATAGCGTTAGGGTTACAGATAGGGTTGGGGTAACAGATAGGGTTACAGTTAGGGTTAGAGATAGGTTTAGGGTTAGGGTAACAGATAGCATTAGGGTTAGGGTTAGGGTAGGGTTAGGGTTAGGGTTACAGACAGGGTTAGGGTTACAGATAGGGTTAGGGTTACAGTCTGTAACCCTAACCCTATCTGTAACCCTAACCCTATCTGTAACCCTAACCCTAACCCTATATTTAACCCTAACCCTATCTGTAACCCTAACCCTATCTGTAACCCTAACCCTAACCCTATCTGTAACCCTAACCCTATCTGTAACCCTAACCCTATCTTTAACCCTAACCCTATCTGTAACCCTAACCCTATCTGTAACCATAACCCTATCTGTAACCCTAACACTATCTGTAACCCTAACCCAAACCCTATCTGTAACCCTAACCCTATCTGTTACCCTAACCCTGTCTGTAATAGGGTTAGGGTTCACAGTGACAGACCAAACTCTGACAGATCAAACTCCCCGTTTAACGCACCGCAAACACCTGCAAACAGTCCATTTGCACAACCGCAAACTCCCCATTTACACAAGGTTGGATACCAAGCTAGCCATGTCCCGTTCCTTGTCCTCACTGACGTCAATGAACGTTTTTGAGATTGCAGGCGATGGGGTTTTTCAAAGCCTATGGTCGTGCTGAGGTAGTTCAGTGACAGTTAAGTGACCCAGAAAACAATGATTCTGCAGTGTGGGCCCATTGTTGGCCTAGTAGGCTTTAATGATCACCTTAGATGATCACAAAGAAATTTAATGGTTTTTCTATGGAAAATTATCCAGCTGATCGCTTTTGGTCTGATCACAATGAAGCAACGACCTTATCATCTGGAGTGTGCCAGCATTGTCATTGCCAACACACTCATAGAGGTGGTCGCTTCATTGTGATACGCAAGCCCCTTCACCACAACAAGGTAGCGATCACGAAGGGGAATTGACACATGTTTGTGCCTTTTTTTTTGTTTTGTTTTTGCAGCCACAGTGCAGCACCAGAGGCCAGAAAAATTAGGCATGTACACATGTCTAAAAAATTAGGTATTGTTGCAGCTGCTGCTGTAGCAGCGGCCAGAAAAATTTACGTTTTCCAGGCAGAAAGTGCACTAAAACATTGAGGCTTGAACCCTAGTTGGTGGCGGATAAGCCACGCAAGTCATCCGGCAGAGATAAAATACAGCAGCGTGTAGCCCAAGGAAGCTCATCTCATCAGGCCTTTAGTCAAATGTATCGCCCACTGTCAGTCCCTTCGGGATCCATGCCTCATTCATCTTAATAAAGGTGAGGTAATCTAGACTTTTTTGACCTAGGCGACTTCTCTTCTCAGTGACAATACCTCCTGCTGCACTGAAGGTCCTTTCTGAAAGGACACTTGAAGCGGGGCAGGACAGAAGTTCTATCGCAAATTGGGATAGCTCAGGCCACAGGTCAAGCCTGCACACCCAGTAGTCAAGGGGTTCATCGCTCCTCAGAGTGTCGATATCTGCAGTTAAGGCGAGGTAGTCTGCTACCTGTCGGTCGATTCGTTCTCTGAGGGTGGACCCCGAAGGGCTGTGGCGACGCGTCGGGCTGAAAAAGCTCTGCATGTCCTCCATCAACAACACGTCTGTAAAGCGTCATGTCCTTGCCAGTGTGGTCATGGTAGGAGGAGGATTACTTTCACCTCTGCCCCTGTTAGATTCCCGTTGTGCTGCGACATCACCCTTGTATGCTGTGTAAAGCATACTTTTTAATTTATTTTGGAACTGCTGCATCCTTTTTGACTTCCGGTAATTCGGTAACATTTCAGGCACTTTCTGCTTATACCGGGGGTCTAGTAGCGTGGCCACCCAGTACAGGTCGTTCTCCTTCAGCCTTTTTATACGAGGGTCCCTCAACAGGCACGACAGCATGAAAGACCCCATTTGCACAAGGTTGCATGCCGAGCTACTCATGTCCTGTTCCTCGTCCTCACTGATCTCACAAGGTCTGTTCTTCCTCCCAGCCACGTACAACACCACGGGTACCAGATAGGTGACATGTGTCAACTTGCCCAAATTCAATGCTGCCAACAAATTGCTTCCGTTGTCACACACCACTTTGACGATCTCCAGTTGGTGCGGAGTCAGCCACTGATCCACCTGTGTGTTCAGGGCGGACAGGAGTGCTGGTCCGGTGTGACTCTCTGCTTTCAGGCAAGTCAACCCCAAGACAGCGTGACACTGTCATATGCGTGATGTGGAATAGCCCCTGGGGAGCTGGGGGGGTGAAGTTGATGTGGAGCAAGATGCAGCAGCAGAAGATGACTCAGCCGAGGAGGTTATCAAAGAGGATGGAATAGGAGGAGTAGAGGAGGTGGCAGCAGACCTGCCTGCAAGTCGTGGCGGTGTCACCAACTCCTCTGCAGAGCCACGCATTACATGCTTGTCAGCCATCAGCAGGTTTACCCAATGCGCAGTGTAGGTGATATACCTGCCCTGACCGTGCTTTGCAGACCAGGTATCAGTGGTCAGATGGACCCTTGCCCCAACACTGTGTGCCAAGGATGCCATGACTTCCTTTTGCACAATAGAGTACAGGTTGGGGATTGCCTTTTGTGAAAAGAAATTTCGGCTGGGTACCTTCCACTGCGGTGTCCCAATAGCTACAAATTTTTTGAAGGCCTCAGACTCCACCAGCTTGTATGGTAAAAGCTGGCGGGCTAAGAGTTCCGACAAGCCAGCTGTCAGACGCCGGGCAAGGGGCTGACTCTGTGACATTGGCTTCTTACGCTCAAACATGTCCTTGACAGACACCAAACTGTGGGCAGATGAGCAGGAACTGCTCAAGGTGAGAGATGGAGTGGCGGATGGTTGAGAGGGGGCAAGGAGGACAGCAGTGGTTGATGTGACTGAAGATGCTGCACCAGGAGGAGGATGGTGGCTTTGAGCTTGTGTGCTGCTTGTACTCTTCATCATGTGTTGATCCCATAGGCGTTTGTGATGTGTGATCATGTGCCTTCGCAAAGCAGTTGTACCTAGGTGGGTGTTGGATTTCCCACGACTCAGTTTCTTTTGGCACAGGTTGCAAATGGCATCACTGTTATCAGAGGCAGACACACAAAAAAAATGCCACACTGCTGAGCTTTGCAATGCCGGCATTCTGGTGGTGGCAACAGCATGTGTTGATTGGCATGCTGTCTGGCTGACCCTGGGTGCCGATACATGCTGTCTGACTGTGCCACTAGCTCCCTGTGACGACCTCCCCCTGCTTCCAACTCGTCTCCTCCTCCTCTCTGTCTCCCCATCTGAACTTTCCCCCTCTTCTTCTTCTCTTCGAGCGGGCACCCACGTGACATCCCCGGACAAATCGTCATCATCAACCGCTTCACTTGTATCTGACAACTCAGCAAAGGAAGCAGCAGCGGGTACATCATCATCACACCATACGTCCATGTGTGTAATGCTGCCTGACTAAGTCATATCCCTTTTATCTACAACCTCTGGCAATAATGGTTGCGCATCACTCATTTCTTCCAACTGATGTGTAAATAACTCCTCTGACAGATCAAGTGAAGCAGCTGTGATGCTAGTGTTGGTGGTGAACGGCATGCGGGCGAGTGGTAACTTGAGAGGTGCCCGAAGCTGAGCTGGAGGAGGATGGTGTGTCAAGGTTATGAGCAGAAGCTGTAGAAGATTGGGTGTCCTGTGTTAGCCAGTCAACTATGTCCTCAGAACTTTTCGAGTTCAGGGTATGTGGCCTCTGAACACTGGGCATTATTCTAGGGCCAAAGGGAATCACAGCGCCATGACCACGATAGCCCCTGCGGGGTGGCCTGCCTCTGCCAGTCATTTTTTATTATTTGTTTAGTTGTACTATGCGTGCAAGCTACTGTGACACCAGATATGAGTGGCACTGTGCACTGGCAGAAATTGGCAGAGTAGACGCTGTAGGCCTGACACACGCCTGCAGACAATTAACTGCTTTTCTATTGCAGTAAAAATTGTGTTTTTTCTTTTTAAATGTAATATACTATGCCACCAGATATATGAGTGGTGGCACTGGGCAAGTGAGCACAGTTTACACTATGAGCCTGACACACGCTGGCAACTGACTACAATTCTATTGCAGTAATTTTTAGGGGGTTTTTAAATGTTATGTACTGTGCCACCAAGACAGATGGGTGGTGGGTGGCACTGGGCACAGTGTACGCTGTACCCTGACACACGCTGGCAGACAGGCAACTGACTACAATTATATTGCAGTAATAAAAATATTTTTTTTAAATGCTATCGACTGTGCCACCAAGACAGATGGGTGGTGGGTGGCACTGGGCACAGTGTATGCTGTACCCTGACACACGCTGGCAGACAGGCAACTGACTACAATTATATTGCAGTAATAAATTGTTTTATTTTTAAATGTTATCGACTATGCCACCAAGACAGATGGGTGGTGGGTGGCACTGGGTACAGTGTACGCTGTACCCTGACACACGCTGGCAGACAAGCAACTGACTACAATTATATTGCAGTAATAAAAACAATTATTTTTAAATGCTATCGACTGTGCCACCAAGACAGATGGGTGGTGGGTGGCACTGGGCACAGTGTACGCTGTACCCTGACACACGCTGGCAGACAGGCAACTGACTGCAATTATATTGCAGTAATAATTTTTTTTTTAAATGTTATCGACTGTGCCACCAAGACAGATGGGTGGTGGGTGGCACTGGGCACAGTGTACGCTGTACCCTGACACATGCTGGCAGACAGGCAACTGACTGCAATTATATTGCAGTAATAATTTTTTTTTTTTAAATGTTATCTACTGTGCCAAGAAAGATAGATGAGTGGTGTATGGCACTGGGCACAGTTTACGCTGTGATCCTGACACACACAAGCTGCCTTCCTAGCAGGCAACTGCAATGAGATTACAGAGAAAAAATAGCCACCAAGATAGATGAGTGGTGGATGGCACTGGGCACAGTGTACGCTGTGATCCTGACACACACAGGCTGCCTTCCTAGCAGGCAACTGCAATGAGATTACAGAGAAAAAAAGCCACCAAGATAGATGAGTGGTGGATGGCACTGGGCACAGTGTACACTGTGATCCTGACACACACAGGCTGCCTTCCTAGCAGGCAACTGCAATGAGATAAGATTACAGAGAAAAAAAAGCAGACTGATATACCAGCCCTAAAAAGGGCTTTTTGGGGTTACCAGCCCTAAAAAGGGCTTTTTGGGGTGCTGTCCTTACAGCAGAGATCAGATGAGTCGTTCAGGACACTGAAAACACTACTCTAGCTATTCTTTCCCTATCAATTCAGCAGCAGCAGCACTATCCCTCCTCTCACTAAGAATGCAGGTTCGGAATGAATCTAAAATGGATGCTGCCCTAGAGGTGGGAGGGTCAGGGAGGGAGGGTATGCTGCTGATTGGCTGGAATGTGTCTGCTGACTGTGAAATTGAGGGTCAAAGTTTGCTCAATGAAAAATAATAGGAGGCGGATCGAACATCGCATATGTTCGCGCGCATCGGCGAACGCGAACGCGCAAAATTCGCCGCGATTTATTCGCCGGCGAACAATTCTGTACATCTCTACTGATTATTTGCCTCTTGGTTAGGGCCCCCTTTTTTTTGTGGCAAGATGCTGGGTTTGTGTGGGCCTTGATGGGCGCTTTGATATCTCTTGTTATTACAAGCGGGATATAGTGTTGGCTGCTGTACTTATGTTGTATGTACCATATATATATATATATACAGGTGGTTCTCAAAAAATTAGCATATTGTGATAAAGTTCATTATTTTCTGTAATGTACTGATAAACATTAGACTTTCATATATTTTAGATTCATTACACACAACTGAAGTAGTTCAAGCCTTTTTATTGTTTTAATATTGATGATTTTGGCATAAAGCTCATGAAAACCCAAAATTCCTATCTCAAAAAATTAGCATATCATGAAAAGGTTCTCTAAACGAGCTCTTAACCTAATCATCTGAATCAACTAATTAACTCTAAACACCTGCAAAAGATTCCTGAGGCTTTTAAAAACTCCCAGCCTGGTTCATTACTCCAAACCGCAATCATGGGTAAGACTGCCGACCTGACTGCTGTCCAGATGGCTATCATTGACACCCTCAAGCAAGAGGGTAAGACACAGAAAGAAATTTCTGAACGAATAGGCTGTTCCCAGAGTGCTGTATCAAGGCACCTCAGTGGGAAGTCTGTGGGAAGGAAAAAGTGTGGCAGAAAACGCTGCACAACGAGAAGAGGTGACCGGACCCTGAGGAAGATTGTGGAGAAGGACCGATTCCAGACCTTGGGGGACCTGCGGAAGCAGTGGACTGAGTCTGGAGTAGAAACATCCAGAGCCACCGTGTACAGGCGTGTGCAGGAAATGGGCTACAGGTGCCGCATTCCCCAGGTCAAGCCACTTTTGAACCAGAAACAGCGGCAGAAGCGCCTGACCTGGGCTACAGGGAAGCAACACTGGACTGTTGCTCAGTGGTCCAAAGTACTTTTTTTGGATGAAAGCAAATTTTGCATGTCATTCGGTAATCAAGGTGGAAGAGTGTGGAGGAAGACTGGGGAGAGGGAAATGCCAAAATGCCTGAAGTCCAGTGTCAAGTACCCACAGTCAGTGATGGTTTGGGGTGCCATGTCAGCTGCTGGTGTTGGTCCACTGTGTTTTATCAAGGGCAGGGTGAATGCAGCTAGCTATCAGGAGATTTTGGAGCACTTCATGCTTCCATCTGCTGAAAAGCTTTATGGAGATGAAGATTTCATTTTTCAGCACGACCTGGCACCTGCTCACAGTGCCAAGACCACTGGTAAATGGTTTACTGACCATGGTATTACTGTGCTCAATTGGTCTGCCATAGAGAATCTGTGGGATATTGGGAAGAGAATATTGAGAGACGCAAGACCCAACACTCTGGATGAGCTTAAGGCCGCTACCGAAGCATCCTGGGCCTCCATAACACCTCAGCAGTGCCACAGGCTGATTGCCTCCATGCCACGCCGCATTGAAGCAGTAATTTCTGCAAAAGGATTCCCGACCAAGTATTGAGTGCATAATTATTTGAAGGTTGACTTTTTTTTTATTAAAAACACTTTTCTTTTATTAGTCGGATGAAATATGCAAATTTTTGGAGATAGGAATTTGGGGTTTTCATGAGCTGTATGCCAAAATCATCAATATTAAAACAATAAAAAGGCTTGAACTACTTCAGTTGTGTGTAATGAATCTAAAATATATGAAAGTCTAATGTTTATCAGTACATTACAGAAAATAATGAACTTTATCACAATATGCAAATTTTTTGAGAACCACCTGTATATATACTGTATATATATATATATATATATATATATATATATATATATATATATATATATATATATATATATATATATATTGTTCTTATTATTCTTTCTTCATTATTTGCTCTGGGAAGATTGCTGCTTTCATTTATTTGGGAGCTACATTGTACACTGTTGCTGTTGAATGGTAGTACTGAATGTAACTTTTTTGTGAAAAACTTCTAATAAAAAGAATTTTCAAAAAAAGGGGGCATCTTACATAGATCAAAATTTAGCTGTACCGCCTAAAACTACCTAAAGAGGTTGTCCAGTCATTACCAGGTTCACTCTCTTCATCTGGGTCCATATTTAGTTCAGACCACTTCCCGTCTACACAGTCTCATAGGGGAATGTGTGCTGAATTTGGGGGGGGGGGGGGGGTGGCATCTGCTGTATGCGGAGTTTAAGCTTATTGAGCAAATGGTCCTCAAAAATATGAACGATTATTGAATTTTAGACAGCAGACTTTTTTCTGTTTTCAAAGTAAAGTTGCTGGTCTCCGATTCTCTCAGATGTGAGGACCAGTAGTTGCATGCTAAGCTGTTTACTTGTACATTTTTAGACTTGGCTAAAAGCTATAAACATGCTGTGACTGTGCAGAGTAAGGTTATAAAAATATGTACCTTATACTTAAAGGGTCACTAAACGATTTTTTTTTCCTTTACCTTACTGCAGTCCTGGTTTCATGTCCTCATTGTTTGTTTTTGCTCTGATGTTGCTGTAATTCTTCTCTGTTCTGGACACTTCCTGGTTGTCTGTTTCCTGATGACCACAGTACTGGGAGATTCTAGTTTCATTTTCCAAACCATCACTGCTCTATGGCTCTGTACATGCACAGAGGCAGGATAACATGCAAAAACGAAACTAGATGCAAAAACGAAACTAGAGGTACATTATATGATTGATTTTTATCTATTTTTAATCAATTTTAAAAGGAATCAGTTAACTATTATGTCTCTATACCCTGTAAACAGTCATTTCAGCAAAAAAAAAAAAAAATTCCTTTACAACTCCTTTAATGATTCAGGTGTTTATTTATCTGTTTAGAGACCAAACACTGATATCAGAAGCAGTATGATCCACGAGAGATCCAAAGTATCAGTAACCCTCCAATTCTAAAGACTTTGGAAGAGATTTCTAAAACTGGTGCACACAGAATCTGGTGCTGATGTGCATAGTAACCAATCAGTTTCTAACTTCAGCCTGTTCAATTAAGTTTTGACAATACAACCTGTAAATTGATTAGTTACTATGCACAACAAATTTAGTAAATCCCCCCATGTGCTATGTTTGCATTCATTTTTAAAACCCTCTTCAATCTTCATGTTTTTTAATCAGTAATTATTATGACTGTGTACTGCAAGATATGCAAGTTATGATTTACTACATTTTTTTAGAAATTAGATTTTGGATTGTGTTAAAGAAACACATCTCAATAGATAGGATGCAAAGACCTTAGACGAGAATCTAACTGCTTCCTGCTGTGTGTAAATCCTTCTTAAGCATATCCCCTTAATTTAGCATATAGATGCTAAAGGCTATCTGTATTATAGAATTATAGCCCCAATGAGTTTTTTTCTTTAAAACCCATGAAGTGACTTATGATGCAGTAGCATCACACCCTATAAGACCGGAAAAAAAAATTACTGAAAAAGCACCAAAACAAGACTCATAGGCGGCCATGTTCAAATATTTTAAATCACTGGGTCTTAAATCATTCAAAACAAAGATTTCCTTCCATGTAGTAAGCATCCGAGCCTCCATATTATTCGCTAAGTTAGTTATGAATTTATAAGGGAGGGGGGGAAATGTCTGCCCACCCCCCCCTAAAAAAAATACAAAAACAATATTAAAAATACATACTAATAAAATATATGATTATATATGAACGGTTTTACACTGGACTTACATAAAAACTAACTTTGGCAGCTGAAATTAACCACACATAGGGGGAGATTTACTAAAACTGGTGCGCACAGTGCAGCTGTGCATAGTAATCATCCATCCACCAGCTGATTGGTTACTATGCACAACTGCAGCTGATTCTGATTCTGTGTGCACCAGCTTCTATTCTACTGACAATAATTCAGATGGAGCTTAACCCATATTATTTGTATGTGTTTCTAGTAAATTGGTGACTATGGGAGCATTTCTTTAATTAAAGTATTGTTTTTTAAATTCCAACTATGAGCAAAAATCCAATTTCAGCAGGTAATTCTATATGTATGACTTTACTCCTTGGTGTTCCTTTCACTTAAATTTGTTATGTCCATCCCTCTCTAAATTGCAGTTTTATGCTATGAGGAAAGGTAATTTCCTGCCCTGGGGGACCAGCCACTTCATCCTGCTTGGTAACTCTTCTGGGACCAGTCCCCTTACCACTTCCATGCCTCTAAAGTTATCTAAAAGGACCCCGCTGCTGAAAGTGCTGCTTCCACCAATAGGAGGTGCCCACATGCTCCAAGAAGTAATGAAAACCCCTGAAGAGGCACCCCTCCAGAGTAGAAGAGAAGACTTGAGACCTGAAGATTATGTGACCACGGCTTCAGGTAAGTCAAAAGGGAATTTCAATTTTTTTTTTTTTCATAGCAAAGTTATAGATGTTGCACATAAATCTTGTATATAAAGTTTTACTAAGCTTCTTGCCACCGTTCTAGGTGCATTGAGCACTGTTTCAAAGGGGGGCTCATTTGCTAATCTCTTTTGAACTGCATGAGTAATGATATTAGCATTGCAGGGAGCATGTATACGTTTAGCCATCCAGCTCAGGGGGGAAATGTGATGAAAGACCTCATTAAAAAAAGTCACACGAAAGATAGAAATTAATTTAAAAAAAATGACATTTTTCTAATGTACTGTAAAGCTCAGGTATTACTACAGGAAATGCTGATTTTTTCAGAAAGATCATTTACATAAGCATATAAATAGGTTCTATACATAACACGCATATACTGAAAACAGAAATGCAGAGAAAGTTTGAAGGCTTTGCTCTTTTGAACCCCTTGAATGTGTTAATCATAGGTATATGGGCCCCAATGCACAGCTTGGGCTCATGGCCAACAGACTGATCACATAAAATATAATTTGTGTTTAAAAATTCCAGTAATTGACATACACCAGCTTTTTTCCAAGAACTTTGCCAAGACCCATAAATGTGTGACCTGCTAACTATGCTAGAAGCACCCATCCAGAAACTTTTAAAAATACTTTTTTCTTTTGAAGGACTCCATCCTAAGACAGTTGTCATCTTTTATCACAATCCTTTATATCCCAAAATGATGTTTTTGTGACAGTACATTTTCACCTGAATACCGTATATAATATACATATTTGTTATGCTGAAATAACCTGGATATTTCTCAGTATTTTGTGCTAACTTACTTGGGTATGAACTATTAAAACACATTTATATTATATGTAAAAGTCATTCCAAAACTGGTCTAAGGTCTGTAAATTCCACAATCCATAACGCATTTAGGTAATAGGCTCTCTCTTTTTTTTTCTTGCAACTAGGTCTGATTTACCTGTTTTTGCTTGCCACCTTTTTTTCAGTGGAAGCTGATTCACTAGCACCTGATTCTCTGGCACCCCAATTACTTTATACGCAAACATTAATGTGCATGTACACAATTACATGCTTGTGATTTAGCATGTTCTAAGTACACAAAAGCTATTTTGGCTGATTCATAATTGCATTTCAGGAGTAAAGTGAGTTTAGAGGAGTGGATTTAAGAGTCATATTTGATGTAGTCAAAGCTGAACAAGTCCTCTTGGTAAGAAAGATTTCAAAGAAAGAGTAAAAATATTTTTTCTAATATTTTGAGTAACATTTTATTCTATTTTATATTGTGTTCCATCTTGTAGGTATGTTGACAAGCTGAAAAGTAAATACTGGCACTCGCCCTTGGGCTTGTAAATCTTCTGCATAAGACACCCAGGTAAAAGTCACAAGCGGCAACAGTGCTGACATGTTTCAGCCATGAATGGCCTTACTCATAACAATGAGTGAGGCCATTCATGACTGAAACATGTCAGCCACATGCGCTCTGAGAGGAGAGGATGCAGAGAGACGCTGAGAGAAGAGCGTGGTGTGGGAGCAGGTGGCTATGCTGTAAAAGGCTGCTGTGAGAATGAGTCTGTGACACCCCCCCTACATCCCCCCACCCGAGACCAAGAGAGAGGCAGCAGGCGTGGGCTGTGGAGCTTGAGTGACTGAAACAGGGACACTGAGACCAGGAGAGGAGGCAGGCAGACCGGAGGAGGCAGCAACTAAGTGTGTCCCAGACTGGAAGAGGCTGCATGTGCTGACAAGCCCTGTGGGAGACAGCTGAGCAGGAGTAGCGGAGCAGCGGCATAACAAGCAGAAAAGGCAGGCTGACTGTGTGTAGAGAAAATGCTGTTTGAGGAGTGTGAGTAACTGGTGGTGAGTATTGTAAGTAACTGGTGAGGACTGTGAGTAACTGATGTGTACTATGAGTAACTGTGTACTGAGTATTGTGAGTAACTGGTGAGTACTGTGGGTAACTGGTGAAGTTTTGTGAGTAGCCAGTGAGTACTGTGTGTAACTGGGGAGTCCCTGGGGTGTACTGAGTAACTGGTGAGAGCTGCGAGTAACTGGTTAGTTGCACAAGTGACTGGTGAGTAGAGATGGCCTGGCAGTTCGCCCGGTTCGTTCACGGTTTGACGAACAGGCGGACATCTGGCGATATTCATGGTGGTCCGCCATTTTACATTGAGAAGAACTTTGACCCATGACACATCCATTAGGTGGTACAGGACAGCCAATTGAGACATTTCAGCACATGGACATACCCCCTACCTTCTAAATAGACCTGATCTGGTGGCCATTTTACATTCTGCTGTTTGTCAGTGTAGGGATAGGTTGCTGTGCTGTGTGGAGCAGGGACAGGCTGTAGTACTAGTGACACAAATCGTTAGCTAACAAGTCCACAAATTCATTTTAAGGACTGGTATAAGTGTATAAGGTGTGCAGTATATAGGGGTGAAATACACTTATATACTTTTTGTCAGTGTAGAGGAGAGGTTGCTATGTGCGGAGCAGGGACAGACTGTAGTGACACAAATCGTTATCTAACAGGTCCACAAAAGTCCTTTTAAGGACTGGTGTGCAGTATATAGGGGTGTAATACACTTATAATATACTTTCTAATATAGAAAGCATATTATAGTGGATTTGTATTGTGCAGCATTGTGACTGGTGGTGTATTTGGGTACTGCTGAATTTGTGCCACTTTCGCAGCTTTACCTCTGCTACACACATTGACAACATTTCCTGAAAAAAAAGTTTTATAACTGGTGCGATAAACCAGTGACCCCCCAAAACGAAAGATTGAAGCGGGTTGTTATATAAAAATATACTTTCATAATAGTGTATTTGGGTACTGCAGAATTTGTGCCTCTTTCGCTGCGTTACCTCTGCTACACACATTGACAAAATTTCCTAAAAAAAAAGTTTTATAACTGGTGCGATAAACCAGTGGCCCCCCAAAACGACAGATTCAAGCAGGGTGTTATATAAAAATATACTTTCATAATAGTGTATTTGGGTACTGCAGAATTTGTGCCTCTTTCGCTGCATTACCTCTGCTACAACACAGAGACAAAAGTTACTGAAAAAAAAGTTTTATAACTGGTGCGATAAACCAGTGGCCCCCCAAAACGACAGATTCAAGCAGGGTGTTATATACCTTCTTCCACATATACTGCACTTCTCTAGAGACTTTTGTCACAGGGTCATTTACAAAATGACAGGCAGAGGAAGAGGCAGGCCCTTCCGCAGGGGTACTAACATTTATAGGTAAAGTTGATCCAGGGAATATCCGATTGCCTCATGGGGGATCAGGAAGGACATTTTTCCCCTGCTGTAGCAAATTGGATCATGCTTTGCTGGGGTTTTTTGCCTTCCTCTGGATCAACTGTGGGTATAGAATTGGGTATATGTGATTGTACGATATTATTATTATTTTATTTCTTATGGTTGAACTTGATGGACTTGTGTCTTTTTTTCAACCTGACTAACTATGTAACCTCAGCCCTGGTTTTGAGGGGTGAGGACTGCATGCTGTCCGCAGAGGGTAAGAAAAAGCAATCAGTCTCCTGGAGGTTCCTGACATTCCTGGCCTGGAAGGTAATGAGATCCTCAGATGTATGTTTTATTTTGTCTGCATTGTCATTTATCCAGTCCTATCTACTGGGTCACAGTAGAAGAAATATTTTTGAGGAATGCCAATAAGTTTAAATACATTTACAAACTGATATTTCCAATCCTGTAGACTTTACCCTACACATGAGCCGTGTGTGGGGAACTGTATCGAACGCTTTTGCAAAATCCAGGTATACCACGTCCAAAGCCACACCTCTGTCCAAGGTTTTACTTACCTCTTCATAAAAAGAAATCAGATTTGTCTGACAATTTCTGTCTTTCATGAATCCATGCTGTCTTTTGCTTAAATAGTTTTTTTTCCAGCAAGAACTCATCTATGTGGTCTTTTATTAATCTCTACAGTATTTTCCCAGCTATAGAAGTTAACCTATAGTTAGGTCTATAGTTACTTGGTAAAGACTTTGTTCCCTTTTTAAATATGGGCACTACATTGGCCCTGCGCCAATCCAGTGGTGCCATTCCTGTCATTAATGAGTCCCTAAAAATTAGATACAGTGGCTTTGAAATGACAGAGCTCAATTATTTTAGGATCCGTGGGTGTATGCCATCAGGCCCAGGTGCTTTATCCACCTTTATTCTGTCTAAATATTTCTGGACCATATCACTTTTGAGCCATTGTGGATCATTTGGGGCTTTGTCACTACCACCCCCATTATGGACATGAGCCCCCCCCCCCATGCTCCTTTGTATACACAGAGCTGAAGAAATGTTTTAATAAATTAGCCTTCTCTTTGTCCCCAGTCACCCACTCTAGATTATTTTGTAAAGGACCTACATGCTCAGACTTGACCTTTTTACTATTCTTATATTTGAAGATTTTTTTGGTGTTTGTGCTACTATCTTTTGCAATCTGTTGTTCGTTTTGAATTTTTGCATCCTTGTTGCCATGTTTGTTTAGCATGGTTGATTTTGGATCAGCAGTAAGAGTAATGGAAATAATGAAGTGCTATAATGTTATTAGAGCTGGCTCTTAGCAACTCTACAGATTGACTGAGGTTGATTTACTAAAGGCAAATGGGCTTTTCACTTTGCAAGCGAACTTGGCATAGTAAATGAGGGTAAACTCTGCTGACTCTTTTTTCCCCTTTCAATATCATTGGTATTCTTTGCCAAGTGAATTTTCACCAAATTTGCTAAACTAAAGAAAATGTCCTCTGAAAAGCGAAAATTTGTTTGCAAAACTGCAAATATTCAAAATGAGTCTCCAGTTGATGTCCAAAGGCTGTTCAGTGAATCGTTCATAGTTGTTGCGTGTGTCAGTCCATTTTGTTGATGGCTTTCAGTGTCCACTTTGATCTTCAGGCTTTCTCCAAACAATTCAATTTTTCTAAGAAATAGTGTTTTTTTATGTTAGTTAAGCATAAAACTTCTTCTTGGTCCTTTCTGATATTTTTATATTGGGTTCTGTGATTGCTTCTGTCATTCTGGTTAGAATCACAGTTTTTCTTCTGTACTCGGTTTTCGTCAGCTACTAGCCCTGTTTTTGCTTTCATTACAACAGTATATGTACCTGTACATCTCCCATAGCTCCCAACTATCTGAGATGAGAAAGAGGGATAACCTTACAACACAATCCCTGGGATTCATAAAAAAGAGTTGGTCTTAATTAGCTCTTTAACCACTTCGCAATAAGCGTTTATTGATTGGTTTGCGCAAAAAAAATCATAGCCTCTACAAAATAGGGGATAGATTTATGGCATTTTTATTAATACATTTTTTTCACTAGTAATGGCGGCGATCTGTGATACTCCGACCTTATGGCGGACACTTTTGACACATTTTTGGGACCATTGGCATTATTATAGCAATCAGTGCTATAAAAATGCATTGATTACTGTAAAAATGTCACTGGCAGGGAAGGGGTTACCACTAGGGGGCAATCAAGGGGTTAATTATGTTCCCTAAAGTGTGTTCTAACTGAAGGGGGGGTGGGACTGACTAGGGGAAATGACAGATCCCAGTTCATACATTGTATGAACATATGATCAGTCATTTCTTCCCCTGAAAGAACCGGGAGCTGTGTGTTTACACAGCCTGACGTCACAAATACGTTTCTGGAAGTATGGTCAAACATCCCCATAGACACACTCCTAAGCCCTGTGGACAGCTTTCCCAGAAGAGTTGAAACTGTCATAGCAGCAAAGGGTGGGTCAACTCAATATTCAACCCTACGGACTAAGACTGAAGATGCCATTAATGGTCATGTGCATGCATGGGCGTCCGCTGAACTTTTTTCAGGGGGGGGGGGGCATCATTTTAAGGTCATCCATGCTCGGCCCCTTTTTGACAATGTCATGAAGGGGAGGGACTTAGTCATTATCACATAAAGCGCAGGCATGAAAAGGTTTGAGAAACCTGATGCAACTATCAAGCAACTAGCAACTTTGAATAACAATATCATAAAAAATGGATCTCCCCCCCCCAAGGAAATAACAACCCCCAGGATCAGTGCCAGTTTCTGCAAAAACAATCTCCAGCTTTGCTGTCAGTTTCCGCAATAAAAATCGCCAGCATTGGTAGCAACAACAATAACCCCCCACATCGGTACAGATTTCTAGAATAAAAACTTCAGCATCTGTACCAGTGTACATAATAATGACCCTTAGCACTAGTGTCAGTTTCCGCACTAAAAACTCCCAACATTTGGTGTAATTTTCTGCAATAATTGCCCCCAGCATAGATGGAAGGATATCAGGTTAGACACTAATGGCTCAGTCCCTAGGAACAGTAATGGATAATGGCCAACAGGCCCTCTTACCAGACCTTCTCTGGTTGGTGCGGGTACAGTGTGGCTCTCTGGTTGGTGCGGGTACATCGTGGCTCTCTGGTTGATGTGGGTACAGCGAGGCTCTCTGGTTGGTGCGGGTACAGCATGGTTTTCTGGTTGGTGCGGGTACAGCGTGGCTCTCTGGTTGGTGCGGGTACAGTGTGGCTCTCTGGTTGGTGCGGGTACAGCATGGCTCTCTGGTTGGTGTGGGTACAGCGTGGCTCTCTGGTTGGTGCGGGTACAGCGTGGCTCTCTGGTTGGTGCGGGTACAGCGTGGCTCTCTGGTTGGTGCGGGTACAGCGTGGCTCTCTGGTTGGTGCGGGTACAGCGTGACTCTCTGGTTGGTGCAGGTACAGCGTGGCTCTCTGGTTGGTGCGGGTACAGCGTGGCTCTCTGGTTGGTGTGGATACAGCGTGGCTCTCTGGTTGGTGTGGGTACAGCGCGGCTCTCTGGTTGGTGCGGGTACAGCGTGGCTCTCTGGTTGTGTGGGTACAGCGTGGCTCTCTGGTTGTGTGGGTACACCGTGGCTCTCTCTGGCTTCCCCCAGTATGAGCACAGTATTCTCTTTTTTCCTCTTGTAACCCCCCCCAGCAGAGTGCTTGCATTCTGGGGGCTTTAGAATGGTGTCTGTGGACACGCTGGGGCTGCCACTCTTAAGGGACTACATTTCCCATGATGCCCCCAGTACCCAGAATCTTCTGATTGGCCCTCTGCTGTGGTACAGCCAGCCTGCGGCTCTCCTCTCCCTGTCACAGCGCCGCTGCTCCATTTACCAGATAACTCGGCAGTGGCGCTTTGACAGGGAGAGGAGAGCCGCGGGCCGGCTGTACTGTATATCTCCCCCAATCGCCCCCCGATCGCCCCCCTCACCCTGTCAGCTGGAGCTAGAAGAGAGTGGCTCTAATTGGATTTGCCGATCCTGCCCGCTGTTTTTCTCCCCGAGGATCATGGCACTGGTTTGTAGGGCGGGCAAGCGCCCTCCCTTGCCCTATGGAGCAGACGCCCATGTGTGCGTGTAAAGGCAGGCATCCCAATATTTTGACAATATAATGTAGCTTCTCAAAGTGCTTTACAAGGAAAGCACAAGAAATACTGTATACAGGATAACTTAAAGCGAAAAAATTAGCAACAAAGGATGAAAGATTTAATGATGGAGCTGTTCCATCCTGATCAAGTGGGCTTTGTACCAAGGAGAGAGGGACAGTAGGGTAAGAACACTTCTGTTACCTCAAAAAATAAGAGAAGGGAGAGTCCCTGGTCTACTCCTGTCGATAGATATCGAAAAGGCATTTGACAGGGTAGACTGGGGATTCTCGATGAGCACTCTAGAGAGCATGGGAATAGGCCCAAGGATGATGCAGTGGATACAAACATTATACAAAGGTCCTACAGCCACGGTGAAAGTAAATGGAACATTGTCACCCCCCTTTAGGATGAAAAACGGGACGAGACAGGGATGTCCCCTGTCTCCGCTCCTGTTCGTGCTTGCGCTGGAACCTCTTCTGGTGACAGTGCGGGGGGACGCGGACATAGGGGGCTTCAAAGTCAGAGAAGAGGAGAATAAATTAGCTGCATTTGCAGATGATCTAATATTCTATATATCAAACCCCTGAATTACAATGCCCAACCTTTTGAAAGCACTAGAAATACGGAGATCTATCTAATTTTAAGCCAAGTAAATCCGAAATATTAAATATAAACAGGAACAGAGTCTACAACAGGATGCAAAATGAAGGAAAAACGTTCTGGACAGCCGCACTCCAAAAATAAATTGCTTTTATTGTAAAATCAAAAAAACACACAAAAAGCATGCCACAGCAGACGGGATAAAAAGCTGACGCGTTTCACACCAAACTTAAGTGCTTATTAATAGCTTAGAGTCTACAACAGGAGTTTCCATTCCTTTTGGAATATCTTGAGATTAAATTAACGGCATCGCCGGAGGAGATATATCAAGCAAACTATATCCCACTATTAGAGGAGATACAAATAGAAATAAAGAGGATAGCAGCACACCCCTATCATGGATTGGCCGGATTAACGCTCTAAAGATGATAATACTTCCGAAGATCATGTACAAGTTTCAGATGCTCCCCATATATATACCCCCAGCATATTTTAGAATTTTAAGAATTTTAACCACTTAATATGGCACAATAAGAAACCTAGAATGTCTCAATTTGAATTCTGAAATTGCAATTCTGAAGAAAGCAAAAAGCCAAGGGGGATTAAATGTACCTGACTTTCAAAAATACTACGCGGCGGTTTTGTTAACATGCGTGGTGGAATGGGCTAAATCAAATAATGAGAAAAGGTGGGTCAATATAGAACACATAAAGGCTAATACACAATTAGGAAGGAACATATGGATACCACCACATTATAGGACATTGGGAGAAAATACACATTGACACGGATAGTATTGAAAATTTGAGATGCACGGAAATATAATTCACCATTGATGGCACTAAAGGAAAATTATTTGTTTTCACCAATGAAAAGTTCCATAGGGGGGAATTGGAAATAAAAAAGAAAACGCACAACTACGTGATATAATACAAGGGGGAATTTTTTTTTACTTGACACGAGTTAAAAATATAAAAAGATGTGCTGGAATTAGTATGTATTGGAAGGAAATACTAAGTTGTATCAAGGAAATAACTAACATAGATACACCTGAAGAACAATGGACACGTCTTTTTCATTGGGTAGATATTCCGACAAAAGAATATAGAAACTCAATGATTGTACATATGATGAATGCTGCAAAAAGCTTGACACCGAGGAAATGGAAGGAAGTAGAGAGACCAAAAATTAGAGAGTGGTTTGACAAAATAGAAGAGATATATAACATGGAATATCTAAGACATAGCCATGAGGATACTAGAGATTCATTAAGAGATGGGAAAAGTAGAAAAATATTAAATTAACAAAGAACTATAGTGAGATTAAGATTATTTAACCACTTCCATACAGGGCACTTACGCACCTTCCCGCCCAAGCCAATTTTCAGCTTTCAGCCATGTCGCGCTTTGAATGGCAATTGCGCGGTCATGCTACACTGTACCCAAACAAAATTGGCGTCCTTTTTTCCCCACAAATAGAGCTTTCTTTTGGTGGTATTTTATCACCTATGCGATTTTTTTTTGCGCAACAACTAAAAAAAGACTGAAAATTTTGAAAAAAAAATACGTTTTTATTTTTTTCTGTATTTTTTTTGTAGATAAGTAAGTTTTCTCTTTCAATTACGGGCACTGATATGGTGGCACTGATGGGCACAGATGAGATGGCACTGATGGACATCGATGAGGTAGTACAGACGGGCACAGATGAGGTGGCACTGATTGGCGGCGCTGGTATGCGGCACTGATGGGCACACATAGGCGGCACTGATGGGCACACATAGGCGGCACTGATGGGCACACATAGGCGGCACTGATGGGCACACATAGGCGGCACTGATGGGCACACATAGGCGGAACTGATGGGCACTCATGGGCGGCACAGATGGGCACTCATGGGCGGCACAGATGGGTGGCACAGATGGGCACTGTGGGGTGGCACTTATGGGTGGCACAGATGGGCACTGTGGGGTGGCACTTATGGGCACTGTGGGGTGGCACCGATGGACACTGTGGGGCGGCACTGATTTACGTATGTTGCCAGTCAGTGCCCATTTGTGGGCACTGATTGGCATCTTTTTTTTTTTCAGACTTTTTTTTCAGATTTTTTTTTTTTTTAGACTTTTTTTTTTGGCATCTTTTTTTGGGGTTTGCCCTTCCCTGGTGGTCCAGGGTGGGCTTCCCTGGTGGTCCATGTGGCGATCCGAGGGGGGGCTGCGCTGATAAACAATCAGCGCGAACCCCCCCCCCTGTCAGGAGAGCCGCAGATCGGCTCTCCTCTACTCGCGTCTGTCAGACGCGAGTGAGGAAGAGCCATCAACGGCTCTTCCTGTTTACATCTTGATCAGCCGTGGTTGGACACGGCTGATCACGTGGTAAAGAGTCTCCGTGAGAGACTCTTTACCGAGATCGGTGTTGCGGGGTGTCAGACTGACACCCTGCAACAACGATCGCCGCGATGCGCGCCCCCGGGGGCACGCAGCGGCTTAGAATCCTGAGGACGTCATATGACGTCCAGTCAGGATTCTAAAACCACTTTGCCGACGTCAATCTGTCATTGGCGGGCGGCAAGTGGTTAAAGAAGAGGCGAAAGAAGGGTCTAAGCATGGGGTGGAAGGAGGGTAAGGGTAGATAAAGGTTTGGAAATAAAATTTGTTAATCTATATCCCTATTGGAAGGGAAAATATTTAACTTTTTTTGTGTATGATACAAGATAGGAGAGAAACAACCAAAGTAGAATCGAGTTTAGTGTGGATGTACCGTACCGAGTGTCATCAGCATAGACGTGACAATTGAGCCCATGTGATCTAAGCCAATAACTAAGTGGAAACGTCCAGAGAATTCAATGTGACACAATGCTAAAGTGGCGCATTTTGAACTACCTGAATTTAGTGCACAGGTCGCTGTCAGAACTAAAATGTTCTAATGCTAAAAATAAACTAAAAGTGTTGCAAATGCTTCATGAATTTACATTAACAAGTGGGATTAATGACAGAAACATTTTGCAACAGCTTTACTGAATACCTCCCAATGTATTTAGGCAACGGACACACCCCTACTGTGCCCTCAGTTATGCCGACCATTAAAGAAGAGCTCCAGTCTCCCCCCCAAAAATCAAAAAGTCACCAGCTACAAATACTGTAGCTGCTGACTTTTTTTAACAGATAAAGGTTTATTAACCATTTCCCACCCAGCCTATAACAGAATGACAGCCGGGAAGTGGTTCTGTTATCCTGACTGGGCGTCATATGACGTCCAGCAGGATAACATGCCGGCACGTGCCCGTCGGGGGGCGCAGCGATCGTGTCATGTCAGTTCGACACACCACATCTCCGATCATGGTAAGAAGCCTCTGACAGAGGCTTCTTACCATGTGATCATCTTAAGTAAGAGAAACCACCAGTAAAGCCTTGCGGCTCCACTGCCGGTTTTCCACTGCACTTGTGCAAGCCACGCTGTTTTGTGAATTGTTCAGCAGCCTTCTGGGGTCTGTGATGTGTCCCAGAAGGCTGCAAGGGAAGGAAGGGGTAGCTGAACTTTCGCTCAGAAGGATCTGACTGGAAGTGAGAGCATGTTACTGTCAAAACCAGGTACCCGTCTCCCCATCCTCCAAAAAGTTTCAATCATCGAAGAGGAGGGGGAGAGGATGCAAAGAAGTGGAACTTCCCCTTTTGGGTGAAGTTCCACTTTAAGATTTTATATGCCAAAAATAATTGGTTATACCTAGAATTTATTTTTCCACCATTACTTTTATTTGTGCTGGCTTTTTAAAATAGCAAACAAGATCATTAGGAGATAAGATGAATTTTTAATGCAGAAGAATTTTAATTTTCACAGATATCTGTACATCAAATGAAAAAGATGGATAATGGAGGAGGAAAGAGGAACAAAGGGATTTGGTTCAAAAAGACAGACGGTCCCTCTAAACGAGGGGCAGTTTGGTGGTATGTATCTTTCACTCTTGCAGTCTGCTCCATGAATTATAGCTATGTCTGACTATTACGTGGTTTCAGTTATCTGTCTGTATGTAGATGCCACCAGTGAGGTTGGCCTATGAGCTTCGACCTGGGAGGATTACTCTGCAAAAAAACATTTAATAACTTTATTAACATTGGGTGCAAAGTGGGCGGGACTTGATGTTACATAATTCAAACTTTAATTGCAATATCTCAAAAACCAAACCGGCTGAAACATTCATTTTTGTAGCACAAAATAGCTTTTAAGCTTAACAGGTGACAGCCCCACTCTTCATCTTGATTGCGTTCTGCTGCATGCAGTAAACACAAGTGAGTTGTCTCAATAGATGTATACAATGGACATATGTCCATTTATTATAAATATATTAATCAGGAAATAAAATAAACATTTTGGATGGTATGTTAAACAACATTTAAAGCATGTGAACAATAATTTGTTCAATGTTAATTCTTACCTTTCAATGGCATTGCATGGCTTTGTAGTGATATGGAAAAAGTCTTGTCACTGGTGGCTCTCTTTTGTCCTGATGGGCCTCAAACGTATGGAAACTTCCTTTTGCAGGCTTTTAAAGTTCCAAAATACGCCAAACCTTTTGAAGTATACAGCATCAAAACTTGTGCGGTTGCAAGTTTGGCAAACATGCGTCCCGCAATTTCAGTCAAATGAAAAGATATATATTTTTTTAAAGTAAATGTAACTCAATTAGAATATGGAAATGCAATAATATACATTATTTTCGTAAATGTAAAAGGTGTGTTTTAAGAACTAATGAAAATTAAGTAAGGTACTTAAAATATCAAAGTAAATTCATTAACATTTATTTTTATGTTGCAAATTATAAAAATGGTATGTTAAAATTACAAGCCAACAGAATCATTTTTTTTATATTTAAAGGTTTTTATTGAAAGTTTTTTCAAGTAACAACATGACATTGAAAATTGGTACATGCAAAAGATGAGTCAATTCCATTTAACATCCCCGAGACGGGAGAATATCTCCCCTATCCCCAAAAAACGTATTCAGTGAAATCCTCCAGAACAGGCAAACAATAGTGTTAAAACGTGTGAGCGCCATGTGAGCGCCATTTCAATGCTCCTACTTATAAGTTAGTACCGCTCAAGGCCCATAACCCATGGCGCTCCAGACGCCCCTAAAAGGGATCACGCTGCGTCCCGAGAACCAGGGCCAGGGCCGGCATAGATCAGCCACGCTCTGCCCCCTCGGGGAGGTAGTTTGCCTGCTCCCGAGTCAACACCTCAAAGTGGAGCACAACCTAAAACTTTATATCATACCCGACAGCAGGACCTAGCACCAAGGGAGGTGCCAACAGGGAGAGAGAGGGAAAGAGATAGAGAAACGTGGTAAAGAGGAGAGTGACAGAGAGACATAGTTAAGATCAGGTTGGAGTGTTCCCGTTTCCAGGCGGTACCCCAGGTAGGAGAGACACGTTGCAGAAGGAAGCCCAGGGTTCCCATATGGATCTGAATTTGTCGGTCTGGTCCGCCCACTTGGCCACTATTTGTTCTTGTGTCATTATCCAGGAGACTTTTCTCCTAAACATCTGGAAAGAAACTGCGGGTTTCTTCCACGCTTTAGCTATGGTCATCCTGGCCCCCAATAATATGTAAAAAGATAAAATCCTGGAGTGTTTAGGTAGGCCTGGGATGCACTGATTTAACAGCGCCGTGTTAGGCTGAGGAGGTACCCTTTTCCCTAGCAAGGAACCCATGTTGCGGAAAACTCTTTTCCAGAAGGATCTAATGCGGGGGCAGGACCACCAAGTATGTAACATGTTACCTTCCAATTCGCATCCCCGAAAACATAATGGAGAGGACCCTGGGAACATTCTCGCCAGTCTGGAGGGGACGTAATACCACCTAAACATTAGTTTAAGACTAGCTTCTATGAGGCATGTATTGAGAATACCTTTATATGCTCGATCTGTCGCTCGGTGCCATACTGCAGTGCTCCACGATGTATTCAGTTCCTCCTCCCAGGCCCAGGCGTAAGAAAGCTTATCAGTCTTAGACATCAGGGCCACATAAATCAACGAGATCCCACCCCTCTGATCCCTAGAGTTTGCGCACCAGTTTTCATAGGGCGTTATCCTGGGGGGGACCGACTTGTCCTTCCAAATAGTGTGGAGATAGTGGGAAATTTGGGAGAACCTAAAAAATTCATTGGTGGGCATGTCCAGATGTTTTCTACAGTGAGACAGGGAAAGCGGACCCTCCAGGGCGAGAAAGTGACCTATCCTGTACAGGCCCTTATCCGTCCACCACCGAAAAGCCTTGATATCCATCCCTGGAGGAAAGTCTGGGTTATGGAATATGTGTGAGAGGGGTTTCAGGGGGGAAATCAGACCGGGACGCGAGAATAGTTTGGAGCAGAGGGCTACGGAGTGAGATAACGTGGGCGATAAAATGGCTGGTCTGCGTTTGGAGTCACACCCCAAGATATAATCAATGGTATGTGATGGGATGGCCTGTCTCTCCATTGCAAGCCAGTCAGGTTTCGGTCCCTGGAAGAAGACCGTCGAAAGTTGTGTCAGTTGGGCCGCTTGATAATATCCCCACAAATTAGGAAGCCCCATACCCCCCTGTGTTTTTAAACGATAAAGAACCCCTGAGGGACACCTATACCCCTTTTTCCCCCACACAAACCGGACAATCTCTGCTTGGAATTTATTAAGGAAATGTTTCGGTACCGAGATCGGGAGAGCGCGAAATAAGTATAGCAGACGTGGTAAGAGGGTCATTTTTACCGCGTTCACCCGGCCCAGCCAGGACAGCCCACATTTGGCCCACCTCCTGATATCCCCTCTACACTTACTGATCATAGGAGGTAGTTCGCTTTAAAGAGGCCATCAATATGGGGTGTAAGTTTGATGCCTAGATACGTAATTTGTGAGGGAGCCCACTGGAAGTCGAAGGTATCTGAAAGCTGTTTGAGTAGGTCCGGGGGAACGGAGATATTAATAGCCAGGGATTTGCCCATATTGACTCGCAAGCCAGACACCTCACTGAAAACCCGTAGAGTCTGGAGTATATTTGGCGTGGAAATAAGGGGAGATGTGACGAAAAGCAAGAGGTCATCCGCGTACAGGGCACATTTGTGTTCCCTTGGCCCACAGAATACCCCCTTGATGTCAGGATTCGATCTCAGTGCCACCGCCAGCGTTTCGATGGCCACTGCAAATAGGAGCGGGGAGAGCGGGCACCCCTGTCTGGTCCCTCTGCCAATGGGGAAGGATTCAGAATATCTGCCCATAAGGCGCACCTGTGCGGAGAGGCTGGAATAAAGTGACCCAATGAGGCTCAGGAAGTTGGGTCCAAACCCCCACCTTTCCAGGACACCCGTCAAGTACGCCCAGTCTATAGAGTCAAAGGCCTTATGTAGGTCTATAGATAACAAGAAACCCTCCTGCCGCGGTCCACCATCCCACTGTGATTTAAGAAGGGAGATGATGTCTATAGACCGTCTGATCTGGTCTGTTCCCTGTCTCCCCGGGATGAAGCCCACCTGGTCTTTGTGTACATATGAGGATATGAAGCTGGACAGCCTGTTCGCTAGTATTTTTGTCATGATTTTAATATCGTTGTTAATCAGTGAAATGGGGCGGTAATTACACACCTCGCTAGGGTCCTTATCTGGTTTCGGAATGACCGAGATATAGGCAGAGTTTAGGTCTGTCCCCAGTTGGGCTCCATCCCTGAGAGAGTTGAACAGTCGCATCAGGTGAGGGGCTAGGCACGTGCCAAATTTCCTATAATAACCGGTAGAGAAGCCATCCGGACCCGGAGATGAGCCCAGCTTGAGGGCCTTAATTGTGGACAGTACTTCCTGTTGAGTGAAGGGGGATTCCATGATGTCCCTATGTTCCCCAGTCAGGGACGGCAATGGGAGATCGTCCAGAAGATCCTTCCCTGCCGGGGAAGGGGGTGTTTGGGCAGGCTTGTATAGCTCCGAATAAAATCGTAAGAATGAGTCCATTATTTTATTTGGGTTCTGTGTCAGCTCCCCTGTGGAAACCCGGATTTTGGGGAAAGCAAGTGCCCGCTGTTTGGGACTCAGATTGGTGGCCAGACGGGAGCCAGTTTGGGAGTAAAACTTAGCCCCGGACCACCTAAGGTGCTTCTCGGCCGCAGTCGTCAGGGATAAGTTAAGAAGGGCTCTAGCTTCGTCCAGTCGGGCAAGCGAATCAGCCGTGGGTTGGCGTTTGTGTGCTTTTTTCAGCATGTGAAAGGTCTCTGTAAGCCTAATATTGTCAGCCCTATGTTCCCTTTTAAGTTTAGCCGCTACCTGTATCAGTTTTCCCCTGATGACCGTTTTGTGCGCCGCCCAGACCGTGGCAGGGGAAACTTTGGTCGTTGCATTGATAAGGAAGTATTCCTTAATGTCCTCTTCTAACAAGGAACATTGTACCGGGTCGCTTAAAAGCGACTCATTCAGGCGCCAGCGAGGCTGATTTCTAGAGCCCGTTGGCCTCCTAGTAAGCAGAGTAACCATAGAGTGGTCTGACAGGGGGGTGTCTACAATCCTGGAGTTACACAGTAACGGAAGTGTTGTGGCGTGGGAGAAAATGTGGTCAATCCTGGCATAGGAGTTGTGGGGGGCAGAAAAGTGGGTGTAATCTTTTGTGCGTGGGTTCGCTTCTCGCCAAACATCTATTAACCCTACCGAGTGAAGGAGCTTGGCTATATTAGAGCTCTGTTTGGAAGGGCGTTTAGGTTTAGATGTGCCGTTTGCCGACTTATCCAGTGAGAAGTCAAACGCTGTGTTCGAGTCTCCCCCCAGGAAGACAGTGCCCCTCAGGTGTGGTTGTAGTTTGCGTAACAGTGAGTCAAAAAAGGGTCTTTGACCCTTATTCGGGGTGTAATAGGAGACGAAGGTGTATAGTTCCCCGTCGATATGGCCCGATACCAGGATATAGCGGCCCAGTGGGTCCACTATCGATTCCATCAGGGAGAGGTTGATGTGTCTAGCGAAACATATGGCCACCCCCTTCGTTTTGTTATCAGCCGAAAGCCAGATAAAATTGGGGATAACGGTGATGGAGGAACGTGGGTCTGTAGGTGGACGGGAAATGTGTCTCCTGCAGCAGAAGGACGTCTGCATGCATAGAGTGGTATAACTGGAGGAGCTTCCTGCGTTTAACGGGAGAATTGAGGCCCTGAGTGTTATGGGAGATGATCTTGAGAGTTGGTGGGGGGGGATGTGTGTCAGCCATGGATCAAAGGTGTGGGAGCCCTACTAGACCAATGTAGCCTACCTGTGTCCCATCGAGAGTATTCCCCACGTAGTTCGGGCTCCCGTAGCGTCGTAGGCCCTGGGTCTGGGTTGAGGGACTGGAATCCATCGTGGAACCTAGGAGCACTCCTAGAGAGATGTGGTGAAGCCAGAAGTAAAAGAGGTGAAACAGAGAAAGAAGAGAGAAGAGAAAACAACATTAGTACATAGCTGCCGTAGAGTAAATTCGATCTTATACTTAGAAAACATTTCATAACCTTATTCCGGGGGTCCCCAGACCCCCCCCCACCCCGGGGTGTAGTGGGCGAAACTGCCCCCACCCCAAAAACTTTAGGGCACCGGTATGACCCTAAAACCGGGAGACCGGGAACGGATCTGGCTTCACCAGAGGTGATCCTGATCCAAAGGAGGTGCACTGAGTCCACCACAGCCTCGTCACCACTAAACTATCACTTAGGGCTAACCGGTAGCCTATGATTCCCAAAAACTGAACGCCCCTTCCGTGCAGGCCAAGGCCCACAAAATGGAACTGAGACCCCAAAAAACCTAACCTGAGGGGGGAGAAAAGAAAACGGGGCCGGTAACAAATGACTTAACAAATAACAATAAGAGCAAGCCTGCGGAGCCAGTGGGCTAGGCAAATCCCACCCCTTTTACACTAGTACGTTATCCATAAAAGCGCCAAAACAAGTCCCCCCTCCCTCGCTCGGCATTACTGCAACCTTTACTTTCCCCTAGCCTCCTATGCAAGGCTTAGTTGTTGAAGAATATAGCCCCCCCAGGAGCCCCAGAGCTCCCGAAATCGCCCCCCCCCCCCAGAGTCCCAGACAATAGCCCCAGTCCCTATAATAATAAAATAAAATAAATTAAAAAAAATGCTTATCAGAGTTCCGATAGGCCTCAAAATGGCAACCAGATCGTGTTATAAGAAAACAGTTCCCACAAGGGCAATCGTTGGGACCGAGGGGGAAACAGGGGCCCCCCATCCCAGTACGGGACGGATAGTTCTTCAATGGTCCGGTCCAGTCAGGACTGGTAGTACTTCAGATGATGATCCTCATGTGAAAGAGTTCTCTTTGGAACGCTTGTGGTTCTGTGTCAGCCAAGTCTTCTGCAGCGGGCTTGCAGGCGGCGGTCTATTCGTGGATCCAGGTGTCCCCCTGCCGGACTGTGAAGATGGCGGTTCCAGAACAATCAGTCCTAATTGAATTAGCAGACGTTCCCCCTCTGGGAAGGATGAGAAACCAAAGTTTTTGTTTCTGTAGGAAAAATTCACCCGGAGCGGGAAGGACCATCTATAAGTACTTTTTTTTCCCATAAGAACCTGCAGCAGCGGTTTGAGTGCGCGCCTCTTCTGCACTGTGTAAGGTGACAGATCCGCAAAAATTTGGATATTGTGGCCGTTTAAAGTGAGATTATCCGATCGCCTAGCTCTCCTCATCACCTCCTCTTTGACAGCATAGTAGTGCGGTTTTACAATGATATCCCTGGGCAGGCCATCCGATCGGGGGGATTGCAAGGCTCTGTGTGCTCTGTCAAGCTCAAGACGGTGCTCAGCGATATCCGGGATGAGGCTTTTAATTAGGGATTTCACCGCCACTTGTACCTCTTTATCCGATTCCGGGAGCCCCCGTACCCTAAAATTATAGCGTCTCGAACGGTTCTCGAGGTCGTCGATCTTAGCAAATGCCGTCTCCAATCCTGGACCTCTTGTAACCTGGTGGAATTCTGATTAATACGCGCCACTGCCTGATCCGCTTTTTGTTCAATAGTGTCCATCCTCATCCCCAACTGCAGCAAGTCTGCATGGATGGATGATGTAATTTGTGCTGCATTTAATGCCAGGCTTTTGGAAAGCATTTGGGAGAAAGCAGCCATCATTGAGGGAAAGTCAGTGGGGACAGGGGCCTCCTCTTGCACTGTACACACAGCCAGCAGCATGCCTGTGTGGGGATCAATCATGGGGGTAGTGGGGAATCCATCTCCCATCCGTTCCAGCAGGGATTCGGTGGAGGAGGGAGAAGCTGCAGCTGCCAAGGGGGGAAAATCTGTACCTGGCGACGGCGGTGAGGGCTGGTCCTGGTCTGCAATTGAGTCCCCAGGCTGCGCCTCTGCATGTAGGCCTCGTTGCGCCGCCATGTTGGCATAGCTGAGGGGGCCGGGATTCGCCGCCATCTGCGCTGTCAAGTTCCGTCTGGCCGGCGTGAGTGACATTCGCGGGGACCGGGGACGTTCCCCCACACGATGGGTCCGGTTAGGCGGCTGAGGGGGCGTTCAGTTAGCTCCGGTGAGCAAAATTAGGCCGTGGTGGAGCGGAGCCTCAGAAGCCGGCGGCCATCTTGGAAGCTGCCGCGCATGCGCTGTCAACAGAATCATTTTTATCAGTGCATGGTCAGAAGATCTTGTGTCCCCATTTCCTCTTTCTTCAGTTTTTTTTTTTTTTATTATCAAAATTTTTATTAATTTTTCAACATTTCCATTTAGCAATATGTTACATTATATCACACCATTATACTTTAAACATCCCTATCTATATCCCGTACCCCCCCCCCCCCCCCCAGGGAAATAAAGAGAGGTAAAAAGTTTAGAGATAAAAAAATTAAAAATAAATAAATAAAAAGGGAGATAAATTCTCCCCCCACCCTCACTTATTCACAGCGGCTCTCTCCCCCCCCCCTCCACACACCAAAAAAAAAAGGAATATATTTCCCTTTCCTTTTTCTTTTTTTTCTTTTTCCTTCCCTTCCCCCTTCCTTTTCCCTAGTGACTCCTTAGATATGAGGCTTCTAAAAAGCCATTCTATAACTTATCGGTCATTATTCCTTATTATTCCTTGTTAACCCATCCCCTAAAAACACTTTTACCAAGTGTTTGAAATCTGAGGCCTCAAAAAGGCCATAAAACCACTAATGAATTACCCCCCCCCCCCACTTTTTATGTCCCTTCATCCCTTCCCTATTCCAAACACAAACCCCCCCAAAAAAAAAAAAAAATTTATATAACCCACACACCTTATTATGTATTATATCCCCATCCCACCCTCTGTGCCCCCCCAGTGCTGCACGGGAGTTCATATTGAGAGCTAAGAAAAAAAAAAAAGGAAGAAAAAGAACAAAACGGGTTAGTCTCCCCCCCCCCCCCCCCCCAACAGGCTGTCTACTTGCGTTTTCCTACAGCTCCTTAAATTATTCAATCTCTCGTGAGAGTTTTTCCCATTCTGACCATGTTTCTCTAAACTTTTCCTTTCTATCTTTAACCCTGGAAATCCATCGTTCTGCCTCCATAATTAAATTCACTTCTCTCTTCCATTCAAGAATAGTTGGCCTTTTATCCTGTTTCCATAGTCTAGGTATTAATAATTTTGCCGCATTTAACAAATGAGGCGTTATACTCTCCTTATATGATCCCATGGACCTCGCTGACCCGTGGAATAGGAAGTTTAAAGGTGTCAGTTCTATTTCCTCGCGAGGTAGCCTTCCAACCCAAGGGGCTATCTCTTGCCAAAATCCTCTGATCTTTGGGCATGCCCACTACAGGTGGAGTAGGGTGCCCTCCTGTCCACATCCCCTCCAACACCTGTTGTCCGCAAGCCTATACATCTGTGCCAATCTCACTGGGGTTCTATACCACCTAGATAGAAATTTATAAGACATCTCTTGAATCTGTGAGCTTACAGATGTATGGTGTGCGGAATCAATACGTTTTTTAATTTGTTGCGTGGTAAACCTGTGATTTAGCTCTCCTTCCCAGTCTCTAATATAGTATGGTGTTGTTTTTCACCGTGTCCCTAGGATTAATCTATACATTTGAGACAGTAAGTGTTTGGCCCAGCTAATCTTTACACATCTAGTTTCAAATATAGTAAGTGAATTAAGAGGCCTTATCTTGGTTTTCCACTTTTGAAAGAAGCACCCTAATTGGTGATACTTCCACTCCGCCATTGGGACTGTTCCCAAGCTCCGTCTCAATTCAGATAATGGGATCAGGGTTCCGCATGGGGCGAATTTGCCGCATGCCGCATGCCGCATGCCGCGTTCAGTTAGCTCCGGTGAGTGGTATTAGCCCGTGGTGGAGCGGAGCCTCAGAAGCCGGCGGCCATCTTGGAAGCTGCCGCGTATGCGCCGTCAGCAGAATCATTTTTATCAGTGCATGGTCAGAAGATCTTGTGTCCCCATTTCCTCTTTCTTCTGTTATGATGATAATTTCCTCACTATTCTTGTGACCAATCAAAATTTGGTATTTTCTTTCCCTTTCAGTCTTGATGATAATGGTCACCAGGACACATAGAGAGGGTAAGTTTCCCTAACAGGGGGCACAGACGGCAATAAAACCTGACAGGTGTCGCCCCATGTTCTAATTCCTTTACACGCTTTAAAAGAAAAAAAAATCGGTTAAACTTTACACTCTGTTGACCAGAGCAGCAGAAAATGCCATCTGGCAACATGCGGTATCCACACTAACTTGTGACACTGTCAAGCTGTGCATCTTGCTGGAGTTATGCTTCCCTTTTCTAATGATAACCTAACACTAATGATTTGAATTTGTAGCTTTGGCTTTTAGTTGCACCTCTTTATAATATCTTTTTTAAATTTGATTTCAAGGTCATGGGGTCAATAGAACCTTCCAGGATAGAAATATGGGTGCTACCAGGCAGACTTGTTTTTGAAGGTACCAACACACGGTCAGTCTTAGTAGAATTAATGAATATGCATATTCTAGGTCAGTAATCATCAAGTAGTAAAGAAAACAAAATATGACTTTCAAAGGCTTGCACCTTTAAAAACAAGTGAGCAATCACAGCTCCTATATTTTGTTTCTGAAAGGTTCATTTGAGTGCCTGATAGTGTTATTCCAATTATAGCTGGCAAACCCAGGAAAGACTAGACATTTTTCTGAACACAGTGTCACCAAGAAATTTTTTAAAAATAGATGAAGCTGACCATACCAGTGACCCACTGCAATCTCTATTTTAGAACTTAAAACGGAGTTCCTACTAAAATAAAAATATTAAAAGTTAGCACCTACAAATACTGCAGCTGCTGACTTTTAATAATCTGCCCCTCTCGCCTACCCCTCCTCTCCACGGCACCGGCATCACTAGTGTGGGCGCCCGGCTGTGGCTTCACAGCTGGGCATGCACGAGCTGTGCTGCGCACCGTGATTGGCCCGAGCAATCATCTGGGAACTGTGACGTGTCCCAGATGATTGCAGAAAGGGAGGGGGGAGACGTGACCTTCCTTCCGGTGACGCAGTGACCAGGGAGGCAGAGGGAGCTGAAACCCTCTAAAAAGAGGGTTTCCGTTCCCCCCCAAAAAAATTGACATGCCAAATGTGGCATGTCAGTCAGGGGCTCACCTTCCCTTAAAGCAGAAAATCCATTTTTGGGTGGAACTCAGCTTTAAGCACTAAGCAAGAATTTTTTTTTTTCATATAGCTGCTGTATGAATGGAGCAAATTGCACCAGGTGCTAAGAAGTGTTCAAAGGACGAAAAGCACTTGTGCCATCTAACAGGCTAACCCAAGTATTCAACAAAAATATTAAAAGTGTTTGTTTCTTCCCAGCAAAATTGTTTCCATTCAGTAGAAACTACTAGACAAAGGGGTTAGATGCTTTAGGCCAGGGGTAGGCAACCCCGGCACTGGTGCCGCAAGAGGCACTCAAAGCCTCTTTTGCCGGCACTTAGCTTTTGTGATGGGGAAGATATTGGGTGCAGTTCTGCTAGAGGGGGCGGTCCTGGTTTCCAGGAGGAGGAGGACAGTAATTGGCCACTGCTAAAGCCAATCACAGTCCTGCTAGCCCCGTCCACCATCTGAAAGATGATTCACTTGGTTGCCACTACCAATCTCAGAAAGAAGGGATTTCACTGTGATTGAGAAAACAACAATCAGGTGACAGTTTGTGGAATTACTATTGAGCTTCTGTGCATTTTGTTGAAATTATTCCTGAACCTTTGTGTCACTTACTCCCTTTAAGCCACAGCCAGTATTCAGCGCAATGAAAATCGCACCCAATTTTTCCTGGGGCGCAGAACGCTGCACTTTTTCTCAGCTGCGGGGGCCCAACTTATGATCCTGCACACAGGCCCACTGCTTTCAGAAAATGCCCCTGACCTGAGCTCATCCTTGCGCATCCATTGCAGATACTTGTATGTGACATCACATACATCACATTCACCACATACAAGCATGTGGGCTGGATGCAAGAGGTGGATCAGAAGGATGAGTGTGCCAGGACAGGTAGATGTGACTCATCTCTGCTTCCTGAGAAGATGGTTCAGTGGTAAGACAGAAGAGCATGGGGGTACGGCGGTGAAGCAGATGTGCAGGGAGGTACAGTGGTGGGGCAGATGAGCAGGGTGGTACAGTGGTGGGGCAGATGAGCAGAGGGTTACAGTGGTGGGGCAGATTTGCAGGGGGGACAGTGATCTGAGGTGTGAAGGTGCATGAATTGGGGCTGATCCGAGGTGTGAAGTTGCGGGAATTGGGGCTGTTTTGAGGCGCGAGAATGCAGGATGTCAATTTCTCACTACTACTCAAGTAGTTTACAGCATTTACTTTATAAAAAATCCTTTTCATGATTGAGAGTGTGAAGTTGACATTTTTTGCTTATAAAATCGTCACTCTCAATTTCTTTGAAAATATTTTTTGGCACACTGTGTTCAAAAGGTTGCCTACCCCTGCTTTAGGCTAATTTGATTTTTTTTCCAGATAGCTTCTCCCTTGCAACTACTATATTAAAGTTACATGATAACTTTGGTAATAGTTACTTTCTTTCTGTAGCTCTCCCAGCTTTCTGAGATGACATATTTTTACACCAAAATGTTGAAGCATAGGATATGATCTCACCACACACGAAATATAATTTCGTCATTCCAGGCGGTTTAAAATAGACATTTAGCACAATGTGTTCATGCATTTACAGATACCAAAATGGGCATTATCACTAAAGCAGAAACTACAAAATAATACATTTATTTATACATATCTTCATATCATAACTACAAAGAGGCAATTGTAAAGGAAAGAAGAAAATTGGAGTGAGAATTTAATTCCAAAAGGAAGACAGTCTCTCCAAAAGAAGGATTTCTGTGTAACCATATTTGGCTTTGGCTTATTAATGAAATTTGGGGCAGGAATGAGATGTGAGCTAGAGTTTCTTTACATTTTTAGAACCAGCATTTCTGTGTCTCTGATAGACCATGTAATCATAGTGTTTGACTTAAGGGGCAGTGCAGTGTTAAGCTGTTAGATGTGTCTGGATCCCACATGTGCTAGAGATTCACATATGAAAGGATTCTTTTGTCTTCGTTTTAATAATGTGCCAAGCTTTTAACCTTTGACCAGGGTCAGGAAAGTGGGAGGATCCCCTGGAAGCTCAGCTTGTCAGTCATGTCTCCTATAGAGAACTACTATAGAAAAAAATCTGTAGCAAATACTTACAGTGATTTGGGGGCATTAACTATCGCCCCCTAGTGATATTCATCACAAACCTGGTCAGAATTGGGCTGCATATGGTCCGTTCCTCACAGAGTCATGATATTATAATCCACTTATCTAGCGCTACCCCCGCAGGAGCCACTGAAGAATGCTTGTTGCGTACTCTGCCTCTCAACCCCAATAACAGTCTCAGCCGCCTTTTTCACACCTGGTTATAGTTTAAGTGCAAGGACCAATAAGAAACACACACATTACGATAAAACACAGAAACTATCTCTACTGCAATATTTCTGTGAAAAGTAACAGACAGTAACAGTATATATATTCAAGTAGTCAACTGGAGAGCTATAAATGAGATTTACCCCCCCTGGCGGTATTCCCGAGTCTGACTCGGGGTGAGATTTTTTGGCTACGATCGGTAACCCCGAGTCAGACTCGGGCTCACCTCGCTGAATCCTTAGGCATTGTTTACTTACCTTGTCCCTGGATCCAGCGATGCCACCGCGCTGTGTGAGCGTGCGGGACCTCGCTCGATTCACACAGTGCCTCTGTGTGCCGCCGATCTCCGTTCCCTGCGACGCTACGACGTACAGGGGCGGAGAACGGCGCCAAATTCAAAAAGGTAAACAAACACCTTACATACAGTATACTGTAATCTTATAGATTACATTACTTTATGTAAAAAATACACACACCCCTTGTCCCTAGTGGTCTGCCTAGTGCCCTACATGTTCTTTTATATAATAAAAACTGTTCTTTCTGCCTGCAAACTGGAGATTGTCCAAAAGTGTCCCTTTATGTAAAAAATGGTTTTAGAGCAGCTAAAAAACAGCGATAATAAATTATAATCACTTGCAGAATTGTGCGATAGCGATTTGTGGGGAAATTCGTCATAACAAAATTTAAGTGAGTTATTCCTAAGAATTACAGGCCTACAGTATAAAACGCCAAATTTCCTTGCAAATAATGGTACCGCTTTCAGCACCTTTTTTCTGAAATAATCATACTGCCAGGGAGGTTAAGAGCAATATAGCTCAATACGATATTCAGGTTGCTTTCTGGAGATTACAAACCCGAGAATGTCCCCAAGAGTAGAGGCACACTTTAATGGCAAATGGCAAATAAAGCACAATATGACACTTTATATTGGGTTGGTTACCTCTATTTAAATGTGGCTCTCTGAGTCCAGGCAGGAGGAGAGCAGAAGACTGACCCTCTTTATGTCAGACCTCTCTCTTCTGTCTCCTGACACCACAGGCCCAACTACAAACACTGTATTCAAATCAACATTCAATGGATTAGCTTCCCAGATAAACTGTCCCGCACACCCACTGCATATACAGAACCGTATAGGGCCACCAACAAAAATTCCCTGTATGCTTTGCTTCCTGGTGTTAATCACTCCGCTGGCAGGATGTGGCCACTAGAGGGAAACAGTTTCACTGCAGAAATGTTGCAAAGTGTCTTCTGGTATTGCAGGTAAGATAGCTGGCTCCAGGCTACATCTATATACATTATGTTACCTTTAGATCAAGATAGCAACCAATGTCCCTTATTAGACATGTGTGGTTCGTTTCGTATGAATCAAAAATCCCTACGAATTTCCGAAAATTCTTACATTCGGTAGCATCCGAAATCTCAATTGCTATTATGCTTCCGAATTTTATACGAAATACAAAATTTAGTTGCCGAATTTCAGATCCAAATTTAGTTACAACAGAAACGTGACTGGTGGTGTTTGTTTTGTTGACCAATCAGAGGTTTTCTTCTGCTGCTGAGTGAGGGTTGGGAAAATGACCTTTTTTAATATGGGAGTGGGAGACTGGTATTGGTAGTCGATGGGAGATTCAGAATCAGACAAAATAAGAATGTTCATTAATATTGTTTTATTATTGTCATAATAATTACGATTATTCGTTATGATGAAGTTAAAAACCCAGGAAGTCAACTAATCCATTTAGATCAGGTTGGCTTTGTCAGTGGTCGAGAGGCAAGAGACAGTGGGGCATATTCTTATAGATCTGAGGCGGCGGAACGTATGTCCTTTACGTTACGCCGCCGCAAGTTTAAGTGGCAAGTGCCTGATTCCCAAACCACTTACCTGTAAACTTGCGGCGGCGTCGCATAAAGTCCACCCGCGCAAGCCCTCCTAATTCAAATGATCCTGGTAGGGGGCGTGGATCATTTAAATTAGGCGTGCTCCCGTGCTGATCGTAATGCGCATTCTCCGTCGGGTAAATTACCCGACGTGCATTGCGCTAAATGACGTCTCACGGACGTCATTTGTTTTGACTGTAACGTAAATGGCATCCAGCGCCATTCACGGACGACTTACGCAAACGACGTTAAATTTTCAAATTTCGACGCGGGATCGACGGCCATACTTAACATTGAGTACGCCACCTAGGGGGCATCTTTATCTTTACGCCGCGTATCGCTTACGGAAACGATGTTAAAACACTACGGCGGGCAAGCGTACGTTAGAGAATCGGCGTGACTAGTCAGCGTAGAATATGCAAATGGCAAATGGCATATTCTACGCTGACCGCCATCTAGCGGTCAGCGTAAATATTGCAGCCTAAGATACAACGGCGCAGGCCGTCGTATCTTAGGCATGTTTAAGTGTATCTCAGTTTGAGAATACACTTAAACATAGGATCAGACTTGCGTCGGCGTATCTGCTGATACGCCTGCGTAAATTATTTGAGAATATGGCCCAATACGCTTAAAGCCCTCCTGCTGACGGACTATGCCCGCGCTCAAGAGATTCCTCTATGTCTGTTAACAGTCGATGCCGAAAAGGCGTTTGACCGGGTCAGTTGGAAGTTTTTACGAGCCGCCCTTCTACAGATTGGCATGGGTCCCTGTATGATGGCAAGGATTATGTCTCTTTATCATTCCCCCTCGGCTAGAGTTAGGGTGAATGGATCGTTGTCCCCGGCTTTTCATATCTCCAATGGAACACGTCAGGGATGTCCTCTTTCTCCATTATTGTATGTTATAATAATGGAACACCTTGCAAATGCACTGCGACAAAATGAAAACATAACGGGCATTCAGGTAGGTCCCCTACATGAAAAATTGGCCCTATTTGCAGATGATTTATTATTATTTGTAACAAATCCACATACCTCTATTCCATTTATACTTTTAGAATTCCAGAGATTTAGCGAAGTTAGTAATTTTAAAGTTAATTGTAACAAATCAGAACTTCTCAATATATCTGTTTCGCAAGCCAAAATGAAGCGTATATCGAAGGACTTTCCATTTAAGACATGTACGGAGTCGATCCGATACTTAGGGATTAGTATCTCAGCGTCACCAGCACAACTATACTCTCTAAACTTTCTCCCGATGCTCAATAAAATCCAAACGAGTCTGACATCGTATACACTCAAACGTCTCTCGTGGTTTGGTAGAATTAATACCCTTAAGATGGACATACTCCCTCGTCTTCTATACCTGTTTCAAACAATCCCAATCCATCTTCCGGCGGTGTTCTTTCGTAAAATTCACAGACTATTTTAGAAGTTTATCTGGAATTCAGTTCAGTCAGGAATTAGTTTCGAAACACTATCTCTACCAAAAAACAAAGGTGGAGTGGGGGTACCAGATGCTTCGATTTATCATAAAGCGACCATGTTAGCACGTATCATTGACTGGTTTCACCACTCCACCTCGAAGCAATGGGTTCAATTGGAAGGACATATGAATCCTATAGATTTATGCGCCCTCCCATGGACCTCGTCTATTCTTCGAAAAGGCCTTTCAATACCAGTAGACCTTACTAGGCAAACACTGTATATATGGGACAGATTGATACCCATATATAAAATATCAAAACAATTGAGCCCTATGACCCCTTTTTTCGGAACGCCGGATTTTTTACCAGCTTTACACTCAATCACGTTTGGGCCCTGGTATAAACAAGAACATAGAAGAATTGCTCAAGTACTCCAGACAGACTCACTATCAGTGGTAGATTTTCCATCGACCAAGACCTTTCAGAATCCTGCGCAGTGGTTGCAGAGACATCAAGCCTTATGCTATATACGATCAATTCCATCGAAACAAGATTTCTATGCTGAACCAACTGCATTTGAATCTTTGTTACTGCAAAAAGAACCATTATCACACTCAATTTCTATAATTTACTCTATCCTTTTGCTTTCAATCCATCCAGATCTCCCCCCGTTCACGCGAAAGTGGGAGAAAGAACTCCAAGAGAATATAGCTTTACCAAACTGGCAAAAAAGTTTTATTTTGACTCATAAAACCTCAATAGACACAAGATCACAAGAAAAGGCATATAAGCTGGTGAGTAGATGGTATAGGTGCCCTTCTATAATGCATCAAATCAATCAAGATATACCTGACATTTGTTGGCGTTGCCATGAGGCAAAAGGTAGCATGCTACATGTCTGGTGGGATTGCCCGCCGGTGAGAAGGTTCTGGAGACAAATTTTTGATTTATATGGAAAATTGGAGGATACAGTAATTTGTTCATCACCCAGAGTGGCTCTCCTAAACATGACCCCAAGTCCCTTAAAAAAGGCAAGAGATGAGGTGCTTGGACACTTCATTTCAGCAGCTAGAGTAGTTATTCCTCGATATTGGAAGACAAGGTTAGTGCCTTCCCTGGGGGAATGGGCGAAGGAATTTGAACGCTCTAGAGACTTGGAAAGCCTATTGGCCCGGGAAACGGGAAGGGAAGAGCAGTTCTCCCATACTTGGTCTGCATGGTCTGAGTTTCAAAAATCAGATGAATGCCCAATCTGGGTTAAAGGGAACCTTACAGACGAGTAGCCATGGTGGGGGGACTATTACTGTTTGACTATATTCCCCTTTTTTTTTTCTCTCTTTTTCTTCTTTCTTCTCTCTTCTACCCTTTTTTCTCCCTCCCCCCTTTCCTTTTTTTTTTTTTTCTTCTTGTTCTTTTTTTCCTTTCTTTTTTTTTTTCTTCTGTGTGTAGGTTTGTTAGACATTTCAGTTAAGATAATATGTACTACGTATTTGTATGTTTAGTTGCTACGATCATAGTATTAATGTATGTATATTTGGGTACTACTAAAAATTCAATAAAATTCAGATGGATTTAAAAAAAAACAGGAAGTCAGCACAGCACAGGGATGGTGGGAGCCCCTCATAATGAGCATAGCAGGGGTACAGCCCCAGGAGGAAGTCAGCAAAGACCAGGGAAGGTGGGGAGCCCCTCATAATGAGCACAGCACAGGGATGGTGGGAACCCCTCATAATGAGCATAGCAGGGGGTACAGCCCCGGGAGGAATTCAGCACAGCACAGGAATGGTGTGAGCCCCTCATAATGAGAACAGCAGGGGTACAGCCCCAGGAGGAAGTCAGCACAGCACAGGGATGGTGGGAGCCCCTCATAATGATTATAATGATTTGACGACTGCCATATTGAGAAAGGTATTTTTTTCTTTTTAAATTAATCATAACGAATGTTCATAATTGTTAGGAAAAGTTAAAGAACATTCGTATTTCGTATAATTCCAAAAGTAATTTCGGACACGAATTACGAAATACGAACTAATGGGCTACTACAAACCCAGGAAGTCAGCACAGCACAGGGATGGTGGGAGCCCTTCATAATGAGCACAGCAGGGGTACAGCCCCAGGAGGAAGTCAGCACAGCACAGGGATGGTGGGAGCCCTTCATAATGAGCACAGCAGGGGTACAGCCCCAGGAGGAAATCAGTACAGCACAGGGATGGTTAACGAACCTAACGAAAATTTGTATTTCGGACACGATTTACGAACTAACGGCTATCAGGAAACGGAACGGAACGAAACAAAACAAATTTATTGACGGCACACATGTCTACCCTTTATTTCTATTCCATTGCACTTGCATATTTTCAGTCAGTGATATGTCCACTTCTGATGGGTTCAGAAAAATATTTTAACTTGTTACATTTTAAGAGTTTTAACAAATAATAGAATCAAATATAAAATTAATGTTATTTAAAGCGTATCTAAACCCAATATTTTTTTTTAGGGTATTAGTTTGTTGGTCTTATAGTTACATAGTCAGGTTGAAAAAAGTTAATCTAATTTAAACAATAGAAATAAATAAATAAATCTGAACCCTTGTGTGAAAGGGGTCTGTTACAACCAAACTGAGCAGCGCTGTCACACTAGGACAGGGAGTTTGTTAGGACTACACAACACTGTACTATGACTACATAACTTCTCGCTCTCTTCTCCATTACAGGGGGAGGTGTTTTGTAGGCTACAGAGATAGCGGGGAACAATACTAATGAATAACAGTCTAAAGGCAGAGAGTACAGGAAGTTATTAGGTTTCAGTCAGATGAACAACTATTTTGTTTTTGCACTTGTCAGAGGTAATAAAATTCCTTTAAATCGGTTGTAAAGATAAATGTTTTTTCACCTTAATGTATCCTATGCATTAGGATGAAAAAACATCCGACGGTAGCCACCCCCCCCCGAACCCCCGTTTTACTTACCTCCCCCCTCGAAAGTCACGCGCACGTCCCCGTGATCCTCTTCAGTTCCCAGCCTGTCTGTTGATTGGCTAGGCTGGATGGATTGATAGCAGCACAGCCATTGGCTGGCGCTGCTGTCAATCACATCCGATGACACAGCACGCCGGGGGGCGGGGCTGAGTGATACAGTCGGCGGCTATGCCCACCGCTGTATCACGGGAGCATGCCCGCAAAAGCTTTCCACCATGCAAGCTCGATCGCATGAAGGTGGAAAGCTCTTGCGAGGAGGAGCCGAGACAGCCGCCGAGGGACCCCAGAAGACAGGGTTCGGGGACACTCTGTGCAAAACTAGCTGCACAGTGGAGGTAAGTATAACATGTTTGTTATTTTACAAAAAAAAAATGTTTTACTTTAGTGTTCCTTTAATGGTATATTTAACAGACCAAAGTTGAGAAAATAGGAGAAATATATTGTTATGGGTTACATATACGTTAAAGTTGAATTCCGGGTGGGGTAATTTCACATACAGTAGTTACATTGATCCATCTTGGACTAGTCCAAGTATTGGTGGGTTCCTGTGGAAGCTGGAAAGCAGTTTGTTACCTCTGTGTGCAGTCAGAATGACAGCTAGACAAGTAGCATTTTTAGAAGAAGAGGTCAGCAAAGGCATGTTTCTCTAATAAATGGTTCTTTAACCGCTTTAATACCAGAGACTTTTACCCCCTTCCTGCCCAGGTAAATTTTCAGCTTTCAGCGCTTTGAATGGCAATTGCGTGATCATGCAAAAATGTAGCCATAAGACATTTTATAAAAAAAATTCACACAAGTAGATCTATCTTTAGGTGGTATTTAATAAAAAAAAATATTTTGGGGGAAAAAAATAGCATTTTCTTTGTTTCTGTTATAACATTTTGCAAATAAATAATGCTCATAAGTTTAGGCCAAAATGTATACTGCTACATTTCTTTGCTGAAAATAACCCAAATCCCTTTATATTATTTAGTCTGTAGGAAAGATATAGAGTCCACAATCTATGATATACAGTATATACACTGTATATCTGAAAAGCGATCAATCCTGATGTACTGATGGCCTCTCAATTCTTGAGGCCCAAAAATGGCAGGAAAGTACAAATTACCCAAATTACCCCTTTTTGGAAAGTAGACAGTCCAATGTATTTGGTAAGAGGCATGGCAACTTTTTGAAGTTGTAAATTTATTTCTTGGAAAATTAAGAATTGCACTTTTTTTCACAATTTCTACATTTTACAAAAAAAAAATATACACTGTCACCAGTGCATTACAGCTCTATCATATACAGTGTCAGAGCTACAATGGAATGGTTTCGATCAAAGCATATTCATGTGTTAAAATGGCCCAGTTAATGTCCAGACCTAAATCCATCTGTGGCGAAACTTGAAAATTGCTGTTCACAGATGCTCTCCATCCAATCTGACAGAGCTTGAGCTATTTTGCAAAATTGGCAAAAATTTCACTCTCTAGATGGTAGAGGCATCCCCCAAAAGACTTGCAGCTCTAATTGGAGCGAAAAGTGGTTGTACAATGTATTGACTCAGGGGGGCTGAATACAAATGTTATTTTTCTTCCACTTCTCAATTATGTGCCACTTTGTATTGGTCTATTACAAAAACATCCCAATAAAATACATTTAAGTTTTTGGTTGTAACATTACAAAATGTGAAAAATTTCAAGGGGTATGAATACATTGTCAAGGCACTGTAATTAGCCCATGGTTCCCATATTTTCCTAAACAAGGCACAGTCAGTAAGCTTACTTGCCTGGAGCTCGGTGAGCATAATCCAGGAATCTTTGCACCTACACATAGCAATGTGAACTGAAGGGTGCTTCCAGGGTCGAGCGATGGCAAGTTTGGCAGCTAAAAACATAAAGTGGATCAACCTTTGTGTAGAACGAGAACTTTCAGCAACCTTTTCATTAAGAAGAGCTATATGGGGTAGCTGTAGAACCAGTGTTTTGGTAACCTTCCTTATTATCAGTCACAAAGGGCCAGATCCACGAAGCCCGGGCGCAACTTAACTTTTTCGGATTTAAGTTACACCGCCGAAATTTTTCCAAGTTAGTGCCCGATCCACAAAGCACTTACCTGGAAATTTGCGGCGGTGTATCCTAAATCCGGCCGGCGCAGGGCGGGCCAATTCAAATGGGGCGAGTCCCATTTAAATTAGGCGCGCTCCCGTGCCGGACGTACTGCGCATGCTCCATTTCCGAACTCCGTTTCCGAACTCCCGCCGTGACGTCATTTTTTCGAACGGCGACGTGCGTAGCGTAATTCCGTATTCCCGTACGGCTTACGCAAATGACGTTGATTTTTAAATTTCGACGCGGGAACGACGGCCATACTTTAGACAGCAATACGCTTGCTGACTAAAGTTAGGGCAGCAAAAAAAAAGTGTAAATTTGCGACGGGAAACTATACTAGCGGCGACGTAGCGAACGCGAAAAACCTTTGTGGATCGCCGTAACTCCTAATTTGCATACCCGACGCTGGTTTACGACGCAAAATCCCCCCAGCGGTGGCCGCGATACTGCATCCTAAGATCCGACAGTGTAAAACTATTACACATGTCGGATCTTCTGCCTATCTATGCGTAACTGATTCTGTGGATCAGTCGCATAGATAGAAACAGGGATACGACGGCGTATCAGCAGATACGCCGTCGTATCCCTTTTGTGGATCTGGCCCAAAGACTTTATTCTGGAAGCCCCTGATTTTAGGGCATTCCCACCAAACATGGAGCATGTGCCCAGGGATTGGTAGCTCCTAAAACATAATGGTGAGGTGGTCAGAAATAGCCCCGCAATGCGAGCCAGAACCATGTACCATTCTCGTGAGAACATTAACACTCGCCTCCACCAAAGGAACAGTTAGTATCCCCTTAAGGGCAGAGTGAAAGCGTGACTGCCAATGGTCCACTTTAGACATGTGCACTGACAAAAAAATCGTGTTTTTCGTTTATGTTATTTTCGTTATTTTTTTTTTTGCGGAAATTCTGGAAATTCAAAAAAAAAAAATCTTTTTTGTTTCATTCGTTTTTTTTACGGAAATTCGTAAATTCGGGAAAATCAAAAAATTCTTTTTTTTTCCGTAATTCGGAAATTCGGAATTTTCGGATTTCCAAAAAAGCAAAACATGAAAAAAACTGAAAAAATGAAATTTACAATTGGAAATTCTAAAAATTCGGAAATTTCCAATTTTCTAATTTTTTATTTTCGAACCTTAGATTTTTGTATGTTTCAAATCTCGAAATGTAGAATTTTTTAATTTTCGAATTTTAATTTTTTTTCGAATTCTCGAATTTTTCATTTTCGAAAATTCGAAAGTGAAAAATTCGTAAATTCAAAAAATAAAAAATTCGAATATTCGAAATTCGAAAATGAAAAATTCGAAAAATTAAAATGTCAAAATTCGAAAGTTCGAAAATGAAAAATTCGAAATTTCGAAAATTCGTAAATTCAAAAAATAAAAATTTCGAAAAAATCTAAAATGAAAAATTCGAAAATTGAAAAATTCAAAAATTCGAAAATGAAAAATTCTATAATTCGAAAATGAAAAATTCAAAAATTCGAAAATGAAAAATTCAAAAATTCGAAAATGAAAAATTCGAAAATTCGAAAATGAAAATGATATCATCCCCACCAAACTGCTGAAAGAATGTGCCGACATTCTGGCACCACCCATCACACAGCTTATAAACCAGTCATTTAAGGAAGGCACAGTGCCATCCCTGTTGAAAGAGGGCACAATCCAGCCCATCTTGAAAAAACCTAACCTGGATCCCAAGGACCCAACTCACCGCCGTCCCATAACAGGCCTAAATGTTCTCTCCAAGATAATGGAGAAAGTAGTGGTACAACAGCTGCAACAGCATCTAGATACCCACAATCTACTGGATCCATTACAATCAGGCTTCCGTCCCGGACACGGGACAGAAACGGCCTTACTCAAAATATGGGACGATGCCCTCGAGGCCGCAGACGAAGGAGAATCTTGTCTCCTGGTTCTGCTGGACCTAAGCGCAGCCTTTGACACGGTAGACCACAAACTGTTACTGATGCGACTAGCCAAGGTAGCAGAAGTCGCAGAAGGTGATTTACCATGGTTTTCTTCCTTTCTTGAAAACCGATCACAAACAGTTAAATTGGGTTGTTTCACGTCGGAAAAGCGCACGGTGTCATGTGGAGTCCCCCAAGGATAACCCCCTGTCACCGGTGCTTTTCAACATCTATCTTCGCCCTCTCTTTGATATTATCAGTAGCCAAGAACTACTCTATCACTCTTATGCAGACGATACGCAACTGTATTTTCGCATCTGCAACAAAAAGGATCATCATCTCAGTTTAGAGAAATGTCTCTCTTTGATAGAAAACTGGATGACTAAGAGTTATCTTAAACTCAACAGTTCAAAAACAGAACTCCTTATGTTTCACGCCAGCCGAAAGAGTCAACTGGCAACAACCTGGACACCCCCGCCCATTCTGGGCCAAATCATCACCCCTAGCTCCAAAGTCAAAAGTCTCGGGGTCATCTTCGACACCTTCATGACAATGGACGCACAAATAGGGTCAGTAGTCAGCGGAGCGCACCATCTGTTGCGCCTACTACGCAGACTTATTCCATTTATCCCCAAAGAAGACGTAGCAGTCGTGGTGGGAACAATCGTGAATTCCAGACTGGACTATGCTAACGCCCTGTACCTCGGACTCCCAAAGTACCAAATCTCCCGTCTGCAAGTCGTTCAGAATACGGCCGCCAGACTGGTGACTGGGAAAAAAAAATGGGAATCAATCTCACCTTCGTTGAGAACCCTTCACTGGCTGCCAGTAAAAGACAGAATTGCATTTAAAGCACTCTGCCTGACACATAAGTGCATCCATGGGAAGGCTCCGCAATATCTTTGCGACAAGATAGAACCTCACAATTCGAATCGCGTTCTGCGATCCACCGACCAAAATCTGGTCAGGGTACCAAAAACCAAATACAAGTCCAAAGGAGAAAGAAGGTTTGCTTTTCAGGGTCCTAGACTATGGAACGCTTTACCAACCAGCATTCGGTTGGAGGAAAACCATCTGACTTTCAGAAGACGGATCAAAACTCTGCTCTTTTGATGTCATGAGACACGAACAACTAGCGCCCAGAAGCGATTCAGTTTGCATGCGCCGCGCTTTATAAGTTTTTCATTCATTCATTCATTAAACGAATTGCACATGTCGAGTCCACTTGTGACTTGCAATGTGCTAATGTGAAAGGACATTGGGGGGTAAGCACGTGACCAATGTGGTAGAGACCCTCGTTGAGCCACCAGGCTTTGGGGTCCCGCCCCGAAGTGAAGGCTGGGTTATGCCAAAATTTATCCCATACAGACATGGAGTTCGACAACATAGGGACAAGAATGGAGGGTCTATTCCTACCAGGTTGCCATTTAAGGTAATTTATGTGAATTTTGTTAGTCACCGTCCTCTCAATAGCCAATCATTGCAGTTTCACCCCCTGGGAATATACTACTGATAATTGAGCTACCTGGGCTGCTTGATAGTACAGCATAAGGTGTGGTAGGCCAAGGCCACCCTTCGTCTTGTGAGCAAAAAAGTATTTTTTTAGAACTTCTAACGCTTACTATGCCACACAAAATGAATAAGCTTGGATTGTTATCTCACCAGGTTAGATCTCACTAGTGCTAAGAAATAAAAATAGTACAATTGGCGTGGCAGAAGTGTCAGCTTTACAGAGTAAATTTTGCCCAACCATGACATCCACCCACCCAGATCCTCCTCCAATGTTTTATAGAGAGGTGGATAATTCATCCTATATAAAGTTTCCAATGAGGGCATTAAACGGACCCCTAGATAGGGGATAAAATCTGATTTCCAATGGAATGGGAACGCAGCTTGGACATGAGACACCAGGTCCAGAGGGAGATTAGCATTCATTGCTACAGATTTGCTATCATTAACCCGCAATCCCGAAATCCCCCCAAACTGATGCAATAGTCAAAGTACATTAGGTAGGGAGATCAAGGGCACATTAATTAGTTTGATTCCTGCTTTGCACACCTTGAATGTTCGGGTGGGATCGGTTTGTATCTCAATTGTCAAAGTTTCTATGGCTATAGCAAAAAATAGGATTTTTTGTACTCACCGTAAAAAACTTTTCTTTGTCGTCCATGGACGGACACAGCCTTCAAAGTCTTGACATATGGGTTCCTGTTCATAGAAAAGGACTAGGCACAACATGTTAGATATTTAAACACAGGTTACTTTTACAGCGTTGAACAGCCCTGCCCAGGGGGCGGTCCCTCCGGAACATAACACTCCTCCCTGCAGCATGCAGCCTCAGTTCGTAACAAGCAATACAAACCTAAAAAGGAGGGGTGGGTGCTGTGTCCGTTCATGGATGACAGAGACAAGGATTTTACGGTGAGTACAAAAAATAACTATTTTCTCTTATCATCCATGGATGGACACAGCCTTCAAAGTCTTAACATATGGGACGTCCCCACGCAGTGTAAAAAAACGAGGGGTGAGAACAGTATCAGTAAAAACAATTTAACTTCACCCCAAAATAAGCAGAGCTCCTCAACGGAGGAGTTGCAATTTCCTGGAAACCCCAGGAAGCACCAATTGACCTGGTTGAATGTGCCTGCCCCCTAAGAGCATAGGCCTGCCTGATCCACCGAGAAATGGTGGCCAACGAGACCGCCAGGCCCTTTTGTGGACCAGATATCGACACAAAAAGTGAGTCAGACCTCCGAAACCGAGCCATAGCGGACAGGTACACCCGTAAAGCACTTACCACGTCTAAAGTATGCAGCGTAACCTCCTTAGGATGCGCCGGTCGAGGACACAAGGATGGAAGTACAATGTCCTCGTTAAGGTGAAAGGCCGAAACCACCTTTGGAAGAAAGGAAGGTTGCGGGCGCAACACCGCCTTATACTTATGGAGTATGGCGACTTGCAAGACAAGGCCGCTAATTCAGAAACACTTTTGTGATAGTGTCAAGAGAGAAATCTCTCTGATGCTTTCAAAGGGAGGTTCCTGAAGAACCGAGAGCACCATATTCAGATACCTTGGAGGAAGAGGTGGTTTAAGAGGGGGAAGTATATGACACTCCCCCTGCACCAAGGTACCCACCAGAGAATGGGCCGCCAAAAGCCGCTGAAAGAACACAGCCAAAGCTGAAATCTGTCCCTTAATGGTGCTTAAGGCAAGTTTCTGATCTACTCCACGCTGTAAGAACAGCAGGACTCTGGAAACCGAATACGTTCGTGGACGCCACCCCATCTCCTCGCACAAAGAGATGTAGGCCTTCAAGGTGCGATGGTAGATCTTCCTGGAAGAAGACTTCCGTGCCCTCAGCATGGTTAAGATGACCAAGTCGTAAAGACCTCTGTCCCTTAGTACCTGGCTTTCAATAGCCATGCCGTTAAAGCCAGCGACTGGATGAAGTATGGGACCCTGAGACAGAAGGTCCTCCCACATTGGCAGCCACCAGGGTGCATCCGCCACTAGGCGCACGAGATCGGCGTACCAAGGACGCCAGGGCCAATCTGGAGCGATTAGAATCATCAGGATTCGGCCTCCACTCTGCGGAGCAGCCGAGGAAGCAACTTCAATGGGGGAAAGGCATAAATTAGCCGATACTGACCCCACGGGGCCACTAACGCGTCTGACGCGTCTGCCCAGGGATCTCTGGACCTGGCCATGAACCTCTACACTTTGCTGTTGAGGCGAGAGGCCAGGAGATCCACGTCCGGTTTTCCCCACCTCCTGCAAAGGAGTTGAAACACCTCAGGATGCAATGCCCATTCCCCCTGGTCCAGTGTCTGGTGACTCAGGTAGTCCACCTGCCAGTTTTCTAGACCTGGAATGTAGATGGCCGATAGAGCCGCCGCGCTTCTTTCCTCCCCTTGTAGGATGTGAGCGACCTCGGATGGTTGACATAAGCCACCGCCATGGCATTGTCCGATTGAATCCTGATTGGGCGACCTTGCAGCCTCCTCGACCACGAGGAGAGGCATAGCCTGATCGCCCGAAGTTCCAGGACATTGATCGGCAGACTGGATTCCTGTAAAGTCCAGCGACCCTGGGCCGACTAGACCCCCAGACACCCTCCCAACCTGTGAGGCTGGCGTCCGTCGTAATCACCGTCCACAGGAAGGGAAGGAACGACTCTGAGAGAGAGACTCTGACTAGGTGGCTTATCTAAATGTGGCGATCCAGAGACAATGGAGATTTGTTCCATTTGGACAGGATTTCCTTCTGCAATATTTGCGTGTGGAACTGGGCATACGGTACTGCCTCGAAGGAGGCTACCATCAGACCCAGGACTCGCATGCAAAAACCATTTGCGGGATGCCAACAGCTTCACCACAGACTGAAGAGTCTGCAATTTTTCTAGGAGAAGAAAGACTCTCGCCTCCCCGGAGTCCAGAATTCCAGGTATTCCAAACGCTGAGTCGGTACCAGGACCGACTTCTGGATGTTTAAAAAATTCTTGGAGGGTCTGGCTGGCAATAGTCACATCTAATTCTGAGCCAGAAGCTGCTCTCAGAAGAAGATCGTCTAAGCCCTTGACGGAAAGCGGAGATGAAAGCTCAACAAGCAGAGATAGAAGCTCAACAGGCAGCTCAACAAGCAGAGGCAGATTCCCAAATAAGGATTCTGCAAATGGAAAGGGAGGAAGCAGCTGCCCTAGCAAGGCTGAGAGTCCTTGAACAAGTGATGGGAGAAAGCGTTAACTCCGACTGTTCCATCCCAGCGGAACTGTAAGACCCAGTTGAACGCACCAGTGAATATGTACTAAAGCATAATGTTTGCAATGATACAGAGTCATCTCCTGTACTTCCTACTAACAACACTGTTCTAACTCTCAACACAGAGACCTCTCGGCTCCAAATGCCTGAGACTCTTTAAGTCTACAACACAAGTGCATCTATGCCACAAACCACATCACCTCTAGCTGACAACAAGGTGACTTCCAGTGACAAGCTGCAGCTCAAGCCACAGCCAGCACAAGCCTTATTGATTTCAACACAGTCAAACGCTCTTGCAACATCATTTTATCCTAGTAAACGAACTTTCAAACCCCAGGGGTTCCACAAGCTACTTTGGCACCAAAGAGTGAGAGATCAGACTTGAATGACTTTGCCAGATATATGGTATGTCGTGAGCTCATTAACACTACCCTCTCAAGGTTTGAAGACTGTCCAGAGAGCTACAGGGCCTGGAGATCAACCTTCAAAGCTGCTATTGCTGATCTCAACCTTACTACCAAGGAGGAACTTGATTTGCTCATAAAGTGTCTGGGGCCAGAATCTGCAGATCGTGTTAAAAGACTGATAACAGTGCATGTTGACCACCCAGATGCAGGTCTTGTTGCTGCATGGGCAAGACTTGAGCAAGCCTATGGTAGCTTTGAAGCCATAGAGAACGCTCTATTCAAGAGACTGTAAAACTTCCCAAAAATAGAGAACAAAGACTATCGCAAAGCTCCAAGATATGAGTGACCTACTCATGGAGCTGGAGTTGGCAAAGACAGACCCACGTGTACCTGGACTAAGCTTCCTGGAGACTGCTCATGGTGTCAATCCGGTGGTGTCTAAACTGCCATACGGCCTGCAAGACAAATGGGCACAACAGGGCTCAAGGTACACAAGAGGGCCAGATTCAGAAAGATCAGTGGATCTTTCTGCTGGCGTAACGTATCGCATTTACGTTACACCGCCGCACGTCTTTCAGGCAAGTGCTGTATTCACAAAGCACTTGCCTGTAAATGTGCGGCGGCGTTACGTAAATCCCCCGGCGGAATTCAAATTCGGCAGGTAGGGGGCGTGTATCATTTAAATGATGCGCTTCCCCGTGCCGAACGAACTGCGAATGCGCCGGCCGCGACTGAATCCCAGTGCGCATGCTCCAAATGACGTTGGCAACTCGTCATGTTTTCGACGTGAACGTAAATTACGTCCATCTGTATTCGCAAACGACTTACGCAAACGACGTAAAAAATTCAAAACTCGGCGCGGGAACGACAGCCATACTTAACATTAGCTACCCCTCATATAGCAGGGGTAACTATAAGCCGGAAAAAGCCGAATGCAAACGACGTTTCTGAATCGGCGTAACTCCTCATTTGCATATTCCTTGCGTAATAATACGGAAGTGCCACCTAGCGGCTGGCCTGGAATTGCAGCCTAAGATCCGACGGTGTAAGTCACTTACACCTGTCGGATCTTAGGGAGATCAATGCCTAACCTGATTCTATGAATCAGGCGCATAGATACGACTGCAGGACTCAGAGATACGACGGCGTATCAGGAGATACGCAGGCGTATCTCTTTTCTGAACCCGACCCTATAACGTATCTTGAAACAGGGAAAAACGCATATGTGGAGTCCGTGTGCCGCGCACCCCGAAAATGCAGAAACAAAAATGGAAAGGTCCCCCAGTGGGGTTTTTTAGCGGCATGATGTTCTTGGTAAATAAAGGTAGTTAAATAATATTGAGGTTAAAATCTTTACTTGGTTTCAACATTATTTTACAATAAAATGTACAACATGGTTGGAGCATTTGTAAAAAAGTGTAGATAATGTACATATAATACACTCTGATTATACATAAATGAAGAAATAACAGTGGCAAAAATCAACAATACAATACATGTTACATCATAGTTCAATTGGTTTCCGTATGAGTACCCCGACGCGTTTCGACCTAAACTGTCACGGTCTTCTTCAGGGTAATTGTACTCTGATGGATATAATTAGAAAAATTATTAAAATTACATCCCTCTAACAAAAATGTGTAATATCTGCTGAGAGGATATTGTTGAAATTATATTTACCACTCAAGGATTAACCACTTAAGCCCCGGACCAATATGCAGCCTAAAGACCCAAGGTGTTTTTACAGTTCGGGACTGCGTCGCTTTAACAGACAATTGCGCGGTCGTGCGACGTGGCTCCCAAACAAAATTGGCGTCCTTTTTTCCCCACAAATAGAGCTTTCTTTTGGTGGTATTTGATCACATCTGCGGTTTTTAGTTTTTGCGCTATAAACAAAAATAGAGCGACAATTTTGAAAAAAAAGCAATATTTTTTACTTTTTGCTGTAATAAATATCCCCCAAAAACATATATAAAAACATTTTTTTTCCTCAGTTTAGGCCGATACGTATTCTTCTACCTATTTTTAGTAAAAAAAATCGCAATAAGCGTTTATCGATTGGTTTGCGCAAAATTTATAGTGTTTACAAAATAGGGGATAGTTTTATTGCATTTTTATTTTTTATTTTTTTTTTACTACTAATGGCGGCGATCAGCAATTTTTTTCGTGACTGCGACATTATGGCGGACACTTCGGACAATTTTGACACATTTTTGGGACCATTGTCATTTTCACAGCAAAAAATGCATTTAAATTGCATTCTTTATTGTGAAAATGACAGTTGCAGTTTGGGAGTTAACCACAGGGGGCGCTGTAGGAGTTAGGGTGCACCTAGTATGTGTTTACAACTGTTTGGGGGTGTGGCTGTAGGAATGACGTCATCGATCGTGTCTTCCCTATAAAGGGAATGACGCGATCGATGCGCCGCCATAGTGAAGGACGGGGAAGCCGTGTTTACACACGGCTCTCCTCGTTCTTCAGCTCCGGGGAGCGATCGCGACGGAGCGGCTATAAACAAATAGCCGCGCCGTCGTCCCGGATCGCTCCCCGAGCGGACCCGACCACCGCATGTAGCGGGGGGGGTCCCGATCGGACCCCCCACCCGCTAATAGGCGAGGACGTACCCATACGCCCATGTGCCTGTACGTGCCATATTGTGGACGTATATGTACATGCGGTGGTCCTTAAGTGGTTAATGAAATAACATGTAATCAGAGATGGTTGCTGAGAAGTAAAAATGATCCGAAGACCCCCATAACAAGAGAACCCCCGTTCCGCCTGACGGGAACCCACCAAACAAGGCTTACAAGGAGTCGCAAGTGTGGACCATAGGGGGGAGGAGACGACCAGAAGACACCTGTATTTATTGAATATTTAGTTTAATTTAATATGAGTAATAATGTGAGTACTAATAGTGTTACATAAGCATAGATAACATCCATTGGGCTATGACCCCGACCACATGTAATGATCTAATAGGATTATAAACATGGGCATATGTATTAGAATGGAATATGTTACTAAATCTTAATACATCAATGCTGGTATTGCAAAGGTGTGGATGGAAGTATACCAAAACCAAAGGTTTTGTACTGGTAAAATGAACATCATACTGGTATCAGTGTGATGAAATGGGATGTGTAAAGTGTGAGTTAGTAGGATGAGTGAACACTTGAGCAAAATAAAAAAGTTTATGTGATGAAAGTTAATGAAGGGGGGGGGGGGGAGGGGATTTTTCTCAATCCCCCTTTTTATTTTTTTTTCACCTTAACTTTTATCACATAAACTTTTTTATTTTGCTCAAGTGTTCACTCATCCTACTCACTCACACTTTACACATCCCGTTGCATCACACTGATACCAGTATGATGTTCATTTTACCAGTACAAAACCTTTGGTTTTGGTATACTTCCATCCACACCTTTGCAATACCAGCATTGATGTATTAAGATTTAGTAACATATTCCATTCTAATACTTACCTCCTACATATGCCCATGTTTATGATCCTATTAGATCATTACATGTGGTCAGGGTCATAGCCCAATGGATGTTATCTATGCTTATGTAACACTATTAGTACTCACATTATTACTCATATTAAATTAAACTAAATATTCAATTAATACAGGTGTCTTCTGGTCGTCTCCTCCCCCCTATGGTCCACACTTGCGACTCCTTGTAAGCCTTGTTTGGTGAGTTCCCGTCAGGCGGAATGGGGGTTCTCTTGTTATGGGGGTCTTCGGATCATTTTTACTTCTCAGCAACCATCTCTGATTACATGTTATTTCATTAATCCTTGAGTGGTAAATATAATTTCAACAATATCCTCTCAGCAGATATTACACATTTTTGTTAGAGGGATGTAATTTTTCTAATTTTTCTAACTATATCCATCAGAGTACAATTCCCCTGAAGAAGACTGTGACAGTTTAGGTCGAAACACGTCGGGGTACTCATACGGAAACCAATTGAACTATGCTGTAACATGTATTGTATTGTTGTTGATTTTTGCCACTGTTATTTCTTTATTCATGTATAATCAGAGTGTATTATATGTACATTATCTACACTTTTTTTTACAAATGCTCCAACCATGTTGTACATTTTATTGTAAAATAATGTTGAACCAAGTAAAGATTTTAACCTCAATATTATTTAACTACCTTTATTTACCAAGAACACTATAGCGTATCTTTTCCTCCATTCGCATATTTTTGCAGGTTCATCAGTGATCAAGCCTGAACGAAAACGATCCCAGCTTCAGCTTCAGTGAACCCAACTTGCCCGCTTCATCATCATCATCTTCATCAAGGTATGATAACAGCAGCTAAATGTAGAGACTTTAATAGAGTAATATCTGTTAAAAGGATAGACATCACACCACCTGTATCCTCTCTTCACCAGAGCGATTCGGGTGACAGAGATAAAGACCCTAATCGTCAGTGACCTATTTACAAGAAGCCTCACTCCCTAAAGAAATATCGTGGGCTTAGGGCAAAGATGTTACAAGAGCGCAGGGAAATTATTCAGAAACTTGGAATATGCTACAGGTGCTGTGCTTGTTATGGACATTTTGCTAAAGACTGTAAAGTTGTCATCAAGTGCACAGAATGCAGTAGCAACAGACATGTTACAGCCATGCATCCGGGTCCACCCTCAGACAATTCACAGCAGCCTCCTACCTCCAGCCCTGCCTCAAATCATGGTGTGGAGCAACAAAGTCATGCCACAGCTAATGTTTCCTCTTCATGCACAGAAGTCTGTGAAGAAGGCTTAGATCACAAATGCTTTGCTAAGATATGCCTAGTCAAGATATACCCAAAGGGTCAACCTGAGGAAGCTATTGGGTTGTATGCCATAATAGATGAACAGAGCAACAGATCCCTGGTTAAGCCTAAATTCTTTGAGATCTTTGGTATAGATGGACATACATCACCGTATACTCTCAGAACCTGTTGTGGTCTTGAAGAGACCTTCGGCAGAAGGGCCAATGGGTTCATGGTTTCTCATATCAGTAAGGGAGAGGGCATACCCCTACCAAAATTAGTTGAGTGTGACCAGATACCAGATGATAGGGAAATTCCTACTCCAGAGGCTGCATATCACCATCCTCACTTAAAGTGGATGTAAACCCCCAATTTTTTTTTTTATGTCACAATGTAGAGAATCAGATTTCCTATCATCTGTGCCAGTCTTGCCACACATAGTTAATTCAGCTTTGAGCAATCCACTTTTATGTTCAGTGAAAATTAACAGACTTCCAGATAAAAACCTGTCTAAATAAAAAGTCCTTTCTGTCCCCTTGCTTCGAGTGACAGGGTTTTTTTCATATCTCGTGCACTAGCTTGGACACATGCACATTCCTGGATGTTTATCATAATATGGGGGGTGATCCACAGTTCATTGTGACAGGTATGTCACTCGAAGCAAGGGGACGGAAAGGACTTTTTATTTAGACAGGTTTTTATCTGGAAGTCTGTTAATTTTCACTGAACAATAAGGCTTCGTACAGGTGACCGGATCTATCCGCTGGGATTGATCCGATGATCAGTTCCAGCAGATAGATCCGGTCGTCTGTACGTCCGAGTGGACATTTCCCGGTGGATAAAAATCCAGCCGACGGATTCCCAGCGGATAAAAATTTTGTAGCATGCTACAAAATCTATCCGCTGGAATCCAGTCCAGCGGACTGATCCGGTCGTCTGTACAGACTCACCGGATCAGTCCGTCCGCTCCCCTCCCTCGCATGCGTCGTAATGATTTGACGCATGCGTGGAAGTATTTACCTTCCAGCGTCGCGCACGTCGCGGCGTCATCGTCGCGGCGACGGCGCGACACGTCACCGAAGATGTTTTCCGTGCGGATTTCGATCTGATGGTGTGTACAGCCATCAGATCCAAATCCGCCAGAGGATTTATCCGCTGGAAACGGTCCGGCGGACCGTTTCCAGCGGATATCCTCTCGTGTGTACGGGGCCTAAGAGGATTGCTCAGAGCTGGATTATCTCTGTGTGGCAAGACTGGGCACAGATGATAGGAAATCTTATTCTCTACATTGTGACATCTAAAAAAAAAATTTTTTGGGTTTACATCCACTATAAGGCATCTTGTTAATGAGATTCCTGCAATGGACATGAATGCTGAAATCCTGGTCTTGCTAGGAAGAGACATTCTCAGAGTACATAAAGTATGCAAGCAGTGCAATGGACCTGATAATGCGCCTTACGCATCAAAAACTTGATCTAGGCTGTGTGATCGTGGGTGACATGTGCTTGGATAGAATGCGTACGTCATCCGAGATCCACTCCTTCAAAACTTACATGTTAGGAAATAGATGTGTATCCCACTTTAAACAGTGCCCTCGCCATTAAGAAGTAAAAGAGAAGCCTCTTCACATCATCTAACCTTTGTGACGACAACCTAGGTACCACAGTGTTTTGTACTACAAGCGATGACAACAAAATAGCCTTGTCAGCTGAAGACAGAGAGTTCAACAAAATAATGGACAAATAATTTTTCCAGGATGAGTCTAAATCCCTGTACACATGATCGAATATCTGATGGAATCTAATCCGCGGTGACATAAAACACTACGACGTGCTGAGAAAAATTAAGTTCAATGCTTCCGAGCATGTGTCGACTTGATTCTGAGCATGCGTAGATTTTTGACCGATGGACTTCCACACAGACCGTTTTTTTCTATAGTTTTTTTATCCATATGAAAATTTTAAAACACGTTCTATTTTTTTTCACTGATGGAAAACAAAGAGTTATTGTTCTTTTTATGTCTTTCAGGTCTTCAAGACATCAAAGCAAATTACACTGTTTGTTATTTACAGTTGCATAACTACCGTTCTGATGTATATAGTGACATGTACCATGCTAAACAGGGAGTCTGCCGCCCCAATGGGGCATAGAATTTATATACCGCGTTCCCTGAAAATAAGACCTATCGCTATTTTCCAGGAGGGCTGCAATATAAGCCCTACCCCGGAAATAAGCCCTAGTTCGGGGAAATTGTGTTCTTTTCGAGGAAACATGGTATAATCCTATTAAGGCAGTGTGTGTGTGTGTGTGTGTGTGTGTGTGAGACGGGGATCTGTCTGTTTACATTGACAGATCACCGTTCTGTCTCTGTGAGGAGCGATCGCGGGTGGCCGGCAGACACTGTGACCGCCGACCATGAAAATAGCCATAATAAGGTATGTAGAGCCAAAAAAAAAAGGGCATACTGTACATGTTGGAAGTATAAAGAATATGATCTTATGTACATGTTATTTGGGTGAACCTCCGCTTTAACACTTTTATTGTATTGCTCCAACAATAACAGAGTTCTTTTTGGGACTATTTTTTTTTCACATAGTTAATCCAGCTTTGAGCAATCCACTTTTATGTTCAGTGAAAATTAACAGACTTCCAGATAAAAACCTGTCTAAATAAAAAGTCCTTTCTGTCCCCTTGCTTCGAGTGACAGTGTCCCCTTGCTACGCCGTTTACGTAAGGCTTACATCCGGCGTAACGTTACTCCTGCTATATGAGGCGCAGCCAATGTTAAGGTATGGACGTCGGAACAGCCGTCAAAATTTACGTTGTTTACGTAAGTGGTACGTGAATGGGGCTGTGCCTAGGTTACGTTCACGTCGAAAGCATTGAGCCAACGTATCTTAGGGAGTATATGCGCATGCGCCGTTCGTTCGTAAAAACATTTACATGGGGTCACGGCTAATTTGTATACAACACGCCCACTACCTTCCACATTTAAATTAGGCGGGCTTACGCCTGCCTATTTCCACTACGCTGGCGCAACATACGGTGCCGGATCTTTGAGAATACGGCTCTGGGCACCCTATTTTACGTCGGCACAGCGCATATGAGATGCACTACGCCGGCCAAAAGGTACGCCGCTGTACCTGAATCTAGTCCTATGTGTTTAGTTAGGGAAAAAAGGAAAACAATATATAATGCTAAAGTTTAAAAAAATGCAAATTGTTTACTATTTTGGGCCAGTTTCCTATGATAACAAAAAAAAAAAGGAGATATTTATTACTTTTATCACTAAATTTAGGCGGTTGAGAAACATTGATTTACACTATGATGAAAAGAACAAAGGCACCGAGAGACCGCATGTGTGCACAACCTAATTTTGTGTTCAGTTATGAGATTATAGGAAACAAAATGTATTCACACACAAAGGGACTAGTGTACATATTCATGAAACTCCATAATGAGGCCTTCGGCACAAACAGCAGTTTTGGCGTAGTGTAGTACTGAAGGGGTTAATGAAGGCCAAGGAATGTCAGAGTTGAGCCGGAGGTGTCGGCTGGTCACCTGTGAGGGATTAGCCGGGCCTGCAGACAGTTGTTGTTTGAGAACTGTCTGAGGCCACAGAGGGGGGATACTTTAGCATTGAGAGAAGGAATGGGCAAAGAATGCCCCCACCAGGGACCTTCCTGTCCTGCCGAGATTATTATATGAGTGTCAGATGTGTCTGAAAGGCCTGCTCTGACCCACAGGTCCTGTCTGCAGAGAGACTAAATCCACTCAGTTTGAACCCCAGCCTACAAGATAGTGATAAGAAAATACCTTGATTTATAAGTCGCATTAACAACAATCATCATGTTCATTACACAAACTATTGTCTAATCATTTTTCTGTGTAACACTTACGTGTATTTTGTTATTTTATGAATAAGAGATTTATAGTTTCTATAGCAGGATATTCATTGTAACCATACCTGTTGCAGATTTTAAAAAGGAAAAAGGCTGTTTTTGATTTTCAATAGAGCTATTTCTTCGGTAATGTTTTTATATATCCATTCAACTGCCTGTGACCCCAGCCAGTGAGGGTGATGGCTTGGCAAGTTTAACCCAGAGGTCAAGTTAAATGAAGTAGTATCTTAACCTGTCATTACATTCTGTCTCACCGATGAGCCTAAAATGTAGCGTATATTACTTTTGTTGCTTAGGCATCATGCATACTAGACGTTATAAAAAAACAACAGTAGCGTTAGCTGTAGAAAGCTGTAGCTTTTTTTTTTAGCTTTTTTTAACAGTTATGCCGCGTACACACGGTCGTTTTTCGGCATGAAAAAAAATGATTTTTTTTCATCATGGAAAAAAAAACGAAGTTTTTCCAACTTCATTATTAAAAACGACGTTGCCCACACACCATCGTTTTGGAAAAATTATGAACAAAGCGCGGTGACGTACAACACGTACGATGGAACTCTGAAGGGGAAGTTTTATTCGCCTTTGGGCTTCTTTTAGCTGATTCCTTGTTAGCAAAAGACGATTTGCGCTTTTTTGTCTGTTACAGCGTGATGAATGTGCTTACTCCATTATGAACGGTAGTTTTACCTGAACGAGCGCTCCCGTCTCATAACTTGCTTCTGGGCATGGGCAGGTTTAAAACGTTGTTTTTGCCCACACACGATCATTTTTTACATCACGAAAAACGACATTTTGAAAAAAATGCAGCATATTCGAGAAAAAAAAAATTGTCGTTTTTCAGAAGCCGAAAAACGATGTGAAGCCCACACACGATCATTTTAAATGACATTTTAAAAAATGTCTTTTTTTTTTCATGCCGAAAAACGACCGTGTGTACGTGGCATTATACTCCCACAAAAGCTTTTTTCACAAAACACTGATAGACGCAGTATAGCCAAGTTTTTCAGTGTTTTTAAAGAGAAAGTAAACCCCCCCAAAAAAACAGGGGGGGGGGAAACCTGCAAGACAAAGGCATAATCGGCTAGTATGCATAGCATACTAGCTAATTATGTATTACTTACCTTAGAACGAAGCCCCCGCAGCGGTCCACGTCTCCCCCTCCGGCCGCCGACATGTTGTCCCGGAGTGACTTACGGGTATCGGCGCTCTGGTGCTGTGAAACGGCACGGAGATATTTCCACTACCTATAGGTAAGGCTTATTCTAGGCTTACCTATAGGTAGAAGTCCAAAAAGTGGGTTTACAACCACTTTAAGCTTTTTTCAGAGTTACAGTTGAAAGACTCCTCTCAAAACCCACTGGTTCTGGGCTTTTTTCTAGACAGAAAAAAATCCTGCCAAAAACTGCTTGGACACATAGGTTGTTTATTGGGGAGTTTATTGGCTGCAGAAAAAAAAAAACACCTCAAGGCTAAGGCTTGGTTCACAGCTAAACCGGCCGCAGATTGCACAGGAACGCTGTGCATCCCCGATCTCCATTTCAGAGATGAATCAGGGCTGAATCTTTGCCTGAATTCAGCTCTGAAACAGAGCCAAAGACCCACAGCGTTTCTGTGCAGTACGCTCCGCAGCCGCCCCGGAGATCTGTGAACCGGCTCCATAGATAGCCGGTCACATTCTCCTGCTATGCGAATTGGATGCAGACAAATACCGCATCCAATTCGCATAGGTCTGAACCCAGCCTAAATCTTATGGATATGATTATAGTGAGAATTTTACATTAGCCATTTTTCTTTTCTTTCTCTCATGTTGATATTTTTGCTATGCAATGGTGGATTATAATTGTAGAGAAACATTACTGGGGAATGCCTGTGGAAATGATATACATAACAATTAGGGATGAGCTCCGGCATGTTCGCACAGTCCACTTGCAGAGCCCGCCAGGAAGTCTGCACTGCTCTGCGCTAACCATAGGCAGGGAGACATTTCCTGATCTCTGCAGCCGAGCATCGGGAAATGTCTCCCTGCCTGTGATTAGCGCAGCGCCGTGCAGACTTCCTGGCAGGCTCTGCACGTGGACTGTACGAACACGCCAGAGCTCATCCCTACTAACAATCAAAAACCTATGATTGTTTCAACAGATCGTCAATCAAAAAATAATTTAATTATAATGAGGCAGTATGGCTTGAAGTAGAACTATGGGCAAAATCAGATGGCTTTGTTTCTAGCACTTGGGGCTTGGTCAAGACAATATCTACATATTTTGCATGTTATCTCTGTGCTTGTGTGGGTTTCCACTGGGTAATTTTGTTTCCTTGCACACTCTAAAGACATGCTGACAGGTTAATTGGATCCTGACTAAGGCTGGCCATATACCGTGGAACCTCGGTTTAAGAGTAAATTGGTTTGAGAACGTTTTGATTTGTGAGCAACTTTTTTTTTAATTCTGACTCAGTTTGTGAGTGTTGACTTGCAAGACGAGCAAAAAGTCAAGCGAAATAGGCCTGCAGTACCTCATTTGGCCTGAGGTACGGGGCGCAGGAGCCCAGAAAAGCCGAACATTGGCCTGCAGTACCTAATTTGGCCTGAGGTACGAGGGCGCAGGAAACGAGCCGAAGTGTCCTCTGGCCTTTTCGATCCTTTTCGGCACTCTCTGGCGCCCCCCACCTCTGGCCGCATTCAGGAATTGCATCCCATTGAAGTCAATGCGGAACAAACTATTTTCGTTTCCATTAACTTCAATGGGAAAACTCGCTTTGATATGCGAGTACTTTGGATTACGAGCATTCTCCTGGAACGGATTATGCTCGTAATCCGAGGTTCAACTTTATACAATTTTCTTATTCAATTTTCCTTTAGATTTACCAAAACCATATAATATAAGGGCAAACCTAAACACTTTAAATTTTGTATACAATCAGACAGGCCCTTGTACTACATAGTTGAAGGAAAATCTAAAGGAAATTGAATAAGAAAATTGCATAATGTATGGCAAGCCTAAGGCCTCGCTCACATTAGATGTTTGAATCCGTGTCCCGTACAGTTCCATGCGGGTATACACAGGACACAGATGCATATGTCTTGTGTGCATGAGGCCTAAATTGGGCCCTAATATATGTGTGCATGTGTGTTACCACATTCTGTGCCCAGTTGAGCAATTGGGGACAGATTGAGGAAAGGCCTGGCAACTTACCGTGTAAAAAGTTTGCAAATAGATTTTACAGAAATGGCTTCCCAATGTAACAGACATGGGGCCCAAAGAGGCTGGCCCATAGAATCAAAAATTGCATATAGGATGCAGTCTATCATTAGCATTAACACAGAAAGTTTTCGTTTTTCTATGTCCCTAACAACGTTATTACCTGTGAGTGAATGGAGGAATCTGTTAGAATAGATAATTCCTCTTACGTCTAGGCTGAACATAAAAAATCTGTGTATTAGCAGCTTTAGAAAAATATGTACATTTATGGCTGTGGAGCAGTGTGAAACTCTGTGCAGGCAGCCTATGTTGGTAAATGGAGATGCAGCAGCTGTACCGATTCAATTGCACATCCAAGTTTGACAGGCATACAGAGATGGGTGCATGGCCTCGAACACACACTGTCCATCGACTAACACAGGCTCTCCGCACGCTTTTGCACACTGCTTCAAATGCATAAACAAATGGCTCTTGCATGCTGTAGGGCCTCTGAAACTGTGTAAATGACCCCCAAATGTGCTTTAGCCTAAGTTCACGCTGCTGCAGGATTGAAATTGTGCGAGTTAAAGTGGAGGTTCCATCAAAAAAACTATTTTGCTTTAAACTGTAGCTTACGACTAAAAAAGAAAAAAAAAAGAAATTTTTTTTTTTTGCTCATCTGGAAATGCCTGTTGCTTTGCGGTCCCATGAAATCTGCCTTTGAAACCACCTAGGATTCTGACATCATCTCCCTCTAATGCTCCTGGGAAATGTGTGTCATCATTTCCCAGGATGCAGTGCGCTGTCCAATTATCACTCCCCATCCAAGACTTCCAGGAAGTAAGTGCCTGTAGGCTTCACAATGCCCACAAGCAAAATGACAACGGTGTAGATATAGTTTTATAAACTATCTTTTTTGAATATCTATGCTGATCGGCGGCGGATTGTAAAATAGTAAGTGACCGGATTTATATTATAAAAACGCAGGATGAAATGACATACATTTAAAAAATGCTAATTGTGGTTGGAACTCCGCTTTAAGCTGAACTCGCACAATTTCATTTCCGCATGTCAGTCTGACTTCGGGGGCGATTTCAGAGACATCTGTGAGGGTTCCTGCACAGATGTCTATTTAAATTTCACCTGAAGTCACCAAAAGTAGTACAGAAACTACTTTTGGGATTTGATTCAGGACGGTGCCATTGCCAGCAATAGCCACCGATTTGGCATGTGATTTGACATATCAAATCGCATGCCAAATCGCATCAGTGTAGGCTTAAAGTCCAATTGAACCTTTAGTTAATATCCACTAAATACTGGAATGTGAATCAAAAAGAAAGCCGGGGAATGATAAAGCTGACTGGAGTTACGTAATCCATATTACCAAGGCAGATAGGCCTGTTTCAGTTCTCTATGCACCCCCTGTAGCGGTTTTTATTTCAGAATGAACGAGAAACAGGTGCAAATTGGTGCCTAATTATCAAAGGGTTCATGGCACTCTTCAGTATTAACAACTTTCACCAGATTGGACCTGGCATACTGAATGTGCCTGCAGATGGCTTACATGCCTCTCTCTACATGTGCAGTGAACACTCCACATGGGCAGAGCCTGCATATAGGCAGGGAAAGCTTCTTTCTCTGCCTGTGTGGCTGGAGTAAAGAAAGCCTGAGCTGAGTTTTCCTGTGCTATATACTATGTCACAAAGCCCTGTTGAGTGGGAGAGGAACCCTTGTTTTTCTTTGCTGCAGTTGGGCACTACTTAGGCCCCTTTCACACGGGGTGGGTCCACTCAGCGGACTCCACCAGCTTAGCAGGAGATCGCTCTGCAGAGCCCTGCTGATCTCTATGGGGAGATTGGACGAAAACAGACAGCATGTCCGTTCTCATCAGATCTAATCCGATCCAATCTGCCAAGACGGATGGCAGACGTATCGCCATATGTCTGTCTTGAACGGATCGGATGGCAACCGAGTGTGAGCGGACACATATCCGTTGACATCAGCATGCCCATAGGAGTCAATTGATGGCCCGCTCAGAGCCCCACTGATCTCTATGGGGAGATAGAACGAAAACGGACAGCATGTCCGTTCTCATCAGATCTCATCCCATCCAATCCGCCAAGACGGATGGCAGACGTATCGCCATACGTCTGTCTTGAACAGATCGGAGGGCAACTGGGTGTCAGCGGACACATCTCCGCTGACATCCGCCTGCCCAAAAAAAACATATCAGAGGTACAGCCAGACAGATACATAGATAAGTCTGCAGGACTGTGGTATTACACTTACGATCTGCTGATCGTGGGGTGCAATGTTTTACAGGTCCATTACAAAAAATAAGTAAATGCATATTTTGTTTACATATGAATTTGTGTTTTTTGTAACGGTGAACTTATCCTTTAAGTAGTTGCTGTCATTTTACACCTATGCCATTTATTTCTGGATTCATGATGGTAGAACTGGGGGCTCATCTGCTGATATACTTGTTTGCTGTTAGACATAACTTTCACAATAGCAGCACTGTGTGCATTAGACAAAGGTGAGATGCTGCAAAAAAATAATTCTGCGCTATGACCATGGAAATATGTACGGACATGTCCACTGGCAATGTTAACTTCCTAGTGGATGGTCAGGGGGGCGTAAAAACGCAGATCAACTGTGTTCACAACTCCACGTGCCCGCGCCCGCCAGGAAGCTGACACTCCACAGCGCAGCGCTAATCACACGTAGTGAGACATTTCCCGATCTGTGCAGCCACGGATCGGGAAATGTCTCACTGCCTGTGATTAGCAGCGCTCGGGAGTGACGGCTTCCTGGCGGGTGCGGGTACGTGGAGCTGTGAACACGCCTAAGCTCATCCTTAATGAGAGCAAGGCCTAAATGATCAATTTCACTTTTTCTCATCTAACCACAGTAAACTGGTTGTTACTTTATTGACTAGGCTGATGAGCTTTAGATCCCTTTCACACAGGGGTGGTTTTCAGGTGCTTTAGCGCTGGAAATAGCCTCTGTTAAGCACCTGAAAACCGCCTCCCATTAATTCCAGTGTCACTTTTCACACTGAGGCAGTGCTCTTGCGGTACGGGAAAAAAGTCCTGCAAGCAGCATCTTTGGGGAGGGTTGGGAGCGCTGTATACAGCGCTCCGAAAAAACACCCCTACCCATTGGAATGAATGGGCAGTGCTTTCATGTGCTGAAAAACTGGAGTTTTTAACCCCTTTTTTGGGGTCACCAAAAAGTGACACAAAAGCACCGCTTTACCCCCTTCCTTACCGGGCCATTATAAAATGACGCCGGCAGGACACTTCCTCCCTCTAGGTGAACGTCATATAACGTCTTTTCTTCCCAGCAATCTAGGGCACGCGCCCGCGGCACCGCTCTTGACTCGGTGCGCGTGCCAGGCGGCCGCAATGTCGGCGGGGCACCCGCGATTTCCAGCGATCACGGCAGGAGTGTGTAAGGAAACGCACAGATCCACCTCCTGTCAGAAGTGAGGAGACCGATGTGTTTTCCCAGTACAGAGGAACACACATCGGTCTCCTTCCCTTGTGAGTCCTCCTTCCCCTACAGCAGTGTTTCTCAATTCCAGTCCTCAGGCCCCCCCAACAGGTCAGGTTTTCAGGATTTCCCTCAGATGAAAAGGCTGTGGTGATTACTAAGGCAGTGAAACTGATCAAATCACCTGTGCAAAATAATGGAAATCCTGAAAACCTGACCTGTTGGGGGGGCCTGAGGACTGGAATTGAGAAACACTGCCCTACAGTAAGAATCACTTCCAGGGAACATATTAATCCCTTCAGTGCCCCCTAATGTTAACCCCTTTCCTGCCAGTCACATTTACACAGTAATCAGTGCAGTTTTATAACACTAATCACTGTATAAATGTGAATGGTCCCAAAAACGTGTCAAAGGTGTCCGATATTTTACGCCACAATGTCACGGTCACAATAAAAATCGCAGATCGCTTTCCCTGTTAGAAAAAATCGCAGATCGCCGCCATTACTAGTAAAAAAAAATAATAAATAAAAATGCCATAAATCTATCCCCTATTTTGTAGACGCTATGGGCCAGATTCTTAAAGATTTACGATGGCGTATCAGTAGATACGCTGTCGTAAGTCCGAATTTGCGCCGGCGTATATTTAAGAGTATTCTGGAAACCAGATACGCTTACATTTAGCCAAAATACGAGCGGCGTAAGTCTCCTACGCCGTCGTATCTTGGGTGCATATTTACGCTAGCCGCTAGGTGGCGCTTCGGTTGATTTCTGCGTCTAATATGCAAATGAGCTAGATATGCCGATTCACGAATGTACGTGCGCCTGTCGCATTTAGTTACGCCGTTTATGTAAGACATACGCCAGCGTAAAGATAAAGCAGGTCTCTAGGTGGCGCAGCCCATGCAAAGTATGGACGTCGGAACAAGCGTATCTTTTTACGTTGTTTGCATAAGTCGTACGCGAATAGGGCTGTGCGTAAGTTACGTTCACGTCGTAGGCAGTGTTCGACGTATCTTAGGCATTCTATCCGATGCATGCGCACTAGGATACGTCCACGGACGGCGCATGCCCCGTTCGTTCAAAACGTCAATCACGTCGGGTCACGATTCATTAGCATAAAACACGCCCACCCCTTCACAATTTGAATTAGGCACGCTTACGCCGGCACATTTACGCTACGCCGCCGTAACTTAGGACCCAAGTGCTTTGTGAATACAGCACTTGCCTCTCTAAGTTGCGGCGGCGTAGCGTAAATACGATACGCTACGCCCGCCCACACTTGCGCCGCCCTACATGAATCTAGGCCTATAACTTTTGCGCAAATCAATCAATATACACTTATTGCGATTTTTGTTTTTACCAAAAATAGGGTAGAAGAATACATATCCGTCTAAACTGAGGAAAATTATTATTATTATAATTTTTTTTAATTGTGATATTTATTTAATCAAAAGTAAAAAATATTGTGTTTTTTTCAAAAAATTTACGCTATTCTTTTGTTTATAGTGCAAAAAATTAAAACCGCAGAGGTGATCAAATACCACCAAACGAAAGCTCTATTTGTGGGGGGAAAAAAACAATAACGATTTCATTTGGGTACAGTGTTGCATGACCGCGCAATTGTCATTCAAAGTGCAACAGCGCTGAAAACTAAAAATTGGTCTGGGCAGGAAGGGGGTGAAAATGCCCTGTATGAAAGTGGTTAAACAGTGGTAAAGCGTCGCTGAAACAAGAGGTGCTTTAGCACTTGCCTGGCCACGGCCCCAGCGTGAAATGGGTCTAAGGCCTCATACACACGATAGGTTAAACAGAGGACAACGGTCTGATGGACCGTTTTCATCGGTCAAAACCGATCGTGTGTGGGCCCCATAGGTTATTTAACCATCGGTTAAAAAAAAGCCAACTTGCTTTAAATTTAACCGATGGATTCCTAACCGATGGGAAAAAAACGATCGTTAGTAGGCACAACCATTGGTTAAAAATCCACGCATGCTGAGAATCAAGTCAACGTATGCTTGGAAGCATTGAACTTCATTTTTTTCAGCACGTCGTTGTGTTTTACGTCACCGCGTTCTGACACGATCGTTTTTTTAACCGATGTTGTGTAGGCACGATGGACCATCAGCCAGCTTTATCGGTCCATCGGTCCGTTCTCATCGAATGGACTGATCGTGTGTACGAGGCTTTAGAAAGACCACTCCAGCATGAGCTTTGTGACAAAATATTTTATTGTCATTTAAAACAGTGGGGTGGATTCAGGTAGGGGCGCGCAAAACTGCGGCGGCGTAACGTATGACATTTACGTTACGTGGCCGCAAGTTTTACGGGCAAGTGCTTGATTCACAAAGCACTTGCCTGTAAAGTTGCGGCGGCGTAGTGTAAAAGGGGCCGGCGTAAGCGCGCGTAATTCAAATGATCCCGTAGGGGGAGTGGATCATTAAAATTAGGCGCGTTCCCGCGCCGAACGTACTGCGCATGCGCCGTCCCTAAAATTTCCCGACGTGCATTGCGGTAATTGACGTTGCAAGGACGTCATTGGTATCGACGTGAACGTAAATGGCGTCCAGCGCCATTCACGGACGACTTACGCAAACGACGTAAAAATTTCAAATCGCGACGCGGGAATGACGTCCATACTTAACATTGGCTGCGCCTCCTAATAGCAGGAGCAGCCTTACGACGAAAACGACGTACGCAAACGACGTAAAAAACTACCGCCGGGCGCGCGTACGTTCGTGAATCGGCGTAAGTATGTAATTTGCATACTCTATGCTGACATCTATGGGAGCGCCACCTAGCGGGCAGCGTCAGAATGCACCCTAAGATACGACGGCGTAAGAGACTTATGCCAGTCATATCTTAGGCTAAAGTCGGCGTATCGAGCTTTCTGAATACAGAAAGTAGATACGCCGACGCTACTTAGCAATTACGCGGCGTATCTATGGATAAGCCGGCGTAATTGCTCTCTGAATCTACCCCACTATTTTTTGGTCCTTCTCCCCTGAGAAGGTGTCTTTTTCTGCCCACAGCCATAAGACCATGCATGGGTTGAACAAAGCCCAGTATGAGAGTAACTGAATAGTTATTAGACGGTAAAATGTAAATGTCGTCTTTAGTTAATGAAGGTTTTTTGCAGGTCACTGAGTTGGAGTGGGTTGTTTAAAATCACGGTTTGTGTTTTTTTTTACTCATTTGGAAGGTTGAACAGTTATCTATAGATAAAAGAAGCTCTTCAACAGTTGCATTTTTCAGTGATGGACAGAAGGAAAATAAAGAGAATGAACTTGGAAGAAAAACAGAGGAACACCTGTGGAAATGTGATCCCCTAAAAGCAGCCCCCACCCCCTACAAGTCATAGCCAAGGGCAAGCTATAATTCATAGAAATATTTTGGTGTGGATTCCCCTCCTCCTGCTCTCTGGGCTGCATCTTATTTCAAAGGCAGACAAACAACACACTCTTCTGTGTGGCATCTCTAGCCCTAAATCTCCCTTTCTTCACATTCTTGTAACTTGACACGGCAGTCCTGTATCTGACCCCTGCATGGGGCTTGAGGGGGTACACAGTTTTCAAGGCCTATTGGGCTTTAACTCTCACCTTGCCATGTCATGGGTTTGCCACGTCAAACAAACGAGAAAGCCTTTATGAATGGAGTGAATCTTACAGGTTGAATTATGTCATTTATGGAAAACCTTTAAAAAACAATCGCAAACAGCGGAATTCTGTATTTCACTTATTCCCCCGTTCGGAATTTGTTAGGATGGATTCTCGCTCTTGAGTTACTTATCTAAATGTTTAGTATTTGCATGTTCATTAAATATATTTTGTTTTAGCTTGCTGCTTTTCTCTTCTCAATAGAAAATGCCAGTGAAGCCATTGCTTGCTAAAAGACATTTTAACTATTTTGTTAAGAAGACAGCAGCACAGTGTTAAGGCAGTTTGTAAGCGTCAATCAAAAATTAGCAAAATATCTCTTAGCATTTACTGGCAGGTGGTGCTTATCATTTGATAGCATTTACCTGTCTGTAGCATTTACTAGAAAGCTTTGCACAAAGTGAATAACAACATATTCTGACATTTGTGCAATATTTATGCCATTTTGTGCCATTTCATGCTATCAAATTATCCTGTGATTTTAAGTGATACTAAAAATAACACATGTTTTATACTTACCTTCTCTGTGTAGTGGTTTTGCACAGAGCAGCCCAGGTCCCCCGCTTCTCAGGTCCCTCTTCTGTGCTCTTCCCCCCTCTCTCCTGCCTACTGCCCCCCACAGCATGCTGCTTGTTATAGGGGCACACAGCTCCGTGTGTCCATTCAGACACTGAGCCACGGTTCAACCCCCTCCCTCCTGATTGTCTAACTGATTTTGGCTGAGACACAGCAGCGGCATCATTGGCTCCCGCTGCTGTCAATTAATCAGAGAGAGTCCTCGACAGCCAAGGCACCAGGGCCGCTGATAGGGGGCCTCCTGTAGGGGGCCCGGTCACACAGGGGGGCCCAAACAGCAGGGGGAATTTGTGCGGAGGGGCAATTACAGAAGGATGCCCTTTGCAGTTCTCTGCAGCAGCTGAAAGCCAGTTTCTCCCCCTCCTGCTGGCTTTCAGGTGCTGCAGGTAGAAACACAGACACAGGGCATGGTTCCTATAATTCAGTGTTCTCCAACCCCCGGGCCGCGGAACGGTACAGGTCCATGGATCAAACGGTACCGGGCCACCCGAGGAACTTTAAATAATTTCACTGTGGCGGTCGAGGCAGAGCATTGCGCCCTCCCTACCCCCGCCCATTGTGTGACAATAGCGAATGAAAATTCGCTATTGTTACACTGATCCTCCTCCTAGCCAATCAGGGAGCAGGGTCCTCCCGCTTCCTGATTGGCCGAAAGGCAAACCCCACGCCATTGGCCGAGGAGGAGGCGCCGCGGGAGGACTGAGGACTCGAGGTCGGAGACGCGGGGACTGAAGAGAAGCTGCCGTGAGGTAAGTGCACAGAGGAAGTGGGTGACAGTGGTGGGTGAAGGGAATCACAGTGTGTATTTCATGTCCCCTACCTAGTGGTTCTTGCTATAGTACAGGGTTTGCTCAGGCACACGGCCTGGGGTCACGTTATGCTAGGTCTTGCTAATAAGAAATACGGTGCAGCATGGCCTGATGGCCCAGCAACCTCCTGGCCTGATGGGGAGCACTGCTATAATTGATTCCTTGACAGCAATCCCCCTTCCTTTTCTGCCTGCTTCTGATCCCCCTATGTGCCCCCTGTCACTGTGACCCCCCCCCTCCCCCCTCCACAGCTACAGGCTTCACTGTCCTGTAAAAATAATAATAACAAACTATAAAAAAAATTATAATTAAATATTGTAATAAATAGTTTTTAAAAAATATAAAATAAAATAATTGCAAAATGTTCAACATTCATTTTTTTTTTATAAAATGTAAAAAACTATTGAAACATGGCTTATTCACAAAGGTTCTCTGTTATGTTTGTGTCCACTAGTAATAATTTTAGTGAAAATATCCCTGGGCCTGCCAGGTAGGCTGTACGTGGCCCCGGGATTTCTAACAGCAGCCCTGCAAGGCACTCATGCACATCGCTGGATAGAGATTGGGCACAGGTAAGTAGTAGGAGGGCTGCTACACAGAAGTTTTTTTTATCTTAATGCATACAATGTAATAAGATAAAAATCTTTATGCCTTTACAACAACTTTAAATGACAACGAAAAACTTTAAAGCTGATCTCCATGAATTATCTTTTTGAAAAATGACATCGGTCCAGCTTGGCTCGATGTAGATATCCATATCTAATTTCCAGAGGGGCTTGTGGATGCTGAAAATCACTGTAGTAGTGTGTGCTACATACATACAGTGATCTTCTGGACGCTGCTCAAGTGTCTTCCCTTTAGCACACTGAACACAGGGGGCTGCTTGTTGGCGCCATTTCAGAGAATGCCTTGTTTTTTGTTTTGTTTTTATGAATACTAGTCATTCCCTGTTTGGACAGGGTTAAGAGTGTGGTGTTATCTACCCCTCCTTTCCAACTCATACAAGGTGGCTAGGACAGTATCAAGAGTCTTCTAATGTGCCAGCCCTCTCTCTCTATAAAATATAAAAAAAAAGAAGAAACTGCACTATAAGTTGCCTACAAAAAGGAATACGCAACAATTCTGTGTGTAACACAATCACAGTAACCAGCAATATAACATAAATAGAATAGCCCTAAATACTCAAACAATTAATATAATGAGAAAATAATGTTCATAGGTGAATCCACATATGTTATGACAATAGAAAAACTTCTTAGTGTCGATGTCCACCATCCATCACCTTGTGCCGCAGTGCCTCCACCAAAAGATGTAGGAACTGCCTACCAGTTCCAGTCGACTTCTTGTTACAGGGGGTCAATCTACACCTGTGGCTTATAACCCAGCCCGGGCTTTTCTCCAGATTTCAGATCTCATCTGCACTACGATTGTCACTCTGTGAATTGGATAGGAGGTTTCACCAGGGCCGCCATCAGGAATTATGGGGCCCCTTACACAGCTTCAGGCATGGGCCCCCTGGAGCAGAGAACCGGGGGGGGGGGATGCTCTGCCACCTGAAATTGAGAAGTGGGGGGGGGGGGGCTGCTGCGAATTGAGAAGCGGGGGGGGGGGGGCCTCTACAAAAAAAAGAAAAATATATATAAAAAAAGGGGGGTAGCTATCCGGGGCCTTCTGGGCCCTTTAATAAAAAAAAATATATAGATTTTGTTTTTAAAAAGGAGGGTTGCCATCTGGGGCCCTAGGGACTTCTGGGCCATATATATATATATATATATATATATATATATACAAATTATTATTATTTTTTATAAAAATAAATTACAAAAAAAGGGGGGTTGCCATCTGGGACCTCTGGGCCCTTTAATAATAAAAAAAAGAAACCTCTGGGCCCTTTAGCAAAAAATAAATAAAAACAAATATATAAAAAATTAAATAAACATTTATAAAAAAAAGGAGAGTTTCCATCCAGGGCCCTGGGGGCCTCTGGGCCCTTTAAAAAAAAATATATAAACAAAAAAATAAAAATAAACATTTATAAAAAAATTAAAAAAGGGGGTTTGCCACATGGGGCCCTGGGGACCTCTGAGCCCTTTAATAATAATAATAATAATAATAATAATAAAAAAAAAATATATATATATATATATATATATATATATATATATATATATATATATATATATATATATATATATAAAGAAATAAAATATTACATTTTTTTATGTTTTTATAAAAAAAGGGAGTTTGCCATCTGGGCCCTTTAATAATAATAATAATAATAATAATAATAATAATAACAATAATATATATATATATATATATATATATATATATATATATATATATATATATATATATATATATATATATATATATATATACACACAAATAAAAGAAATAAAAAAATATATACATTTTTTTATATATATATAAAAAAAGGGGGTTGTCATTTATTAAAAAAAAAAAAAAAAAAAAGGGGGTTGCAATATGGGGCCCTGTGGGCCTCCGGGCCCCTGGGGACCTCCGAACCCCTAAAAAAAAAAAAAATGTATTTTTTTTTAAATGGGGTTGCCATCCGGGCCCCTGGGGACCTCTGGGCCCCTTACAGGTGTACTGCCTGTACCCCCCTGATGGCGGCCCTGGGTTTTACCCAAAAGACAAAAGCTCCATATAGAATAAAATCCTTGGTATGTTTATTACGGTAATAACAATGTTGCACTTACAACAATGGGCCAGATTCACATAGAGATACGACGGTGTATCTCCTGATACACCGTCGTATCTCTGAGTTGTGCCGGTCGTATCTATGCAACTGATTCATAGAATCAGTTACACATAGATATCCCTAAGATCCGACAGTTGTAACTGTGTTACACCGTCGGATCTTAGGCTGCAATTCCAGGACGGCCGCTAGGTGGCGCTTCCCTATCTTTTATGCGACGATTATGCTAATGAGCAGTTACGCCGATTCCGAAACGAACGACCGCCCGTCAAGGAGTCCTCAAAATAAATCTTCAGGCAAATGGCATCCAGTGACAAAAGAAAAGTGCAGTGCTAATCCAAAATTGCCTAAAATTACAAGTGATCCAAAAAAATCATATAAACAAAGTGAACATCATCAATGAACATCAGTGATCATAGAGTAAAACATAAACTCAGTAATCTTCATGCAACATAACTCCACGCAATAATTAAAAGTCCAAAAAGATGTTGCAAAAACAGTCAAAATCCAATGGTGCTCCTCGCTCCCACTCCACATCACCATGGTGAACAAACTAAAGGCATACCAGAGAGCATTGACTCCCTGCATTAGAGTAGTCAAAATACATCTGATGTTAAAAAAAAATCCACGGCTCACATGCACCTTATTGGTACCCGTCTCATCCAAATATACAGTGGAACCTCGGATTGCGAGTAACGCGGTTAACAAGTTTTTTGCAATACGAGCACGGTTTCTTAAAAAATCCTAACTCGTTTTGCGAGTGTTGACTTGCAAAACTAGCAGGATTCAAGCCAAAGTGGTGTGCAGTACCCTGTTTGGCCTGAGGTGGGGGGGGGGCGCCGGAGCCGAATGACGCAGATCGTAGTAGATTGGCGCTGTTCGGAAATACTAAGTTCCCGAGCCTTTCCAAGGTTTTCCTGAGGTCAGCCGAACTGTCCTCGGGCCTTTTCGGCTTTTTCCGAGGCTCTGCGGTGCCCCCTGCCTCTGGCCGCATGCGGTTCTACATGCCATTGAAGTCAATGCGGAAACAAATTATTTTTGTTTCCATTGACTTTAATGGTGAAACTCTCTTTGATATGCAAGTACTTTGGATTACGAGCATTCTCCTGGAATGGATTATGCTCGTAATCCGAAGTTCCACTGTGTATATATACACAGTATATATGGAAGAAATGAAGGGCCACATGCTCCTCCAGTAGTAATCCGAAGTTCCACTGTGTATATATACACAGTATATATGGAAGAAATGAAGGGCCACATGCTCCTCCAGTAGTGTGAAACCACAATTACATTTTTATTAAAGCTGAATTCCACTGAAAAAAAAAAATTCTGCAGCTGCTGACTTTTAATATTAGGACACTTACCTGTCCAGGGCATCCCGCAATGTCAGCACCCGAATCCAATCTGGCACCGCCAATCTGGCCTTACGGCTTCACTTCCTGGTTCCCTACTGCACATGCGCGAGTCATGATGCACGATTTCACTTGTCCCTCCTGTGTTTTAGGACCTGCATGTCTCCCAGAAGACAGCAGGGGGATGGAGGAGAGGCCGGACATGGCACAGATCACTGCGGATGCTGCGGCGATCTATCGCTGAATATGGGAGCAAATACCTGGATTACAAAGGTATCTACTCCCCCCTGAAAGGTGCCAAATGTGACACCGGAAGGTGGGAGGAATCAAAAAAGCGGAAGTTCCATTTTTGGGTGGAACTCTGCTATAAAATGCTGTTATAAACACTTGCATATAAGATGTAGTAGCATCACTGTAAGAAAAAACTTGACTTCAGGGACATCCTGCACTTCCAGTTGTGTGGTGACATCACAATGTACCGCTCCTTTCAATGCATTTTGTCACAACTTAAATTATTGGGAGCCTGGCATCCAGTATTGGACTTTTAGATCAGATGCATTTTATCAGAATCCAAAGAGATGATTTAATCAGCCTCAATAACAATACACATGGGGCATGAGTATCTTGAGCACCCCTTATGGTTTGCATTCTAGCAGTACCATGGGCTCAATGGTATACCAGGAGATCTCAGTATAGTCTCCTGATTCAGTGGACTTGTGGTTCCCTTCATCCAGATTACTAGTTCCATTTGGCAGGACCTCTTATGTGGACCACCAAGCTCTCATCGGGCAGGCCTGTCAACCCTGTAGACTAGATCATGGTTGCATTAGATGCCAGATTCCAGGGTTGGGGACCCATTGACGAGACTTAAGAGCTCAAGGGGCATGGAGAGCTCTAATTCCTTATTATTTTAACCTGTTGGAGCTAAGAGCAGCCAAGGAGGCTCTGAAGGCATCCCTGCAAGCCCTATAGGACCAGAGGTTCAAGTTATTGATGGACAACACAGTCTGTCTCATACATCTTAAAGTAAGGGGAAGAGGAGCCTCCAGCTTCTTCAAGTAACAACAGAAATCTTTGTGTTAGCCAAGAGGCATTTTCTGAATTTGTCTTCATCCTATCTTCCTGGGCCTCAGAGCACCCTAGTAGACCATTTGAACTGGAAATTCTTGAGCCACACAAAGTGGATGTTGAATCCTGAATATCTGAAGGAGGTTTTTGCCTTGTGGGGCATTCTAGATGTGGATCTCATGAGGACCCTGAACAAATGCCAAATACCACAGTTTTTTTTTATCAATTATTTTTTTGTCCACATACTCTGGCCCAGGATGCTCTCTCCCAGAAAAACATCTTCCTTTTCCCTTTAGCTGTTCTGAATCACAGGCAGCTCTTTGTTGAAGATCATGGGAAGAGGCGGTGTCGGCAATGCTGAATTCTCAGATCTGGCCAAAGAGGCCATGATTCTTCCTCCTGTGTCACTTGATACATCATTTATCCTCTGTAGCACTACCCCCGAAGGAGATGCTGGTTTGTTTTGGGCGGCATGTTACCTCTATTCTTTCGCCGTCTAGGGTATATGATGAGAGTTGAGAAAAGAGTTCAATGTCCACACTTTAGGCTTCTTTTTCTTTGCTTTATTTACCCAATGTGGTAAAAGGATAAAAGTAGTAGTTCAAGAGGTGGAAGGGTAATAGGTAGTAGGTTCAGGTGTAAAACTTTGTTTGGAAACATTCCTGCTTCCAGCAACGTAGCTTTCGTCGCCACTCTAGCCAGAGTGGGTATTGTGCACCTGGATAGGCCTCTCTCACTAGCCTAGCAGCCAGGGTGTCACACGGAAACTTTAGCAAAGTCTCTGCCACAGACCTTCCCAAAGGTGGAGATATATTCGGTCCAGAATCCTCTCAGCACAGGATTAAGCACCCGGATCGCTCTTGAATAAACTCTTGAACTGACAGGCGACCATCACTCGGCCTCTCAGTAATCGTGCATCCTTCGATGAAGTTGAAGGCCTCCTGAGATACCAGCCTCTTGCTCGGTGCTCTCCAAGATAGGTTCTTCATCGAGTGGCTTCCTCCCTCAGGACGGACAGCACAGGACCACTCTGCAAACGTAGACCCAGTCTGACTACCAGGCCTACATAGTAGATCACAACCCCAGACCAACGTGGTTCCGGAGCCAGAAACATGCACCCCCGGCCATGAGGGCCACACACCGGGGGTGGTGGGACGACAGGCCAGGTTTGGCAACTACGACCCCCGGGCTAATGATGTCTGCTCCTTTAAGTACTCTCCCCCAGCATGCTCAGCGGGGCGATCAACCCCCACTGATTGGCTGCCGAGGAAGTACACCCAATACACCCTGACCTGACTGCTGCCATCCTTGGCCTGGAGTGATAACAACAACCCAGACACCAATAGTGGTCACTCACAGTACAGCCATGGCTGGAACAGAGGCCCAAATTTAGAGAAAAACATGCAGTCAACTAACCCTCAGACTACCCCTTAAATTTAGAGTAGTGCTGGCCAGAAAGTAGCAGCCCGCTACATACTCCCCCCACTAAAATAGACACTGTCCCCAGTGTCAGAACTATGGCATCTCAAGCCTGAGGGCCCACCTGAACCCATTGAAATACTACAAGGACAGTAGAGAGGAAGAGAGAGAGAGAATAATAAAATATAACAAGTGTCATCACATCACAGTATTTGTACAATCCACATTAATATTCCTATCTATCTAGTCTGCCCCATTCTCCGACAGTCTTGATAGAAGATCAACTCAACCTAAAAAAACAAAACAAAGAGAAAACACACACAATCTCAAACTATCTACATTCCCTAAGGAAGAGTGAAGCTGCACCTTCTGCCACAAAGATGAAGCCTCCTTCCTCCCCAAGGAGCATTCAAAACCTAAGTGCTAGGCAAGTTATGAAAAGAGAGAGAAAAAAAAACGAAGTCTCTCCTGAAAGTTACGGAACACCGCCCTCTGATCAATGTCTCTGATCTGATTGCGCGCCACTATCTGCCAACAAAGATACATTCTTTTTTTTTTCTTGACCACAAAGTCCTCATGGGCCCTAATCTAAACTGACTAGGTTCTTATTCCCCCAGAGTCAAACACATCTCAGCAATTGCAAGGAAAAAGCATAGTTCCTGTGTGGACTTCTTCAAAAGGGAAAAAAAACACAAACCCAGCGAGTAAGTTCTGCCAGTTCTCCTTACAAGGAGAACCTGGGATCGGGCAAGGTAAAGGTTTTTCCCTGGTTATCAACAGTGGTGATCGAACAGATCCGGTCATCCTTTCCAGGCCTCTGAATGACCACCCGATCACTGTAAATGTGCTGCCCATAGCTCCAAGACTCCCGACAACCTTCAAAGCGGTGAGTTAGGATGAACGGCTTTGGCACTTTGAGGTAGTCCCAAATGGCTTCCTGATACCATTTTCACGGTTCTTCTTAATCTCCTTCATGGTGGCCTCAGGCACATAGGGGAACTCCCACCCAAGTGCTACCCTTTTCATTAAGATTTTTTGTAGACGGGCAAGTTTAGTGTCCCAGTCCTGGCATCACACAGGCCTAAGGAGACCTTTTCAAGGTAGGTGTCATGGTTGGAGGCACATTCTTCCCTCCGGTGATGACACCTTTGTCAAACACAACCTCCCAATTTGTTTGCGGTAGGGTTGTCCCGATACCACTTTTTTGAGACCGAGTATTTTTTTTCAAGTACTCGCCGATACCGATTACCGATACTTGTTTTTAATGTCATGTGACAGTTTTTTTTTTTTTTTTACAATATTTTTTTGTTTTGTTTTTTAGGGGGGGGGAGTGGATTGTCAGTGTGTTTTTTAAAAAAAAAATATTTACATTTTATTTTTATTTATTTAAAAAAAAAATTATTGCAATTTTTTTTTAAATCAGCACTGTTGGGGGTCTTTGGAGAGATATCAGGGGTCTTAACAGACCTCTGACATCTCCCCTTTAAGACAGAGAAAGGGACTAAGGACACGGATTCCCCAGTCCCTTTGTCAGCAGCCTCAGCTAAGAATGGAGAGAAGCTCCTCTCCATTCATAAACTGAACGGGGGGAGAGAGGACTGCACGGATGGGAGAGGACTGCACGGACGGGGGAAAAGACAGCACGGAACACAGGGAAAAGACAGCACAGAACACAGGGGAAAGACAGCACGGAACACGGGGAAAAGACAGCATGGAACACGGGGGAAAGACAGCACGGAGCACGGGGGAAAGACAGCACGGAGCATGGGGGAAAAAGAGCACGGAGCACGGGGGAAAGAGAGCACGGAGCACGGGGGAAAGAGAACACGGAGCACGGGGAAAGAGAGCACGGAGCACGGGGGAAAGAGAGCACGGAGCACGGGGGAAAGACAGCACGGAGCACGGGGGAAAGACAGCACGGAGCATGGGGGAAAGACAGCACGGAGCATGGGGGAAAGACAGCACGGGGGGAGAAGACTTGCAACTCCCCTGCCTGCCCAGGTATCGGGCGAGGCATCGGAGCATTTCCCCCAAGTTCAAGTACTCAGGGAAATGCTTGGTATCGGTACTGATACTAGTATCGGTATCGGGACATCCCTAGTTTGCGGGATATCCACCCATAGATCACTTCAAGCTGGCAACTTTTGCAGGTATAGCTATGTAAAACATAACAAAAAAAGTGCCTATACGGTTTAAAATCTAGTAATACACTGTCTCACGCTGCTCTGCACATGCTCAGCTGCTCTCTATTTTTAGGCACTGGCAACTTTTTAAAGGCCGATCTACTGATAGTCCTAAAGTGGATTTAAACCATCCTATCCTTTACAGCCAAGGAAACTGGTTCTGTTTGTTCTGCAACTGCCATGGTGCTGCACATGTGATCAGTTATGACGCCAGCCATTTGATTGTTTGACAGTTTGTGGATACAAGCAAATGTGACAGCTAGCAATCCCAGTGTACTGTCGATATGTGCCCGCCGTCGAAAAATGCCAGCGCAAATTTTTCGACGGGAGATACCATTTCTCAGCCACAATTTAACGCTATGCAAATTGCAAAGGGACACGGTATTTGTCATATTGTGCCTCGCTGTTGCTACAGTGTCCCTCCACTTATTGCATAGCTTTCAATTGTGGCCGTGAAATGGCATCGCCTGTCGAAAAAATCCCCCTACGATGTGCGCATGCGCTATATTGACGTCACTCCAGCTGATTGGCAATTTAGCTGGAGTGCCCTTCCCTTCTGCGCATGCGCAGGCACTTTTTGACGGAGGGCAAAAATTGATGGAACAGCGGCATTGCAGAAATATAGCGTTTTTTGATATTTTTTTTGTGCAGGAAAAAAACTGTGTGTTGTACTTTATTGTCTGGAAACTGAAAATCACTGGAACACACAGCGCTGGTGTAAACTATGCCATTGGAACTATGTAATATTATACTTTCCATGTTTTTTTGGATGGAGAAAAAAGAACTGTACTGCATGTGGTATGAACAGGTCCTTACTGCTATTCAGGGGCTCTGGGCCTCAGCAAAATGGCAGCCTGCAGCAAGAAGAAAAAGGATCAATACTGGAGGCAATTTACAGTACACACTAATTTTGGTCGCAAATGTGGACTTTATGTTACTTGCTTAAGAACATTATTTTTTATCAAGTTGCTTTAATTTAATAAAAAAATGAATTTTGCTGTAAAAATGTTTCTATTTTCCCTGTATCTGATGACAATTCTGTCATTTGTGTCATGTTGCACTGTCTGTGTATAGGTATCCACTGTATTGGAATTTAAAACAAATTCTGTATTATTTTCTATGCCAAATGTACAGGTCAATATGTTTGATATGTATTGTACAGTATATATAAATATGAAGTGCTAAAGGATCTTTAAAGGGCCTAAATATTTCCCAAATGAACAATCAGAAACCCTTGTGTATGGGTAGCTTATCTATCACTGTACTTGTTGCCTTGGAAGAGGCACATTTGTATGTATCACAAGTTCTATTTCCCTGAGTCCATAGGAATTACACTTTCCCACGCGTATTAAGCTGTTTGATTAAGCATATATTTAGTTGACTTATTTCTACACATTCTTGTGCTTTAAAACACCAAGAGAAATAACTGCTTTTTACAAAGTAATTTAAAGGCTAAGTTCACCTTTTGGGTAAAAAACAATAAATGCACATATTTTTGCAGGGAAAAAATTAGCATTTATTTTTATTTTTTCCCACAGGAGCCTGCAAAGCATTGCACCAATGATTAGTAAATTTAGGGGTGCAATTCCAGGTTGCTGCAGACAAGCCCTGTAGCTTTCGGCCCGTATCTCCAATTCAAGCTGACAGTTTACAAGCTGCAGCTCAGTGGCTGATGGCACTTGTAGCTCTCTCATGCACAGATCACTGGGGAACTTCATATAGCCTAGGACAGCTGTATGTAGAGCAACAGTTATTTTTTTCAGATCCTCAGAGAGTTCTTTGCCATAAGGTGCCATGTTGAACTTCCAGTGGCCAGTATGAGAGAGTGAGAGCGATAACACCAAATTTAACACACCTGATCCCCATTCACACCTGAGACCTTGTAAAAATGTGAGGGGTGTACTAAATTTTGTGAGATACTGTAATTGATGGAGGTCATGTCATCTTATTGTTTATCAAAAATAGCATGTCCAGGTTGATCACTGTGATATACCGCTGTTATGCAGGCAGTGGCATCTATCTCACAGCTGGCCGCTGGGCCATTCCATTGTTAATAAACAATAGCATGTCCCAAACTGCATTGTTTATCAAAACCCATTTGAGAATCCGATTATCCTCAAGTAACCTGCTTAATCATGAGTGGATGTGGGTGCATGTAAACAAAGCCATGTGATTGCAATCCATGATCACCCGTATTCGTATATAAGAAACACAATTATATACAACACCTTGCAAAAGTATTCACCCCCTTGGCTTTTTACCTATTTTGTTACATTACAGCCTTTAGTTCAGTGTTTTTTTTTTTTTAATCTGAATTATATGTGATGGATCAGAACACAATAGTCTAAGTTGGTGAAGTAAAATTAGAAAAACATATACATAAAACTATTTTTCAGAAATAAAAAACTGTTAATTGGCATGTGCGTATGTATTCACCCCCTTTGTTATGAAGCCCATAAAAGCTCTGGTGCAACCAATTACCTTCAAAAGTCACATAGTTAGTGAAATGATGTCCACCTGTGTGCAATATAAGTGTCACACGATCTGTCATTACATATACACACCATTCTGAAAGGCCTCAGAGTCTGCAACACCTAAGCAAGAGGCACCACTAACCAAACATTGCCATGAAGACCAAGGAACTCTCCAAACAAGTAAGGGACAATGTTGTTGGGAAGTACAATTCAGGGTTAGGTTATAAAAAATATCCAAATCTTTGATGATCCCCAGGAGCACCATCAAATATATCATAACCAGGGCTCAAGTCCTGCGGGAACGCGTGGGAACGGAGTTCCTGCACTTTTTTCACAGCAGGAACGCAGTTCCCTTTGCAGGACTAGAGCAGCCGAGCTGCCCGAGCCAATTTTTCACTAAGCGGCGATGCCCAGCTCGAGTCACTGTCAGGGGCAGGCGAACCTTAGTAATCCTTTATGTTACTGGCCGCTTCCTGTATATGGATTCATCGGGTAGTGTGCGGGTATTCCGTCACTTCCTCGATGCCGCAATGTCTCCTGGGAGCTTTTGTCATTGTTCCCAGGAGACATTCCGGAGGTCTGCCGCGAGTTATCGTGGGATTTAGAAAGAACTTGCTTAAAAAAACATGCAGTTTAGTAATTATGCATATGAGCGTATAATTTTTTTTTTTGGTGGGGGAGTGGATCTTGGGTGGGAGTTCCCACACTTTTTTCCCCAGGACTTGACCCCTGATCATAACCAAATGAAAAGAACATGGCACAACAGCAAACCTGCCAAGAGACGGCCGGACACCAAAACTCACGGACCGGGCAAGGGGGGAATTAATCAAAGAGGCACCACAGAGACCTAAGGTAACCCTGAAGGATCTGCAGAGTTTCACAGCAGAGACTGGAGTATCTGTACATAAGACAACAATAAGCCGTACGCTTCATAGAGTTGGGCTTTATGGCAGTTCAGCAAAAAACAAAATGGCATATTTTGAGTTTGCCAAGAGGCATGTGGGAGACTCCCAAAATGTATGGAGGAAGGTGCTCTGGTCTGATGAGACTAAAATTGAACTTTTTGGCCATCAAAGAAAACACTGTCTGGTGCAAATCCAACACATCACCCAAAGAACACCATCAGCAGCCGGGACTGGGAAACTGGTGAGAGTTGAGGGAAAGATAGATGGTGCTAAATACAGGGATATTCTTGAGCAAAACCTGTTCCACTCTGTGAGTGAATTGAGGCTAGGATGGAGGTTCACCTTCCAGCAGGACAATGACCCCAAACACACTGCTAAAGCAAAACTAGTTGGAATGGCCTAGTCAAAGCCAAGAGTTCAATCCAATAGAAAATCTGTGGTCAGACTTAAAGATTGCAAGCACAAACCATCCAACTTGAAGGAGCTCGAGCAGTTTTGCAAGGAGGAACGGGCAAAAATACCAGTGGTAAGATGTGGCAAGCTCATAGAGATTTATGCAAAGTGACTTGGAGCTGTGATAGCCACAAAAGGTTACTCTACAAAGTATTGACTTTGCACATACTGTAGCACTTTTGTAGTGCATGGGAACATGTTTGTGAATAATTTGAGCACAATTATATTGGATGTATTTTATGACAGATGTTGTTATTTGAGCATTAAAGTGATACTAAAGCTCAGTTTAAAAAAAATAACAAACATGTCATACTTACCTCCACTGTGCAGCCGTGGAGAGAAGGATGGCTGGGACGCGCCCACATAAATTTGGGGCTCGGGTAAGTAAAATGGGGGGCTGGGGGGCCGGACACTGCAAGGTGTTTTTTCACCTTAATGCATAGGATGCATTAAGGTGAAAAAACACGAAAAGGTTTACAACCCCTTTATTGCATATAATTTTTGTCGCACAGAATCACTTTAATTAACATTAAGTTGTGGCACTAATTAGCACTTTATGCATGTGATCTTTTGTAGGAAATTAATAGAGTGTGGATATATGGATAAGTAGAGAAACTAATCAATTAATAGTTCACATGCTGCACTAAAATTGAGCACAGAGTTACACTAATTTGAGTTAGTGGTGTCATTATATTATTTCTTATGTGGTTTTCTACAGACATCGTCTAGCATGTGTAAAAAAAACAAACACACTTTTTTCTGTTCCTTTTATACTGAATAAGATGTGATCAGTGCTAGCAGCTGATTATATTAGAACTGACAATTTGTGTATGGTAGCTCGCAAGATCACCAGTGTTTAGTATAGTAGTTTTAATGCTTCATATAATGTATACACAGGAAAAAAATTCCACCTAAAGTAATTGGGTAATTAGACTGGATTTACACCAATTGCATTTTTGTGCATTTTTGCCCTATCCTTTTTTTTTTTTGTAAATTGAAATGCATGTCCGTGTGTGCTGCTGTGAGTTTTAATGCACTTTAGATTGCACATCAATGTGTGTCATAACAAGTGTTTTGATGCATGTTATAATAAGTGTTCACATGCATCTTGATATTTTTCACTTTCAATAGATTTGTATTGAAAATTTAAAAAACATAGCCTAAAAGGACTGTTGGTTATTGCCGAGAAGGTGTTAGACGTAGCATATTAATAAAAGTAAAAGTAGCATATTAATAAACTTGTAGCCTGTGAGTTAGGGTAGGCATCAATGGGTCGGGTAACTTTGTCGCAGGCCGTGAAACGTCAAGCAGAGCAAAACATCAAGTCTGAATAAACAGCATGATCTGCAACAATAAAATGAAGAAGAAAAAAAGAGGAAAGAAGGATGTCCACATTAGGAAGGTGGGAGAGAGAGGTGGGGTGAAGGGGAGGGGTTGCCCAAGACCAGCTTCCCAAAGCTAGACTGGTATAATGAAGTAAAGCTGTCTGTGGACAGTGATGGATGCGCATATTGTATCCATGGGGTAAAAATCCAGTTGAATTTGTTTTGCGTGTCCAGAAGGATACTGGTCAGTGATAAGAGCAAGTGAGGTTGATTCCTAAGTAATTAAGATGGAAGTAAGCCTAAATAAAATTTAAATTTAAATTAAAGGAGGTGACCTCTAGGTCAGGAAGTGTAATGTTAGACTTATTTTCCTTGATGGAGAGACCTGATATGTCCGAAAATCGCTTAAGGGTGGTGAGTAAATTAAGTAGAGTGTTATGTGGTTGGGTTAGAGTTAGAAGTAGATCATCAGCAAGCAGGCTCATTTTGTACACAATAGATCCCAAATCAATGCCTTGGATATCAGGATTGGATCTCATGAGACACGCCAGAGGCTCCAAAGCTGAACATGATTGAAGAAAGAGGACATCCCTGACGGGTGCCTCTATGGATCTAGAAGGGTGTACAGTGCACCTTGATATTTTTAATTTACTGTATTTCAATGAAAAACCACCAGAAAAAACAAACAGTGAATTCTGTGCATAATTTGTAACTATATAAATACATGGGAACAGCCTTTTTGATCAGTAGCCCAAGCACTAGTTATAATAGAGAAACGCAGCTTGTTTGGCTGCACTTCTACTAATTACAGGAGTGCAGTACGTTTTGCACTCCTGTGACCCGTTTTCAGCAGAAAGCGGGCTGAAGTCTGCTCTCTGCTGATGTCACTGCTCTCAGTCCAGGCTCCGCTTCATCACAACCACCGAGTCAGAATCCACTAGTTCCCTGGACTGACACCTGGCACATCCTGTCAGTGAGCCGATGAGAGCCTGAGCTGGCCGCCCCCTCCACAGCCCTGTGCTCCAATGAGCGTGGAGGGAGCAGGGCAGAGAGCTGTAACTAACAGTCTACAGCTCTCTGCTCAGATAACTCTGAAAACCAAGCGATCGGCTGTGTTTGATTGCTCAGTTCCCAATGTAGAGGTGCCAGGGAACAGATGCAGCATCTGACCAATGCTGCACCCACCTATGCAAGTATAATTCCTGAGGAAAAAAAATCCCAGACTTCTCTTTTTTTTTTAAATCAAAACTCTGTTTATTGAGCAAAAAAACATTGTACAAGGTATACAAGCAGTGTACATTTTCCAATAAGCATTAAATACTTCAGGGAGAGTGTGCATATGAACAAAGCTACAAGGGAAAATAGGTAATGCATTCTTGGTAAGTCGGGTGTCCACCGAATCAGTGACCCGTAGCAGAAGTACAGACTGCCCTGTTGCCCCCGGTTCCCCGCCCTCCTCCCATTTCCATCTCGGGCCATGTGGTCCTCCGTGGTACCCATTCACCCCTATACACATGTTGCATGGGATTCCAGCCATTTGCTCCACACTTTCTCATATTTCTGTGGGCATCCCCTGTGTGAATAAATCAGCTTTTTGTATGATAGAACAGTGTTAACTTCTGCTAGCCAATGGGAGAGTTCCGGAGGGTCCGGTCTCATCCATACCCGTGCCACAACCTTTCGGGCTGCAAAAAGCGTTTTGTGTAAAAATATCTTAGTGAACTTGTTCATCTCCGCGTTTGGAAAGACCCCCAGCAGGCATGGCTTTGGCTGTAGGGTGATAGGGGACCCCATCTTATCATGGAGGAATTTCACTACCTGTTCCCAGTAGGCCTGGATTTTGGTACACTTCCATATCAGGTGGAAAAAGGTGCCTGTGTCGTGGTTGCACATCGGGCAAGTAGCGGAGAAGTCCCTCTTGTACTTGGAGATTCTAAGAGGTGTAAGGTAGGCCCTGTTTATGATAAAGGTTTGTGTGAGGCGGTCCGATAATTTGGGAGATACGAGTTTACAGGCATCTAAAGCATCACTCCACTCATCGTCCTCCATGGGGCCCACCTCCCCCTCCCAACCGGGTTTTAGGGCGTATGCTGACACTGTCGCGCCTGGTAAAGTGATCATGGTGTGGAACTGGGTAATTAGTTTCTTGGGGTCAGGGTATTTAATTGCTGCCATGAGGGGGTTGTCGGCTAGTGCTAGGTCGTCCTGTGGGAACTGGGCTCGGAAGGCGTGGCGGAGTTGGGCGTATCTAAACAGCATATGGTCAGGCAAGTTATATTCAGTTTGCAGTGTGTCGAAGGATTTGAGCTTTCCGCCCCTGGTAATGTGCGCCAGGTTGTATATCCCTCTAGAACTCCATGCTACAATATCCCGCATGAGCCTCAGCTCCGGGAGAGCAGCATTGTGCCACAGGGAGGTATAGCCGTGTGGGGATGAGATGCCCAGTCTGTCTGAAACCACGCTCCAGATTCTCCTGTAATGAAACAGCAGGGAATGGCGATCTCCCGCTGGTCCAGCCCCCCCTGCTATCGCCACAAGGGGGTCTTCTGTCGGTTGGGTCCATGGTGGGCATTGGAGGCGGAGGAATCTAGTCTTGTCTATTTTGTCAATATGAAATACCTGTGACAACTGGGCCGCCAGGTAATATGCGTTAAAGTCGGGTAGCGCTAGTCCAGCTAGATCGGTCGGGTTCTTGAGTCTGTGCCATGGGAGTTTGTGTCTTGCCGCACCCCAGACAAACGGTTTGAGGAGAGTTTCCAATAGTTTAAAGCATCTAAGCACTAGATACACCGGATAGTGCCACACCATGTATAAGATCTTGGGTAATAAAACCATTTTCACGAGATTTATACGGCCTGTGACACCCAGCGGGAGCCGGGCCCAGACCTGGGTCCTCTGTTTTAGCATATCATACAGTGGCGTGACATTCAACGAGACATAGTCTACCGGGTTTCTGGTGGTCCGGATCCCCAAATATTTAATTTCGGCGACTCTCTGTAGAGGAAGGAGGGCCCTGTCTGCTCTCACCGGGTAGCTGTCAAGAGGGAGTATTTGGGACTTATCCCAGTTGATTCGGAGTCCCGAGAAGGCGCCAAAGCGCTCTATCAGGGCCAGAGCCACAGGGAGAGAGTCGGTAGAGTCGTCAAGATACAAAAGTGTGTCGTCTGCGTACGTGCTAATCCTTTCCTCCACCTCCCCCTTTCGGAAACCTGTGATGTCTGGGTGTGTACGTATGGCGATCGCTAGGGGCTCTGCCGCCAAAGCATATAGCAACGGCGACAGGGGGCAGCCCTGCCTCGTGCCCCTTCGCAGAGGGAATCGGTCTGAGGGCCAGCCATTGGCCAGGACTCTGGCCACTGGGGCCTGGTATAGTAGCTTTACCCACTGTATAAATTTGGGGCCCAGTCCGAACCCTGCGAGGCATTTCCAGAGGTACCCCCATTCCACTGAGTCGAACGCCTTGGCTGTATCCAAGGCGACCACTATTCTGGAACCTGGGTTGTCGTGTTGGGCCTGAAGGTTAATGAATAGTCGTCTAAGATTAAATGAGGTATTTCGTCCTGGCATAAATCCCGCTTGGTCGGTGTGTATTAGGGAAAGAATTACAGTGTTGAGGCGCGTTGACAGCACGTTGGCTAGAATCTTAATGTCTACCTGCAGCAAGGAGATGGGGCGGTATGACTCAGGTAGGCATGTGTCTTTCCCTGGCTTGGGAATTAAAACTATAGTCGCTTCTCTCATCGAGGGCGGAAGCTCGGAGCTTTCGAAGATGGAGTTGTACAGGGCGAGAAGCTTGGGGATCAGGATATCAGCATAGGCAGTGTAAAATTCCGCCGGCAGACCGTCCGACCCCGGCGCTTTGGATTTCGGGAGGCCAGCCAGGGCAGCGGAGATCTCCTCTACCCTCAGCGGCTCCTCCAGGGTCTGTGTCTGTTGGGCAGTCAATTTGGGGATCTGCAGGTCAGCTAGGAACTCCTCAGCTAGGGAGTCTCCTTCGGGGACTACCGTGTCGTATAGGGAGGAATAAAATTCACGAAACATGGCAGTCACCTGCTCTGGGTCAGTCACGAGGTCCCCCCCAGTAGAGCGCAAGGAGATCACCACTGGTGGCCTCTCTTCGCAGTGTATTAAGTATGCTAGTAGTTTCCCCGCTCTCTCACCGTGTTCGAATGTCCGTTGTTTGAGAAAGAAGAGCTTCTGTCTCGATTTCTCATAGAGCAATTGGTCCACTGCCCTGGTGCACAGCTTCAGCTCAGCAGCCAAGTCGGCTGTAGGGTTGGCTATGAACTCCCTCTCCTTAGCTAGGGTGAGATCTGTGGCCCTATCCAACGCCTCCGCTGATTTGGTCTTAAGAGAGTTTATGCGGGATGAGATTGTCGTGCGGGCGTGCAATTTAAAGGCTTCCCAGACTGCCCGTGGGGACGCAGAGCCAGAGTTGTCAGCGAAGAAGCGCTCCCATTCCGGCGCCAGGTCTGCATCTCCCGGGAGCAGGGTCAGCCAGAAGGGGTTTAGCCGCCAGGAGGGCGGTGGGCGGGCCCGAGGCAGTGAAAGCTCCATCCAGCATGGGCAATGGTCAGAAAGGGAGCGGGGGGAGAAGCCCGTGCCTCTCAGTCTAGGGAGAAGGGATTTTGAAACTAGTATTAGGTCTATGCGGGACAGCGAGTGGTGCGTGGCCGAGAAGCAAGTATATGCTCTGTCTGTTGGGTGGCCGTGTCTCCATGTATCGACTATATTGAAGTCTGACAGGAGCCTCGCGAATCTCGTGGGGCGCGATTCCGCCGGCGGAGTCCGAGCTCCCGCCAACCTATCCAGAGAGGGGTCGAGTACCTCGTTAAAGTCACCCAACCAGATCGCCGGTATTCCGGGATACAGAGCCATGTAGTCAAACCCTAATATTAAGATTGTGAAGTGGAATGGGGGAGGGACATAGAATGCCATTAGCAAGAGCAGATCCCCATGCACCTTTGCTTTTAAGAAGACAAACCGACCCAGTGGATCCATCACTGAATCTTGTAATTCAAAGTTAACCGTTTTCGCGACTAGCAGTGAGACCCCCCTGGAGTGGGACGTGTGAACCGAGTGAAACCCCCAGCCCACCCATGGCCTCCCCAGTGCCCTTTGAGCCAAGCCCTCTGCATGCGTCTCCACTAGGACTACAATATCCGCCCGCTGTTTTTTGAGCACCGCAAAGAGCGCAGATCGCTTTAGCGGGTCTCTCATCCCACGGACATTCCAGGTTAACAATTTCAGCTTGGCCATGGGATGAGATAGGCAGAGTAGGGAATCCCAGGATCCAGGTGACCCTCCGTCACATCAACTGGCATTCTGTGTCTGTTTATGCATATGTCACTGCACCCCAGTAGTAATTCCTGTATATACCATCTATATTCGCTTTGCTCAAGCTCAATATACAACAAAAAAAAAACCAACAGAAAAAAAGGAAAAGAAAAAACATAAGCAATAACACATAACCATTGTGCCCACCCCACCCCCCTCCCTGCCCTGCACTGGCCCCAACTGGTGCGGGCTTGTTCCCTTAACTGCCAACATGGCAACTGCAGCACCCTTAGTATAACAATCAGGTTGGATAATAAGGATACACACAAGGAAGCCTTCACCGCGGTCCCAAACGGGGACAAGCCAGGCCGCCCATAGGGGGAGCGCGCGGCAGCACCTCCCCAGTCCCGCTTGTGGGTTGCTGCATGTGGGGCGAAAATTCGCTGTGTGCTACGGCACAGAGTAGGACCGTACCCGCTATCCGTTGCGGGCCTTTGAGCGTTGCATCTCCCTCCGCCGGGAAAGGAGAGTCCATGTTAGGGATAAATAAAAGTCCTCCAGGTGTAGAAAGAGGCTAGTGTGGGGAAAGGTGGATCAGCTATGCATGCGCGGCGCATATGGCCACCCCCTCCGCCCGGGTCTGCGGGTAACATAGTCTCCCGGTGGGGGACTGAGGATCATGTGGAAGAGGGGACTCCGGGTCTAGGGCGCCCCCCACCCTCCGGAACGGATTCACATCCTAAGGGGGGAACACCGGGCGTCGTGGGGCTCCAAGTGTCAGGGAGCAATGTCAGCATGCCGATCGGAGCCCCCGTCGCTGTACAGGGAGAGAGAGGACCAGGCCCACGGCGGACCCATAATAGAGGGTGCGCGACGCGGCCGCCTCTCAGGAGACCAGTGGGGAGGGGGTTGGGAGGCATCCCCCGAGCCGGAGAACAGTCAGGGGTCCTGGGATCTCTACTGCCAAAGGACCAGGGCTCCAGTGGCAGCCGTGCGGCCGCACGGACAAATGAGGAGCAATACAGGGAGGGGTAGGGAGGGGAAGTGAGTACTTATCTGCGGCCCTCCCGTCTCTCCAGCCAGGTCAGGACCTCCTCAGGATCTTCAAAAAAATATGCACGGTCTTCACCCTCCACGCGCAGGCGAGCAGGAAATAACATGGCGTATTTGATGTGCTTGACACGCAGACGCCGCTTAGCCTCCATGAAGGTCTTCCTCCTGCGCTGGACGTCGGCCGAAAAGTCCGGGAAGACAGCCACCATTTTGTTATCAAAGGGAATGTTGCCCCTTTCCCTGCTCAGGCGGAGTACAGCATCCCTGTCTCTGTAGTTAAGCAGTTTTGCGATGAACGTGCGAGGGGGCGCCCCAGGCGGCGGGGGCCTGCCCGACATTCGATGGGCACGTTCTACTGTGAACATAGGGGAGAAGGCCGCACCGCCATAAGTGTCTTTCAGCAGCTTTTCGAGGAAATCCTGTGGGTCTCTCCCCTCCACCCCTTCAGGGAGACCAATGAACCGAAGGTTACACCTGCGGGTTCTGTTTTCAAGGTCATCTTGTTTCTGCAGCAGCTGGTTGATCTGTAGCTGCATGGCCTCTGATGAGTGTTGTAGTGGGGGGAGGGAGTCCTCTACTGTGCCCAGTCTCACCTCCGCCTCGGACACCCTGTCCCTCAGCTTCTGTATATCCTGCCTCACCAGGGAGACATCCACCTTCACTTCCTCGATTTTTGCGGTGAGGGTGGCCTGACAGGCCGCCACCGCCTCCTGGCAGGATGTAATTGCAAGCAGCACCTTGGCTATATCGGCGCCCGCTGCCGTCTCCTCCGTCCTCGCGGCGCCGCCATCTTGTCCCTGGGGGTCCTTCTCCTGACGGAGATACTGATCGATTTTGGGGCCCGCTGACTTGTTTGTTTTCGGCGGGGCCATGATCGCTGGGTTGTCCGGGGTTAGCTGGAGGTTTCAGTGCAAAAAGAATTTAGAAAAAGTCCCAGGATTTAGCTGGAAGGATATTCGGCCGGCGGAGCTCAGCAACCTAGAGTCCTATCCCATGTCGCTCCAGGCCACGCCCCACCCCAGACTTCTCTTTTAATAGCCTGGAGCTGTGTTAGTACCAATGTTTTTTTTTTTTTAATGTTCATAGTAATAAAGGGGCACTTTTTTTATGTCAAATAAAATACAATTTGTTAATGCTGAAAGTTACCCTGTTGATTCATATTAAGTTTAAAATTGAAATGACAGGCCTTTTTTAAACTGATTGGAAAAGAGATGCAGTCACAAACAGAGTTGTTTACTCGAGTGTTCCTGTTTATGCCAAATAAAGCAACTGGAAGCCAGCTTATCTGTGGATAAATAATAAAGCTGTCCATACACAAAGCAATTTTCAGCCAGTTTAAATGACTTTCCATTCACTGGGAATCGCACATTCAAGACTTGATTTTTCAGTTTTTCCATTTCTAGGGCAGCTACCTTGTGCCACTCCACCCCACCCCAACACAACAGTCTTTGACTCTGTGTCAGTACTATGCTAACATCATCATCTCTAATCATGTGCTTAAAAAAAAAATGCAGAAATACATGCGTCTGGTGCCAGCGCATAGAGATTAGGGGGGCGGCACCCCTCTACCCCTTAAGGACCGGCCACCGCTGATCAGTACCACACTGACTGGTTTATGGGAAGGCTGGAGGAGTATTTAAACTTGGATTGTGTGGGGGGGGGGGGGTGAATTAGGTTATAATGGGTCAGACAGGGGTCAGTCCCTATTGGTGGGTGGAATGGGGAAAGATGGGGGGAGGACTATGGCAGATGATATGAAGGTTCCTATGTTACAAACAACCATTGGAAATATTACTATTTGTACTAAAATAAATAATATGCAACATACGTTTGCAAAATGTGACAATGAATTAAAGTGTTTGTTCACCAATGGCAGAAGTCTGCCAAGCAAAATAGGTGAGTTGAAAGCTCTGGTGCACGAGGAGAACTATGATCTAATTGGTATTGCTGAATTTTGGCTTCATTCTTCTCATGACTAGGTTATTAATATTCCTGGCTATGCTCTCTTTCGGAAAGACAATGTAAAAAGGAGGACACCATGTCTCTATGTAAGAAGTGATCTCAAAACGAGTGTGAAAGAGGACGTAGTTGATGGAGAGTGTGATGAGTCTGAAGCATTATGGGTGGAACTGTACATGGGTGTGCGTATTACAAAGGTTATCATTGGAGTTTGTTATAGACCTCCCAGTGTTAATGAGGAGGTGGAGACTCAGCCCTTGCACAGATGGAAAGGGCTGCAAGGGCTGGGACAGTGATAATAATGGGGGATTTTAACTACCCAGAAATTGACTGGAGTATTGGCACTGCTGGGACAATTAAAGGGCAAAGATTACAAGACAATTTTAAGGTCCAGTTTATTAAGGCCCCGACTATGAATGATGCTCTGCTGGACCTGGTAATTTCAAAACATGCAGAGCTGATAACCAATATTCATATAAAAGAAAATCTGGGTAGCAGTGACCTTAACATGATTTCATTTAATGTTAGATGTAAGCAACAAACATACAGGAAAGATAAAAAAATACTTAACTTTAAGCGATCACATTTTCCAAGGATGATGGCTGCTTTCCAGGACTTGGACTGAGAGATAATATTCTGGGAGGTACAGTGGTGTAGTGGGTAGCATTCTTGCCTAGCGGTAAAAAGGGGCGCTGGTTCGAATCCCAACCACGACACTACCTGCCTGGATTTTGCATGCTCTCCCTGTGTCTGCGTGTGGGTTTCCTCCAAAGACGTGCTGGTAGGTTAATTGGCTTCTGCCTAATATATGAATGTGAGTTAGGGACCTTAGGGCCAGATTCACGTAGAATCGCGGCGGCGTAACGTATCGTAGATACGTTACACCGCCGCAAGTGCCTGATTCACAAAGCACTTGCGATGGCGGGCCAATTCAAATGGGCGTGTGCCATTTAAATTAGGCGCGCTCCCGCGCCGGACCTACTGCGCATGCTCCGTTTCCTAACTCCCGTCGTGCTTTGCGCGCCGTGACGTCATTTTTTCGAACGGCGACGCGCGTACCGTACTTCCGTATTCCCGGACGTGTTACGCAAACAACGTTAAATTTAAAATTTCGACGCGGGAACGACGGCCATACTTTAGACAGCAATACGATAGCTGACTAAAGTTAGGGCACCTAAAACGACGACTAACTTTGCGACGGGAAACTAGACTAGCGGCGACGTAGCGAACGCGAAAATCCGTCGGGGATCCGCCGTAACTCCTAATTTGCATACCCGACGCTGGTTTACGACGCAAACTCCCCCCAGCGGCTGCCGCGGTACTGCATCCTAAGATCCGACAGTGTAAAACGATTACACCTGTCGGATCTTAGGGATATCTATGCGTAACTGATTCTATGAATCAGTCGCATAGATAGAAACAGGGATACGACGGCGTATCAGGAGAAACGCCGTCGTATCCCTTTTGTGAATCTGGCCCTTAGATTGTAAGCTACTTGAGGGTAGGGACCGATGGGAATGTACAATGTATATGTAAAGCGCTGCGTAAATTGATGGCGCTAAATAAGTACCCAAATAATAATAACAATAATATTGGCACCAATGGACACAGAACAGAAAGTCTGTATGCAAACTCACTGCAAAGTATATTCCCATGGGCAATAAGTTTAAAAGGCTAAAAATAAAACCTTTGTGGCTCACGGCCAAAGTTAAAATGGCTATAAATAATACAAAATATAAAATAAAGGAACATTATTATCCTTTAAATGCTACAAAGAATATAACAGAATATTTAAAAAGGAAAACGAATGACAGATTGCAAAAAGGTCAGGTCTGAGCATGTAGGCCCTTCTGTCAATCTAAAGTGGATGACTGGGGACAAAGAGAAGGCAAATATATTAAATACTTTCTTCAGCTCTGTGTATACAAAAGAGCATGGGGGAGCTCATGTGCAAAATGTGGCTGGTAGTGACAAACCCCTAAGTGATTCACAATGGCGCAAAAGTGATATGGTCCAGAAATATTTAAACAGAATAGCCAGATGACATCCACCCACGGATCCTAAAGGAATTGAGCACTGTCATTTCAAAGCCATTGCTTCTAATATTTAGGGACTCGTTAATGACTGTATTGGTACCACTGGATTGGCGTAAGGCCAATGTGGTGCCCATATTTAAAGAGGGATCAAAGTCTTTACCAAGTAACTATATACCTGTTAGTTCTATAGCGGGGGAAGATTCTGGAACGTATAATAAAAGACCACATAGACGAGTTCTTACTGGAAAAAAAATATTAAAAGCAACAGACAGCATGGATTCATGAAAGACAGAAGTTGTCAGACAAATCTGATTTCTTTTTATGAAGAGGTAAGTAAAACCTTGGACAGAGGGGTGACTATGGACGTGGTATACCTGGATTTTGCGAAAGCGTTTGACACAGTTCCGCACACACGGCTCATATGTAAGGTAAAGTCAACAGGCCTAGAAAGATCAATTTGTAAATGGACAGAAAACTAGATAAAACACCAAATTCGAGAGTAGTGGTTAATGATTCTTCCTCTGTATGGTCTAAGGTTATCAGTGGTGTACCCCAAGGTTTAGTGTTGGGACCCTTACTTTTTAATATCTTTATAAATGATATTGGGTCTGGGATTAAAAGTAACATTTGTCTTTGCAGATGAAACTAATCTATGCAGTGGAATAACGTCCTTACAGCACTGTCTAATTAAGCAACCAAGTGACAAATGAGGTTTAATGGTTGATAGATGTAAGGTTATGCACTTGGTGACTAAGAATATGCATGCATCATACATGCTAGGGGGAGTACAACAGGGGGAATCAATGGTGGAGTAGGATCTGGGGGTTTCGGTAGATCATAAGCTCAATAATAACCTGCAATGCCAAGCTGTGGTTTCCAAAGCGAGCAAAGTCCTTTTTTGTATTAAGAGAGGTATGGATTCCAAAGAGAGATATCATTTTGCCCCTGTACAAATCATTAGTAAGACCTCATCTGGAATATGCAGTTCAGTTTTGGGCACCAGTTCTCAAAAAGGATATCGGGGAGCTGGAGAAAGTGCAGAGAAGGGCAACCAAACTGATAAGAGGCATGGAGGAGCTCAGCTATGAGGAACTGAATCTATTTCCTCTTGAGAAGAGGAGAATAAGGGGGGATATGATCAACATGTACAAATATATAAGGGGTCCATATAGTGAACTTGGTGTTGAGTTATTCACTTTATGGTCATCACAGAAGACATTGGGACACTCTTTACATATCTCCAAATACAGAAAGGTTTCTTCACAGTAAGAGCTGTGAAAATGTGGAACAGACTCCCTCCAGACTTGGTTCTGGCCAGCTCAGTAAATTGCTTTAAAAAAGGCCTGGATACTTTCCTAAATGTACATAATATAACTGGGAACCAACATTTATAGGTAAAGTTGATCCATGGAATATCCGATTGCCTCTGGGCGGATCAGGAAGGATTTTTTTCCCCTGCTGTATCAAATAAGCTCATGCTTTGCTTGGGTTTTCCGCTTTCCTCTGGATCAACTGTGGGTGAAGAATTTTGTATATGAGATTGTATTATTATTATTTTTTTTTTTAACTGGATGGACTTGGCTAACTATGTAACTGACAACCAGAATTAGGTCTACAGAGACACAACCAGTTCCATACTGACATAGTCAGAAACGTGCCTACAGAGACACAGTTAGCACCATACTGACACAATCAGAAACATGCTTACAGAGACACCATCAGCACCATACTGACACAATCAGAAACATGCTTACAGAGACACCATCAGCACCATACTGACACAGTCAGAAACATGCTTACAGAGACACAATCAGCACCACACTGACACAGTCAGAAACGTATCCACAATATCGGTACCTTACTGATTCAGCCAAAAGCAGAGAAACAATTAATATCATTTTGACATAAATACAAGCATGTTAGATAGAATCTTTGGTGTACTGACACAGGCAGATACATGCCCGAAGAGACAGAATTAGAAATATACTGACACAAAATGACAGCAAAGCCCCAACCAGTACCATACTGACACATCCACAGGCACGTAGAGTAGAAATGTACTTTTACAATTACACTTTAACCAGTGCAGTGAATACATCATATTTCTATAACTTTTAAAACTGTCAGCAGTGGCGCCCTGCTAATAATTTCCTTGCGTGCAAGAGGGATAGGCTCTGTGAGTCTATTGATAGTTGACTGTAGTGGCAAAATATATGGCCTGGGGGGTAAGGCTCAGCCCCCCGGCAGCCATGACTTATGTTGCCTAGGTGAAATTCAGGCCCTGGGCACAAATATGATTGTAAGTAATTGTCAGAAACAATGCAATCTACCGACACAAGTATGATCAACTACCAGAATTAAGTTGATTGTACAGGGAAAGTTTATATATAGGTCCTGGACACACACACACACTTAAGGTAGACATAAATGGTTGGAATGTCAGCCTGATGTTGCTGAATTAGCTGAGATTCAAGCTGTGGGTTGCCCCATTGGCACTCCTCTGCTTGACAAAACTTGGTCTTTTGAATGCAAAGCACTTGCCTGTAAACTTGCGGCGGCGTAGCGTAAATCCGTCCGACGCAAGCCCGCCTAATTCAAATGGGGCGTGTATCATTTAAATTAGGCGCGTTCCCGCGCCGAACGTACTGCGCATGCTCCGTTTTGAAATTTCCCGCCGTGCTTTGCGCAAAATGACGTCGCACAGACGTAATTTTTTGAGCGGCGACGTGCGTTACGTCCTTTCCTATTCACGGACGACTTATGGAAGTTTTTTTTTTAAATTCGACGCGAGAACGACGGCCATACTTTAACATGGCAAGTCTAAATATAAGCCAAGAAATAGCAGCTGTAACTATACGCCGGGAAAAGCCGACTAGCGACGACGTAAGATAATGCGACGACCGCACGTACCTTCGTGGATCGCCGTAAACAGCTAATTAGCATACCCGACGCAGAAAACGAAGCAAACTCCACCAAGTGGGCGCCAAAGTATTACACCTACGATCCGAAGGCGTACGAAGCCGTACGCCTGTCGGATCGAAGGCAGAAGCCGTCGTATCTTGGTTTGAGGATTCAAACCAAAGATACGACGCGGAAAATTTGAAAGTACGCCGGAGTATCAGCAGATACTCCGGCGTACTTCTTCTGTGAATCTGGCCCAGTGTATCCAATCAGCAGCTCTAGAGACTGCTGAATACAATAGTGTGTAGTGGAGATTCTTCTATCCATGCCAAGCTGAATGAGAGAATTCTATGTGTTTATGATTGGCTTAGGATTAGCAGAGACTGGCGACATTTCCTTCAGTGGTTGGCCATCCCTACTCAACAGAAGCTGATTGTTTGATTGACTCCTGTCGAACGGAAATGCTGGAAAATTTCCCTCAATCAGCCCCTGCAGCCACTGATCAGTGTATTCTGACAGCGGCGGGTTTTGGGAGTGGGTATCTCCATCAATTTGGGTTAATGGAAGCAAAACTAACCATGTATGGCCAGCTTAGCGTCATATAAACACATACATACTCTATTTGTATATTTGCACACACACAACACTGTCTTTGCTCGCCCTCACAATAAAGTGACATATTTGTGAATACGGAGATTATACATCATATTTTATTTCTAGCTTATAGCTGGCAGTATTCATGCTGTAAATGTAAAAAAAAAAAGATTGTGGGGCCATACTTTAGCCTTTGCTTTTCACCTATGCATTCTCACACTTCTCATAAAAGCTACTTTATGTAAACCTGCTTCCCATTTACTCTGTGCTGCGCTGGTGCTTGTTTATTTTGTCTCTGCTGATACATGGCAGGCTCAGAGCATGTGTTCTCTGAGTCATTTATCTGCCTGTGTCAACTTCAGAAAGAACTTGCCAAACTTTAAGATACATTCCTCAACTAAAAAAAAAAAAAATCTATAGTGTAGGGGGAGAGCAGAGACTCATGGGGTGGGGAATGTTATGTAAAGTAAACAGGTTCCAGCAATGCATTGTAACTCTGCCCATCTATGGCAGAAACCAGTCTTTAAAAGAAAATAACTGTGCTAGAAGTGAAATTAACCCATTCTGTCACTTGTTCTTGCTTTCTTCTATTATGCCATCAGAAACTAGTCTATACCATTAGATATGTTTTATTTTGCATGGAGAAAAATATATGCATACAGTTCAGGTATATTTTATTTGCAGTTTTTTTTTTTTTTTGCATGAATGTGTAAGTGCACTTTTTAAATGAACCATCCAGATTCTGCCCCCCACCTTTCCTCGCAGCAACACTTTAAATAAGTAATTACCAGCTTACATTCCCAGGCCTGTTCAAGATACGGTGTCTCTAACATATGTTACGGTATTGTTAACGAAAAAAACAACAACATATTTGTGTACCTCTCTGCAATACATGCCCATGTGTTATCCCTTGTTAAACAAAAAGTATAAAAAAACTAAATGCATGTCAGAAATATAGGGGCAGATCCACGTACAGCGGCGCATATTTCCGCCGGGCGTAGCGTATCTAAGATACACTACGCCGCCGTAACTTACTTTTTTTTTAATCCTCAAAGAATGCGCGCCGTAAGTTACGGCGGCGTAGTGTATCTTTGGCGGCGTAAGGGCGCGCAATTCAAATCGATGTGATGGGGGCGTGTTTTATGTAAATACGTCGTGGCCCGACGTAAACAACGTTTTTTTTTTAACGGCGCATGCGCCGTCCGTGGGGGTATCCCAGTGCGCATGCTCGAAATTAAACCGGAACAAGCCAATGCTTACGACGGTGACGTCATTCTACTCAAATCCCTATTCGCGAACGACTTACGCAAACAACGTAAAAAAATAAAAATTTTGACGCGGGAACGACGGCCATACGCCACCATATAGCAGCTTTAACTATACGCCGGAAAAAGCCGAACGCAAACGACGTAAATAAATGCGCCGCCCGGACGTACGTTCGTGGATCGCCGTATGTAGCTAATTTGCATACTCCCGCGGAATTCGACGGAAACGCCACCTATCGGCCAGCGTAAATATACACCTACGATCCCTCATTACGTCGTATCTTGTTTTGTGGATACAAAACAAAGATACGGCGCTGGAACTTTGAAATTACGCGGCGTATCAATAGATACGCCGGCGTAATTTCTTTGTGGATCTGCCCCATAAGTGTGTTTCTACCTGCCTTTTTGACTTGACTTGACACAGTATTTTAGGCTTTGAATGCCAAAGCACATGTTGTCAGCTCTGCCTACTTCATTTCTGATGGATTACAAAGAGCACAGACCTCTCCAGATCTCTCTTGCCCTTCTTATTTCCATAACCCCTCCTTGTGCAAAAGAAAAGAGCAAAGAAATGTATTAGCTCACGTGATTTCTGCCAGAATCAACAGGTATTTTTTGCATTTATCGAACAAGTATAACAAAAATATTTAATGGTATATTTAGCGGAAAATGGGAGCAAATAAGATATGTTCAGTGTTAGGATTAGTAGCAGAGTGTCAATTTGCTCTCCATGCTTAGATGCAGGAGCAGGCTGCTTTAACACCTTTTTGCCTGCGTGCCTATAAAATATAAATATTACTCCACTTCCCTCCCTCAGGAACTTGGGCCCAGATTCACCTAGAATCGTGACGGCGTAACGTATCGTAGATACGTTACACCGCCGCAAGTTTTCATCGCAAGTGCCTGATTCTCAAAGCACTTGCATGAAAACTTAAGCTGGTGGCCTCCGGCTTAAGCCTGCGTAATTCAAAGGGGCGTGTGCCATTTAAATTAGGTGCGCTCCCACGCCGGACCTACTGCGCATGCTCCGTTTTGAAATTCCTGCCGTGCTTTGCGCGAAGTGACGTCATTTTTTCGAACGGCGACGTGCGTAGCGTACTTTCGTATTGCCGGACGTCTTACGCAAGAACAAAACATTTTCAAATTTCGACGCGGGAACGGCGGCCATACTTTATACAGCACATACGTGTGCTGTGTAAAGTTAGGGCAGCAAAAACGACGACTAACTTTGCGACGGGGAACTAGACTAGCAGCGACGTATCGAACGCGAAAAACCGTCGTGGATCGCCGTAACTACTAATTTGCATACCCGACGCTGGTTTACGACGCAAACTCCCCCCAGCGGTGGCCGAGGTATTGCATCCTAAGATCCGACAGTGTAATTCAATTACACCTGTCGGATCTTAGGGCTAACTATGCGTAACTGATTCTATGAATCAGTCGCATAGTTAGGAAGACCCTAAAACAGAGATACGACGGCGTATCAGGAGATACGCCGTCGTATCTCTTTTGTGAATCTGGGCCTTGGAGAGAACAGTGATAGCCTTACCAGAATACAGGCTAATACAAGGATCCCCCTGTGACACCGTCTGTGTGAGACAAAACGATTGTCGGGAGGTTGACGCGCTGACGTCATCCCCCAGTGGACGGGTTGTCTGCACGCCGGCCGGCTTCTTCTATGTTTTTATTGATTTTATTGCTTCACTTTTTGTGAGTATAATCTTTTATTGAATAAATGCGTATATAATACAGTATTAAGCTATGCCTTCTCTTTCTTGGGACATGTATGAGGACCTCCGTGGCTATTGAAGTGTCTCTTTGATCCGTTTTGGTTTTTACTATCCCCTGGTATTGAGAGCAACATTACCCAGGAGTGCTGATCACTTGACAAGCTTGTATTAGCCTGTATTCTGGTAAGCAGGCATTTCACTCATTGGAGGTGCACGTTTGGTGATTCAATAGGTTCACATCTTCATCACTCTAATACTGTAGACTTACCTTTTGGTCTTCTTTTCCATAAGGACTTCTGTTGGTACAGATATTGGACTCATTTTTGTTATTATCACTGTTATTGGTTTAACGTGACTCAATATTGATAGTATTTATATACATTTAATATTTCCTTTATTGGAATCTTCTTTGTTATATTTATTTGGTGCATGCTGGTTTCAATACTGCATAAATCTTATTAATATTATCTTTGTGGTTAAATTCACAAGTCTATAGCGCAGTTTTCTCCTTTGTTCTTGTGTTTTGGATTATTTTTTCTAACTTTGTACTTGTTTTGTAAACTGCAAATTAGTTACTCACTGTCTGAAAGTTCAGCTGAATGCTTATTTTCTAATGGTTTACAAATGCTTTAACCACTTAACCCCCGGACCATATTGCTGGTCAAAGACCAGAGCACTTTTTGCAATTCGGCACTGCGGCGCTTTAATTTGACAATTGCGCGGTCGTGTGACGTGGCTCCCAAACAAAATTGGCGTCCTTTTTTCCCCACAAATAGAGCTTTCTTTTAGTGGTATTTGATCACCTCTGCGGTTTTTAGTTTTTGCGCTATAAAACAAAAATAGAACGACAATTTTGAAAAAAATGAATATTTTTTACTTTTTGCTATAATATATAATATAAAATGATATCTCTCTCTGGAGTCCACACCTCTCCTAATACAAAATATAATATCCCCCAAAAATATATAAAAAAATATTTTTTTCCTCAGTTTAGGCCGATACGTATTCTTCTACATATTTTTCGTAAAAAAAAATCGAATAAGCGCTTATTGATTGGTTTGCGCAAAAGTTATAGCGTTTACAAAATAGGGGGTATTTTTATGGCATTTTTATGAATATTTTTTTTTTACTAGTAATGGCGGCGATCAGCGTTTTTTTTTTTTTTTCGGTACTGCGAAATTATGGCGGACACTTTTGACACATTTTTGGGACCATTGGCATTTTTATAGCGATCAGTGCTATAAAAATGCATTGATTACTATAAAAATGCCACTGGCAGTGAAGGGGTTAACACTAGGGGCGGGGAAGGGGTTAAGTATGTTCCCTGGGTGTGTTCTAACTGTAGGGAGGGATGGACTGACATGGGGAAATTACTGATCTTCTGTTCATACATTGTATGAACAGAAGATCAGCATTTCTCTACCTGACAGGACCTGGAGCTTCCGGTCCTCGCTCTGTAACGAGCAATCACGTGTGCCCGGCGGCAATCGCGCCCATTGGGCACGCGCACGGGAGCCGGGGGCGAGCGCACACCCCTAGTGGCCTGCCCGAGAGCCAACGTATAGCTACGGGCTCTCACGCAGGGGAGCCGACCTGCCGCCGTAAAACGACGGCGGCTGGTCGGCAACCAATTAAAGGGGGGTTGTAAAGGTACAATTTTTTTTCCAAAATAGCCTCCTTTACCTTAGTGCAGTCCTCCTTTACTTACCTCATCATTTGATTTTGCTTTTAAATGTTGTTATTTCTTCTGAGAAATCCTCACTTCCTGTTCTTCTGTCTGTAACTCCACACAGTAATGCAAGGCTTTCTCCCTGGTGTGGAGTGTCGTGCTCGACCCCTCCCTTGGACTACAGGAGAGTAAAGACGCTCTCTACATTGCAGATAGAGAAAGGAGCTGTGTGTTAGTGGGCGTCCTGACTCTGATGGGAAGATGGGAAGTTTAAAAAATTACTAAAGGTCCACTTTAACTATTTAGCAGTACAATTCTGTTATCTGGCTTTGTGGTCACTCCCAAAACAAATGGTAAAAAAATTGAACGGCTATCCTCTCAGTGGCAGTATGATTTGTAGCATTGAAACTCAGTGGTGCCAATACATCCAACCAAACTCAAGAGAAAATCCTACTGCGATATTGAACAATATCGTGAGATGTGCTTTACAAATATGCATTGCGCTCCACTGGTTTCAGGAGTGTGAAGCCAGCTAAGTGCAAAAAAGAATTACTGGGATGGAAATGAAAAATGCTCCTTAGATCTTTGGATGGATCTCAAGTGGCAGGTGTACTGTACATTACAATTGTTTTGATGCTTTTCCCATGGATCTCTCACCCAGTCCCATTCGTCACTCTGCTCTGTGAATCCCCTGGTATGCCCTTTAGGACTCTAAGGCCCCTTTCACCCGTTTAGGTCCGCCTGTCAGTTTTGTCGGCAGACTTGAACGGCCACTCCATGCAGTACTATGGAGCGTCAGATGTCAGTGGAGACACGTACGCTGACATCGGACACGATCTGCCAAAATCAGACGGATGGCGATACGTCTCCATCTGTCCATGGTGGATTGGATCGGGTAAGATCTGATGAAAATAGACATGCTGTCTGTTTTCATCAGATCTCTCCATAGGAGACAGCAGCGCTGCACAAGCCCCTCCCCGTTCAAAGAGCAGAGAGAGACTTGTCATCCACCGGCTCAGCGGAGAAATCTCCCGCTGAGCCGGCGGGAGCTGGCGGACTCCGTAGCGACGGAATCCGCCTTATGTGGAAGAGGCCTTAAATCAGATATATTGATTTTGTAAATGACTATGTAGTAAACGTTTGATATTACATGTGTACATTTCATTCTTTATATGTACAGTATATCTGACTTATTTGTTTTAATGTGATCACCTCTGCAGTAAGAAGTTGATGAAACAAAATGCATCTTTGCTCATAAAAATTCCACCATGATGTGTAATAATGTAATACTGTAGGATTGATAGATTGATAATGTTATACACATGGTGGGATGTCAGCCAGGAAGTGAAATTTTATAGATATTTTAAGTGTACAGTATATGCTTGTTTGAATTTGGCCTTTTATAATGAATTTCATACAATAAAAATTATGATTTTTTTTAATTGTATTTTAGTTTCAATCAGCACCATAAAAACCCCATTTTAAAAAGTACAACATCTGGGAAAAGTCACGTGACTGGCTCTATTCCAATCAGGGAAATCTTGCTGCTTTATTAAGCAAAGCGAGGTATTATAAAATCCTGCTTAGTATAACAGAAAATTGATAGCAATATCTGTTTCTGTTAAACCAGTATCTTAGAGTAGTTTTTAGTTTGTGTCATTGCTAAAGACTTAAGCCTCGTACACACGGGTAAGAATCTCGTCAGGAAAAAAACAGTGGTGTAGATTCAGGTAGCTACGCTATAATTTACGGCAGCGCAGCGTAGTGTATTTACGCTACGCCTCCGCAACTTACAGGAGCAAGTGCAGTATTCACAAAGCACTTGCTCCGTAAGTCGCGGCGGCGTATCGTAAATGGGGCGGCGTAAGCGCGCGTAATTCAAATGGGGAAGGAGGGGCGTGTTTTATGGTAATATGTGATGACCTGGCGTGATTGACGTGATTTACGAACGGCACATGTGCCGTCCGTGTAAATATCCCAGTGTGCATTGCTTCCAAGTACGGCGTAACAACGTATTGGTTTTGACGTGAACGTAAATTACGTCCAGCCCTATTCGCAAACGACATACGCAAACGACGTAAATAATTAAAATTTTTAATCGGGAACGACGTCCATACTTAACATTGGCTGCGCCTCCTAATAGCAGGAGCAGCCTTACGCAGAAAAAGCCTTTACGCAAACGACGTAAAAAACTACCGCCGGGCACACGTACGTTTGTGAATCGGCGTATCTAGGAAATTAGCATATTCTACGCCGACAACAACGGAAGCGCCCCTAGCGGCCAAAGTTATATTGCACACAATTGTACGCCGCCGCAATCAAGTTACGTCGGTGGAGGAAGCCTATTTTTTCAGCGTAACTGCCTTTGAGAATCGGCGTAACGCTACGCAGGCGTGAATTTCAAATTACGGCGGCGTATGTGAATCTACCCCATTGTTTTTCCCGACGAGATTCTTGGCAATAATCTCTTGCCGCCCTAGTGTACACACTGACCTTTTCAAAAGAACCGCGGTTCTCTTTAAAAGCTAGAACGCGGTGACATCATTGCGTACGACGAGCATGCACTCGTCACATTCGATGCCATCGCCGCCATCTTGCTTCACCCTACCTATGCTGTGGAAAGCTACTGCACATGCGTCAAAGTCATTTCGAGCATGCGCGGGTTTCCACGGCGACAGGTAAGTATACACACTCTCGTGTTTCTCGTCTGGAGACAGGCCGACAAGAATCTCGACGAGAAAAAAGAGCGCATGTTCTCTTTTTTTCTCGTTGAGATTCTGGCCAGCTTTCCAGACGAGAAACCTGAAAGCCTCGTACACACGAATGGTTTTCTCTTGCTGGTTTTTGCTGAGAAAAAACGGTCGTGTGTACGAGGCCTAACAAGCAACAAATTTAAACCGAAGACAGTGATTCTCCATTGTGGGATAAAACCAGAGAGATCAGATTTGAGGTGCATGTATGCTTGAAGGCATGGAAGAAATACTGATGCAAAACGTACCAAAAACGTTAGGGGAATCTAGAATGCAAGTAGACTCGGAGAAGACAACAAGGGAGGGAACATAAAAATCTGAAGGGCAGCAAGATCTAGGTTAATGAATCTACTCAACCTTCCTGCAATTGGCTTCATGGGGCATAAAATCCATCACATGGACCTACAAAATTCAAAAAGCTACCAGCAAATCCAATGCAAGAAAAAACATTTTTTTAATCTTATGAGGACACTCACAATGGGATTACTTGAAACCAATACTTAGGCCCCATTCACATCTGAGCATAGCGTTTTCAGGCAGAAAGTCACACAATTTTACCACATTTTTGCTGCGATTTTGTACAGGTCAAAAGGTCACCAATGTAAAAAGCAGAAAAACACCCAAATCTGCCTAAAAAAAAGTCCCAGAACTTGTTTGAGCTTCAGGCCCCGTACACACGACCGAGGAACTCGACGTGCCAAACACATCAAGTTCCTCGTCGAGTTCAGTGTGGAAGCCGCCGAGGAACTCGGCGGGCCGACTTTTGCCATTGAACAACGAGGAAATAGAGAACATGTTCTCTATTTCCTCGCCGAGGTCCTCGTCGGCTTCCTCGGCCGAAAGTGTACACACGGCCGGGTTTCTCGGCAGAATTCAGCTCTGAACCGAGTTTCTGGCTGAATTCTGCCGAAAAAAAATCGATCGTGTGTACAGGGCCTCAGGCTATTTAGAGCTTCTGGCTTCAGGCGTTTTTTAGTGGAGATGTGAACCATCTCCATAGAGAATAATATATTTTTTCCCCTCCAGCGTTTTATAGCTTCAGGCTTCAAGCTACAAAACGCTCAGGTGTGAATGGGGTCTTAGCATATTTGCTGTATCTATTACTGCTGTTTATGCTACATCCACTTTTTTGGATTATTATTTATTTCACATAATTTAGTAAGAGCAATGATATTCCTACTGCCTCACCAGGAAAATTGAATACCATGAGGTTGAAAGCCACACCTTGAAAAATTTATATAGAGTTATCTGCTGGAGTCCCAGGGAAAAAGAATACGCTTTTGGCTATCTCAAGTTAGCAGCATTTTCTCATAAATGATACATTGAATAGACTGACCCTTGAAAGTATAGCTCCAGACAATCTTTTTTCTTCTATTTTTATTTTTTTGGAGGAGGGGTTGTAGCCTTTGTGTAGTTTGTCTGTGTCCCTGATGGGGGGGAAATTTCTCTCACTTCTTGTCCCAGTAACATTGGTCAGCAAGGCAGGAGATCTACCAATAGGAACAGAAACGCAATGAAAACATTTTATGAGTTAAATGGGAAGTAATTATAACGTACCAGTTATTTAATGTTGTCTACATTGCTGCTGACCAGTGTTGCCAACCTACCAAATTGAAATTTACTGACACAACAGCCTAAATTTACTGGCACAACCAAGTTTTTACTGGAATTTCCAAAAGTTACAAATTTTAAGTGCAAATGTCAATATTTAGGCTGCAAAGTACAATATGCAATAAACAATGTGATTTAAGAAAGATCTTAAGGCAAAAAATATTTGTTATTTTATTTTCGATCTAATAAGTACAGTAAGTACCTCAGGGACAGAACTCAACAGGGCAAAAATCTAGAATAGACTGCACACACACGTGAAATTGACTCTCACGGTGACACTGACAGCAACACAGATTACCGACAAGACCCCTCCTGAGCCACAGTAACACCAGGTGGTCCCTTTAGTCCACTCCATTTCAAACAGCACTGACAGTCCTAATCCTTGCTTGCCTTGGTTCCATCCCGCAGATCCGCTCGTTTGCACCATGACATCACACAACATGCTTCGGGCACCATCTCTGCAGACCCGCGAAGTACAAACACACTGTAGCAGGCACTCAGATGGTCTCAGCAGGCTCTTGGCCAGAACTGCGAATGCGCAGTTCCGAACTGAGTGTCACAGCCATATTTTTAACTGGCAACCCTTTCCTTTCACTGGCATGTACTGGCAGGAGAAAGGTGACTGTTTTTTACTGGCTGTCAGTAAATATACTGGTGGTTGGCAACACTGCCGCTGACTAAATTGTATTCACCTTCTATCCAGGGCCAGATTAAGAACATCATGGGCCTGGTTCTGAGGATTTTGGTGGGGCCTTTTAGGCTGCATTCACACCTCCGCGACAAGTAACGCCGCGTACGCGGCGTATTTTGCCACGAATAGTGTAACTTTTTTTTTACAAATCCTTCCTATTGCTTTGTATGGCCGAACGCCAATGCTGCCTGAAAAAAAGGGTTCGGGACTTTTTTTCATGCCGCAGGTGTACGGCGTCTATGAGATGTGAATCTCATAGACAGCAATGGGAATTCTCCCCTCCAGCGGCACGAGCGGCCGGCGTCGGGCATTTTGTCGCGGAGGTGTGAATGGGGTGTAATAAATAATAAATAAATGCGTGGGAATGACATGAACGCAGCCCAGCCAAGGCAAGTGACCAAATGCACAGAACCCAGAAGGAAGACCGGGTGAAGATGGAAGCGCCCGGGCCCCGCCTGATTCATCGCAGCACTGGAGGGCTGTCTGAAAATATAAGTGAACACTAATGTGCTAATATGCTGTGCATACTTGAACATTGTGGCATAACCTACCCCAGAGCCTCTAAAAAGTAGTAATGTCAGGAAAGTTTACTACCGCTTTATTATCACAGGATCCCAGGAGCCTCTCATGGGGCCCCCTACTGACCCGGTGGACGGTGGCCCTTGGGCAGTGCCTAAGTGCACAGTTGCCAACATTTCAAAAATATTTTCAGGGCCACTTTTTTATATAAGTGCTATATTTAGAGTAGCTGAGATCCCCGATGTTCCTCTATACATCATAGTAGTAATCACAAAATTAAATGAGTACTAATAATGGGGCAGAACAAATATGAGAACTGATATTTCCTTTAGTTGAACTAACAAAAGTGTGTCCATTCTAGAGCTGGTAATATTGAGGATATACAGTATAATTTTAAAGAACTGTTTTTGTGGGTAAGCGACATAGGGGAGGAGTATGGATGGTATATAAGTGGGAAGTATGTGCAGGTGAGGGAGAGGAATGTGGAGGGTCTAACAGTGGGCACTATGTACAGGAGAGGAGTACAAGAGAGAAGTGTGGAGGGTATGATGGGGCAGTATGTACAGGAGAGGAGTGTGGAGGGTATGACAGTGGGCAGTATGTACAGGAGAGGAATGTAGACGGTATGATAGTGGGCTCTATGTATAGGAGAGGAGTGTGGAGGGTATGACAGTGAACACTATGTATAGGAGAGGAGTGTGGAGGGTATGACAGTGGGCACTATGTATAGGAGAGGAGTGTGGAGGGTATGACAGTGAGCAGTATGTACAGGAGAGGAGTGTGGAGGGTGCGACAGTGGGCACTAAGTACAGGAGAGAAGTGTATGACAGCAGGCACTATGTACAGGAGAGGAGTGTGAAGGGTATGACAGTGGGCGCTATGTATAGGAGAGGAGTGTGGAGGGTATGACAGTGGGCACTATGTACAGGAGAGGAGTGTGTAGGGTATGACAGTGGGCACTATGTACAGGAGAGGAGTGTGGAGAGTATGCCTCTTCACCTGCCTATCCCCCCCCCCCCCTCAAATGTGGGGTTTCTGTGACCTCTGGTCATCGAGCTACAACCCCCCAAATTCGATCTTTAAAAAAAAAAAATCTTAAAAAAAAAAAAAAAAGCCCCATTGTTAATCCGGCCCTGCTTCTATCCCAGTGATAGTCAACAAAATGGGAAATATGGGTGCTGGTAAACCAGCACCAGTTTTCCAGTTGTCTCTGTGACTTATTTTCCCCATTATATTTAGAATTATTTTAAATATTTTATTGATTTTAAAATCTGTAATTTTAAATAAATTGTTGTTTATTTTTTTTGTTTACTTTTACTTTACAGTGCATACGAGAAGAAAGCATGACACTAGGTGTTAATAGTAAACTTACAGGAGAGTGATAACGTTTTACACCATTTTCAAGCATATTTGGTTTTGATTTTTGGATAATTTGGAATAAAAATCCTGGTTATGGAAAAGGAATCTTGCTGAAGGTGCAAAAAGATGACCATGCAAAATAAAAAAAACATTTGCAAGGGAGGGAAATTGAGATTGCTGTATAAAATTAAGGTTTTATACAGAAGAAAATCCAATATGGTGGAATATTGTTTATTTTAGAAAGTACCTGGAGGAGAACATCTGTCCCTAGGGACTTAGAATATAAATTTTCCCAAGAATAATTGTAATGACTTTAAAATGGAAGAGAGGAAAATGTAGAGTTGTACTAAAACAATGATGACTTTGTTGGCAGACTTTTACAAACAACAGTTAAGTTCAGTCAACATGGAAATTGAGGCCATTACTAAATTGCTATTACCCTTTAAACATATGAACATTTATGAGAGGAAGGAAATGTAAATATGTAATGCTATTGAAAGTTTAAGTAAGTAACTTCTGGTAGAAAGAGAAGGGAAACTACAGTTAGACAGGTATGCCTATGTTTTAGGGAATACATATAAATTGGGCCCTATTGATTATAGTAGGCACAGACAGCCAAATGTGACGGGTTATTTGACACATGAAAAAATGTTTGTCTAAGGACTTGTACAAACGATCGGAATTTCCGATTGGAAATTCCTACCGTGTGTATGCCCCATCGGAGAAATTCCATTGGAAATTACGATGAATTCCATCGAGTTTGGTCACGCTAAAGCCTGATCGTGTGTACATAAAAGTGAATTACTGGGTGGGAACATGAATAACCTAAGAAACCAAAAAAAACAGGGTATTGGGCATTAAGTGGGGGCAAAAAAAATTAAAAATGGTTTTGGATGAGGGGATCGCATTGGAGACATGAGATATAGTTTTGGCACAAGGGTGCATTTTAAGATAAATTGATGCACAAGAAAAGAATAAAACTTTGACAAAAGAAAACAAAAAACAATTTGAGGAAAAGGCTGTATTGCACATGGCATGGGGGGGGGGGGGGGTCTTGTGGGGAACAAGATGGGTTCAGGAACATAGACACACCACTTTCAGAGGGAGCACAGGTGTACATGATCAATCTATTGTCTTATAAGTTATAAAAGACACAGTGGGGGTTATTTACTAAAATTGCATGGTTGAAATCACGTGCACTTCTGCATAGAAACCAATCAGCTTCCAGGTTTCATTGTCAAAGGCTAATTAAAAAAGTTGAAGTTAGAAGCCGATTGACTACCATGCTCAGCTGCACCAGATTATGAGTGCACCAGTTTTAGTAAATCCCCTTAATGGGTGTTATTGGTGAGAGCTCTCAATTTCTGTACTACATTACTGGGTGATTTTTTTTTATATAATGGTTGAAGATATTTACATATTTGCTTAAAAATTTGTATAAAAAGTTTTCATTTTAAGAAACCTGACAATGCCAGGGGGATTGATTGGAGATTGGTCTCAAATGACAAGACAAAAAAAGGTAAGTCTACGGGAGGAGGGCCATATAGACAGAGTTGAGGAGGTTTTGGTAAACATAGGCCTTATGTCTAGATAACATGCAGTGCTTGATAAAAAAAATAATAAAAAAACTTTCATAAAGGAAATCCCAGCACCAGCTTCAGTGAAACTAGTAGAGCCACACTACACCATTGTGATTAGGCAATTTCCACTCTATAATTTGGGTTCCACTCTGTCTGGTAAAGGGAATTACCTAATCACAATGTCTTTTTTTTTGGCATTTGCATCATAAGGACTTTTTTTTATAAACTGTAGTATATATTTTTTATGAAGCATTGCATCTAGATATATGTTTTAATTTGTAAATATATTCTATGCTGAACATTTCCTCCCTAACAAATCTGAGCAGCCCACGTGACTATAGAGTCACACAGTTGGCCTATACACAGTAGTAAATGACAGTCCACTCCCTCCCTCTTCCTCCATGCCCAATAACCAGCTAAACACAATGGGGACGGGATATTACATAGATTAAAGGAGGCTTCACCTCCCCCAGGCTGGAGGGGCGTGACACAGCCTGTGACTGGAAGAAATCTGCCCACAGCAAGTTATTGCCAAAAAATAACATGTGATTTCAAATATATATTGGAATGACAATAAAAAACAGTTTATTGATATTTATTATTTATTTTTACTGTGTATTTCAAAGGCTGTTTTTTTTAACATGTGACCAGCAGCAGAGGACTAGAAGCTCCTCCTGCTTATGTTTCCTTGCAGACAGGCTGGGAAGGATCTATGACAGATCTGTGACAGATGTATATTGATTAGGAAAGAGGTACTTATATTTTTTTTATTAAAATAATTACAGCGCCATCATCTACATAAGGAAATAGAAGGGGTAATGTAAATTAAACAGTGTGAGTTTAGCTTAGTTCACTTTAACACTGGCAAACATGTTGCTTTCGATGAGTTAAAACAGAATCTTCTTTCAAAGTGGGAAACATTGTAGTTCAGGACAGAAAAAAATATTAAAAAATGTGTCAAGAATTCATAGGAATAGGTAGTGGTACACTAAGATACCAGAAATAGGTGAAAGGACCAGTGATCTCTACTTTATATAGTTACAGGCCCAGATTCTCATACATTTACGTTGCTCCTGGGCAGCGTAACGTATGTGATTTACGTTACACCGCCGCAGGTTTACAGGTTTACAGCCTGATTCTCAGAACACTTACCTGTAAACTTGCGGCGGTGTATCGTTAAATCGCTCGGCGCAAGCCCACCCAATTCAAATGGGGCGGGCACCATTTAAATTAGGCGCGCTCCCGCGCCGAGCGTACTGCGCATGCTCTGTCAGGTAAATTACCCGACGTGCATTGCGCTAAATGATGTCGCCCCAACGTCATTTGCTTAGACGTTTACGTAAATGGCGTCCAGCGCCATTCACGGACGTCTTACGCAAACGACGTAATTTTTTTTAAATTCGACGAGGGAACGACGGCCATACTTAACATTGGTTGCCCCTCCTAATAGCAGGGGCAACCTTACGCATCGCGTACGCTACGGAAACTACGTAAATTTTCAGCGTCGACCGCGCGTATGTTCGGGAATCTCGCGTAATTACCTAATTTGCATAGACGACGGGGAAAACGACGATGCGACACCTAGCGGCGGGAAAAAAAATTGCTTTTAAGATCTGACAGCGTAAGAGCCTTACGCATGTCAGATCTAATGGGTATCTATGCGTAACTGATTCTATGAATCAGTCGCATAGATACCCGGGGCCAGATTAGGATTTACGACGGCGCAAATGGTGTTGCGCCGTCGTAACGCCATTGAGAATCTGGGCCTCAGAGTTTTTGAGGAAGAAGTAATTCAAAAAATGTAAATGTAAAGTGTCCCATCATTCTTGTTTTCTAAGCATTTGTAAATATACACAAGTCGGTCAAGGAACACCCTGGAGCATAGGGTCCTTTCTGAGGCGGTAGATTGGTCTGTGTCTGTTCTTATATATATTAACCACCTTTCATCTGGCAACTATATATAAACAGCTGGGCACAAGCTTCCTTGTTTTGGAAGGATATACTGGTACGTCCTTCGGCCTATTTCTGCCTTCAAGGAATTATGTCACAATGCCCAGGCTGAACACTAGAAGGAAACAAACTCAAAGCACCCCTTGTTAAAGAATGTCCCATGATGACACAGGCAGACTAGCCAGACGCTGACTACATGGACATCAATGTATCTCTAAGGAAAACTGCATGTAAATGGATAATCATCCATTTATATGCGTTTACATCCGCTTTTGTCAACATCCGTTTTTTGGAAGCCCTATTTTTCTTCCGTTTTAAAAAAAACGAATCTGATGTAAAACAGACATACAGAAGTTTTTGCATGATGTAATTGGTCCGGGACTCTAGTGGTTAAGGACTCTAACTGGTGGATGTGAAAAATGGATTTTCAATATAATAGGGAAGATTTAGGACCACTGTCCATTTTCTACTACTATCAGGGGTTCCATGGATATTTCCTCTTCACTTACTGCGATAACAGTTATAGATAGAAGGTAAGGGAAATCTACAACAGCAATACAGAAAGAAATACAACTTTGTATTTATTTATTTTGGAAAGGAAGGCTAGAATGTCAGTCAGATTTTTATTGCTATATGTGTTGCAGATTTTCTAATTGAGTCTCATATAGCACTAACATGCAGCAGAGGTTCTAACACTTCCACATTCTATCCAAAACGAAAAAAAAAAAAGTTTTAGTTTGGCCTAACCTAAACCCCAGCACCAAATCCTCAGCTTGTGTTTTAAACCCCATTATCCAGCTTACATGCATTAACCCTTCAGTAGGCAATTCCTAGCACATGTATAGAAAAAAAAAGTCCTCAGCACAAGTGTGTTTGTCTCTCAGCCATCAGTCTCCCATGCGAGTGTATAAATCCCTCACATTTATTCAGTATGCAGTGCTAAATATCAGTTTGGTCTCCGCTGATCCTGATTTCAACCTCTGTTCCTTCCTGCCTCTGTGAGCAGAAAATGGCTCCTGTGCTTCTGCTTTACAATTAGTTATGTAAATAGGAGCCAGGTGAGTAGCCGCTCGCTGTATCACTCGGCCCCGCCCCTCGGAGCGCCGCGCCACTGGATGTGATTGGGAGAAGCACCAGCCAATGGCTGCGCTGCTCTCAATCCATCCGCTCTAGCCAATCAGCGGCCAGGCTCAACAGCGAAGAGGATCTCAGGACCGAGCGCGGGACTTTCGAGGGGTCAGGTAAGTATAACGGGGGCTCGGGGGTTTCGGCAGCATCAGATGTTTTTTCACCTTAATGCATAGATTGCATTAAGGTGATTTTTTTTTACTTTACAACTCCTTTAAGGCCAAATGATATACTTCGAAAAAAAGACTATATTAGTTCTAAACCTGTATTAAAAAAAATAAAAAAATGAAAAGCATTCTTAAAGCAGTTGTAAACCCTCACGTATACCCAGTGAAGTGACTGGCCTCAGGTGATACACAGAGATGAAAGAAATACTCCTACATAAGTTGTACCTGTTTATCTCAAGTTTTCTCATCTCTACATCTGTTCAAAATGCTGAATTTATAAAGCTTGTCTGAGAGTTCAGAAAAATGGGAGTGGAGAGCTGAAGCAGGGTTGCCAACCGCCAGTAAATTTACTTACAGTTTGTAAAAAACAGTGATTTATTTACAACTGCCAGTAAATATCAGGGGCTGATAATTTCATGCTGTGGTGACTTTTTAAGTGTAAATCAAGTAAAAATTACTTTTTTATAGGAGTTCAGTGAGGCCCGGAGTGACAAGGACAAAAGGAGATAACGGAGGGCTGGCCATGACTGGGTGGAATCAGGGCAACAGGAGGTTTAAAAGAAAGGAGGTGCTCTCAGGGGAGTGGCCGTAGGCTTGATTCCATGGATGGGGAGGAGTGATATATATAGGGGGCAGGGGCGGCACCACGTGCACAGGCAGACGAGTGAGCACAGGGAGGCAGGTTTTCCCACCCACCCTCCCTTGTTTTGTTTGATGTTGTGTGTTGTGCGTTTGTTTTCTTCTCTTCCAGGTCGGTGGAAGGTTAGTCACAACATCGGAGGCGGTGTCCTTGGTCTTTGATGGTGACAGTTAACTGATGGAATGGAAATGGTTGGGGGACTCATCGGTGGGATGGGCCCCTTATGGGGTTATTGCAGTGGAACGGTGTCCACTGTAATACGGTTACGGTGCACTGCGGGTTAAAAAGGGGTGTTTCCGAGCTGGAGTCGGCTGGAGGCCTTGGTATAGTAATGGTACCGCAGTGTGGTGGTGAAGGAAAAGGTGACTGGTGTTAATGTAGGGGACTGGTGTTAATGTAGTAAAAGTGTTTGGTAAAATGTTGTTAATAATAAAGTTGGAATTGTTGGAAATTCCTATTATCTAAAATTTGGTTAAATATTTAATTTTGGTTATAAAATAAAATGGCTGTTGTGGCCAATTTTACTCCAATTTACTGTGTCTGTCTCGTTACTGGGTCAAGAAGGTCATGGAGGGAAAAAGGGGAAGGGTATAATGGGGGTTATGGAGGTAAGGTTGCACATTGAAACTACACTAGTCATGTAATTTCTCAGATTGCAAGTAAAAAATGTGCTCCGCCAGTAAAGTTTCCATGTTTTGTCAGTAATAAATGGTGCGGGAGGTTGTCAACCCTGAGCTGAAGTTGCACTCTGCAGTGCTAATTGGGGAGAACCCTGAGAGCCGATTGGAGGGAAGAGACATACCACCCTTTACACAGTACACAGGAACAGAGCTGAGCCTGTCAATCAGCCCGAGCTCTATCCCCTGTCACCAATTTTTCTCTTGGAGTCAGGAATATTTGTCAGAAGTGACTCCTGATATCAGATGAATGAAGCAGCAGACAGAGATGACACTAATGCCCTGTACACACGATCGGATCATCCGTTGAAAACGGTCTGATGTATTTTTTCATCAGATATCCGATGAAGCTGACTTTCATCAGTCTTGCCTACACACCATCAGCTAAAAATCCGATCGTGTCAGAACACGGTGACGTAAAACACTACGATGTGCTGAGAAAAATGAAGTTCAATGCTTCCGAGCATGTGTCGACTTGATTCTGAGCATGCGTTGATTTTTAACTGATGGATCGTTTTTTTCTATCATTTTTTTCTATCGTTTTTTTTAACCATCAGATAATTTTAAAACAGGTTCTAAGTTTTTTCACCGATGGGAAACAAAACGATGGGGCCCACACACGATCGGTTCATCTGATGAAAACGGTCCATCAGACCGTTTTAATCAGACGAACCGATCGTGTGTACGCGGCATTAGTGCTCCTAATTAGGCCAAGCACATACTATAGAGGGATATGTTTTGTTCCTATTTCATGTCTGAAGTTTACAACCACTTTAACTATATCAGTCTGTATGACAAGGTAGTCTGCGTCAATGCCATTAGCTTGCCAACAGTTTGAGATACTTCTGAGATCCTTCACAGTTCATTGACAGGTGTATTTAATCTTCTGACATACATTTGACCTGCTTCAAGCAGGTTTGGCATTCCCGTAAATATGGGACTACAAGATCCACGTAAATCAATCAAAGGCCCGTCAACATACCGTAGGCCTCCTAATCAGACATAAACACTTGAACGTGTGTTGAAAGCAGTGTAGTTGCAAAGTATTTTAAGCATTCTCTTGGTTGTCCTATGACAGTTCTTGTTCATTCAATAAATCTGCATATAAGGCACAAAAACAGCTTTATAAAAAATCATCAATGTGCACCTCAAACAGAGACAGCAACATATGCACTAAACAAGACTGTGCACTTTCCCAGCTCCTTTAGCTTTACGTTCACTGGGTGTGCAAAGACCCTACAACATAAACATGCCTGTTCTCTTCATAGCGATGTTTCTGCTCTTGTGCATTTTCTTTTGGCATACTAAATACACCTGTTAGACTTCTAGAAAAGCTGAAGCCAAGAATGAGTGAATTGCATCATGTTTATGAGCAAATATACTTTCTAAAAAGATTCTCAAATTACAATGAATATATTAAAGATTTTCTTTAGCTTTATCTTTCCATCTTTATTAATAGCTAACACGTATGCGTTGTCTGACCACAGTCAAACTTTTTTTCTTCTTTGTCTTAGCACAAGACAAGCCCTCTGGTGTCTCTGTCTCTGGTTCTCTACAAGAGTGCTGATGCAGTTAATTGGAGCTTTTTGAAAGTGCACATTAACATAGGGAAAACTCGGCAGACGTTTTTGGCAGCAAAATATCATTATCACTTCTTGAGCCCCAGCCAAAATCCCCTTGCGGTCAAAACACAATTCTTAAACTAAACAATTAAAAATTTGTGCAAGTGTTACAGCAAGCCGCTCCAAAGCTGGGAGCTTTTCCGTGCCTGTGTGAGAGAAGTTAACAAGCTAGATGATGGCTTTTACTGAAGCAGCCTAAAGATTATCTGGAAACTGTGGTGAGATGCTTTGGCAGCACAGGGAACAGGCAGATGTGCTCTAAAGGTCCAATCATCAAGACATCAGGCTAAGGTTGGTTTCATATTGAACGCCTCACTTTATTTTTAAATGAGAAAAGTAAAGAAAATTTTAGTCAGTACAAATGTCCATAGCAACAAATCGTCACTTTCACTGTAGTACTGTATATCTCAAATTTCAGTGTCAGGCATATGTTTCAATTTCAGTGCCTGGCTCAGTTACAGAAAATAAGACTTTTGTTGTCTGACATAAGTTCCTGAACAGTTTGGGGCCAATAAAACTGTATAATAACCACACTGATTGGCAGATATGGTGACTACATAGAGTAAATAACGATCCCTATTACTTGAAAACCGATTAGATATTTGTGTTAACTAAATGATCGTAGTTAAAAAAATGCACTTTTTAACTACCAAAGGTGTTGTTACAATAACATGGCCCGTCCCCTTGTGACATAATCGACTGGTGCTTGCTGGGTCAGTGACATCACCAGGTGGCCCCGCCCCTTACTTATTTAAGAACTGTCAGACGAAGGAGCGGGCAGTCAGCGGTCAGAATTCATGGAGCTTCTTTTTTGGTGTGTGCCACAAAGCACCCCCCATACAAGCTGGTATAGTTTAAGGGGGGGGGGGGCATTTGCTCATCCTAGAGTACACAGACAGATGCCATAACTACCCTAAATGTTTTTTCTACCTGACATTGATCAAAATGTTTTAGTGTCATAGACACTGCATGGAAAACACAAATGTTTACATAAGGAATATTTATCCAGCGCTATCCTTTGCTACAAGCATGGGGAGTGCTAAAACTAAACTCACCTGTAAAAGGCATGAAAAAAAAATGTAAGCACATGTAATGCCTATTAAATGGCAAAAGCATATACTGTACATATTAAATGGCTTCTGCCCCATTGGATTAATTATTAGCTGGTTCCCAACCAGCTGCCGTAGTTATATACTGCAGCATGTTGGCTCCCCTAGACGAGCCAACGTACCTGTACATCGGCTGTTTTAAGAGCACAAGGGGGCATGCTCTGCGACGACAGAGCCGATGCACATGCCCGGTGGTCGCAATGTCCACTGGGCACCCACGATCTCTCCTGAGAGAGACAGAACGGAGGTCTGTCAATGTAGATAGACAGATCTCTGTTATATCAGGAGTGAGGAGACTGATCAGTTGTTCCTAATTCTTAGGAACAACAATCGGTCTCCTCCCCCAGGCAGTCCCATCCAACCACAGTTAGTAACATTCCCTAGGTAAACACATTTAAACCCCTTGATCGCCCCCCAGTGTTAACCCCTTCCCTGCCAATGACATTTATACAGTAATCAGTGGCTATTTTTAGCTTTGATCACTGTATAACTATCAATGGTCCCAAAAAAGTGTCAAAAGTGTCTGATCTGTCCACCAGATTGCCGCAATTACTAGTAAAAAAAAATGTATAATAAAAATGCCGTAAATATATCCTCTATTTTGTAGACGCTATAACTTTTGAGCAAACCAATAAATATACACTGTTTGAGATTTTTTTTTTTTTTGTTACCACAAATTTGTAGAAAAATACATATTGGCCCAAACTGAGGAAGACATTTATTTTCATGATATTTATTATAGCAAAAATGTAAAAATATAGTTTTTATTTTTTCAAAATGTAAGTTTTTTTTGTTTATAGTGCAAAAAATTTAAACTGCGGAGGTGATCGAATACCACCAAAGGAAAGCTCTATTTGTGGGGAAAAAAGGACTTTTGTTTGGGTACAGGGTTGCACGACTGCACAATTGTCAGTTAAAGCGACGCAGTGCCATATCGCAAACAATGACCTGGTCATTACGGAGGCAAATCTTACAGGGCTTAAGTGGTTAAAGTGGATCTTAGGCCATTGAAAAAATATTGCCAGCAGATTGGCTTTCATTGCTCTCCAGTACATGGACAGAGCAAAGTACATTCTTGGCATGCTTTTTTTGCCAGGATGAATTAACTCCTGTGCACATCTGCAGGAGTTATATTCTCCTGATCTGGCCAGTCAAGATGGCCGAAGATATCAAGCTCAGGAGAAGAATGCCTGGGCACTGGCAATGGAGTTTAGTTCTACATTAAGAACAATGATCCAGGGTCCGTGGCCTGACGAGGCATGTGAGCAGACGTGCTGCGCGGAGCTCCCGCTGTTGATCCTGCACGATCCTTCCCTTGCCTCATTTAACACCCGATTTTGTCGCTAAAAGATGCACACTGACCCCCTGAATACAATCCAGCTGAAAGCCGGGCATGATGACCCGAGGAAATCGTGGAGATGCCGCGGCTGCGGCTTCCCAGGACTTCCATGATGGCGCCTGGATGTCTCAGCCTCCAAAGACACCACAAGGCCAGGAGACGAAAACGGAGCAGAAGGGTAAGTCTGTTAAACCCCCTAAGACTAAAGACCAAACCAGGGACATACTGTACTATGCCCAGAAACTTGCGGGCCCCACAGACTCCACACAAGCTGGGATACAGCAGCGTACAGCACCCGCAAAGCAGCCAGACAAAGACACTGCAGAAGGGATGGATGACTCTGAGCCTATGGAGTCAGTCCCTGATCCCATGCTAGCTCTGCTGGATACACAGTCAGAGGACAGTCCCCAACCCACCCTCAGTGAAATCCTGCATGCTGTCCATAGGTGCACTGCCTCTGTGAATGATTTAAAGGAGCGATTTGGGGGACTCGAAGAGAAGGTATCTCTCCTCCGTCAGGACATACAAAAGATTAGGGAGCAGACCACTGCTGTGGAGAGGAGGGTGAGTGACATTGAAGATCAGATGCCCCATGTAACCCGGGATGCGCGGGTAGCAGCCCAGCAGGCCCGACAAGCCTATGATAAAACTGATGACATCGAAAATCGCATCAGACGCAACAATGTCCGCATAGTGGGACTTCCTGGGGAAGTGGAGGGCAGGGACCCCACAGCTTATGTTGAAGGCTGGCTGCAGGAGGTGTTCGGAAAGGAAGCATTCTCCCCTTTGTATGCGATTGAGAGAGCGCACAGGGTGCCACCGTGTCCCCTGCCGCCTGGTAACCCTCCAAGAGCGATGCTGGCAAGACTCCTGAACTACAGGGACCGTGAAGTGGTGCTGCGACTTGCGAGAGAAAAAGGCACTGTGATGCATAATGGTACAAAAGATTCCTTCTATCCGGTTTTCTCTGCAGAGGTGCAATGCAGACGTTCTAAGTTTGCTGAGGTCAAGAAACGACTACAAAAATTACAGCTCCCCTACGGCATGCTATTTCCTGCAAAACTTTGCATATCGGCCAGGGACCAGAACCACTTCTTTGAATCCGCGCAGGATGCAGCTGGCTGGTTGGATCACAATGAACAAGCTTTACGCAGATGAGCCCGCGACGAGGGAGAAGGTTGATGCTGTTTTAACCGACTGCACCAGGCATGAAGGGCGCACACTTTCCTTTTGCAGTGTTCATTTGGCCAGTTGAGGGCCTATACCTGATTCCTATTTACGGCGAGTGAAAATTCCACAACACTTTTTGTTCCTTGTTCTTCCCCCTTTTTTGTTCTACGTTTTTAAGTCCCTGAGCAAGGGCGAAATGCAACTGTATACACTGCCTGTACGCGGCCTTGTATATGTGATAGTGTGGTTCCAGTGTTGGTGCCCTGTTGGGACGAGCTGGGCTTTCTTGTGCCCAACCTCACAAAATGCGGGAGGCCCCTGTTGGGTCCCTTTGAGGAGGTGCGAGCCGCAGGCCGCATGTCACCACAGCACCTGTTTCCATGTGTATTTTGCTGCGCTGTTGCGCGTGATACACTTCCTAATTTTTTTGTATTTTCTAATTTTTTATGTTATTCCAATGCACAGTTTTTTTCAAAGACTCATTTGCAGAGGGATACAGTGGGGTTTTTGCAGTTTGCCTGGGTGGGACGGGCTTATCATTCCACTTACTCTGCGTTCTCCCGCGGAGTGAGTGTATTGATATATAAGGTGCTAGCCTATCAGGAGCTGGACTCCCTAATCGACATATCTGGTAGATTTGTGTTCTTGTACTGTAAGCTATACACGATAACATTGATTTTAGCTTTTGTATATATCCCCCCCCCCCCGTTTTCTCGGGAGGTGTTGCAGTTGTTGCTGTCTTACCTGGCCAACAAACCTGATACCCCGGTTTTCATTATGGGTGACTTCAACTGTTATTTAAACCCCAGACTTGATAGGCATCCTCCGGTGACTCCCCCTGGGGGAGGCCGGGGCACTGCTCTTAGCCGGCTGCTAAATGAGGTGGGATGGACAGACATTTGGCGTATCCGTAACTCCGATAGTAAACAATTTTCGTGTTTCTACAAAACCCATGGGTCCCTATCCCGAATTGATCTCTGTGTGGGTACCCCAAATCTAGTAGTGCCTCTAGGGTGGAATATTTCCCATGGGGGTGTCAGATCACTCCCCACGGGCCCTCTGGTTAGTCACACAACCGCCCAGCTCTATGCCTAGGGCTCCCTGGAAGCTTAATGTGTTTTGGCTCAAACTGTTCACCTCGCAGGAAAGGATAGCCTCCCAGATACAGGATTTTTTTAGGGCACATTCTCACTACAATAATAGCCTTCAGAAGTGGGAGACCTTTAAAGCATACATTAGAGGTGTGTTCATTCATGAAATCCAATTAGTTAAACAAAATTTGTCGGCCTTGCTGGAGCCAGTGGGGGACCAGGTGAGTCAGCTCGAACTGGCATATGTGACTAGCCCTTCTGATTCTGCATGGGAGGCATGGATGTCGGCCCAGGATTCCCTGGACCGGCTGAGATCATCCACTGCGGAACGTAAAAGGTTCTTTACGAAACTTGCATTCTATGAGGGGGGGAAGAAGACGGGCCGCCTCCTGCTAGCTAAAATTGCTCGATCCCAACAACAGTCACCGGCTATTGGCGCCATTCGCGCATCTAATGGTAAAATTATTAATTCTCCTGACGCCATTATATCCGAGCTGGCCGCTTTCTATGATGACCTGTATGGGTCGAGAGAGGCATACTCGGATGAAGATTTGGCCACCTATATGTCCCATATTGATCTACCTTCGCTGTCTGCAGAGGCACGTAGGCAACTAGATGCTCTGATTACTTTGGAGGAGCTTCAGGGGGCGGCCTGTTCTTTTCCCACATGTAAGGCACCTGGTGAGGATGGTCTGTCTATGGAGGTGTTTACTCAATACGGGGAGCAATTACTGCCAGAATTACTGAAAGTTTTTAATGCCTCGCTAGAGGAAGGGGTCCTCCCTGATTCTTTGAATAGAGCTAACGTGATCCTACTGTTAAAGCCAGGGAAGGACCCGGTGGACCCTGGTTCTTATAGGCCTATATCATTGCTTCAGAGTGATGTGAAGATCCTGGCTAAGGTCCTGGCGCTTCGGGTCAATGGGATTTTGTCCTCAATTATTCACCAGGATCAGGCTGGCTTCATGCCGCAAAAGTCCACGGCTACTAATTTGCACAGGCTGTATTTAAACATGCAAATTCAGGCAGACAATGGGGGTCGTAGGGCTCTGCTATCACTAGATGCCAACAAGGCATTTGACAGTGTCAGTTGGAGGTACCTATGGGCAGTGTAGGTCAAGTTTGGCTTTGGAGACCATTTTGTGGCATGGACTAAGCTACTGTATGCGTCCCCTCGGGCAACCATTAGGATGGCGGATAAAATGTCGCCTGCTTTTGCTCTGGGTAGGGGAACGCGGCAGGGATGCCCGCTGTCTCCCCTGCTCTTTTTAATTGCTATAGAACCTCTGGCGGCCTTGATAAGTTTGAGTGCCCTGATTGATGGTTTCCGGTATGGAAATCTTCACGAGAAAATTATGCTATACGCAGATGACATCCTACTGTTTTTGGAAGACCCTACCCTGTCACTGCCGGGGGTTATGTCCGTCATAACGCAGTTTGGTCACTTCTCAGGCCTGACCATTAACTGGTCCAAGTCTGCCCTGCTGATGTTAGATGAGGATCCTCCCGGCCTCTTGTCCCATCCCGGTGGTTAACAGTTTCAAATACCTTGGTGTACAAATATCACCCACGCTCTCAGAGTACTGCTCACTTAATGTGCACCCCCTGCTGTCCCGCTTTAGGGATAAAATCAACACTTGGAATAACCTTAAAATGTCACTGGCAGGCAGGGCTAACCTGATTAAAATGATTCTAATGCCCCAACTATTTTCTACACAATTCCCCGGTGGTTATACACTTGAAAGTTTTCAGAGTGGTGAACACCCTTTTTCGGAGATTGCTGTGGAATGGTAAGGCCCCCAGGATCAGGCTGGAGCAGCTTCAGCATGCTAAGGATAGCGGAGGGTTGGCGGTCCCCAACCCTTGGCTGTACTACATTGCTGCCCAGTTGCAGCATTTGGTGGGCTCTATGGCTCGGGATCCGGTGGGCTCAGCGACACAGCTGATGCTGTTTGCTTCAGGAGCTGAGACCATCCCCCTGGGCTTGGAGGCACAAATGTTTCTTAGGTCCAACAAACAGAACCCGACGATGGTGTTAATTCAAAAAATATGGAACAAGGGTGGGCAGCTCCAGGGGGTGCGGGGGTTCACAGACCATAGCCCAATATGGGACAACTGCTCATATATTGAGTTGGCTAAATTGCAACAGGGGCCCCCGATGGAGGGCCCATGGGGTGACATTGCTAACTCTTTTGTTCTACAATGGTAGGCATTTTCTAAACTGCAGGCTCGTTTGGACTTGCCAGCCACTATGTGGTTCCCGTACCTTCAGCTTCGGCATGCTGTTGCGGCGCAGGGAGATGCGGGGGAGTGGACATTGTTGCCCACTCCGGTATTCCACGTGCTGTACTCCACCTCTGAGAACAAACACGTTCTTCATTGGAGCGGGATCTCGGCCAGATTACAGGTGATCAATGAGAGGAGGAGGCTCTTCAGTCCCTAACTACTTGCTCTCGCTTTTTTCTTTATGTTCAATAAACACCTTTTTGATTTAAAAAAAAAAAGAACAATGATCCAACAGTTAAAAAAATATGGTGCAGACTGGCATGGCAAGAATTAAATACCCAAAAAAGATTTTTAAAAGGAAGATAGGAAAAAAAATATTAATGCCTAAAAATATTGCAGGCAGCAAGAAAAACAAACAAATTGATTCTTTAACAGATCAAGCCTAACCTTTCACTGGAAGCCCAGATGACTAGACTGAAGCTGTCTTATTTGTTGGCATATAATGGGAAGAACTAACTAACAGGAAAAGACAATTATTCTTAAATAGGTTGAGGGGAGACAAAGAAGAGAATGACCAGCAATTAGATGGCTGGATGCAGTCACAGAAATTATAATTTGACATTGCGAAAAATTAACTCCTAAATAGACATTCTGGAGAAACTCCATCTATGTGATTTCAAAGATTTTACCTAGTTTTGGCAACCCTTAAATAATAATAATATTATTAATAATAATAATAATCAATGCCTACCTGTATTAATATTTTTTTCTGTGCATAAATTCCTTAGTTTTTGCAACATATCGTTTTTTATCTTTTTGGTCTACTCCTGTTTCTACTAGAACCAGACTAAGGCAGAGACAGGAGAGGCTCCTAGCTTAGAGCCTCACAGATGTTCACATGGTCCAAAGTGTCTCCTGCAATGTGCATGATTGAGCTGTCAAACCTAAAATTTAAGCTGGCCATAGAGAAGTATTTTTTTTATTCAGCCAGGGGACCTGATTTCTCCATCTACAAAAACAAGGTGGATGGAGGAAGCCATCCCCCGCCGGGACATTTATTCTGGGAGTGGAACCCCATGCTGTCAGAATACACTGCTCAACAGATGTAGCCACTGATCAAGTTTTCCAACTTCTTAATTCAACAGAAGTCTATCTAACAAGTGACTTCTGTTAACCAGGGATGGAAACACACAGATTTCAATCTCTTTAGGTCAACTTTTATCTTACACTAGAAGAACATACAGTAGCTCTCCCTATGTAATCAGTGGAGCCCTGTTGTCCGTGAAGCTGGTCATAATTAATATATTTTTTTTCAGCCAGCATGCTTATTAAAAACAAATGGATTGATTTCTGCATTCACACATTTAAGGTGGATGAAGGAATCCTCCCTGCTGTTCTATTGTATTCTGACAGTGGGATTTCTCTGCTGCCAGAATACATTGATCAGTGCTGCAGCCAATTGTCTGCATGTGCTGATCAAACACAAATTGTCCAACAGTCCTGTTTGAGAGGAGTTGATCAGTAGGTCACGGAAACAGCCATAGATGGATAAAAATTCGTCCGGTCACTGCTGAATTTTAGACTTCTGGCCACTCTGTATCAGAAAAGCTGATAGGGGTAGATTCAGGTAAGAGATACGACGGCGTATCTCCAGATACGCCGTCGTATCTCTGAGTGTGCGCGTCGTATCTATGCGCCTGATTCATAGAATCAGTTACGCATAGATTTGCGACATAGATCCGACCGGCGTAAGTCTCTTACGCTGTCGTATCTTAGTTGCAATTTTAGGCTGGCCGCTAGGTGGCGCTTCCGTATATTTACGCATCGAATATGCAAATTAGGTAGATACGCTGATTCAGAAACGTACGTTTGCCCGGCGCATTTTTTTACGTCGTTTACGTTACGCTTTTTCCGGCATAAAGTTACGCCTGCTATATGAGGCGTATTCTATGTTAAGTATGGACGTCGTTCCCGCGTCGATTTTTGAAATTAGGTGCGATTACGCCGGCAGATTTACGCTACGCCGCCGTAACTTAGGGCGCAGGTTCTTGGTGAATACAGAACCTGCCTCACTAAGTTACGGCGGCGTAGCGTATCTGAGATACGCTACGCCCGCACAAAAATAAGCAATTCTACCTGAATCTACCCCATAGTGTTTATGACAAAATGAGCACAGTAACAACAAAGCTATGTACATTACACTGAAAGAGATGCCCTTCCAGTCTAATCTGCAGGACGTACGCTGTCTATAGATGGACCGAAATTCGGCCAGTTCAGCAGGAAACAGCCTAATTTCGATCCATGTACGGACACTGTGGTTGTGCAGAAATTAAACTACTGATTGACTTCTGTACATTCACCCTGCTGGAAATCTTTCTCTCAAACAGACCTGTTGCCTCCAGCATTGATCTGTGTATTGTGATGGTGGAGAAGTCTCCCCACTGTCAAAATACAGTGGCACAGTGGGAAGATTACCCCATCCACCTCTACAGTGTTGATGAGGGATATGGATCAGTTTTTTCATTCATGCAACAGGAAAGCTTACAATCTTAGTGAGAAAGCTGTGTTCTGGGAGCTGCGGTGGCTCAACGCAATTGGCACTGCGCTGATAAGCCATTCACCTCTGCAGCTAGGGGTTTGGATCTCGGTCTCGGCTACATGTGAATTGAGTTTGGTGGTCTCAGCCCGGCTCCCGGTGGGTGTGCTATGCGAGGTAAGCCTGCGCTTAGTACGCCCACCCCCCTTCCACAAAAACCACCACACTTACACGCACTCGAAATTGGGTTAACATGCACGCACTTTGACCACGCAGTTTCTAAAAAAGAGAGGAGAAGGACTAACGGGGCTGGTTGAGCGGGCAAATCCTCTCACTCCCTTATAGGGAGTCCCTCTGCCCCGTTGGGCTTCAAAGCGGAGCAGGTAGGGCGGGCTGTGTGGGAGGACCCCCTCACACACCCGCCATTGCCACCCGGGGCATGGAGAAAGGTGGCAGATTGCCTCTGGGGGAAGCCTGCCTACTCCCAACTCCTGCAGTCCGGCTCCTCTCTCGAGTACACGCACAAAATACACTTAAAAAAAAAAAAAAGCTGTGTTCTGCTTTTTATACATTTGTGAATTAAAGGTGCTGTTTCAACCTTCATTCATAAATGATCATTATTTGCGATTAAAAAAAAACGAATTATGAAAATTCGATTGCCTTATTAACACTTATTAGTGTTTTAACTCCTTCACCCTCCTCTTATTTTATTAATTTGTTTTTGCTTTTTTTAACCTTTACTATGTAATGTTTGTATTATTTTATAATTGTAGGTAATCTTGGACAACTTGGATATACTGCTGTCTTCTGGAGGTTGGGACACACAAACAAAAAATGTTAATCCAGCCTAGGCATGTGCAATTTTTTAAGTTACGAATACGTTTTCCGTCATTTTTCGTTATTTTAGTTGATTCGTTAACATACGAATGAACGAATGGTTTAGAGCAATTAATAACGAATAACGATATTTTCAAAAAAACGAATATGAAAAACAACGCAGATACGAAAGAAGAAAGAAACGAAAACATAGAAACAACGAAAATAACGAACCCAAAAAAAAAAAATAATTACGAAAAACAAAATGAACGAAAATGCAAACTTACTAATATTCGAAGACCGAAAAGAAAACGAAATGCCGAACAAAGACTAAAAAACGAAAATCAAAACTAACGAAAAATAAATTACGGATCTTCGGAAAACTGAAATGAAAACAACGAAAATACAAAATAATGTAAATTAGCTTTCGTTAGTACTGAAATATTTCTGGACATTGACCAATAGCCACTGAGCGCTGTCCCTTTCCTCAGAAGAGGTTTGTTCCTTCCCCCAATGAGCTTCTTTCTCATTACCTCCTGGCTCCTTGTGTCTTTTTCTGTGTTAGACTGCAGTGCATCTAATTTCTAGATTTGTATTTGTAATATCTGACATATTTTAGTTTTCTTCTACGTCAGACTTCATTCTAGACAGGGTGTGTGTGCTAACTAAGACAGTCAAGTCAATCACAGTAAAATCCGAATTACAAAATTACGACGAGTAGTGTGTCGAATAAACGTAAAATGTATTCTAACAGAATTACGAATGCAATAAAATCTACAAAAGTACGTTTTTACAATCAAAGGAAATTAGACATGAAAATACGAATGATCATAAAGCAACGAAAATATATTTCTTACGAAAATACGAATGCGGCATGATGGAAAATATAATGTAAATACGAATAACAAAACAACGAAAATTAAACTAACGTAAAAACGAAGGAACGAAAAAATCATTTTAAAAATACGAACGCGGCAGAATACAAAATATAACGAAAATACGAATCTCGATTCAACGAAAAATAAACTAACAGAAAAAAAACAGAAACGGAAAAAAGAGTGTTACGAAAATACTAAAGAGTACGAATACGATAACTAACGTCTTACGAAATTACGACTCGTTACGAATCACGATAAACGAACAGAAACGAAACAGAAATAAACGAAAATTTTTGCTGTGCACATGTCTAATCCAGCCCCCTGTATAACACCACCTCCAACTGCCCTGCCATGCCTTCACATTTTGCCCTTTGTCCTATGAGGTTGAACACTTTCCTCAGTTCTGGTGAGAAAAACTAAGATTTTTTTATTCAAAAATTTTCTTTATTCTTATGTTTTCTTAGATATTTTTTTCATTAATTTCAATCTTGAAAGTTGGGCTCTATAGACTGCTGTATACAGCAGCTACCCAGATTAGCTAATCCTCAGCAACAGCTTTAGAAGCTGTCTCTGGACACAGCTGGATCAAAGATAACAGGGAATGTGACCTTTGAGAACAGGGCTCAGCATTTTGGTGATTTCCAGACTATAGTGTACTGTGTTAGCTACAGGGCACTCTCCAGGTCCAGATCCAAAGCATAGCTTCTGGTGTGGTCCAGTCTAAGAAAACGTATTCTGTAACTAAGGCCCAGATTCTCAAAGGACTTACGGCGGCGTAGCGACATGTACGCCGTCGTAAGTCAGAATGAGAGCCGTCGTATCTATGCGCGTACACACCATCACTTTATGTGATGAAAAAAAACGACACTTTCTGTGAAGTAAAAAATGACGTTTTTGAAACTTCAATTTTCAAAGACGAAGTTGCCTACACACCATCGTTTTTCTCACAATGTTCTTGCAAAGTGAGGTTACGTTCCACCACGTTTTTCCATTGAAGCTTGCTTCATAAGTAGCTTCTGGGCATGCGTGGATGAAAAAACGTCTTAGAAAACAACGTTTTTTGCTACACACGGTCAATTTCTGTGAAGTAAAAAGTGCACTTTTGAAAAACGACACATAAAATTGAAGCATGCTTCAATTTTTTTTGGTCGTTTTTTACAAGACATAAAACAAAGTTTTCCCCCACACACAGTCAATTAAAGTGACGTTTTTAAAAACGTCATTTTTTTTCATCACATAAAGTGATGGTGTGTACGCGGCATTAGAATCAGTTACGCATAAATTCGGCTAAGATACGAGCGGCGTAAGTCTCTTACACCGTCGTATCTTAGGGTGCATATTTACGCTGGCCGCTAGGTGGCGCTTCCGTAGATTTCCGTGTCGAATATGCTAATGAGCTAGATACGCCGATTCACAAACGTACGTGCGCCCGGCGTAGCAAGATACGTTGTTTACGTAAGACATATGCCGGCATAAAGTTACCCCTCATAAAGCAGGGGTAAGTCATGTTAGGTATGGATGTCGGAACTGCGTTGTGTTTTAGGTTGTTTGCGTAAGTCGTCCGTGAATGGGGCTGGACGTAAGTTATGTTCACGTCGACTAGGCATTGAGCGGGCATAATTTAATTTGAAAATTCGACGTGATACTGAGCATGCGTGCGCATGCGCCTTTCGAAAAAAGCGTAATTTACGTGGGGTCATGATTAGTTTACATAAAACACGCCCCCCTGTTCCTCATTTGATTTAGGCACGCTTACGCCTTCAAAATAACACTACGCCGCTATAACTTTAGATGCAAGTGCTTTGTGAATACAGCACTTGCCTCTCTAAGTTGCGGCGGTGTAGCGTAACTACGATACGCTACGCCCGCCTACATTTACGCCGCTGACTGTGAATCTGGCCCTAAGCCTCTAAAAATGGCAGAGATGTAGTGGTGAGCTAAGTACCTTAAGCCTTTTCTGCAGTTGTACAAAAAATTTTTTGCTACTAGATATAATTTCACATTTTGTTTTATTTTTTTCTTTGGGATATATTTTGTCTTTTTACCATGATTCATCTTGGTCTAGTAAGTTCTCCTTTTTGTTGTACTGGTTCCATCTATATTTTTTATGGATTGTTCATCGGTCCTTTACTCTTTGATTGACGCCCCTTTGAGGTGCCTTCTGCTCTAATCTGTAGCACTAAGTTTTAACTTGGTACCCTCTCCTTAGTTTGCCTTCCTTTTTGATCCACCCTTCTCCATCTAGCTGTCTGTTTAGGTGTTGGTTTCTCAAATTCCGCGTAGTATAAATAGCACAAATCCGAAATGTAGTTAAAAAAGTATAGCGTTTATTACAAAGTTACATTCCTTTTAAAAAAAACAACAAACATTTTCCATTAAAAATTCTAAAACTTTTTTCCCCTGTATTTTTGAATACATAGGCCCGGATTCACAGACACTGGTGCACATTTATGCCGCAGTAGCATATCTCCTTTACGCTATGCCGACCCAGCGCAGAGAGGCAAGCATGGAATTCACAAAGCACGTCCTCCCAAAACTGCGCTGGGTTTCCTAGGTGTAAGCCGGCGTAGGTGGAAGTGGGCGTGCCGCGTGAGCCATGCAAATGAGGCGTGACCCCATGCAAATGATGGGCCGAGCGCCAGACAGATACGTATAACGAACGGCGCATGCACCGTCCCATGGGCACATCTCACTGCGCATGCTCACAATCACGTCAGAACTGCCTAAGATACGCCGGATCACTGCCTACGGCGTGAACGTAACCTACGCCTAGTCAAATTCACGTCCAACGTAATCTACGTAAAATACGTGGGCTTGTGTTCCCTGGTGCAGCCCTTTGCATGGATGCTCCTTTATGGGGAATTTTACGCAGTACGTACAACTTACGCGCACCAGTCGTAGCCTACGTCAGGCGCAAGTACGATCGTGAATCTCGCTCACTTGAATATTTGAATAGAAAATCAATGGGAGCGCCACATGTGTCCAGTGTAAATATACGCCCACTCTACGCTGGCGTAGGCAAGTTACGTTGGTGGAATGAAGCCTGTTTTTAGGCGTATCTTAGTTTTGTGGGAACGGCGCACAGATACGACGTCGCATATTTGCACTTACACGGCGTTTCTCGAGATACGTCGGCGCAAGTGCTTTGTGAATCCAGGCCATAGACTTTCCAAAAAGTGTATCTTTGACGGCGTAATGGCGCGGCATTCAAATCTCTGTGATGGGGGCGTGTTTTATTTAAATACGTCGTGACCCGACGTAAACAAAGTTTTTTTTTAACTGCACATGCGCCGTCCGTGGGGGTATCCCAGTGCACATGCTCGAAATTAACCCGGAACAAGCCAATGCTCACGACGGTGACGTCATTCTACGCAAATCCCTATTCGCGAACGACTTACGCAAACAACGTAAAAAATTCAAAATGCGAGGCGGGAACGAAGGCCATACTTAACATTGAGTATGCCACCATATAGTAGCTTTAACTATACGCCGGAAAAAGCCGAACGCAAACGACGTAAAAAAATGCGCCGGCATTGATCGCCATAACTAGCTAATTTGCATACTCAACGCGGAATTCGACGGAAACGGCACCTAGCGGCCGGCGGAAAAAATGCACCTAAGATCCGACGGCGTACTAAGGCCCCGTACACACGACCAAACATGTATGCTGAAACTGGTCCGCGGGCCAGTTTCAGCATACATGTTCGGTCGTGTGTAGGCACGAGCGGGCCGAATTCCGGCAAACATTTGCCCGCCGGGCCTTTTCCCAGCAGACAAATATTCCTGGACGTGTTTCAAAACCGTCCGCTGGAATCCTGCCCGCTCGGACATGTACGGTCGTCAGTACAGACCTACCGTACATGTCCGAGCGCCCGCCGTCCCTCGCATGCGTCGAATGACTTCGACGCATGCGTGGAAGCCTTTAAATGGCAGGCCCGCCCACGTCGCCGCGTCATCGCCGCGTCATCATCGCGGACACGCCCCGCGTAATGTTTACGCGCGGACTTCTGTACGGACCGGTTTCACCGTACATGTTTGCTTGTTAGTACCCGGCCTTAGATGTACGCCTGTCGGATCGATCCCAGATGCCGTTGTATCTTGTTTTGTAGATACAAAACGCAGATACGACGCGGGAAATTTTAAATTACGCCGGCGTATCAATAGATACGCCGGCGGAATTCTTTTGTGGATCTGCCCCATAATTTCTCCGCACACTCAATGTGTTTCTTGGTCCACTTCATCAGGTGCTTATTAAGGGATTACATGTATATTCACTGGACAAGAACTGGGCATGAGGAGAGGTTAGGCCAAAAACCCCATGTGGGGGGCAATTCGAGCAAACACCAGGACCTGAGATATGAGATGCCGGGGGATCCACACAGAGATAATTAAATGAACGTTTTATAAACTTTTTTTGAGATATCGAATTTATATGAAATGAATTGCCTGTCATGTCATAACTTAACCACTACTCCACCGCCCGCCATCATATGACAGCGGGACGATGAGCCTATTGTTCTGGGCGGACGTCGTATGACATTGCGTCTTCCAGAGCCACTAGGGGACACGAGCCCGCCGCGTCACTGGGAACCCGATGCTCGTGCCAGGGAGAGGAGTCCGATGGTGTGTCCCTTGTACATAGGGACACCGATCTGTCACCTCCCCCAGTCAGTCTCCTCCCCCCACAGTAAGAATCAGTCCCTAGGGAACACATTAACCCCCTTGATCGCTCCCTAGTGTTAACCCCTTCCCTGCCAGTCACATTTACACAGTTATCAGTGCATATTTATAGCTCTGATCGCTGTATAAATGTGAATGGTCTCAAAATAGTGTCGATGTGTCCGCCATAATATCGCAGTCATGATAAAAATCGCAGATCGCCGCTATTACTAGTAAAAAAAAAAAATGCTATAAATCTATCCCCTATTTTGTAGCCGCTATAACTTTTGCACAAACTAATCAATATACGCTTTTTGCGTTTTTTGCCAAAAATACGTAGAATACATATCGGACAAAACTGAGGAAACACATTTTTTTTTATAGATTTTTGGGGATATTTATTATAGCAAAAATTTTAAAATATTGTTTTTTTTTTAAAATTGTCGCTCTTCTTTTGTTTATAGCGCACAAAATAATTGCAGAGGTGATCAAATACCACCAAAAGAAAGCTCTCTTTTTGGGAAAAAAACGACGTCAATTTTGTTTGGGAGCAACGTCACACGACCGTGCAATTGTCATTCAAAGTGCGACAGTGCTGAAAACTAAAAATTGGTCTGGGCAGGAAGGGGGTGAAAATGCCCTGTATTGAAGTGGTTAAACACTGAAGCACCATGCTCTGTGTAGGGGAGACTGCACAGAGCATGGAGCTTCGGAATGCATCCCTTTAAGAGATAACACAGTTCCCTTCTTCACCACCCAATGATGGTTAAAGACATCTGAAGGACACGCTGGGTGGATATATAACTGCTGTGTTTAAGATATGACATTTTATTTCATATAAATTATATATCTCAAAATAGCTTATAAATCTTTAAAATAATTATCTCTGTGTGGATCCCCAGCATCTTATCTCTCCAGTCCTGGTATTCGCTTGCACTGTCCCCCACATGGGGCTTTTGGCCTAACATCTCCCCATGCCCGGTTCTTGTCCAGTGAATATACATGTAATCCAGGGGCGTAACTAGAAATCACAGGGCCCCATAGCAAAATGTTGTATGGGGCCCCCCAGAGCCGCCCTAGTGTCAATGCAGCGTGACCTGTGCCCCATACAGCGTGACCTGTGCCCAATACAGCCTGGCCTGCGCCCAATACAGTCTGAACTGCCTGTGCCCCATATAGCGTGACCTGTGCCCAATACAGCATTGCCTGTGCCCAATACAGCCTGGCCTGCCTGTGCCCAATACAGCCTCACATGTGCAGAGGAAGAGGCAAGCCGGCCGGATCAGCAGAGAGCGGGATTGCCCGCTGTAATAGCTTTCATTTGAATTTCCCGACTTCACGGGGCTCATCGTCACATAGCCCCACCTCTTAGCCCAACGCCTTTGATGACGTCACATGTCCGACACTGGACTGGCGTTCTGTCGATCAAAGGTGCCGGACCAAGAGGTGGAGCTATGTGACATGAGCCCCGGGAACACTGGAAGTTATAATGAAAGCTATTACAGCGGGCAATTCCGCTCTCTGCTGATACGGACAGCCAGGGGCGGACTGACAACTCATGGGGCCCCCGGGCAATAGGAGATTATGGGGCCCCCAGGCTTAGAGATGGCCACCATCTTTTTTTTTATGCAACATGAATGTGGGCAAACCCATGCGGAGAGGCACCAAGCTCCGTGACATGCTGAGTGGCTTAGAGTTGGTGACCCACTAAATTCACCAGAAACCTCTCATGGGCAAACAATTGCAGCCTCACAGTGCCCCATCAAATGCAGCCAACTGTGCCCCATCAAATGCAGCCAACTGTGCCCCATCAAATGCCGCCAACTGTGCCCCATCAAATGCCGCCAACTGTGCCCCATCAAATGCAGCCACTGTGACCCTCAGCCCCCCCCCCCACATGGGGCACAGTTGGCTGCATTTGATGGGGCACAGATGCAGCCACCGTGCCATTAAATGCAGCCACTGTGACCCTCAGCACCCCCCCCCCCCGTTGTCTGACCAACACTTGCCCCATCTTGGTGGCAGGTAAGGCAGTGGGTGACGGCGGTGAGATGTGGGACGGGCAGCGGCGAGCTGCTTACTCCCTGCACCTCTTCTTTTCTCCTGCTAGGCGTCCAATAGGAGCGCCTGTCCTTTCAGCCAATCACATGATGGGTATCATACCCGCACTTCCTGATTGGCGGAGAGCCGGTTCATTGTTAGAAAAGCAAACATTAATTTGCTTTTCTAAACCCACCTGGATGGGCTCTGAGTGCTCTGCGCTCCAAGCCAAACCCTAATGTGAAGCCTATTAGAGCCTAGGGCTCTAATTAGATGCTTCAAACCCCCCCCCGCAATTTAGGCACCCAGCGTCCTAAAAGGGGATGGACACCTGAATTGGGGGTGGCCATGGATAGATTCATGCAATGCATGAATCTATACATTCTACATAGAGGGGGTGGTGCCCTTAATGGATGGACCGCCCCCTGGTATACACACACACACATGCACTGTATACATACACAGTGTATATATATATATATATATATATATATATATATATATATATATATATATATAGTGAGAAGTGCCATGCTTCTGTGCTGAACTTCTCCAATCTCTGCTACATCTCCCTACTCATCACCTGCCCACCAATACACAGGCACAGCCTCCTCCTCTCCTGTATTACCACATGTGAGCTGCTGGGGCACTACAAGTACCAGCATGGCAGAAGGGGCAGGAGCAGTGTGTTCTATCAGGATGATTTTTGGGGAAAAAAGTGCTGGTGTGTGTATATATAGATATATATTTATCGATATATACACACACCAGCACTTTTTTTTCCAAAAATCATCCTGATAGAACACACTGCTCCTGCCCCTTCTGCCATGCTGGTACTTGTAGTGCCCCAGCAGCTCACAGACATAGGATGTGGTAGTACAGGAGAGGAGGAGGAGGCTGTGCCTGTGTATTGGTGGGCAGGTGATGAGTAGGGAGATGTAGCAGAGATTGGAGAAGTTCAGCACAGAAGCATGGCACTTCTCACACACAGAAAAACGATCTAACAGCAAGAGGAGCCCTGCTGCTACACAGCCTCCCCCCTCCCCCTCCTCACCAGGATAGGTAAGCACTGATAATACAATTCTTCCTGCTTACCTTTTATGAGGCAGCAATCCACCCCACACTGCAGGCTGTCCCCTCCTCCCTCTCATCTCTCCAGCAGTCGGCATCTCCTGCTCCTATGTCAAAAAAGCCGCGCTGGAGAAGGTGGCGTGTACGCTGTGCTCCCATTGGCTGAGAAGGCAGTGAAGAGGCGGGGCAGCTACAATCTCGAGATTTGTACATCAAAATGATGTCGGTAGTGGCCAATTCAGTGATAGATGTCAGAAAACACTGATACCAACAAACTGTCCCTGCTTTTACCAAGGCTGGCAACCCTGATGGGGCCCCCTAGTGGCCATGGGGCCCTCAGCTCGCCTCTTCCTCTCCTCTCTCTTCACTTCACCGGGCCCCCCTGATCCTCACTCGGCTGCGGGCCCCATAGCGCCCGCATGGGTTGCTATGGCGGTAGTTCCGCCACTGATGTAATCCCCTAAAAAGGTCCTGATTAGGGAGACCAAAGTCCAAGAAACACGTTGAGTGTGCAGAGAAATTATATGTAAAATTCATACTGCTTAGGCATACCATTGGACACAAGTTTGCGTATTGCAGTCCGGACACCAAAAATACTTTTTGGAAAAGGTCTATGTATTCAGATATACAGGGAATTTTTTTTTTTTATGGAAAATGTTCTTCAAGTCCATTGAGGGACACAGATAACCTAGGCATGATGTTGGAGGTGGGGTTACACAGCAGAAATGTGGGTGGGACCAAGTGGTTAGCACCCCAGTGGGAGGAATTGCACACAGAGTCCAAAGGAGAGTTGTATATGCAGGGCTTTTTTTCAGGGGGAACTTGGGGGAACTCGGTTCCACCAACTCTGGCTCAGACCCTTTGGTGCCTGCTCACCACAATCACTTGTAAACACAGAAGTCTGGTTTCTGTGTTTACAAGTGACAGCTCTGCACTCTGTGTGTAACCCCTGAACTCTACACTATGTATGTAATGCAATCCTGGTATTTAATGCCCCTTTAAGACCCTTCTACTGTTTGTGAAATTTGAATGGGGTCGTGGTTGAGTTCCTGCACCTATTTTTTGAGAAAAAAAGCTCTGTGTATATGTATTATTTGGTTAAGTGGAAGATAACAGATAATAATAGGAAACAACCTTTGCAAACACCAGCCCTTGGTTTAACCACTTGACAATTGGGCACTTAAACACCCTTAATAACCAGACCAATTTTCAGCTTTTGGTGCTCTCACGTTTTGAATGACAGTCATACAACACTGTAACCAAATGAAATTTTTGTCCTTTTTTTCCCACAAATAGAGCTTTCTTTTGGTGGTATTTGATCACCTCTGCGTTTTTTTTTTTTTCGCTATTAATGAAAAAAGAACGAAAATTTTGTAAAAAAATGCATTTTTCTTCATTTCTATCATATCATTTTGTAAAAAATGAATTTTTCCTCATACATTTGGCCTAAAATGCATACTGCTACATATTTTTGGTAAAAAAAAAAAAAAAATTTGGATATTATTTAGTCTGGGTGAAAGTTATAGGGTCTACAAGCTATGGTACCAATTTCTGAAAATTGAACAATTTGATCACACCTGAAGTACTGACAGCTTCTCTCAATTCTTGAGACCCTAACAAGCCAATAAAGTACAAATACCCCCCAAATGACCCCTTTTTGGAAAGTAGACATTCCAAGGTAGTTAGTAAGAGTCATAGTTAGTTTTTTGAAGTTGTCATTTGTTCCCACAATTCTTTGCAAAATCAAGATTTTTTTTTTTTTCATACCAATATTGTCATTATAACAGGTTATTTCTCTCACATGGCATGTATATTCCACAAATGGCACCCCAAAATATATTCTGCTGCTCCTCCTGAGTATGGCAATACCACATGTGTGAGACTTTTACACAGCGTGGCCACATACAGAGGCCCAACACCGAAGTAGCAACTTCAAGCATTCTAGGAGCATAAATTACACATCTAATCTCTCAACCACCTATTACACTTTTGAAGGCCCTGGAGCACCAGGACAATGGAAACGCCCACAAAGTGACCCCATTTTGGAAAGCTAACACCCCAACGTATAATCTATGAGGCATAATGAGTCTTTTGAACAGTTCATTTTTTTCCAGATGTTTTTGGAAAATGTGGAAAAAAATAAAAATGCATTTTTTTTTACAGAAAGTTGTCCATTTATAGGATATTTCCAACACATAGCATGTACATAGAAAAAATTACACCCCAAAATATATTCTGCTGCTCCTCCTGAGTATGGCGATACCACATGTGTGAGACTTTTACACAGCGTGGCCACATACAGAGGCCAAACACCGAAGTAGCAACTTCAAGCATTCTAGGAGCATAAATTACACATCTAATCTCTCACCCACCTATTACACTTTTGAAGGCCCTGGAGCACCAGGACAATGGAAACGCCCACAAAGTGACCCCATTTTGGAAAGCTAACACCCCAACGTATAATCTATGAGGCATAATGAGTCTTTTGAACAGTTCATTTTTTTCCAGATGTTTTTGGAAAATGTGGAAAAAAATAAAAACGCATTTATTTTTACAGAAAGTTGTCCATTTATAGGATATTTCCAACACATAGCATGTACATAGAAAAAATTACACCCCAAAATATATTCTGCTGCTCCTCCTGAGTATGGCGATACCACATGTGTGAGACTTTTACACAGCGTGGCCACATACAGAGGCCCAACATCCAAGAAGCACCATCAGGTGTTCTAGGGACATAAATTACACATCCAATTTCCTTACAATCTATCACATTTTTGAAGGGCCTTCATATTTCTAACACAGCATGTACATACCAAGAATTACACCCTAAAATACATTCTGCTGAGTAATGGGTAAAAAAAAAAGAAGATTACCTGTGGTTTTAGTAGTGCAATTGTCCACAGAAGGAGAGCCCCGATCCAGGCAGCAGGCAGGGACGTGGTCACTGGTCAGCGACAGTGAATGGAATTGTCCAGGCAGCAGGCAGCAGGCAGGAATATTGTCCATAGTCAGTACAGTGCCAGCAGTGGCAAAATATTTGTCCTGGTAGGAACATGGTCCAAGTAGCGGGCCATGGGTAGGGGAATGGGGACAGGGGTAGAGGCTTCTCCCACCCAAATCTCTTTGAAGCCTCCGGGCAACCAGACCCTAATCCGGGAATGAGAAAACTAAAAAATTTGTTTTTTCATCCAGAAAAACAATTCTGGAGCCCCTCACATATGTGAGACCCCTGTGTTCCCACTAGTATAGCAGGGTAAAAGATCAATCCAAGGGGCAGGCAAAAAACGTGGTCAAACAGTCCAGGGTCAGTTCCAGAGCAGGCAGAGGTAGGTACAGTTTAGGGTTAGGCAAAAGAGTGGTCGTATAACAAGCCAGGGTCAGTTCCAGAGAAGGCAGAGGTATGTTTAGGGTTAGGCAAAAGAGTGGTCGTATAACAGGCCATGGTCGGTTCCGGAGAAGGCAGAGGTATGAGTGCAGTGGCATAAGGGGTGTGGGGGGGGAAATTACAGGAAATTAGAATTGCGTTTACCATACGTCCCTAATAATGAAGAAACGTATGGTAACGGCGGAAACATGTTCCAATACAGAGGCCTGGTTGGGAAGGACAATCGGGACAGTAATACGTGGTGTCTTTTCGAATTCCTCTTCTGGAGCACACCCGGCACCTCTTCTGATTTCTGTTGCCTGTTTCACGGGAGGGGGTTTGCTCAGGAAAGTGACGCTCGTGCAGTCTGCTCACAGAATCAGAGCGAATATTTTCCGGTGGGTTTTCAGGGTACAAAAGGGCGGTGATGACTTCTTCTTGATAGTCCAGATATGATACGGGGTTCTCGGATGATTTTTTGTAAATTACATAGGAATTGTAGAAGGCCAAACTAAAAAAATAAATGGACACTTTCTTATACCAGTGGCGGGATTTTCTTGTGGGCAGGTAGGGTTCTAACATCTGGTCATTGAAGTCCACTCCCCCCATGAACAAATTATAGTCATAGATGCATTTTGGTTTTTGGATTGGGCCGGTTCTTTTGGGGACTTCCACGTGGGTGTCATTGTGGATTGATGAGAGCATGTGGACGTTCCGTTTGTCCCTCCACCTGACAGCCAATATCTCCTGGTTCCTCAATGCTGCAGACTCCCCTCGTCTGAGCTTTTGATCCACCAGTTTTTGCGGGAAGCCTTTCCTGTTGGGTCTTATTGTGCCACATGCTGGGGTATTCTGAAGGTAAAGACAGCGAAACAGGGGCAAGCTGGTGTAGAAATTATCCACATAAAGGTGGTATCCCTTTCCAAAGAGTGGATACATCAGATCCCAGACCACTTTTCCGCTGACTCCCATATACTCTGGACATTCAGGGGGATGCAGTTGGGAGTCCTTCCCTTCATACACCATGAATGAGTAGAGGTACCCTGTGGCTCTGTCGCAAAGCTTGTACATTTTGACCCCATATCGGGCCCTTTTGCTGGGGATGAACTGCTTGATGCCCAGCCTGCCTGAGAATTTGACAAGGGACTCGTCCATAGATATGTTCTGGTCAGGGGTATATAATTGGGGAAATTGTTGAGCGAAAAAATTTAAAAGTGGCCGAATTTTATATAGCTTGTCAAAAGCAGGGTCATTTCGGGGAGGGCACTGGGCGTTGTCGTTAAAGTGGAGGAACCGCATAATTATTAAATATCGGGATCTTGGCATAAGGGAGGAGAAGATTGGCATGTGGTGAATGGGTTTGGTGGACCAGTAGGAGTACAATTGTTTTTTTTTTGAAAGTGCCATAGTAAAGGTTAGGCCTAAGAACATTTTAAATTCGTTCTCTCCACTCAAAGGGGCGGGCATATCTGGAACCAGGGTTACTTCTTACGTACTGTTGTGCGTAGAGATTGCACTGGGCCACAATGAAGGATAGGAAATCTTCGGTGAAAAGTAAATTAAAAAAATTAATCATAGAAAAGTTTTCTGTGTTCACCTGGACACCTGGCTGGGCAGTGAAGGGGGGGATATTTGCTGCTCCGGAATTAGGGGGAAGCCACAGGGGGTTTTGAAGGCCATAGGGAAGGCTGGCATGGCCCCTATCCCTTTGGGGCTGAGATGACACCCTACTGGTGCCTGGGCTTTGTTGCAGTGGCACATCGCTTGAGGTGGACGGCACAGCTCTTGAGGTGGACGGCACAGCTCTTGAGGTGGACGGCACAGCTCTTGAGGTGGACGGCACAGCTCTTGGGGTGGACGGCACATCGCTTGGGGTGGACGGCACAGCGCTTGGGGTGGACGGCACAGCGCTTGGGGTGGACGGCACAGCGCTTGGGGTGGACGGCACATCGCTTGAGGTGGTAGGCACAGCGCTTGAGGTGGACGGCCCTGCGCGTCTGAGAGTTGGCCGCTTCTCCACGCCAGCACCCCTTTTTTTCCTGGGCACATGTTCTTCTTCAGATTCTGAATCGGACCCACTGTCTATAACGGGTTCATAGGCCGAATCAGAATCGGACAGAGACTCCTCGCTGCTCTCATCGCTCATGGCAAGTAGAAGATGTACGGCCTGTTCGCCGGTAAAGAATTTTTTTGCCATACTGGTGGCTGGTGAGGCTGTACTGCAGAGTACTGTGGTGGCACTGGTGGACACAGGTGGGCACAGGCGGCACTTATGTGCACTGTAGTGGCACGGGTGTGGCTCTGGTGGGCACAGGCGGCACTGGTGGGCACAGGCGGCACAGGTGGCTCTGGTGGGCACAGGTGGCTCTGGTGTGCACCGATTAGCAGCACTGGTGGACACAGGCAGCACTGGTGGGCACAGGCAGCACTGGAGGGCACAGGCGGCACTGGTGGGCACAGGTGGCCGTGGTGGCACAGGCGGCACTGGTGGCACAGGCGGCACTGGTGGGCGCAGACGGCACTGGTGGGCGCAGGCGGCACTGGCGGGCGCAGGCGGCACTGGTGGGCGCAGGCGGCACTGGTGGGCACAGGCGGCACTGGTACGGCACTGTTGTGGCAATATTATAGGACTGGTGCGGCTCTGGTGACTGGTGCGGCTCTGGTGACACTGGTGCGGCTCTGGTGACACTGATGCGGCACAGATGTGGCACTACTGGGCACAGATGTGGCACTGTTGGGCACAGATTAGGCACTTTAGGCACAGATTGGGCACTTTAGGGCACAGATTGGGCACTGATGTGGCACTATGGGCACTGATGTGACACTATGGGCACTATAAACTCACAGTTTATCTCCTCTTCTCTCCCGCTTATACTGTGTGAGGAGAGGAGAGGAGGTAAACTTTCCCTGACCTCCTTTGTTTACATTGTGATCGCGCCGTCATTGGACGGCGCGATCACATGGTAAATGACCGTTGTTGCTGGTCATTTACCTAGATCTGTGTAGCGCCGGGTCTCATAGACCCGGCGCGCACAGAATTTTCTGTGTGTGCGCCCGAGGCGGCGCGCATTGCTGCTTCTGCGGGGCGCCGTTTCAGAACGGCGACCCCCAGTTAAGCAACCACCTTGCCGCCGTTTCCAGACGGCGGCTGGTGGGGAAGTGGTTAACCACTTCAGCCCCCATTTGGCTGGCCAAAGACCAGAGCACTTTTTGCGATTTGGCACTGCGTCACTTTAACTAACAATTGTGCAGTCATGCAACGTGGCTCTCAAACAAAATTTACGTCCTTTTTTCCCTACAAATAGAGCTTTATTTTGGTGGTATTTGATCACCTCTGCGGTTTTTATTTTTTGCGATATAAACAAAAATAGAGTGACAATTTTGAAAAAAAAGCAATATTTTGTACTTTTGGCTATAATAAATATCCCCCATTTTTTTAAAAAAAAGCTACATTTTCACAGTTTAGGCTGGTACGTATTCGTCTACATATTTTTAGTAAAACAAAAATCACAATAAGCATATATTGATTGGTTTGCGCAAAAGTTATAGCGTCTACAAAATAGGGGGTAGTTTTATGGCATTTTTATTATAATTTGTTTACTTGTTATGACGCCGATCTGTGACTTTTTAAGTGACTGTGATATTATGGTGGACACATCGGGCACTATTTTGGGACAATTCACATTTATACAGCGATCAGCGCTATAAAAATGCACTGATTACTGTATAAATGTGACTGGCAGTGAAGGGGTTAACCATTAGGGGGCGGGAAGGGGTTAAGTGTGTCCTAGGGAGTGATTCTAACTGTTAGAGGGGATGGCTTACTGTGACACGTCACTGATCACTGCTCCCGATGAGAAAAAGCAGACGATCAGTGACATGTCACCAGGCAGAACAGGGAGCATAGCTGGAGAATGGATCATCGCGGGACATCGAGAATGGATTACATCGCTGGAATAGTTTTTTTTTTTTTTTTTTTTAATAAAGGACTTGTCTTCTGTCATTTTTAAAATGTCACAGTTTTTCTTTGTGAAACTGTAGGGCTACAATACCCCGTTACCAATTCACATGGGGGGGCGGGATCTGGGGGTCCCCGTTGTTAAAGGGGGCTTCCAGATTCCGATAAGCCCCCCGCCCGCAGAACCCCACAACCACAAGGCAAGGATTGTGGGGATGAGGCCCTTATCCCCATCAACATGGGGACATCCTCCCCATGTTGAGGGCCTGGTACGGTTCAGGAGGGGGGCGCTGTCTCGTCCCCCCTATTTTCCTACGGCCTGCCAGGTTGCATGCTCGGATAAGAGTCTGGTATGGATTTTTTTTTACATTTTGGTGCAGGGTTCCCCTTAAAATCCATACCAGACCTGAGGGGTCTGGTATGGATTTTTGGGGGGAATCCAACGCCATTTAAAAATAAATGGCACAGGGTTCCCCTTAATATCCATTCCAGACCTGAAGGGCCTGATATCGAATTTGGGGGGGACCCCCACGCTTTTTTTTTTTAATTTTGGTTCGGGGTTTCCCTTAATATTCATACCAGACCCAAAGGGCCTGGTAATGGACTAAGGGGGAACCCATGCTGTTTTTTTTTTCAATTATCTTTATCTGTATTGCCAGGACCCGACAATTCATTATAGCTGCGATCATATTTAAATGACTTTTTTTCCTTTAGAAATTTCATTTTGTGCAGAGACTTTTCTAAGCACAGGAAACATGCACTACTTTACAGGCATACTATAGACACCCCCCAGGTACGAAATTTAAAGGAATATTTCACTTTTATTGTTTCACTTTAAGCATTATTAAAATCACTGCTCCTGAAAAAACTTCAGATTTTAAAACTTTTTTTTTGCATTGATACATGTCCCCTGAGGCAGGACCCAGGTCCCCAAACACTTTTTATGTCAATAACTTACATATAAGCCTTTAAAATTAGCAATTTTGTCGGGACCCGGCAATTCATTACAGCCGCGATCAGTTTTAATCTACTTTTTTTCCTTTAGAAATGTAATTTTGCTGCAGGGAATTTTCTAAGCACGGGAAACATGTGCTACTTTACAGGCATACTATAGACACCCCGCCCGGGTACAAAATTTAAAGAAATATTTCACTTTTATTGTTTCACTTTAAGTATTATTAAAATCACTATTAAACCCAGGTCCCCAAACACTTTTTTATGACAATAACTTGCATATTAGCCTTTAAAATTAGCACTTTTGATTTTTCATGTTCGTGTCCCATAGACTTTAACGGTGTTCGCGTGTTCAAACAAATGTTTTGCCTGTTAGCATGTTCTGCTGCGAACCAAACTGGGGGGTGTTCGGCTCATCCCTAGTGCTATTTATAATTATCGTCCACGCAAAAGATTGCTGCTGAGGTCATCCAGTGTTGCAGTGTCCAGTCAGATCATTGCTCCCCTGGGGGCACCTATGGAGGCTGCAGAGAAACAATATACCTCTTCTCTTCCATACACTCTGTACAGTGGTTTGCAACAAAGTGCCACCTACAGAGGGGAAGGTAAACAGCCCCTGCCTACTTAATCTTTTTTGTTTGCCAGTCTCCTAATTTCCTGAAGGCAGTTGCTCAATGGAAGAGAAAGGAAAGGAATTTTAAGTAGCAAAAAAAAATCTTATTTTAATGCCTTTACAATTGGGACAAATCACTGAAAAAATAATCTGCACTTTTGATGAGTTATGAGCTGCGTGTGGTTCCTAGATAGAGATTTTTCAAATTTTGAGTAAAATAATAATTGGATTTTTTTTTTTTAATCGTGACTTTACTGGTTTACCATGTTTGGAATACAGCCCCATCCCATTCAGTATTAACACCTTGGACTGGTGGAAAGCAGCTGTCATTTCTGTCCTACACAGCCACTGTACAGCCACTGTGCAGAGGTGCAAACCCTATCCATTTTAACTGTGGATGCACTTGGTCATTTTTTTTTGCCTTGGGTGCCTGAGGACATTGATTCAGCTCTGCTCCTACAGTTTTCCCACTCCCAGCACTAGACATATGAGTGTATCAGAGCTTTGGGCTGTGAACATCTATCCTGGGCAAAATATGTCTGAAAACTTAAAGTGCCACTTGCAGTATCTGTATAGTTTTTTATTTAGTAGCCATTACAGGCACTTTGCTGTAAGCCAAATTGCATATTGAGGTGGAACTGTGGGGTTTAATAAATGCACAATATACATATTTTCAATTAAAACATTGATGGCTGCATCTGTTAAATCTAGTGCCTAGCATTTTTGACTAAATGAAAGCATACATTTCTAGAAGCCAGAATTTAGATACCATCTCAGAAGTATATTCCCAGGAACTATGTATAAACTGCTTTCATTGAGTTATCTGAGTAAATAAACATTTAAAGTAAGACCTAGTTTAATGGTTGTCTCTTGTATGTGTATATATGGGTTGAAAATCACATAGTTGTAAGCTTTTTATGTGAGCGTTGCGTATGTCTAGCTCTTTGCAATAGTATGGATTATTATTACACACAAAATATCAAAATGCATAGCAGAGCACAGTGATTGCCGTTTTAATGTAGCATAGTACAGGGTTCCAAACCATGCTTTATATGACTATGTTGTTTTACTGCATAGGGAGGAGAAGGGTTTGCTATCCCTTAATATCAGCATTTGATAACTACATTGCTCTCACTGGGTAAAATTCAGAAATGCTTTGAATTGTCAGTAGCATGTAATTGTTGTATCTGCCAGACTGACTAGTGCTTACAACAAAGGCTGACAGAGGATAGACATGTAGAATGTAGAGTCTCCTCATTGTACAATTAAGCAAAACATGAATACGTTGGCAGAGTTTGTAAGGTTAGTGAAAGTTTACCATTTGGCCTCTGTGTGACAGCCAAGTGTACCAGAAAATGCCCAAAAATTAACCGGACAATTATAATTCTGTGCACTTTGTCTGCATATGCAACACAGTTACTATTCTTTCCCCTTTTAAAAAAAAAAGAAAGTTGGGTATCAGTGGAAAAAATATATAACTGTTTTATACAAGTGTAAAGAGTGTTTATTTGTCTGCAATCACCAGCATCTAACAAAAAACCCTTTACAGGATTTTACAGGAACAAAAGTAGGAAATGCTTAATATGCTAGACAATTGCCTATGTTAATTTTCTTTTAACTACAGTGAATGTTTGTATATCAATAACTCGATGGGACTTCTATTCCAAAGTAAACAGTTTTTAAAGTCTTGTTTGAGAATGCACAAATGCTCTCCATGATGTCTAGTTTCAGGCCAAAGTTAGGTTCGTAGTTTTTGCAGCTTCGGCTTCAGTGTTCTTGGCTCGTCCCTGTACAATTGCTAGTCACTTCTAAGGCCCCATACACACGAGAGAATTTATCCACGAATACGGTCCAGCGGACCGTTTCCGCGGATAAATCCTCTCGAGGATTTCGGCGGATTTTCATGCGATGGAGTGTACACACCATCGCATTGAAATCCGCGCTGAAATCCTCTGGCGATGACGTGTCGCGCCGTCGCCGCGATTATGACGCGGCGACGGGCGCGACGCTGTCATATAAGGAATTCCACGCATGCGTCAAATCATTACGACACGTGCGGGGAATCCCTTTGGACGGATGGATCCGGTGAGTCTGTACAGACGAGCGGATCCATCCGTTGGGATGGACTTCAGCAGATGGATTTGTTGAGCATGTCAGCAAATATTCATCTGCTGGAAATCCATCCCAGGGGAGATTTATCCGCGGATAAAGATCCGCTGGCGTGTACACACCATAGGATCTATCCGCTGAAACCCATTTGCTGGGATTTATCTGCGGATGGATTCTATGGTGTGTATGGGGCCTTAGTCTTTTGGGTAAGATTAAGTGTAGTATCTGTTCTGGCTGGAACAGAAACAGGGGTGCCCACACGTTGTTGGGGCACAGGAGTAATTCCCCATGGGAAAATTGTATGGGCCCAGTTTCTCCTGATTTGAATGGATCTACCTTGTCTGCCCATGGGCTGGGAAGGCAGAGAGTCCTAAGTGTCTGTGCCCCCTGGGAGTGGTCGTCCTAGGGGTTGTCTTAGTAACAGTTGGATGTGGGATCCCACAGTGTATAACTGCACATGGTCACAGCACCAAATACTTTTTCTTGCACTGCTTTTCTTAGGGCTGGGCCTTTATGTCTGGGTCCATTTTTGTTACCAGGCCTCAGGGCATGGCCATTGCACAATCACAATTTTTTTTATTTTCTCCTCGTGGTTTGTCACCTTTCACTTTTGTGTGTGTTTTTTCTCTCACTCCTCCTCTGGCTTCCCCTGACGTCTAGGGGGAGGATGTGTGGCCCTCAGGCTCCTTCCTTCTCTGACACTTGGGGGTTTCTCTTCAGGACAGCTCCTCGACCTAGTACTTGCTAGTTGGCTTCAGCTAACCACGAGGACAGAGGTCCGCCAGGCCTTCAAGTGGTAGGGAGTGGGAGTGGTCCTACCCCTTCAGGGGGTAGACAAAGCAGACCTGCTGATGATATTTTTAGTGTGTGTTTCACATGCACATTTTTCGTTCACTTTAATGTTTTTTCTGGTTTTGTTTTTTAGCATCACCACGGATTAAAAAAAAGTTGTTTCTCGGCCCATAGTTCAAATGATAAGGTCTTTTTTTTAATCTATTGTAAGATATTCCCAGGGTTACAATGGATAGCCAAAAAGTACTCTCTTTTGCATACTCCACCTCTATTTCGTGGTCAAGACATTGAGATGCTAAAGAAGCATTTTTTGCAAAATGCGTCGACCTCTTGACACAGTAACAATAGAGTGAATATTATAGTATCTGATTGGTCTATAATATCTGTATTGAACCAAAGTTTTTGTGGGTTTTATGAATAATATGTTATGTATAAATACGAAAAGAAGTACAGCGCTAAAAATAAATGTGATCACCAAAAAATTATTATAAATTTAGTGAAAAAATAAATGAATAGTGAAAAAAGAATAGTTCAAATAAAGTCCAAAAAAATATTGAATAGTGATGTTGAAAGTAGAAATCCTCCACCATATAGGACACCCGGCGTATAAAGATGTAGTCTCCTTACCAGATGATAAGACCGGTATTGCAGCGGTCTTTATAGGGCCCAGGGATATTTAAAAGTCCTCCCAATAGACTAATTCAGATGCTGGAATAGGTCTCATAAGTGAATGCCTCCAATTATAATCACTTCAAGCTCCCATGTAAATAAAAAACAATAGAAGGCCACATAGTGTAAATCCGTAAACTATGCAGGGTTTAATGAAATGAAAAAGGCGCACTTACAATGAGTAAAGCACAAATACAGCGTGTAGACTGAATGATTTTCGAAGTGGCGTCTCCTCTGTGTTTTCCTCCGTCTGCTCACACTCTGTTACCGTGTATCTCCGGGTAGTGCGTGATGACGTCACAAGCTAGGCCACGCCTACGCGTTTCGTCACATACAGGACGTCGTCGGGGATTGGCTACTAGCCGTGCGTCATCACTGGGTCCTCTTATATAGCCTCAATCCACCATGTTAATTGTGGGCGGCCAATGCAAAGGAGACCTTAGGGAGAAGGGCAAATACACACGTCCACGTGATTAACGTGCGGCGTGTGATGAATCTGGCAGACGTAAGGACGAAAAAGAAATTCTTTTGTAAGTAAATAAAAGCAAGATGATTGCCATCTTGTGGTAAAAAAGGAAAACAATAATAAACGGAATTTAGAGCAATGACGGTGGAAAACAGTGAGGGAACGCCATAGAATCCACACATATAATATACAATCATCAAATTTAATGAAAATTTACAACACTAAATTCATAATTAACCCATATTAAAAAAAATATATATTATATCTATATTCTGCAACATATATATTATTATTAAAAAAATACATATAAAAAAATATACAAAAGTATATATAAAAAAATATAGATATAAATAAAATTATTAAAAACACAGGGCATATTTATGCATTGTTTAAAAAACAGTTAATGTCCCAATCGACATTTAACCCATATGGAACAAAAGATTTCATATTAAATATCCAACGAGTATCTAGTTTTGAGATGGAGTGAATTTTGTTAGTGCCCCTCCAGTGCGGACTAAGTTTCTCAATGGGTAAAAAAAGGGTACCTTTAATATTTTGAGCATGACACTTAGCGTAATGTTTGGACAAGTTGTGCTTCGGGAAACCCCGTCCAACGTTACCTACATGTTCCTCGAGCCTAACATGGAGTGCTCTTTTGGTCCTGCCAATGTACTGTTTCGAGCATGGACATTGTATGAGATACACAACGTGTTCGCTTGAGCAAGTAATGAAGGAATCTATAGTATAAGACTTTTGAGTCTGGGTTGACTGAAAGGATAGTAGTTTCCGCCCCTGAAAAACGTTTATTTTACAAATGTTGCACTTGCGGCAAGGAAAAAACCTTTCATTTCCTGAAAAAAGTGTATAGTTTTAGGAGGGTCAATCACATTGGGGGTAATCTTATGCCGCAGTGATGGTGCACCCCTAAAAATGACTGATGGTCGATCAGGAATATTGGGACCCAAAATACGATCATTCTTCAGAACATTCCAATGCTTTTTGAGTATCTTTTTTACCGAGAAATGTTGGCTTGAATATCCAGTGATCATGGCAAAACTAAAGAAGTCATTGTTGATGTTAGCAGTTTTCTTGACTCCACTTAGAAGCTGGCCTCTATCCATAGAGCTAACTGTCTGAATAATATCATTAATACTAGCATCAGTATAACCCTTTTCGAGAAATCTTAGTTTTAAAATCTGGGCCTGTTGATGGTAATCCTCAAGTGAGGTGCAATTGCGTCTTATTCAGACAGTTAGCTCTATGGATAGAGGCCAGCTTCTAAGTGGAGTCAAGAAAACTGCTAACATCAACAATGACTTCTTTAGTTTTGCCATGGATATTCAAGCCAACATTTCTCGGTAAAAAAGATACTCAAAAAGCATTGGAATGTTCTGAAGAATGATCGTATTTTGGGTCCCAATATTCCTGATCGACCATCAGTCATTTTTAGGGGTGCACCATCACTGCGGCATAAGATTGCCCCCAATGTGATTGACCCTCCTAAAACTATACACTTTTTTCAGGAAATGAAAGGTTTTTTTCCTTGCCGCAAGTGCAACATTTGTAAAATAAACGTTTTTCAGGGGCGGAAACTACTATCCTTTCAGTCAACCCAGACTCAAAAGTCTTATACTATAGATTCCTTCATTACTTGCTCAAGCGAACACGTTGTGTATCTCATACAATGTCCATGCTCGAAACAGTACATTGGCAGGACCAAAAGAGCACTCCATGTTAGGCTCGAGGAACATGTAGGTAACGTTGGACGGGGTTTCCCGAAGCACAACTTGTCCAAACATTACGCTAAGTGTCATGCTCAAAATATTAAAGGTACCCTTTTTTTACCCATTGAGAAACTTAGTCCGCACTGGAGGGGCACTAACAAAATTCGCTCCATCTCAAAACTAGAGACTCGTTGGATATTTAATATGAAATCTTTTGTTCCATATGGGTTAAATGTCGAATGGGACATTAACTGTTTTTGAAACAATGCATAAATATGCCTTGTGTTTTTAATATTTTTAATAATTTTATTTATATCTATATTTTTTTATATATACTTTTGTATATTTTTTTATATGTATTTTTTTAATAATAATATATATGTTGCAGAATATAGATATAATATATATTTTTTTTAATATGGGTTAATTATGAATTTAGTGTTGTAAATTTTCATTAAATTTGATGATTGTATATTATATGTGTGGATTCTATGGCATTCCCATCTTGTTTTCCACCGTCATTGCTCTAAATTCCGTTTATTATTGTTTTCCTTTTTTACCACAAGATGGCAATCATCTTGCTTTTATTTACTTACAAAAGAATTTCCTTTTCCTCCTTACGTCTGCCAGATTCATCACACGCCGCACGTTAATCACGTGGACGTGTGTATTTGCCCTTCTCCCTAAGGTCTCCTTTGCATTGGCCGCCCACAATTAACATGGTGGATTGAGGCTATATAAGAGGACCCAGTGATGACGCACGGCTAGCAGCCAATCCCCGACGACGTCCTGTATGTGACGAAACGCGTAGGCGTGGCCTAGCTTGTGACGTCATCACGCACTACCCGGAGATACACGGTAACAGAGTGTGAGCAGACGGAGGAAAACACAGAGGAGACGCCACTCCGAAAATCATTCAGTCTACACGCTGTATTTGTGCTTTACTCATTGTAAGTGCGCCTTTTTCATTTCATTAAACCCTGCATAGTTTACGGATTTACACTATGTGGCCTTCTATTGTTTTTTATTTACATGGGAGCTTGAAGTGATTATAATTGGAGGCATTCACTTATGAGACCTATTCCAGCATCTGAATTAGTCTATTGGGAGGACTTTTAAATATCCCTGGGCCCTATAAAGACCGCTGCAATACCGGTCTTATCATCTGGTAAGGAGACTACATCTTTATACACCGGGTGTCCTATATGGTGGAGGATTTCTACTTTCAACATCACTATTCAATATTTATTTTTTTTATTTGAACTATTCTTTTTTCACTATTCATTTATTTTTTCACTAAATTTATAATAATTTTTTGGTGATCACATTTATTTTTAGCGCTGTACTTCTTTTCGTATTTTTTGTCTTTTTACTTTGGTTTTAGGTATTTAGTACTGGCAGCTATTCACATTTCACGTGTTTCACAATCATTTATATGTTAGCGCAGTGTTTTTTTCTCTACCACTAGTGGTCGAAAAAAACTTTTTTTAATATGTTATGTATAGATTATTATATAAATTGCTGTTTATTGTCCACTCTGGTAAAGTTATAGTCTGTTCAGTTGTTCTCTACAAATTTTCCAGAGGTAAATTGTAGTTAGTTTGCAAGCAGTCCCAAGGACCTGATGTTACATTGGTCAACATGGCACCTTACTTGGTCTATCTAGCGTGTTGAATGACATCTAGCCATTTTTCAAAACACTCTTTTGGAGGTCCTCATAGAGCATTTTGTTTGGTGGGGCAATATTACTCAGGACATTATCCTATCACCCTAATCTTTTAATATCATATCAAAATTCTCAGTTGTACATTTTCTAATTTACACTCTGTCATTATGTTATTATGTTAAAATCATATTCCTGATGACATCATAACACTGTCCAGTATTAATCATTTTGGTTGCCTCATCATCCTGCATGCTTAGGTTTGCTTATAGTGATTTTACACTGCCATCAGTTGATTTTTAGGCCTGGTACACACGATAGGTTAACCAGAGGGCAACGGTCTGAAAGACCGTTGTCCTATGTTAACCTATGAAGCTGACTGATGGTCCGTCGTGCGTACACACCATCAGTTAAAAAACTGATTGTGTCAGAACGCGGTGACGTAAAACACAACGACGTATGCTTCATCGCAGTTTTTCCAATAGGAAAACTGCCAAAAACCGCCGGGCAAAAGTCTGCCGGTTTTCCCAGTGGGAAAAAAGAGAACTGGTTCTCTTTTTTTTGTCTGGCGATTTATTGGGCAGTTTTCCCATCGGAAAAACTGCGAGGAGCATACACACGGCCGGGATTCTCGGCCAAAAGCTCTCCTCACAGTTTTCCCGTCTGGAAAACTGATCGTGTGTATGAGGCATATCACTACAAGGTAAGACAAATGAGACAGGGAATATAACTACATTAATACCTAGGTAAAACAATTATACATTTTAATATTTGATAATTCATTCCCAACGCTTGGAAGCATCTCACCTAACAATTAGGCCCTCTTAGCAAAGCTGCTTCTGGACTTCTTCCTTTGTTGCTGTTTTATTATCATTCTGTTTTGTGGACAGGGTTAAACTAAATATTTATTAATGCAGAAGTGCAGCAACCATCTTTGCAATGCTCGTCTATGGACTGTCTCCAGAGCAGGGATATAAGCTTTGTGACAAATAGCCTCTGCCAGTTGTGGTTGCAGTGTATCTGCTGCATATGGCATTAAAAGCTCTGTAGCAGTATGCTGGGGTTTGAGCACTGCCACACCTTGTACCCCATTTGGGGTATAAGTTGTCCTTTCCCTGGGTTAACACGTTGTTGTTTGGAAAGGATGAAAACAGGCTGTGTTTAAACATGTCTGCAGGTCTGAAGAAGGCACAGTGGGGTCTATCTACTAGCCAGGAGGCTTAATCATTTTTCTGTTTGATTTTGTTTTTCCTGGCACATGGTAGGTGTGACTCTGCCCCCACAACTTGATAGGACTGATTAGGTATAAATCTTTAAAAGGAACCCACTGCAGCATTCTTTTTAATTCTCACCTGATCAGGACTGGATGGACAGCTCAAGTATCCCTTACCGCATTCACTCCAGCCAAGTTTAGCCTCTCCTTGCCTATACAGTCTCTTAATTAGCTAGATGGAAGGAACCCCAATCTGGATGTCTCAGGGGTAGGTTGCCTGGCACTTTACAAGCCTTAAATAGGTTTATTATATTGCAATGGCCTCCAAAATGCATGTTTTCTATTTTTCCACTGTAGTTACTACTTCCCTTCGGAGTCTTGTAGACCCTCTGGGTCCCATGCCACTCTCAAGATGGTGGCTGCACGTCCTGCTTCTTCCACACATGCGCAAAGGGAAGTGACGTTGGCGGGATCCCATTTTGTCAGATTCTAACATGGTGTCAAGTCCCGCGGCTCGCTATCGTGGCGGTTTTTTGCGTTCCAAATAAAGCCTCTAAACTCAACTGCCTAGAAACTACTGTAAACGACCTTGTGTACATGTACTAATAAGATAACATAGAGGAGAGTTCAGGAGCAGTTGAGAAAAATGCCCAACTGCTCCTAAACATCCGTTTAGCAGAAGCAGTGTACATGAGGCCTAATAATCTGAAGGCCTATTCAAATCTATATAATTTATAATTTATAATTTATATACTTTCAAAGCCATGATACTATCAAGTGTTCTGCTACCACCCTGTATGACACTATCCAACTCTTTGACAGGAAATGGGAGCGCTGGGACATTCCAATTTGATCCCACTGTATATTGTACATCACGCTGTATACAATATTCCTACAGTTCGGTGTTGAAGATAATTTTTCTTTACCTGTGAAGTCTGTATACATTTTATTTGCTTACTACTACAGTATATACAATTGTATGTCAATTAATCTTCCAATAAAAACATTTGTGAACAAACAAAAGTGTTCTGCTACATTTTTAGTGCACAGTATAAATAGGGTTTGAGTCTTTTCCAAGCCATTGCACCTTTTACCAAATGGCTGTTGCTTGGGCAAAGCGTCCTAATCTGCCACTTCCTATTCCGCGGTAGTCCTTATTCATCTCCTCGTGTTGTCTTCTGGAGAATTGGGTGCGCTGTCTTCTGGGACCGGTGTGTCCCCCAGAAGAGAGCTGGCCATTCACAAAGCGCCGTGCGACTCGCGCATGCGCAGTAGGAAATGGGCAGTGAAGCCGCAGGGCTCCACTGCCTGTTTCCCTTAGTACGAATTGGGGAGCAGGCACCCGATCCAATGGACGGATCGGCCTCGGGGGGAGCGACATCGTGGGCACCCTGGACAGGTAAGTGTGCTTATTAAAAGTCAGCAGCTACAGTGTTTGTAGCTACTGACTTTAAAAAAAAAAAAAATCAGCTGGAACACCGCTTTAAGGTGTCTAATCGCATAAAATAATCCCCACATCTAGGTTTTCTGTCATAGTCTGTAACAAACAGTCTTTCCTCTAATACCTATCACCAGTTTAATATTACCAGTGCAATATCAAACTGTGTAATCAGCAAACACGGATTGGTAAAGGTGGGAGTTTATTTGCATGCCTACTATGTTTGAAGTAGAATGGTTGCTCATACCACTTGTTGCTATGACAGAGTCAACTTGTTGGAAACAGCTGCTTAGTGAGGCCCTGTTAGTTACATGGCTGTGATTTATTTGTGGAAAGCAAATATTTTCAGTCTTGAATATAGTCAGTTTTGACTGGTATTCCTGACAAGTCTATTTTCTTGATTGCGCAAAACACTCTATAACCTTTAATCATAATATATATATATATATTTTAAAAGGCACATTTTCTGACCAAGAAATTAGGAAAGCAACAAGCTTTCTATGACAATTTCAAATGGTTCAGAAGTCAACCCGCATCTGTGGCATGCCGTGTGAGATTGGCATCTTAGTGGAGCCCAAGTCACTTTTTTGAAGTTTTCTTTCAACTAATTGCACCTTTCTTTCACCTGATTGCACTTTTCTTTATCTATGTTTTCCCTTTTGTTGAAAGCAATAGGCTTCTATTGCACCTGTGTCTTTTTTACATCATGCCCATTCCTTAACCCGTTAATAAAAAACAATAGCATTGAAGTTGTTCTGGATTTTTTACCCTAATGCCCTGTACACACGATCGGTTCGTCTGATGAAAACGGACCGATGGACCGTTTTCATCGGACGAACCGATCGTGTGTGGGCCCTATATTTTTTTTTGGCATCAGTGAAAAAAAATAGAACCTGTTTTAAATTTTCTTATGGTTAATAAAACGATAAAAAAAACGATTGTCTGTGGGGAAATCCATCCCTCAAAAATCCACGCATGCTCAGAATCAAGTCGACTCATGCTCGGAAGAATTGAACTTCATTTTTTTCAGCACATCGTAGTGTTTTACGTCACCGCGTTGGACACGATCGGATTTTTAACCGATGTGTGTAGGCAAGATTGATGAAAGTGAGCTTCATCGGATATCCGAGGAAAAAATCCATCGGTTTAGATTCCATCAGATATCCGATCGTGTGTACAGGTCATAATGCATTGTTTGCATTAAGGTAAAAAACCTTCTAGGTGCAGCTCCCACCCCCCTAGTCTTTACCTGAGCCCATCTCCAACCAGCAATGTGCATGAGAGCAGCAACTCTCCTGGGTCTCTCTTTCCTCATTTAGGGGGGTGCTGGGGAGGCTGCTACACACACAAGTTTTTCTTTATCTTAATGCATAAAATGCATTAAGATAAAAAACCTTCTGCCTTTACAACCCCTCTAATCTACATCAAATGTAATATCATATATTTGCAAAAGCAGTGGAAAATGCTTTGCATAAAAAGTTCAAAAATACGCTGTGTGTATGGACAGACTGGTTCTTTTCAACTGGAGTCATGAGTTGAAGGCAGTCTCATTTACTGTTAATGAATCCAGTGGGACCGCTGCAGAAAAGGATGCCCTCCCTGTAAGCTTCCACAGTAGGCTCCAATCTTCTCACAGTAACACTTTGTTCATAAAAAGTTTGATGACAATACAAAGAATGTATGTACAGAGAAAGAAAACCCTCTGTTGAACATTTAATACATATATTCAAAATTGAAATTTTAATATGCTTGCAAGTGGAATTGTAATCATATTTTTATTTTATACTCTCATGCTGCAGCACTTTATGCTTACTGTGCACACAGTGTGTCTTTTTTCTGCTGCCATCCATCTTGTTAATAAAGAATAGAGCTGTAAGAGGATTGGAGCCTATTGTGTCAGGAGAGATTCTGTCGAAGTTTACACCAGGAGTTTCCGTTTCTGAGAGGAAAAAGTACATTGACTATTATACCAGATATATATAGGTACATCTTTCAAACATGAGCATTTTAAACACGAGTATAACATAAACACTTTAAAAGATAGGTATATAATTTAAACATAAATTCCAAGATTGCTGTTTAAAAGGGGTATTAAAATATGCAAGGCCAAGGAGTGTGTTTATTGCACACTAAGCTTCATTGTAGTTATTTAATATGGTATTGTACTATTTAAGTTAAATGGGTTTCGGAATATTTTCATATTTAATTTTGGGATCCTGAAATGAAAAAAAAACATGAAAGTTACTGCTGTATGTATTTATTTATAGAGTGTAAGCGCAGTTCAACTGTCCGTATTCAAAATACCAGGGCACTGGGTAAATAAAGAGGACTTTCATCATGTTAACAAAAAAATTTAAGTCAGCAGCTGCAAATACTGTAGCTGCTGACTTTTGCCAAGCTTTGGGACCAGCTGCGGACATCATAACTGTGGGCGACCGTGACCAGTTTGCCAACTGCACGTGTGTAAGCCGTGCTGTGCCTCGTGAATGGTCCAGCAGTCTCCTGAGACCTGTGATGTGTCCCAAGATACTGTCGGGGAAGGAGGGGGGAGCAGGTACCTGTCAAAATCAGATACCCATCCTTCCCCCCCAAATGGGTTAAGTTTTGCTTTATTACACAAGAATACTCATCCAAGATGTTTTGCTTCATGTTTATGCTTGTAGAGAAAGACAAAAGAGGTATGATTCATTTCTTTAACATTTCCTTCCTTCACATAACAAAAGTGGTTTCATTGACAACCATGAAATAAAACAAATAATAATTTCCAGAAAAGCAACTCAGACAGTGAGACTTGGAGTATCCCCTTACATTGGTGTTTACTGTAAGCATTCCAGCACAATGGTGTCCAGTGGAGCACCTTTTTGTTAGTTGGTCGCAACTAGGTCCAGTGGAGCACCTTTTTGTTAGTGTACTATACGTCAAAGAGCCACAAAATGCGTTGGTGGTGTTTTAACCTGTGTCCAGCATTGTTTAGCAGATTTGATCGCAACCTAGCGCAGTTCAAGAATGGACTTGATACATGTAACTTCTAATACCAATGAAGAAGGTTGGTAAAGTACTGAGTCATCTGTTTTCAGACAGAGGTATGGTAAGGTAAGTGGGAATAAGATTAAATGTGGGTTCGAGAATGTGCTTCCAGACACCACACTTTCCCAATATTCCCAACCTGTCCTGTTAAACCGCTATATGATCTTGGTCACTGTGCTGCAGCTCAGTTTCAGGGTCTTGGCAATCTTCTTATAGCCTAAGCCAACTTTATGTAGAGCAACAATTATTTTCTTCAGATCCTCAGACATTTCTTTGCCATGAGGTGCCATGTTGAACTTCCAGTGACCAATATGAGAGAGTGAGAGCTATAACACCAAATTTAACACACCTGCTCCCCATTCACATGTCAGACCTTGTAACACTAACGAGTCACATGACATCGGGGAGGGAAAATTACTAATTGGGCCAAACTTGGACATATTTACTTAGGGGAATACTCACTTTTGTTGCCAAGGGTTTAGACATTAATGGCCGTGTAATAATTAAATAAACATAAGCAATTGCTCTTAGTGAGCCAAACAAGCTATGATCAGGTCGTGTCAGGTTGCATCATTAATTGCCAAATAGGGTAGAAGATACCCACTTTCCTAGTGACCTGCAATGCATGGTTGTCTCTGCCCTTACCCCCCTTTTCCCTTTAAACAGGCTTGGGGGCGGGGCCTTGCCTCCTATGCCTCTGTGTCATGATTTAACGCCCTACTCAGTGCGTCATCACGCTTGAGTATGGAGTAAACTCCCCCTTTCCATCTACATTTGCAATAAAAAGTATGTGAACCCTTTGGAATGATATGGATTTCTGCACAAATTGGCCAAAAAATGTGATCTGATCTTCATCTAAGTCACAACAATAGACAATCACAGTCTGCTTAAACCAGTGTTTCTCAATTCCAGTCCTCAGGCCTCCCCAACAGGTCAGGTTTTCAGGATTTCCCTCAGATGAAACGGCTGTGGTGATTACTAAGGCAGTGAAACTGATCAAATCACCTGTGCAAAATAATGGAAATCCTGAAAACCTGACCTGTTGGACTGGGCCTGAAGACTGGAATTGAGAAACACTGGCTTAAACTAAGAACACACAAATAATTAAATGTTACCATGTTTTTATTGAACACACCATGTAAACATTTACAGTGCAGGTGGAAAAAGTATGTGAACCCCTAGACTAATGACATCTCCAGGAGCTAATTGGTGTCAGCCAACTGGAGTCAAATCAATGAGATGAGATTGGAGGTGTTGGTTACAACTGCCCCACCCTATAAAAACGCACACCAGTTCTGGGTTTGCTTTTCACAAGAAGCATTGCCTGGTGTGAATGATGCCTCACACACAAGAGCTCTCAGAAGACCTATGATTAAGAATTGTTGACTTGCATAAAGCTGGAAAGGGTTATAAAAATATCTCCAAAAGCCTTGCTGTTCATCAGTCCACGGTAAGACAAATTGTCTATAAATGGAGAAAGTTCAGCACTGCTGCTACTCTCCCTAGGAGTGGTCGTCCTGTAAAGATGACTGCAAGAGCACAACGCAGACTGCTCAATGAGGTGAAGACGAATCCTAGAGTGTCAGCTAAAGACTTACAAAAGTCTCTGGCATATTCTAACATCCCTGTTAGCGAATCTACGATATGTAAAACACTAAACAAGAATGGATTTCATGGGAGGATACTACAGAGGAAGCCACTGCTGTCCAAAAAAACATTGCTGCACGTTTACAGTTTGCACAAGAGCACCTGGATGTTCCACAGCAGTACTGGCAAAATATTCTGTGGACAGATGAAACCAAAGTTGAGTTGTTTGGAAGAAACACACAACACTACGGCCTGGATTCACGTAACACTTACGCCAACGTATCTACAGATACGCCGCGTAAGTGTAAATGTGCGCCGTCGTATCTATGCGCCGTGCCTATAGAACTAGATACGCCTAAAAATAGGCTTCCTCCGACCAACGTAACATTCCTATGCCGGCGTATCTTGGGCGCATATTTACGCTGGCCGCCTCATTGCAAATATGCAAATGAGGGAGATACGCCGATTTACAAACGTACTTGCGCCCGTCGCAGAAATATACGCCGTTTACGTAAGGCGTACGTCTGGCGTAAAGTTATTCCACCTAAAGGAGGCTCATCCCATGCAAAGGTGTGGACCACGGAACAGCCGTCGTATTTTACGTCGTTTACGTAGGACTACGTGAATAGGGCTGGGCGTAGGTTACTTTGAATTAGGCGGGCTTACGCCAAATAATTTACGTTACGCTGGCGCAATGTAGGGAGCAAGTGCTTTGTGAATACTCTGCTTGCCTCTCTGTGTTACGTTGGCGTAGCACATATGAGCTGTGCTTCGCTGGCAGAAAGATGCGCTGATCTACCTGAATCCGGCCCTCTGTGTGTAGAAAAAGAGGCACAGCACACCAACATCAAAACCTCATCTCAACTGTGAAGTATGGTGGTGGGGGCATCATGGTTTGGGGCTGCATTGCTGCATCAGATCCTGGACGGATTGCTATCATCGAAGGAAAAGTTAATTCCCAAGTTTATCAACACATTTTGCAGGAGAACTTAAGGCCATCTGTCCACCATCTGAAGCTCAACAGAAGATGGGTGTTGCAACAGGACAACAACCCAAAGCATAGAAGTAAATCAACAACAGAATGGCTTAAACAGAAGAAAATATGCCTTCTGGAGTGGCCCAGTCAGAGTTCTGACCTCAACCCGATTGAGATGATGTGGCATGACCTCAAGAAAGCGATTCACACCAGACATCCCAAGAATATTGCTGAACTGAAACAGTTCTGTAATGAGGAATGGTCAAGAATTACTCCTGACCGTTGTGCACGTCTGATCTGCAACTACAGGAAACGTTTGGTTGAAGTTATTGCTGCCAAAGGAGGTTCAACCAGTTATTAAATCCAAAGGTTCACATACTTTTTCCACCTGCACTGTGAATGTTTACATGGTGTGTTCAACAAAAACACGGTAACATTTAATTCTTTGTGTGTTATTAGTTTAAGCAGACTGTGATTGTCTATTGTTGTGACTTAGATGAAGATCAGATCACATTTTATGACCAATTTGTGCAGAAATCCATATCATTCCAAATGGGTTCACATACTTTTTATTGCAACTGTAGTTGGGGCTGGGACTTGCTTAGTTCTGCAGCAGATTTGCATGCCACGGATGGAGCCAAAGCTTGTTACCATTTCCCGCTGCATTGGCAGGTTTTCATGATGTTGGTGGGGACCCACCCCTTACTGGGGATAAAAGTGGCTCAGGCTGGCCAGCTGAACATTTCACATGGGCCATTCACATGAGAGGGATCCCAGGCATGCTCACATCAAAAGAATCGCACACAAGGTAACTGAGTCTCACTCATATCTACACAAAACACTCTTCAGGTTTATTTTAGTTTCACATTTTATAATTCACCATTATCATGGTGTGCACATAGTCATAACATGGTGGGTTTGGTTTCAGCATCATTTCTGGTAGGTAAAATAGAAAAATACTGCGCTAACCTAATAAAGTGACGACCAAATTAAGAAAAGGAAAAGGAAAAAAACATAGCAGCAGCACTAACGTGAAATAACACATCAAGGAATGGAAATATTTTAAATGAGCTGCGCTCAAAATAAAATAAAAAAAAACAGTGACAGTGACTCAAAAAAAAAATTATGACTGATTAGAGGATCTCTAGGAAATAATCCAAAAAGTCCATATGAATGAATGTGAAGACTCGGTGCAAGCCACCACTAATCAAAAGGATGGTAGATGATGGAAGGTTGAACGCTCATTAATGACCTTATAAATTCCCTGCTTACCAGAGGCAAGCTATATGATGCCTGTATGGTTATCCCACTCCAGATCTACATCCAGCACCAACTCGCAGAGGTAGGCAGAAAAAAGCTCAATACTCCGGATGACTGGGAGGACCATCAATCGTATACCCAAAAATGAAAAAACACTCGTTATAGTGTAATTCAAACTAGGTTTGGTTAGTGGTGGCTTTTGCTTAGGTGTTGCAGCCTGCAATCCTATATTTATAGATATTTTATTGATTTAATTTCAAGAGCATTTTTCTCCTGCCGATTGGCGTGAGCCATGAAACATGCGTCAAGCATACATCGAACTGATGCCCAGACAAGTTTGGCTCACTAAGAGCAATTGCTTATGTTTATTTAATTATTATCAATTGATGAGCATTTTATGAAATTGTACTGCTAATCATGTTGTATTCTACTTTATATAATAACTGCATATTAATACAAGTGAAGTGGACTGTTATTTACAGTATATTGTGTCCTTTACTAAAGATTGATACTTTTTAACTTGATTTGTAATCAATAAATAATTCAATGATCAATATGAACAAGGTACTAATTCAGTGACAGGCCTCATACAAAGTCCAATTCCTTCCTCCTTTTTTGTCTAACATTAATGGCTGTGTGTTGAGTTATTTTGAGGGGATGGCAAATGTACACTGTTATAAAAGCTGTACACTCACTGCTTTATATTGTAGAAAAGTGTAATTTCTTCAGTGTTTCCACATGAAAAGATATAATAAAATATTTACAAAAATGTGAGGGGTGTACTCATTTTTGTGAGATACTGTGTGTGTGTGTGTGTATATATATATATATCCTGGCAAAAAAGAGGGATCATGATTGCTGTTAAATATTTCTGTAAGAGTGAAAAAAATACTGCGCGTACTCTAAAACTAGTGGAGTGAAAGCTGCGACTAAAAAATGTTGTACAACATAAACAACAATATGCAAAAAGGAAGTCGCGCTAATTGTGATAAGTAATAAGATGTGCTGAAACCAGTGCAAATCATATAAAATCAAACATTGACATCAATAAACATACTGTGAAAATTTTTTATAGTGAATATAATGTCACAGTTGTGGATATAACCACAATCAACGAAGCAGTCCAACATATGCAAGTGTTCACATTCAATGTTCTCCCCAGTGAAAAAATTAATCCACAAATGGTCCTGGAAAAAGTGATGACAGAAGCACCTCCGCCACAATCACACACTGACTCTTACCAGAAATAAATGATCTCTAAATTATAGGACATCAAAAACAGCATAAACCGATGATACCCTTTGAATAGTATCGCCAGCCCAACGATGTTCTCACTGATAAGTTGCCTCCAGCAGTGCCCAAATATAAGATATATGAAGAGAGAAGGAACTCGCATAGCATAAAATCTTTGGGTGTTTATTATAAAATATAAAAATGTACACTTACATCAATGATGAAAACATGGAGCATTTAAAAATAGCAAGCCGGCCGGCTTCTCGAATGTACAGTCCGTATCTTCCGGGTCTGATCACTTGACGCGGTGACGTCAGAACGTTGCCTCTCAAAGGTTTCGTCTTGATGGGGAGGTGGTCACGGGATACAGGCGGCATTCAGAATCACCGCATTTATACACAGAATGGATTGGTGCAGCCTCGATGTGAGTCCTAAAAGGCCGCAACCGCGCCATCTTAACTATTGGAAAAAAGGAGCTATCTGGAAAGATTACCAGCCAGATGTCCTACATAAACGAAGGGCAAAAAATATATAAATTATATATATATAAAACAAAGAAATGGGCAGATTACCCCGCACAACCATCCCTTATCCTTTATACAAAAGTAAATACTGTAAAAAATCTTTTATATAAATACTTAATTAAAAGATATAAAGGTCGATTGTAAAAAATGTATTATACGAATTCAATTAAGCTATAAATCGAACTATCAATATATCTTATCGCTGCGAGTCTGTAACCCTCATTGGATGAGTACCAAAAACACCATAGACTAACCATGAAAAACAGAAAAAATGATAATTGGTCTAACAGCTCAATAGGACTCACATCCAGTTCACAAGTTATAACTCAATAATCAATATTCACAGTTCTCTGCTATGTCAGTGGGTAACACAGGAAGACCAAATTATGGGGGAACTGATGGATACATTAAACAGCATATTTAAATACACAAAAAAAGGAAATTAACCTAAGAGTTATCAATAAAACAATTGACATCGACATCTATGTTCAAGCCAAAGGGTGTGTAGCATTTGAGTTTGTGCACCCATGACATTTCTGATTTAGATAAACTGCGCACCAGGTTACTCCCTCTCCAGTAAGCACTGAACTTATCAATGCCCAGGAAGATGGTGTTATTTGGGTCCCTACTATGTGCAGTCAAATAATGCCTTGACACTGAATGTTTGGTATAGCCCCTTCGGATATTACCAATGTGTTCGTTTAATCGAACCTGCAGAGGGCGTTTGGTCCTGCTCACATATTGCAGGCTGAACGGACATTTAAGAATATAGACTACCCCGATGGTAAAACATGTAATGAACGGCTTGATGGAATAACTCTTTAAAGTGCAACTAGAACTGAATGTAGTAGTTCTCTTGGTTTTACATCCATTTAGGGAACAAACCTGGCATCTTCCACATTTATAGTACCCCGTTAGGCCAGAAAGGAACATTGAGTCAATACTGGAAGGGTTCAAAATTATAGGGGCTAGTTTTTCCTTCAGAGAAAGCACCCCCCTGAAAACAACCTGAGGTTTATCCGGTATTAAATCACTGAGAATTTGTTTTTCATGGTTAGTCCATCCAATGACTGATATCGAGGGTTACAGACTCGCCGCGATAAGATACATTGATAGTTCGATTTATAGCTTAATTTAATTTGTATAATTAATTTTTTACAATTGACCTTTATATCTTTTAATTAAGTATTTATATAAAAGATTTTTTACGGTATTTACTTTTGTATATAAGATAAGGGGTGGTTGTGCGGGGTGATCTGCCCATTTCTTTGTCCTTTTAATCTATATATTTTTTGCCCTTCGTTTATGTAGGACATCTGGCTGGTAATCTTTCCAGATAGCTCCTTTTTTCCAGTAGTTAAGATGGTGTGGTTGTGGCCTTTTAGGACTCAAATCGAGGCTGCACCAATCCATTCTGTGTATAAATGCGGTGATTCAGAACACCACCTGTATCCCGTGACCACGTCCCCATCGAGACGAAACGTTGGGAGGCGACGTTCTGACGTCACCGCGTCAAGTGATCAGACCCGGAAGATACGGGCTGCACGTTCGAGAAGCCGGCCGGCTTGCTATTTTTAAATGCTCCATGTTTTCATCATAGATGTAGGTGTACATCTTTATATTTTATAATAAACACCCAAAGATTTTATGCTATGCGAGTTCCTTCTCTCTTCATATATCTTATATTGGGGCACTGCTGGAGGCAACTTATCAGTGAGAACATCGTTGGGCTGGCGATACTATTCAAAGGATATCATCAGTTTATGCTGTTTTTGATCTCCTATAATTTAGAGATCATTTATTTCTGGTAAGAGTCAGTGTGTGATCGTGGTGGAGGTGCTTCTGTCATCACTTTTTCCAGGACCGTTTGTGGATTAATTTTTTCACTGGGGAGAACATTGAATGTGAACACTTGCATATGTTGGACTGCTTCGTTAATTGTGGTTATATCCACAACTGTGTCATTATATTCACTATTCAATTTTTTCACAGTATGTATATTGATGTCAATGTTTGATTTGATATGATTTGCACTGGTTTGAGCACATCTTATTACTTAGCACATTTAGCATGACTTTCTTTTTGCATATTGTTGTTTATGTTGTATAACATTCTTTAGTCGCAGCTTTCACTCCACTAGTTTTAGAGTACGCGCAGTATTTTTTTCACTCTTGTTTGTTCTTATAAGTATTATTGCGGCTATTCACAATTTTTAATTTTTGGGATTATTTTCCATTTGATCATATCACTTTAGCTCTTTTCATAATATTCTCACATTCAATATATGGATATCTTTGAGTTTAGAGCCACTTGGGTGGTTAACACTGAAGGAGTTTTTGAAACCTTTAAAGAAGGAGATGGAGATTTGGGGGGTCTTTTTATGAGGCTTAAAAACCTCACTGTTTCAGAGCTGCACACCCAGTGGGACATAGTCTTCCCTGAGACCTATATTAAACATCAGATGGTACCTAGAAGCCTAAGGTGGGAGATTTGCCCCCAAAAGGGAGAAACGACTTGGAGGGTTGGTACAAATATTTCAATGAGGCTGGTCTAGGCCTTTTGAAATGTTTTGGAGAGCGTAAAGCCAATAAATTAAAAAGGTTAGATGATGAGATTAAGCTTATCAAAGAGAAACTCATCCCTCTTATGTCAAGTGACGAGTATGGACAAAGATCAAGAAATCTCCTAAAATTACTTGAGAAAGAGGAGAGGGAGCAGAGGACCAAAAAAATAGAAAATAGAAAATTCAACAGAGACATAGGGGATTACCACTCCCATATAGTCTTTGACTGGCAAAAAAATTATTGGCAGAAGCTAATGGTACAACCAATCCAGATATGGATACCACATCTTTGGGTGTAGGCCCTCACGGTGTCGGTGCTTCGGGTATTTCCAATAACTCTGTTCCTTCTGGTGGGGTCCAGGGTCGCCCGGTCGCTTGGGGCACTCCCGAGGGACAACAAAGGAACGTTAAACCACCATTTGTTCCACATCAAAATAATGTTGGTAGGGGGGAGGGGGTTACCGTGGCTCCACTGCCCCTCCACCCATCTTTCGCCCCCAAGGCCGAGGCCAATTCCAGTCGGGTGGTCCAGGCCCGTCTAGAGCACGGGGACAAGGTGGACAGAATGGTCCTCCACCTCCCCAGGGCCAATGTGCTAACCCACAACAGCTTTCTACCCCTGAGTAACGTGGTCAATCCTGAAGAGGTTGACTACCGTTCATTACCTGGGACTAGTAACATTGACAATAGAAGCGGAGGACAGTATGATTTTGATTATGGTATTAGTCGTGAGACAAACCAGATGGAGAGTTATGGCCAACCACATTGGGGTTTTCCCCGTGCCAGCCAAGGAATAAAAAGGGTGGTAGAACTAAAAGAGGAACTAGAGGGGGGAGGCGCGCTCAGTCCAAAAAGACCAAGGATGTAGTGGGCACTGGCATCTTTAATCTGAGTGTGCACACCCTGACAGAACCTGAGTTGGCAGTCTTGGTTAGGGGACTGAAATATGCCCCTCCAAAAAATCTTAATAAATTTAATACATACATGGATTTCCATAAGTATGTCCACAAACTTAACATTCAGCGTTACATGGCTTCCAACCCTTTTAATCCGTCTAGGACTGCATCCTATGGTTATGCCCATTCGGGTCTAGCCAATGCCTCAGTTTACAACCTGCCTGGTCATTTGCCCCCATCACTGAGGGTTTTCAGGGATCTAACACTAAAATACTTAGATGCTATAAATGTTAAACAGGTTAGAAGTAAGCTAAATATTGAAAGGGGCATTGAATCCCTTTGTGGCAATAAAAATTTAGTTATTCGCCCTGCGGATAAGGGGGGGGGCATAGTTGTCCTAAACAAAGAGGATTATATGCAGGAAATGCAGCGTATTTTAGATGATAGGGACACATATACCCTTTTGGCTTTAAACCCGGGGGACAAATATAAAAAAAATCTAGAAAAGATCATATCTAAAGGTTTTGGGTTTGGAGGCAGTTTCTCATTTTTTAAAAAGAGATTCAGGATTATTAAAGAATCAGGTTTCTTACATTATGGAGTTGTTGGAATATGCGGCCACCCACAATTTTTTTGGGTACAATGGCCATTTTTATAGGCAGGACAGGGGAGTCGCTATGGGGGCTAAATACGCCCCAAGCCTGGCAAACCTGTTCATGGCGAAGTGGGAGTAGGATGTCGTCTGTGTCCAAACTAGACCCCAGATCGACCCATAGACGACATCCTCCTCATATGGGATGGCACAGAGGGGGATTTGTCTCTCTTCATGGATTCCCTTAATGTAAACAACAGGGGGATCCATCTAAGCTACGAGGCTAGTCAAGAGAGGATCAACTTCCTAGATCTGACCATTTCTGTTGGTAATGACAGTTTTATAACATCACCTTTTTTTAAAGTTACAGACAGGAATGCTTTCATACCGAAGGATAGTTGTCATCACGCCTCGTGGCTAAAGTCAGTGCCCAAGACAGAGTGATTCCTAGAAAAGGGCTATTCCTCAGAATTCCTCAGAATTTTTGTCTGATACTCTGGATTTGGTCAACAATGTAGATAGAGCTGATTTATTGAAGGAAAAAAAGGACAGAGGAATTAATAATAAGTTTAGGAGCCCTTTTGTCACTGACTATTCGTGTCAACATGCCAATGTGAAACATATAGTTGGTAAACATTGGCACATTTAAAAAAAATTCAAAATGCTCAGTGATTTAATACCGGATAAACCTCAGGTCGTTTTCAGGGGGGTGCCTTCTCTGAAGGACAAACTAGTCCCTAATATTTTGAACCCTGCTAGTATTGACTCAATGTTCCTCTCTGGCCTAACAGGGTACTATAAAAGTGGAAGATGCCAGGTTTGTTCCCTAAACGGATGTAAAACCAAGAGAACTACTACATTCCTGTTCTAGTTGCACTTTAAAGAGTTATTCCATCAAGCCGTTCATTACATGTTCTACCATCTATAAGTCTATATGCTTCAATGTCTGTGCGGCCTGCAATATGCGGGAAGGACAAAACGCTAGACATGTGCAATTCGTTTTGTTTCTAATTTGTTTTTTTACGAAAATTCGGAAATTCATTAATTACGAATTTTCGTATTTACAAATTTTTTATTTACGAATTTTCGGACTTCTGAAAATTTTGAATTTGCGAATTTTCGTATTTCCGAAAATTCGAATTTACGAATTTTCGTATTTTCGAAAATTCATATTTACGAAATTACGATTTACGATTTTTTTTTCCAATTTACGAATTTTCGTATTTACGAATTTCGGATTTTCGGAAATACAAAAAAATTTCGGATTTTAGAATTTTAGAAATTCCGAATTTTCGAATTTTTCAATTTTCGAATTTTTCAATTTTCGAATTTTTAAATTTTTCGAATTTTTCAATTTTTCAAATTTCTAATTTCCGTATTTTCGAAAATTCGAAAATCGAAATTTCGAAAATTCGAAAATTGAAATTTCCAAAATTTAAACATTAGAATTTTTCAAATTTCGAATTTTTCAAATTTCGAATTTTTCAAATTTCGATTTTTCGAATTTTTCACTTTTCCAATTTCGAATTTTCGTATTTCCGAATTTCGAAAATTGAAAATTTCGAAATTCGAAAATTGAAAATCAAAAATTGAAAAAAATATTCAAATTTCGAATTTTTCAATTTCCGAATTTTCGAATTTTCATATTTACGAATTTTCATATTTACGAATTTCGAAAATTCGAAATTGAAAAATTCGAAAATTGAAAAATTTAGAATTTTTAAATTTTCGAAATTTTAATTTTTAAATTTTCGAAATTTTAATTTTTAAATTTTCGAAATTTTAATTTTTAAATTTTCGAAATTTTAATTTTTAAATTTTCGAAATTTTAATTTTTAAATTTTCGAAATTTTAATTTTTAAATTTTCGAAATTTTAATTTTTACATTTTCGAAATTTTAATTTTTAAATTTTCGAAATTTTAATTTTTACATTTTCGAAAATTTCGTATTTCCGAATATTTTCGTATTTACGAATTTTCGTATTTCGAAATTTCAAAAATTGAAAAATAAACTCGAATTTTCGAGAATTGAAAAATTCCATAATTCGAAATACGAAACTTCGAAAATACGAAATTTCGAAAATTCGAAAATTGAAAAATTGAAAAATTCGAAAATTGAAAAATTCGAAAATTGAAAAATGCGAAAATTGAAAAATGTGTAAATTTCCGAAAAAAATTTTTTTTCATTTCATTCGTTTTTTCCGTTTTTTGCTTTTTCGGAAATCCAAAAATTTCCCGAATTTACGAAAAAAGTGAATAAAACGATTTTTTTTTCGAAATTTCAGAATTTCCGAATAAATTAAAAAAACGAATGAAACAAAAACGGAAAAAACTAATTTTTCGAATTTCCTGAATTTCCCGAATTTACGAATTTACGAAAAAAAATAAAAATAAAAAGAAAATAACATAAACCAAAAAAGCGATTTTTTTTGGCAGTGCACATGTCTACCAAACGCCCTCTGCAGGTTCGCTTAAACAAACACATTGGTAATATCCGAAGGGGCTATACCAAACATTCAGTGTCAAGGCATTATTTGACTGCACATAGTAGGGACCCAAATAACACCATCTTCCTGGGCATTGATAAGTTCAGTGCTTACTGGAGAGGGAGTAACTTGGTGCGCAGTATATCTAAATCAGAAATGTCATGGGTGCACAAACTCAAATGCTACACACCCTTTGGCTTGAACATAGATGTCGATGTCAATTGTTTTATTGATAACTCTTAGGTTAATTTCCCTTTTTTGTGTATTTAAATATGCTGTTTAATGTATCCATCAGTTCCCCCATAATTGGGTCTTCCTGTGTTACCCACTGACATAGGAGAGAACTGTGATTATTGATTATTGAGTTATAACCTGTGAACTGGATTTGAGTCTTATTCAGCTGTTAGACCAATTATCATTTTTTTCTGTTTTTCATGGTTAGTCTATGGTGTTTTTGGTACTCATCCAATGACCGATATCGAGGGTTACAGACTCGCAGCGATAAGATATATTGATAGTTCGATTTATAGCTTAATTGAATTCGTATAATAATTTTTTTTCAATCGACCTTTATATATTTTAGTTAAGTATTTTTATAAAAGATGTTTTACGGTATTTACTTTTGTATATAAGATAAGGGATGGTTGTGTGGGGTGATCTGCCCATTTCTTTGTCCTTTTAATTTATATATTTTTTGCCCTTCATTTATGTAGGACATCTGGCTGGTAATCTTTCCAGATAGCTCCTATTTTTCCAATAGTTAAGATGGCGCGGTTGCAGCCTTTTAGGACTCACATCGAGGCTGCACCAATCCATTCTGTGTATAAATGCGGTGATTCAATACGCCGCCTGTATCCCGTGACCACGTCCCCATCGAGACGAAACGTTGGGAGGCGACGTTCTGACGTCACCGCGTCAAGTGATCAGACCCGGAAGATATGGACTGCACGTTCGGGAAGCCGGCCGGCTTGCTATTTTTAAATGCTCCATGTTTTCATCATTGAAGTAAGTGTACATCTTTATATTTTATAATAAACACCCAAAGATTTTATGCTATGCGAGTTCCTTCTCTCTTCATATATCTTATATTGGGGCATTGCTGGAGGCAACTTATCAGTGAGAACATCATTGGGCTGGCGATACTATTCAAAGGATACCATCGGTTTGTGCTGTTTTTGATCTTCTATAATTTAGAGATCATTTATTTCTGGTAAGAGTCAGTGTGTGATCGTGGTGGAGGTGCTTCTGTCATCACTTTTTCCAGGACCGTTTGTGGATTAATTTTTTCACTGGGGAGAACATTGAATGTGAACACTTGCATATGTTGGACTGCTTCGTTGATTGTGGTTATATCCACAACTGTGTCATTTTATTCACTATTCAATTTGTTCACAGTATGTTTATTTTTTTTAACAGAGATGTTTTATTGAGAACAAAAAACAGGGTTACAGCGTCACATGTATACAAAAGCACAGCACAATACACATATCAGGGGGAACTTTAGGAGCTAAAATAGAGCAGTTTCCTTAGCCGCTACACAATGTCAGGGTGAAAAACAGGATATCCAAACCCCCACAGGAAGGAAGCATACCGGAATTTATTTCGGAGCCCCACCCCCTCCGAGGATCATACAGGAAAGGGGGAGTGATAGACCAAAGTGCCCAGAGAAGGGGGAGGTTGGGGAAAAAAGGGGGGGCGGGGGGGAGAAAGCAATAAGGAGCAGCTGTTATTATACAGGTATGTTCATCAACCAAACCAGGAACCACATTTAACCCCTGGCATCAATCCACCCAGACCACACCTTATCAAATTTTGCCGGGCACTGTCTGCTCTCATACGTGATCCTGTACAGCGGGAGTACTTTATTGATAGACAGGGTCCAGGAATCCACCGTAGGCGGATCTGCCGCCTTCCACTTAAGGAGGATTTCCCTCCTGGCATAGAAGAGGGAGAAAGTAAGAAACAGCTTGGAGTATCTGTCCCGCTGAATCTCCTCCAAATGGCTCAGGAGAAAAACCAGGGGCTCCAACGGGATCTGCAGCTGAGACACTGTGCCCAAGACCTCGGCCACCCGGCCCCAGTAGGGTTGAATTTTGGGACAGGACCAGACCATATGCCAGAACGAGCCCTCCTGAACCCTACAACGCGGGCAGAGGGGGTCCCGCTGGGGGAAGATACGGGCTAACCTTTGAGGGGTATAGTATGCCCTATGTAGGAATTTGATTTGGATAAACCTATCCCTAGCTGCTATAAGTGACGGGATGAACACGGAAACGCATTCCTCCCACTTTTCGTCATCCAGGTCAGGTATATCAGCCTTCCACTTTTCAAATGTGCGGGTCGACCCAGAGTCATACGCTACCGTCAGATAAAGATAGAGGGTAGATAGTGGTCGCCCCATAGTGCATGAAGTCAAGAGTCGCTCGACCGAGTCTGGTTGGAGTGTGAGTCTGTCTGGGAATTGGGCCCCGTATGCGTGTCTGAGCTGCCAGTACCGGAACGTCCACTGTGGCGGAACCGAGTACCGGTCCCTTAGTTCCTGAAAAGTCATGAGAGTGCCGTCGGAAACAATATGTTTAAGGGTAGTTATCCCCTTACCAGCCAACACCGAGGGGTCAGGAAGAGAGTGGAAATGGGGCAGTAGGGGATTACCCCAGAGAAAATGTATTGAAACAAATAGTGACACATAAATATATAATGTGTGCTGTAAATGGGGAGTGTTACAAAAGTGGTGAAGTGAGGGGATTAAAGTGAATAAACGTGTTGTTAACCACTTGGCACCCGCCCGCCGTCAAATGACGGAGGGCAGAATGCTCTATTGTTATGTCAGGACGTCATATGATGTCCTGTCATTTAAAGCCTCTAGGGGGCGCGTGCGTGCTCCCGTCGCGTCACTGGGAACACAGTGCGCGTGCCCGGCGGCCGCGATGGCCGCTGGGCACCCGTGATTGCCCAGTAACTGAGCAGGGACGTGGAGCTCTGTGTGTAAACACAGAGCTCCAAGTCCTGTCAGTGAGAGAGGAGACCGATCTGTGTCCCTTGTACATAGGGACACAGATCGGTCACCTCCCCCCTCACCCCCCTCCACACACAGTTAGAACACACCCAGGATACACATTTAACCCCTTCCCCCCCCCAGTGGTTAACCCTTTCCCTGCCAGTCACATTTATCCAATAATCAATGCATATTTATAGCACTGTTCACTGTATAAATGTGAATGGTCCCAAAAATGTGTCAAAAGTGTCCGATGTGTGCGCTATAATGTCGCAGTCCTGAAAAAAACGCAGATCGCCGCCATTCCTAGTAAAAAAAAAAAATCATTATGTCCCCTATTTTGTAGGCAATATAACTTTTGCGCAAACCAGGTTATTGCAAATTTTTTTTTTTTACCAAAAATATGTAGAAAAATACGTATCGGCCTAAACTGAGAAAAAATATATATATATTTTTTTAAAAATTGGATATTAATTATAGCAAAAAGTAAACAATATTGTGTTTTTTATCAAAATTGACACTCTTTTTTTGTTTATAGCCCAAAAAATAAAAACCGCACAGGCGATCAAATACCACCAAAAGAAAGCTCTATTTGTGGGGAAAAAAAGGACACATCGCATGACCGCGCAATTGTCCGTTAAAGCGACGCAGTGCCGGAAGCTAAAATCTCGTCTGGGCAGGAAGGGGGTGTATGTGCACAGTAGGGAAGTGGTTAAAAAATGGTGATGTGAATAGGATTCTAATAATATTGCCATTTAGGGTTAATTTGGACATGTTAAATATAAAAAAAAAATAAATAATTGGTTACCTTAACACTGAAGAATTTGTAAGGTATCAGCAGTTTTTAGGCAGATAGTAAAAAAACAGGTTTTACTGGACAAAACGCCCAGGGTTCAATGCCCTGTATAATGTACAAATAGAAAGTAGGGGAAAGCTGTATCAGTCATTCAATAGTATAATTATATATAGCCGTTGTAGCAGCCAAATAAAGTGGTGTGCTTACCCTATGGAACCTGTCAGCTCACTCTGAGATGCCGAGGGTCATCTGAGAGACTATCTCAACTCAGATATATATAAATATATGATCCTTAATTGGGTTGATTGGCCGCATGTTTGCATCCCCACCCCATTCCTACCTTACCAGAACCAGGTGATTCCTTCCGCAATAGGCGGGTTGGCTAAGTGATTTCCTCGACGTCTGAAGTAGGAGACTCGGCCGCTGTCATTTCTTCCGCCATAATCATGTGACGTCCCGACGTCAGCACGGTAGGTCCGCGCATCCGCGCCCAATGTCAAAGGCGTCCGGAAGCAATCACAGATGGCGCCAGCAAGAGGGAGCGGCTAAACCTATGGGCGAAGCCTCGCCACACAGTGAAGCCTAATGGAAAGAGACCTGCGCTTCTCTCTCCCCTTGCTGGGAAGCCACATGTGATGTGTAAAGCAGAGGTTGCCGACTGCAGGAGCGTGGGCATCTGGCACCAACCCGGGAAAGCGGAGCACAGCTCTAAGTGGAAAGGAAAAAGAATACAAATAAAAAGAATAAGATTCATAAGCAATTGTATCATTAACATAGTACATTTCTGTTGCTATATCATTAACATAGTACATTTCTGTTACTATAATGTCCATACCTGTTGCCTATCCTTTCTTCTATAATACATTGTCAACATTTTCAATATTTTATTATTTATATTCATCTAAAAAGGCCTCAGAGATGCAGAGCACCATTATGAGAGTCAACTGTACTCTCATGGCCATAAAATAGACCACGTGAAATAAGAGATCTCCATTATAAATAGTAGTGCTATAAAGGCTGACAGGAAAAAAGGGGGCAAATGAACGAAAAAAAAGAAATAAATAAAAATAATAATAATACAGTAGAGATAGTGGTATGAGAACACACATATTAAAGAAAACCGGTTAACTGTTGTGGCAAAATTGGCTGTATGCAGAGCACTGTGCTAATCGCACACATTTCGTCTTAGTGAAATAATCCATCTTTAAACTAAATAAGTTCACTCACTATGCATTCGGTCTGCCATTCATTCAAGTCAAGAGACCTCACTAATTGTTCTCATTCTAGCTCCCAGCCATCACTGGTCTGCAGACACCCTCACAGGCTGTTTTATTAAAAACCCAGCAGGAAGTGATGTCACAACATGTGACCTCCTCCATAGGAAGTGAGCTCACAAGGTGTGAGCTCCACCCAGCAGATGCCCTAATATGGATTTGACAACACAGGATGTGATAATACATGATAACCCTTCTAACAGGGATTCAATACAGTAATAATTCAATAACAATACAGTAATATAACAATAACAATACAGCAATAATACAACAACAATAGGATACAGTTCCTGATGAGGAGATTATCTGCAGGTGTATGCACGCATCACAAAACCGTGTTGATCAGGTACTGAGAGATGACAGGAGCACACACCAGCTAAAACTGACAATGCTCTTGTAGAGTGGATGCACCCGGAAGGCAAATATCTGTGCATTACACAGGGGCCCTTTCGCTGGCCGACACCCCCACTCCACAAACACCCTTCTCCAAATCAGGAAGTGTATCTCAACCAGTCTGTCTGCCCCAGTCAGCTTTCTAGAGCGGGCTGAGGTAGAACCAACAATGGGTGACACTATGACAATACATAATAAATACATCTTTAACATTTTCACAACAGTCCTCCCTTTTTGTCATATTGCTCCCACTTGTCCTTCGAATCTTGATAGTCTTCTTACACCTAGAAACTAATCAGTCCTTACAGTCCATAAAAAGAAAAACACGGCTTGACATGTAGACTCTGTTCTTCAGGAGACATGACTTATAAGGAGGACACGACTTGGTGAGCTGTGGTAATCGCAGATTGGGCTGGGGTCCTCTGTGTCTTGTACGTGGGTCCGGCTTCGGGGCGTGTCATCAAGGAAGTTGTGGTCATCTGCTCTGGCTCTGGTCACGCATCCAATCAGGCAACAGGAGCTCTCATCACGACATAGAAAGAATAGAAATAAAAATGACATGAGTATATATATTGCCATTTCCATCAACCACGATCCGCTGTAAAATAAAAATTAAATCCCCTCAGATTCCCAGACCCTTCAAAGGACTCCCAACATTCACCTAGCTATAGCTCTGGCTTTGCCTTGCAGGGACCCAAACCTTATCCATATGGGCCTGAGCTCTATTACCAGTATCCCCGATCCAGGTATAACACTCTTTACTTGGACCGTGAGAACTTCCTTGTAGCTTCAACAGTTACATGAAACATTCCATCCTCAATGGGTGAGAATTGTTCAATCGTATCATAAGCTCAAGCCCCCCCACCTTGTACTTGCAGGAAACCATGCCCAGACCTGGTCGGGGTTGGTGAACGATTGCCTTCTAGCTGTCCCTGCCATTCTTAATTTCTCTCACGCCATCAGATCCTTGCTAAAATTTACTAAACAAACAAATACAAAATAAACAAAGATACTACTCATTTCTTTGATGTGGTTGAGCCGCTTCTTGCAGAGGCTTGCGTGGTCTCATCCATCAAGCTTCTTTACAAACGACCCAGTCACCTGGTTGGGAAAAATGAAAACCAATTACCGTGTCAGGGTCCAGGAGGGACTCCTGAACCCTGTGAAGTTCATGTTACAGTGATCACACCCACCCCATCACCTGAGAATAGACATGACAGCTGATGAGGGAAGTACGAACCTGGTTTTGGTTGACCTCCAAGTGAACCTTATGACAATAACCCAGACATCGGGACTGTGTGACCGTCGCCTGTAATCGCTTACCATCGCCTGTAATCACTTACGGTCGTCTGTAATACCTAGAGCCATTGACAGGTTCTTAGCAACTGAGATGGGAACCTACTTCACCAGACTGATGCTTGCCGATTCAAATTCTATCAAAGAAAGACAGTCTTGGCACAAACTTGATTAGAATTAGAAAGATTAGTGTTATTAGTTTGAAAAACTGTCACTTTTACATTTATTTATCCCCCCATTTTCTTCCTCATTACAGACTGGAGGAAGAAATGCGTGGTGCAGGAAAAAAGAAACAATGAAATAGCCTATGATACTTTCACCTCCTTGGATTCATGTTTATCCATGTGTACAGCTGTCTACATATACCTGCTCTCTATGTACAAACAGAAACTCCTTGGACCTAAAAAATACTTATAAGCAAAAATCATTACTCTATCCTTCATATTTAACCTGCAGAGAATGGCAAACACAAATGACATTCCTGTAAATTGTCAATGACATTCTTTCAAAACCGATTCAAACAAAACCCTCTGTAACCCTTACTTTTACTGTTCCTACAAAAATATAACAGCCGCGACGCGTCGGCGGATCATCGTGGTAACATATTCGAACATATTCATGTTACTACATACAAACGTGGGGGAGGTATTCATAGTTTTTTCCGAAACAAAAATGAAAAAAACACAAACCAGCCAGAATTCTACCTTCACTCTTTCAGCAATAGAAGAAAATACAATGAGGAAAATATGAGAACAGCTCGAGAGCCTTGCATAGACCAGCTATACAAAGTTCTTCTCTGAGGATCACCAAAGCGTGTACGACACCTCCATCCACACTCATCATTACAGATTTCTGAAACCGCAGCTGAACTACATCCACTCCAGAGGGATACCTACATTTTATTCTTGCCAATCTTTTAAAAGGGGTCTAAAGGCCTTTGCCCCCAAAACTAGGCTTTGTGCACTGTGTAACCGTCTGACTGTGGGAAGCCTCCATTCCTTCCAATGCGATTCAAATCGGCTTATCGTCTTACCCCCCGCGTCCAGGGGAAACCGTTGCACCCATTTCGGGGAGCACCGCCCGGTGTCTTCTTCTACGGTGGATTGATGGACTACAACCACTATCTGGTCCAGTCCCTCAACTAGAAAACCCTAACCTAGGCATTATCTCTATGGCTTGTTGTCCCAACACTCTTGGCACAGAACTACAGAGTAACTATGCCGAATGATTCGTCAACAACCACAGATCAACCCCCAAATTAGGCCTCTACCCCTCACAGTGTATGCATCCCATACACTGTGTCACCAGACTAAACTACACAGAACACTTGCCCCTTTACCACCTGCAGAACAAGTGGCTTCTCTCTGCATCTAGATGTTACAACAGTAATGGTGATGCCCCCCTGTTTGCTCTCACATACCCAAAACTGTACAGTATAAAACTTCACAAAAACAACTGAAATTAAACTTTAAAACACTCTTTCAAATGCCAAAATATTTTCCATTGTCCTTTCAAGACACAACTTCATTGTCTTGTCTCAACACATCAAAAAAAATCCATGGACTACATATGTATATACAGTACAGACCAAAAGTTTGGACACACACTCATTCAAAGAGTTTTCTTTATTTTCATGACTATGAAAATTGTAGATTCACACTGAAGGCATCAAAACTATGAATTAACACATGTGGAATTATACACAACAAAAAAGTGTGAAACAACTGAAAATATATTTCATATTCTAGGTTCTTCAAAGTAGCCACCTTTTGCTGCAGACACATCTCTAGAACTGTTAAGAGGAGAATGTGTGAATCAGGCCTTCATGGTAGAATATCTGCTAGAAAACCACTGCTAAAGAAAGGCAACAAGCAGAAGAGACTTGTTTGGGCTAAAGAACACAAGGAATGGACATTAGACCAGTGGAAATATGTGCTTTGGTCTGATGAGTCCAAACTTCAGATCTTTGGTTCCAACCCCTGTGTCTTTGTGCGACGCAGAAAAGGTGAACGGATGGACTCTACATGCCTGGTTCCCACCATGAAGCATGGAGGAGGTGGTGTGATGGTGTGGGGGTGCTTTGCTGGTGACACTGTTGGGGATTTTTTCAAAATTGAAGGCATACTGAACCAGCATGGCTACCACAGCATCTTGCAGCGGCATGCTATTCCATCCGTTTTGCGTTTAGTTGGACCATCATTTATTTTTCAACAGGACAATGACCCCAAACACACCTCCAGGCTGTGTAAGGGCTATTCGACCAAGAAGGAGAGTGATGGGGTGCTGCGCCAGGTGACTACCTCTTGAAGCTCATCAAAGCAAAAGGTGGCTACTTTGAAGAACCTAGAATATGAAATATATTTTCAGTTGTTTCACACTTTTTTGTTATGTGTAATTCCACATGTGTTAATTCATAGTTTTGATGCCTTCAGTGTGAATCTACAATTTTCATAGTCATGAAAATAAAGAAAACTCTTTGAATGAGAAGGTTCTGTACTGTGTATATATATATATATATATATATATATATATATATATATATATATATATATATATCCCCTGGAAGTCAAACCACAAGTTTTAAACCTAAACATTATACAGCAGTAAACAAAGCCAAAACGGAATCTCCTGCATTTTTTTCTGTTAAAAACAAAACACCTTTGGTTCAGGAAAGGGAAAATATACCCCCCCCCATACGGCAAAATGGGAGTTGATCCCCCCTGACCCTGCAGGCCACACAAAATTTTTCAAAAACAATGAATTGGTCTCTGGGAAACATTCAAACACTCAAACATAAAAACGCACACCGCTGTGCACTAAAAAGGCAGTCAAAGCCAGTCCCACAATCCATCAAAATTCAGTGCAAAGCAGAGTCCCTTAGCCAAAACGGAATTCTACATAAAAGTATCCGCTCTTACACTGCAAAGTCAGCCGGTAGGTTAGTCAGATCCTGTATTTAAATTAGCCATAGCATGTGCATGTGTCCGCAAGCGCAACTCAAAAAGTGATGCTTAAACTGCGTCTCAAATGGCCGACAATAAGCCAGGCCACAATGGCACTATTTACGCTTGCAGAAAAACAATTTAAACAATTTTAACATTAACCAAAACAGTTTCTCAATATGTCATCCCAGTGTTTCACCACTCTGGGACGACCCACAGGCAAAACTATAAACGCCAACAAGAACTGCTCCTCCAAATAACCTTTTTACCACAGGACATACTGTACTACACACACACAAAGGAAAACAAAAATGGCGTCCACCAGATCCCAACATAGAAAAGACCGCACTACTCAATTTGCACCAAACATCGAAATCTGACCCAAAGGCTGCGAAATTCCACTGCACAGTCACATGGTATCACACCCAAAAGAAAGGTGGCTGCACCTTCCCCCTTAGGATGACTCACAGACCAAACAAATTGTTCCCGCCAAAACTTCCCTACTCTTTCTCCACAAAGAACGAAACATGGAACATCAAAAATTAACACTTAAAAACATTTTAAGAACAACCAAACTTCACACATTTTAGACTCCTTCAAATCTGACCTTTTGCCAACAAAAACAGCACATTAAAAAAATGTTAGTTACATGCGCAACATTAAAAACAAAAACATTCTTTTCTCAAAGCTCATGTACACACCGTGGCATCACCTTTCATAACAAGCCATTTGAAAAATATACACAGTGAGGTCACATCATTTAAAACCTTTAAAAAAAAAACTCTTTTCATGCTAGCAGCCAAAGGAAAGGCTGATTCCTTTTAACAAGCAGCCACCACTGTCTGGCCACTTGAATATGCATCGGGAACCCTTTACTCAAAACACTTCTATACTTATGGGGGACACGTGTCTTGGTCCCATACATAGGTAAACATCACAATCTTTCCATTCTATTCCTCACATAGATCATGAACTTATTACAAAATCCACGAAACACACAGAGATCCAACAACACTGATCGCCCCTCCCCTGAGCCGCATGGCACACCAAACAGCCGCCCCTCCCCCATCAAAGCACATGGCACAATGCTGCCTGCATGCCTGCTCAGATCAGAAGTTCCCTTCTAAAACGCCTGTATGCTATTGTTTACAGAGAGTAACCAACTTTGCAAAATGATGGGACAGCCATGCTGGTTGCCCATCCCTCCACTAAAGCACACACTCACGGGGACACGCGTCTTGCATCAAATGATCTAAATAGTCTCCATTTGTCATTCAGTTTCTTACTGTTACCGCACGCAGCCTCACATGAACATTCCATACACAGGAACAAGACATTCAGAAAATACAAAAAGCCTCAGCCGCACACATTGCAGGCTGAATAATCCCACCTCTATACTGAGGAAAATGTCTATAATATACAGTTTCCATATGCATTCTAAAAATGTTATATCTAACTTTGTTCTGAAAGTTGGAAAGTCAATTGACATAGAATCAGCAACACTACCGCCCCTCCCCCGAGCCTCATGGCAAGAGGGCCATCTTACACAATGGAACATGCCTTGCCTGGCTGTTCAATACATCACACAAAAGTAACTTTTCCAAACAGCTATATTGTAAACCATGGGCACATGTGTCCTCCATCAGCCAAACAATTCAATCACTTACTTGCAATTTACAAACTTTTCAGCCACACTCAAACAGCATTCAGACATACAAATCAAACTTCCAGTCCATGACAAAATCATACATACACATACGTTCAAATCCACAGACACACACACACAGTCACATACAATCAGAATCACACACAGTCACACACACATATACACATTCAATCGATTTCACATGCGCACACACAGCCATACACAATCGAACTTCAAGCATTATTTCAAAAAGACGAAAACGTTGTTCTTTTGCAGAGCATGGTCCTCCCAAACATCAGAACGTACCCCAAATCTACCCCCATCTGATGCCCAGGGAGGACCATGAATACTCCTACCATTGGCCCGCCATTTTGTTGTGGCAAAATTGGCTGTATGCAGAGCACACCACCATTTTGCCCTGTGCTAATCGCACACATTTCGTCTTAGTGAAATATAATCCATCTTTAAACTAAATAGGTTCACTCACCATGCATTCGGTCTGCCATTCATTCAAGTCAAGAGACCTCACCAATTGTTCTCATTCTAGTTCCCAGCCATCACTGGTCTGCCGACGCCCTCACAGGCTGTTTTATTAAAAACCCAGCAGGAAGTGATGTCACAACATGTGACCTCCTCCATAGGAAGTGAGCTCACAGGGCGTGAGCTCCACCCAGCAGATGCCCATATATGGATTTGACAACACAGGATGTGATAATACATGATAACCCTTCTAACAGGGATTCAATACAGTAATAATTTAATAACAATACAGTAATATAACAATAACAATACAGCAATAATACAACAACAATAGGATACAGTTCCTGATGAGGAGCTTATCTGCAGGTGTATGCACGCATCACAAAACAGTGTTGATCAGGTACTGAGAGATGACAGGAGCACACACCAGCTAAAACTGACAATGCTCTTGTAGAGTGGATGCACCCGGAAGGCGAATATCTGTGCATCACACAGGAACCCTTTCGCCGGCCGACACCCCCACTCCACAAACACCCTTCTCCAAATCAGGAAGTGTATCTCAACCAGTCTGTCTGCCCCAGTCAGCTTTCTAGAGCGGGCTGAGGGAGAACCAACAATGGGTGACACTATGACAATACATAATAAATACATCTTTAAAATTTCCACAACATAACCACCTAAGACCCGGACCTTTATGCAGGTAAAGGACCTGGCCAGTTTTTGCGATTCGGCACTGCGTCGATTTAACTGACAAATGCGCGGTCGTGCGATGTGGCTCCCAAACAAAATTGGCATCCTTTTGTTCCCACAAATAGAGCTTACTTTTGGTGGTATTTGATCACCTCTGCGGTTTTTATTTTTTGCGCTATAAAGAATATTTTTTACTTGTATAATAAATATCCCCAAAAAGATATAAAAATAGCTTTTTTCTCAGTTTAGGCTGATACGTATTCTTCTACCTATTTTTGGTAAAAAAAATCGCAATAAGCGTTTATCGATTGGTTTGCGCAAAATTTATAGCGTTTACAAAATAGGAGAAAGTTTTATTGCATTTTTATTAATATTTTTTTTTTACTACTAATGGCGGTGATCAGCGATTTTTTTCGTGACCGCGACATTATGGCGGACACATCGGACAATTTTGACACATTTTTGGGACCAAAAAATGCTATAAAAATGCATTGTTTGCTGTGAAAATGACAATTGCAGTTTGGGAGTTAACCACTAGAGGGCGCTGAAGGGGTTAAGTGTGACCTCATATGTGTTTCTAACTGTAGGGGGGCGGGCTGTATGTGTGACATCATTGATCGTGTTTCCTTATAACAGGGATCACACGATCAATGACACTGCCACAACTATGAACAGGGAAGGTGTGTTTACACACACCTCTCCCCGTTCTTCAGCTCCGGAGGACAGATCGCGGGTCACGGAGCTTCGGACCGGGCCGCGTGCACGCGCCCCCACGGCTGGGCTTAAAGGGCCACGTACAGGTACGTGGATGTGCCCAGCCGTGCCATTCTGCCGACGTATATCGGCGTGAAGGGGTCCTTAAGTGGTTAAGTTACACTTTCTAATGATAGAATGTACTGTCTATTGGGTTTTACCAGGGACAAATCCCTTCAAAAAGGGGGCAAAAGGGAGGGATTCATTTAATCCTGGGCAAATTGTTGCGTGCAATTTGAAAATCTATTTCTGCTCCTATTGGAGCAGAATTTTGTTCCAGTCACCGCCTCAATCGAGAATATGAATACGATAGAGTGCGACGAATGAGACCTTAGGTACCCTGTAGTTATGTTTGATCACCACATGTCTTCCAATTGGGAGATACAGATTGCCAATCTCCATACTGTATGTGTGTTTAGATACCCTTTGCCAAAATTCCTGCTTGATTTTGCCTATATAAAAAGCACCACACTCGCATTCTATTAAGTATACAACGCCACGCATTTGACAATTAGTGAAATGTGAAGGTTTGAACTTTTCACCATTGGGAAGTTGGAAGATTTTTTATTTTCGCATGAGTGGGCAATGTGAACAATGTCCACATGGGAAGGTGCCAAAAGCTGGGCAATGTGTATCCCTTTTCTGAGCGTTTTTGTATTCGCTCTGAACCAAACGATCTTTGATCGAGGTAGCACGTTTATAGGTGATTTAGTTGGAAATAAAACCATTCACCTTAGAGTCGTCAGTCAGAATAGTGCAAATTTTTGGGATTATTTCTTGGATAGCTTTATGTTGTCATGAGAAACGCAGGATGACCCTGGTTGTTTCAAAGTCAGAATCACCTATCAGTTTCTTTTTGAATAAAAGCTCTTGTCTTGTTTTTGTGCTTGTTTTGTTATAGGCCTTGCGTAAGCATGACCTGCTATACCCTCTTGCAAAAAGTGTACTCTGTAGTTTTCCTGCTTCCTCGAAAAATAAAGTATCATTAGAGCAATTGCGACGGAGTCGCAAATATTGCCCATATGGTATGAAGTTTTTTAGGGAGAGTGGATGAAAACTATCAGCTTGTAGCACCGTATTTCCGGCTGTGCTTTTACGAAAAAGGGTGCTACACAAATGTCCTTCAAGATCGACAAAAAGCCGAACATCCAAAAAAGTGAGGCCCTGTACACACGGTCGGACCTAACCGATGAGAATGAACCGAAGTTCAGTTTCATCGGACCAAAGTGACCGCGTGTATAGGCCATCGGTCTGTTTTCCTTCAGTCCAAAATTTTAAAACATGCTTCAAAACCAAACCGATGGACCTCTGCCCGATCGGACCAAACCGATGGTTAGTACAGAAAAGCATCGGTTCAAAACCTGCGCATGCTCAGAATCAAGTCGACGCATGCTTGGAAGCATTGAATTTCGTTTTATTCAGCACGTCGTGTGTTTGACGTCACCGCATTCTGACCCGATCGGATTTTGGACTGATGGTGTGTACGCATATCAGGCCGTACGGCCACTTCAGAGGTGAACCGATGAAAACGGTCCGACGGACCAGTCACATCGGTTTGGTCCGACCGTGTGTACAAGGCCTGATGGTATATTTGTCATGGGTCATCGTGAATTTTAGATTGTACTCATTTTGGTTTAAACAATTGAAAAATTGCAGTAAGGAACTTTCCGATCCCTCCCAGATGACAAAGACGTCGTCGATATAACGTCGCCATAATTTGACATGGCTCAGGTATTCGACGAGGTCTTCATCACCGGGGACATCAATTATGACTACTGTCTCTATCTCAGCAGTACACTGCTATCACTCACTCACAATTATTTTATTATTTACTTGGCATTGTATCTTGTGAATACACTCTTATGTTTTTTTATAGTTAATTTACTTTATATCACATTAATTAATTACATATATGCATTTAACCTTCATTAATAGACAATATGAAACCTACATGGGTGGTGTGCTATGTTTTCCCTGTATGGACTGATGATGATGGGAATTGTAGTTCCTGAACAACTGGAGGGCCATAGTTTGAAGACCCATGCTCTACTATATTTACCCTGACACTTCCCCATGTTTGTCAAGCTCTATTTTTCATGTAAGGCCCCTTTCAAACGGGCACCTCCCTGCAGTGGATTCCACTTGCTCAGCTGAGCAGGTGGATGGAAGGTCCTGTTCATTCCGCTGTGCAGAGGGGACACAGACACAGTCCCCTTTCCTCTATGGGAAAAATGGATGGAAACTCAATACCTGTCCATTTCCATCCAATCCGCCAGACAGATGGAAAATAGGACCACCATCCATCTGGCTTTTGCTGACAGGATCGGATCGTATAGTGGTAGGTAACATGTGTCTGCTGACGTCGGCCGGTCCATAGAGGAGACTGCAAGGTCCAATCAAGTCTGCCTGAAAAACTGACAAGAGGACCTGATTAAACAATATATACAGGTGGTTCTCAAAAAATTAGCATATTGTGATAAAGTTCATTATTTTCTGTAATGTACTGATAAACATTAGACTTTCATATTGTGACGGTATTGGTATGATATCCCCGTCAAAGATTCCCTTCTTCCATAAGAACGTCACCCAATATTCCACTAGGAGGAATATTCCTGAGATCGCCCATTAAGCCACACATTAGTCCAGGCTTACTGCTAGAACAAGACAGACTTTAATGTTATATCACACAGCTTATATGTCATTTCCAAAACTGTTACAATGACAAATCTCCGCCCCCCTCACACTGGGGCTTCCATACAGAGGATTAGGCAGACACGACGGAGCCGAGTCTGAAAACACATTTTCTTTAGACAATGACATAAATGACGCTGAGTACTAGTTGTACTTTATACATTAACTAGACCGCTCGACCCCGCATATAGAGAGATAATTACCACAATGAAGCAATCAGAATAATTAACACAAGCCACTTAAACACAGATCTCCTTCACACAACACAATAGATTAATTAACCTTTAGAAATAGTGAGGGGACATTAGCACGTCAATAACCTGTTAGCCAGGACAGAATCACACAGGGCAAGCAGGGAGAATTACACTGAGACATATAGGCAAATGTATCACAATGGCCCCCCTTTTTCTCCCTGCTCCGGAAAACCCGGTTGGACCTTCCCTGGTCCAGTAGGGTTGACGGGTTCAGAGCTTTTAGTCCGAGGTTAACTCCGTTTGGCGTGACTGACCTCCCTTGGCAACTGCTTCAGACTCAGGTATGCCACCGGGTCGTCAGATCACACGCCGTTCAGTCCCCAAGTCTTTGTGCGATCTGCAGAGTCACCAGAAGTCAGTGTGAAGACGGCGAATGGGTCTGTGCGCCGCCATCTAGGTGTCCCGCTATGGGAGGGGGCAGGTTATGGCTCTGAAGTGACAATCACAGGAGATTCATAAAAAGAAAAAGTTATATTTGTTGAAATTCTGTAGCACCGGTGCTCAGAGTTCGGGGGGGGGGGAGGAATCAGGGCCCCATAGGGTCAGCCACCCTCTGCTCCCTCCGCAGCCGCCAGTTCTCCTCTTTGAGCTTCTCCAGCTCCATCTCCAGTTCATGGAGCCTGGGGGGGTCAGCCTGCTGGGACCTCAGGTGGTTGTTCTCCTCCTCCATGCGGCTTATGCACTCCTCCAGCTCTATGTACTCACGGATCAGCTCCTGCTTGCTCATGTCCTGCAGGCTCTCCACGTGGTCCTTCATCATCAGGAACTGGGTGGTGGTGTAAGGGGCCACCGGTGGGCCCTTGGCGAACATCTCGGCCCGCATCTGGGACGCCCTCTCCTCCAGTCGCTTCTTCTCCTCCCAGGTCAGCTTGTTATACGGCTTCCAGGACCTCTTCTTCTTGGGGGGTAGCCGGCGGTGCCTCTTTCTGCCCAGCTCCCTCCAGGGCCCCTCCGGCTCATGGCTGTCGCCCATGACCAGCTGACAATGGTGTTCCCTGTTGTCCGTAATACCAGATTGTACCGTGAGGACTTCGTAAATAGTGTCCAATGGTTCTTCCGGACCCAGCTCCTGGAGATCCCAAGCCGAGTCTACACAATGGGCTGCTGCTGGTGGGCGGTACCCCGGTTGAGACCAATTTGACCTGGTGTTGTCGTTCATGGGGCAATTCTGCTTGAAGTGACCCAGCTGTTTGCACCGGAAGCAGCGTTGTTCGTTGTCCTCCTGGCGTGGATAGCGAGGGCTAGATGTCACCGGTCTGTTAGGAGGTTGGTATCTAGCGGCTGGTGGGTGTGAGGGCACCGTTGGTCGTGGAGGTTGTACCCGTGATGTGACCTGGTTTGTCTTGCGAGTATCCGCATATTCATCCGCCAACTTTGCGGCCTCTGGTAGAGTCATGGGCCTGCGATCTCTCACCCAATCTTTGACGTCCGTCTGGATGTGATTGTAAAATTGCTCCAGGAGCATTAGTTGCAAAATGTCCTCTGCGGTGGTGGCCTGGCTGCTGTTAACCCAGTTAGAGGCCGACAGGGACAACTGGCATGCCCATTCCGCGTAAGAGTCTTTCGTGGTTTTGCGTGAGTCCCTGAACTTCTGTCGGTGGGACTCTGGGGTTACTGCATAAGGAGCCAGGAGCGTTTCTTTAACCCTGGCGTAGCTATGGATATCCTGATCTGGCACGGTCCGGAAAGCATCAGAAGCTTTGCCTGACAGTTTGCCTGACAATATTGAAACCCAGTCTCTTCTAGCTATTCGGTGCAGGTTACATTGTCGCTCAAAGTCTGCCAGGTAGTTATCAATCTCACAGTCCTTTTCATCAAAAGCTTTAAAAGCGCTAAACGGAATCTTCCTTGCGTCTGCTGTGCTGTACTCACTGTTTGGAGAATGTGCGGCTGCTTGTTGGACTGCTGCCAGTTTTAACTGTAGCTCTGCATCTCTTATTTGTTTATCCTTCTGTAGCTCTGCGTCTCTTATTTGTTTAGCCTCCTTCGCTAACAGGTCCATCACTTTCAGCACCACATCCGTCGTTGGGTTCGGGCCGAACCATGCTAGCTTCTCTCTCATTAGCTTGTTGGCTGGCGATTCCTCCTCCTGAATCACTGGTGTCTCCATCTCTTGTACTGCTGGCGTTGCTGCAATCCCGTCCTCCTGGTCTATCTCCATTGATTCTGCTATGATGACCCGTTCGGTTTTGTTGCTAGCAATCCTTCCACGAACTTCCAGTAGTTCTTCCAGTGTCTGCTTGGAATCCCGGGTGTAAAGGAGAGTAGAAGGGAAAATCCCGCTGCTGCCAACCAATTGTGATGGTATTGGTATGATATCCCCGTCAAAGATTCCCTTCTTCCATAAGAACGTCACCCAATATTCCACTAGGAGGAATATTCCTGAGATCGCCCATTAAGCCACACATTAGTCCAGGCTTACTGCTAGAACAAGACAGACTTTAATGTTATATCACACAGCTTATATGTCATTTCCAAAACTGTTACAATGACAAATCTCCGCCCCCCTCACACTGGGGCTTCCATACAGAGGATTAGGCAGACACGACGGAGCCGAGTCTGAAAACACATTTTCTTTAGACAATGACATAAATGACGCTGAGTACTAGTTGTACTTTATACATTAACTAGACCGCTCGACCCCGCATATAGAGAGATAATTACCACAATGAAGCAATCAGAATAATTAACACAAGCCACTTAAACACAGATCTCCTTCACACAACACAATAGATCAATTAACCTTTAGAAATAGTGAGGGGACATTAGCACGTCAATAACCTGTTAGCCAGGACAGAATCACACAGGGCAAGCAGGGAGAATTACACTGAGACATATAGGCAAATGTATCACACATATATTTTAGATTCATTACACACAACTGAAGTAGTTCAAGCCTTTTTATTGTTTTAATATTGATGATTTTGGTATACAGCTCATGAAAACCCAAAATTCCTATCTCAAAAAATTAGCATATTTCATCCAACCAATAAAAGAAAAGTTTTTTTAATAAAAAAAAAGTCAACCTTCAAATAATTATGTTCAGTTATGCACTCAATACTTGGTCGGGAATCCTTTTGCAGAAATGACTGCTTCAATGTGGCGTGGCATGGAGGCAATCAGCCTGTGGCACTGCTGAGGTGTTATGGAGGCCCAGGATGCTTCGGTAGCGGCCTTAAGCTCATCCAGAGTGTTGGGTCTTGCGTCTCTCAACTTTCTCTTCCCAATATCCCACAGATTCTCTATGGGGTTCAGGTCAGGAGAGTTGGCAGGCCAATTGAGCACAGTAATACCATGGTCAGTAAACCATTTACCAGTGGTTTTGGCACTGTGAGCAGGTGCCAGGTCGTGCTAAAAAATGAAATCTTCATCTCCATAAAGCTTTTCAGCAGATGGAAGCATGAAGTGCTCCAAAATCTCCTGATAGCTAGCTGCATTCACCCTGCCCTTGATAAAACACAGTGGACCAACACCAGCAGCTGACATGGCACCCCAGACCATCACTGACTGTGGGTACTTGACACTGGACTTCAGGCATTTTGGCATTTCCCTCTCCCCAGTCTTCCTCCAGACTCTGGCACCTTGATTAAGGAATGACATTCATCCGAAAAAAGTACTTTGGACCACTGAGCAACAGTCCAGTGTTGCTTCTCTGTAGCCCAGGTCAGGCGCTTCTGCCGCTGTTTCTGATTCAAAAGTGTCTTGACCTGGGGAATGCGGCACCTGTAGCCCATTTCCTGCACACGCCTGTACACGGTGCCTCTGGATGTTTCTACTCCAGACTCAGTCCACTGCTTCCGCAGGTCCCCCAAGGTCTGGAATCGATCCTTCTCCACAGTCTTCCTCAGGGTCCGGTCACCTCTTCTCGTTGTGCAGCGTTTTCTGCCACACTTTTTTCTTCTAACAGACTTCCCACTGAGGTGCCTTGATACAGCACTCTGGGAACAGCCTATTTGTTCAGAAATTTCTTTCTGTGTCTTACCCTCTTGCTTGAGGGTGTCAATGATGGCCTTCTGGACAGCAGTCAGGTCGGCAGTCTTACCCATGATTGCGGTTTGGAGTAATGAACCAGGCTGGGAGTTTTTAAAAGCCTCAGGAATCTTTTGCAGGTGTTTAGAGTTAATTAGTTGATTCAGATGATTAGGTTAAGGGCTCGTTTAGAGAACCTTTTCATGATATGCTAATTTTTTGAGATAGGAATTTGGGGTTTTCATGAGCTGTATGCCAAAATCATCAATATTAAAACAATAAAAAGGCTTGAACTACTTCAGTTGTGTGTAATGAATCTAAAATATATGAAAGTCTAATGTTTATCAGTACATTACAGAAAATAATGAACTTTATCACAATATGCTAATTTTTTGAGAACCACCTGTATAGTAAAAATTTATAAAATCAAAAAGAGTCTTTATCAAATGTTACGCCCTAACGTTTCGTCCTTCCGACTTCCTCGGACCTGATTAAACAGCCCGTTTCAAAGGGCCCTATTTATGGGATTCTTGGTTTACCCACAGACAAAGTGCCTTGCTTATCAATATGTAGCCAGACTTTAAAAAAAAACTTTAAATCATGTTTTTACAGCTTCTGAGACCAAGTTATATTATATATATATACTGTATATATATATATATATATATATATATATTTTTTTCTGGCACCACAGTGCTGCTGCTGCACTCAAGCAGTGTTATCAGCTTTGATCTTATAGAAGAACTGCAGTCCACATAGGAAAATAGGCAAGGCTTATAACGCTGCTTTGGCTTCAGTGCAGCAAAAGCAGAGTGCACAGAAGTTAGATGCAACCTGGATTTCAGGCAGGATTCAGAAATGTTTGTGTACTTGCAGCATTTCTAAAGAGTTTAAATATAGGTAAATGTGCATATATTACATAGAGGTACTGAATATATACTTTTAAATTTTTTCCACACGTAACCTTACAATCTATTTTTATCTCATGCCCTCTACTTTACCTCCTAAAGTAAATGTGTTTTTTTGTGTTTGTTAGGTTGAAATCTTCTAATAAGAGGCTAGGTGCTTTTTTCCTGTAGAGGTCTCTAATCAACTAGGTGAGAATATTTATTTGATTTTTGAAAAGAAAAATTTGAATACTGTTTGATGCCTTATCCATTTAGATATTATGTTTTTGAAGCTTGTTGGACAATGAATTGTGACAAGGTGATACACTGGAACACACTACATGAAAAGACACTTGAGTCCTGTGACATGCTGCTTGGACCCCCAATGAGAGACGCAAGTTGACTGTGCCAGCCTCAAGCAGTAAATTAGCATGTACAAGCTATAATTATTTTGTCTGCTAGGCTTACTGACACTTTGAGGAGCTGCTCCCAGGGCAGATAAATTGGCGCACTACATGCTTTTTCAGAAAAAAGGATATTTTTAGATATTTTTTCCTTCTGTCTATATCTAAGGAATTCTGAGTATGATAGCCATATGGTGAGTGTGACCAGGCAAAAACCACAATTACAGCTGACTGCAAGGTGGTGATGGGTTGCTGACATATCCTGGATGTTTAGTCAGTATTAAACTCTGAAGGGTTAGCAAATACGGTGCCAGGCTTTGTAGTTCATTCATAGCATATCAGCTGTAAGGATCATGTTTAATAATACACTGGCTTAAAGCCTACATTTTCTTTTAGAAGACTGCAGATATAACCCAAATTTCTTGATTTGGAAACATAGCCTATCCTACTTTGTGGCCACTGAATAAATCAAAAAGGCCCCCTAAATGTTGATGCCTTTTAAAGTTGTTTTAAAATCATACTTAAGATTAACTAAATGTTGTATATTTGCCTAACCCTATTGCTCATTTTAATGAAGCATGTGATACTGTTCCTCATAATAGAAAATGTTATATTGCAAAAATAAGGTTAAAGAACTGGCTATTAGACTGAGCGCAAAGGGTGGTTGTAAGTAGTAAAATACCCGCTGTTCTGCCACAAATCCAGTGTGCTTCTTACTTCCTTTATGGGCTGAGAAAATAATGACTTTGCTGCTCTGAAATCCTAAGCAGTCTTGTCAGCCTTCCTAATCTTCCTCTGCTAGACTACAGAACACTTCTCCTTGCCTACGTAACATAGAAAGGAGATGTTCTGTATGCACACACTTAATACATTACACATACTGTAGTATATATTCTCCTTGTAGTCATACCCAAAGTTTGTAATCTTTCTGTGATCACTTGGGTTTTCATGTTTCATGTTGCATCCCATAGTTTGAAGCTGAACTCTGGCATCCCAGTCTTAGTCCGTAGAGTTCAATATTGAGTTGGCCCACCCTTTGCAGCTATAACAGCTTCAACTTTTCTCGGAAGGCTGTCCACAAGGTTTCGGGGTGTATCTTTGGGAATGTTTGACCATTCTTCCAGAAGCGCATTTGTGAGGTCATGTACTGATGTGTATGAGAAGACCTGGCTCGCAGTCTGCACTCTAATTCATCCCAAAAGTGTCCTATCAGGTTGAGGTCAGGTGCAGGCCAGTCAAGTTCTTCCTCCACCCCAAACTCGCTCACCAATGTCTTTAACCACTTCCTTACTGGGCACATATACCCCTCCCTGACCAGGTGAAATTTCAGCTTGTGGCACTGCGTCATTTTAACTGACAATTGCGCGGTCGTGCGACGTGGCTCCCAAACAAAATTGACGTCCTTTTTTCCCCACAAATAGAGCTTTCTTTTGGTGGTATTTGATCGCCTCTGCGATTTTTATTTTTTGCGCTATAAACAAAAATAGAGCGACAATTTTGAAAAAAAAACCAATATTTTTTACTTGTTGCTATAATAAATAGCCCAATTTTTTTTAAAAAACATTTTTTTCTCAGTCTAGGCGATACGTATTCTTCTACATATTTTTGGGGAAAAAAAAATCGCAAGAAGTGTCTGGTTTGCGCAAAAGTTATTGCGCTTACAAAATAGGGGACAGAATTATTATTATTTGTTATTATTGTTTTTTACTACTAATGGTGGCGATCAGCATTTTTTTCGTGACTGCGACATTATGGCGGACACATCGGACACTTTTGACACATTTTTGGCGCCATTCACATTTATACAGCGATCAGTGCTATAAATATGCACTAACTACTGTATAAATCTGACTGGCATTGAAGGGGTTAACACTAGGGGGTGAGGAAGGGGTTAAATGTGTACCCTAAATTGTGTTCTAACTGTAGGTGGAGGGGGGGGTGACTGGGGGAGGTGACCGATCTATGTCCCTATGTACAAGGGACACAGATCGGTCTCCTCTCTCCCCTGACAGGACATGGATCTCTGTGTTTACACACAGAGCTCCGAGACTTGTCCCTGTAGCCGCCGATCCCGAGTCCCTGGCGGACATCACAGCCGCCAGGCACTCGCATCGGCATCTCAGCGATGCGTCAAGCGCTCCGGACGCGCGCGCCGCTGGATGCGCGCGCAGGCCGTAAAAACACGCCCAGTTAGAGATTCAGAACCACCCCGCGGCCGTATAAAGTCATACGGCCGTCGGGTAGTGGTTAAAGACCTTTTTTGTGTACTGGTGCGCAGTCATGTTGGTACAGGAAGGGTCCATCCCCAAATTGTTTCCACAAAGTTGGGAGCATGAAGTTGTCCAAAATGTCTTGATATGCTGAAGCCTTAGGGTTCCCGTCACTGGAACTAAGGGGCCAAGCCCTGAAAAAAAAACAGGTGCATGAAGCAAGGTCCATAAATACCTGGATGAACAAGTTTGGGGTGTAGGAACTTGACTGGCCTGACCTCAACCTGATAGAACACCTTTGGGATGAATTAGAGCGAAGACAATTAGAGCGAATAAATACTAATAGTGTGTACCTGACTTAAAGGGGTTGTAAAGGTGAAAAAAACTATCCCCTAAATAGCTTTCTTTACCTTAGTGCAGTTCTCCTTTACATACCTCATCCTTCGATTTTGCTTTTAAATGTCCTTATTTCTTCTGAGAAATCCTCACTTCCTGTTCTTCTGTCTGTAACTACACACAGTAATGCAAGGCTTTCTCCCTGGTGTGGATTGTCATGCAGGAGAGTCAGGACGCTCTCTACGTTGCAGATAGAGAAAGGAGCTGTGTGTTGGTGGGCGTCCTGACTCTCCTGCTCGCCCCCTTCCGCCTCAAAGGGAGGGGGTGAGCATGACACTCTACACCAGGGAGAAACCCTCACATTACTGTGTGGAGTTACAGACAGAAGAACAGGAAGTGAGGATTTCTCAGAAGAAATGAGGACATTTAAAAGCAAAATCGAAGGATGAGGTAAGTGAAGGAGGACTGCACTACAGTAAAGGAAGCTATTTAGGGGAATTTTTTTTTACCTTTACAACCCCTTTAAGACTCCTTTCACACTGGGTTGGATTGCAGGTGCTATAACGCTAAAAATAGCGCCTGCAAAGCCACCTGGAACAGCCGCTGCTGTCTCTCCAGTTTGAAAGCCCCGATGGAGCGGTGTGCTAGCAGAATGGTAAAAAAAGTCCTGCTAGCAGCATCTTTGGAGCGGTGAAGGAGCAGTGTGTATACTGCTCCCCCACCACTCCTGCCCATTAAAATCAATGGGGCACTGAGGCTATACCACCGGCAAAGCGCCTCTGCGGTGGGTTTTTAACCCTTCTGAGGCAAAGCGCCTCTTGCGTGGGTTTTTAACCCTTTCTAGGCTGCTAGCGGCCAAATAGTGCTGCAAAATTGACGGTACAGTGCCGCTAAAAATTGCGGCGCTTTACCGTCGACGACGCCCAGCCCAGTGAAAGGGGCCTTAGTGTCTGAAAGCATGCACAAAAGAAGATATGCTGAGTGTAGAGGAGGAGAAACAGACAGGAAGTGATTTCTGGTGTTACAAGAAAAAGTCATATCTTTAGATGTCCATACTCCCTGTTCATTCCTGGCAGTCATGAGTTCACGAGACCAGGGAGAATATGTATTTTAAGTAATGATTTATTTTTGACATAACACCATAGGCAGCAAGCCTGCTATCAGCAGATGACATTATAAGGCAACAAAAGCAGATTTGAACTAGCAGGGTCCTGATAATGATTCTAAGGAAAGAAAGTAAAAATGTGAGATGTTATATTTGCCTAGGTAAAAGAGATTCATTCTTCAATCATCATCTCACTAAACTTACACTGGTGCTCAATATGGTGCAGCAGGTATGGAAATTAGATTGCCAGCTCAAGTGGGGCAGTGACTGAATTCCCTGAAGAAAACGTTATAAAACTCATAGGAATAATGATACCTGCACTAAAGATATGGATAAAAAACTTTTCTTTCACTCATGGTTAGTGTTTGGCTGAAGCCATTTATTATCAATCAACTGTGTTTACTCTTTTTAAATCATAATTACAACAGAAACTACCCAAATGACCCTGATCAAAAGTTTACAAATACCATTTCCTAATACCATGTATTGCCCCCTTTAACATCAATGACAGCTTAAAGCATTTTGTGGTATTTGTGGATGAGGCTCTTTATCTTCTCAGATGGTAAAGCTGCCCATTCCTCTTGGCAAAAAGCATCCAGTTCCTGTAAATTCTTGGGCTTTCTTGCATGAAATGCATGTTTGAGATCTCCATAGTGTGGCTCAATAATATTAAGGAAAGGAGACTGAGATGGCTACTCCAGAACCTTCACTTTATTCTGCTGTAGCCAATGACAGGTAGACTTGGCCTTGTGTTTTGGATCATTGTCATGTTGAAATGTTGATGAATGCAAAAGTTCCAGGCTGATGAATGCAAAAGTTCCTCCAGTATTTTTTGATAACATACTGCATTCATCTTGCCATCAATTTTGACCAAATTTCCTGTGCCCTTGTAGCTCACACATCCCCAAAACATCAGCAATCCACCTTTGTGTTTCACAGTAGGACTGGTGCACCTTTCATCATAGGACTTGTTGACTGTCCAAATGTAGGGGCAGATCCTCAAAGAAATTAAGCAGCGTTTCTCTTGATACGCCGCGTAATTTCAAATTTTGCGCGTCGTATCTTTGCTTTGGTATCCCCAAAACAAGATACGACGGCATCTGTGTTGGATCCGACAGTCGTACGTCTTCGTACGCCGTCGGATCTTAGATGCAATTTTTCGGCGTCCGCTAGGTGGCGTTCACGTCGTAATCCGCGTCGAGTATGCAAAATTAGCTATTTCCGACGATCCACGAACGTACGAGCGGCCGTTGCATTTTTTTACGCCGTTTCCGTTCGGCTTTTTCCAGCGTATAGTTAAAGCTGCTATCTGGTGACGTACTCAATGTTAAGTATGACCGTCGTTCCCGCATCTAATTTTGAAAATTTTACGTCGTTTGCCTAAGTCGTCCGTGAATGGGGCTGAACGCCATTTACGTTCACGTTGAAAACAATGACGTCCTTGCGATATCATTTAGCGCAATGCACGGCGGGAAATTTTAGGGACGGCGCATGCGCAGTTCGTTTGGCGTGGGGACGCGCTTCATTTAAATGAAACACGCCCCCTACCCGCCCAATTTGAAATCCGCCGCGAGAGATACACTACGCCGCCGTAACTTACGGCGCGAATTCATTGAGGATTCAAACCAAAGCCAGGTAAGTTACAGCGGCGTAGAGTATCTCACATCTGCGCCGGGCGCAGCTGAGGTACGTGGATCTACCCCGTAGTGTTTATGGTTGTGGCCAAAAAGTTCAATTTGGGTCTCACCACTCCAAATGACTTGGTGTCAGAAGGTTTAAGGCTTGTCTCTGTGCCGTTTGACGTATTGTAAGCGGAATACTTTGTGGCATTTGCCTAGTAATGGCTTTCTTCTGGTGACTCGACCATATAGCCCATCTTTCTTCACGTGCCTCCTTATTGTGTATCTTAAAACAGCTACACCACTTTTTCAGAGAGTCCTGTTTTTCACTTGAAGTTATTTGTGGGTTTTTCTTTGCATCCCAAACAATTTTCCTGGCAATTGTGGCTGAAATTTTAGTTGGTTTATCTGAGATTCAACAGGTTTAACAGGTTTAAACAGAACCCCTCATTTTCCACTTCTTGATTAGAGTTTGAACACTGCTGATTGGCATTCTCAATTCCTTGGATATCTTTTTATATCCCTTTCCTGTTTTATACAGCTCAACTTCTTTTTCCCGCAGATCCTTTGACAATTTTTTTGCTTTCCCCATGACTCAGAATCCAGAAACATCAGTGCAGCACTGGATGAAAGATGCAAGGGTCTGTCAGGAGTCCAGAAACTCACTGACCTTTTATACACACACACTAATTACAAGCAAACAGATCACAGGTGAGGATGGTTACCTTTAATAGCCATTCAAACCCCTTTGTGTCAACTTGTGTGCATGAAAAAAATGGCTTCAGCCAAACACTAACCATGAGTGAAAGAAAGGTTTTGTGTTATCATTCATATTCTCTGAAAAATGGCCAAGCAATCATAAATTCTTCCAGGATATGTTAACTTATGAGCACAACTGTATATAAAATGTATACCTTGCATTTCTTTTTTCTTTTACCCCCCTGATATTTTTCAGGTGAACTTTGACATCACTACACCAAAATAATTTTTCTATATTTTTGCACTGGGGTGTTGGTGGGAAACGAACAGATTACATTTTTTTAAAGAAATATATAGGCAAAAAAAAAAATATTGTTTTCTTTCTGATTTTTCATTTTTTTAAATAATACAGATTATCATTAAATATATATTTTTGATGGGTTTAATCTTTGACAGCAGTGTGTGCTACAGAATGAATTTTCACCAAAAGAAAGGTGACTGGTACCTAAATTGGGGCTGTCCTGGCAGCTCCCTGCACCCCGAGGCAAGGACACCAGAGTGGAGATGTGATTCCCACAGAGAGCTCCAGTAATCAGCTATTTGTGATGGAATTCTATCTGGCCTGGTCTCTGAGGGATGAGATACATGCCGACTAGGAAGAGAGGGGTCAGGAATTAGTATGCAGGAATATCTGATCAGCCAAAGTAATTTTCTTTAATAATCATATTCATTCTGCCTGCTTTCCGCACACTAGAAGAATTAAGTATTTAATAGTAATATATTTCATCTGGCAGCAGTTCCGTTTCGTTAGGAGCCTAGAGGAGGAGGGTGAACAGGAGGAAGATGAACTGGAATAGAATTTATTATTTATTGTTTAACTTCTTCTCTTCCTCTATATAAAATGTATTTAAAGTTTAGAAAAGGGGGTGCTAAACATCTACAAGTTAAGTGTTATGTACCCTTCTAATGAAATATTCTGCCGATTGTAATTTTGACTATTATTAAGGTGGAAGTTTTACAGATGTACATGTTCATGGAAGCACTAGATAAGGCGACAGCTTTAGGATTTACCTCTCTGTATACCTTCACTTCATAGAATACAGGTATGTAAGCAAACATTTGATCACTTTGACAGGGTGACTGAATGATTAATCATTTGCTTTGACCTGCGCCTTAAAATGTAAAATAATGAATACAAAGAAAACAAAACAATGGATTGTATTTTGCACCACAGTTTTTTTAGACCTCTAAAGAGATGTTTCTTATGTATAACAAAAAGGTGTCACCCTTAGCTCCAAATAGCTTTCTCCTTATAAATGAACATAATAGCCAGTTTAACATTTTCTATATATCAGCATCTTTTGTGATACAATTGGTTCTTAGAAGTACAGGAAAAATCTTGCCGCAAATCTTTGCCTGTTCACTCCCAGACTTTTTGCGCTGTGCTTCTGAAAATATTATGTGGGTGAAATAATAGTTATTTATAATCTCTATTTGAACAATTAAGCAATTAAATACAGAATAAATAAAATAAAATGTATTTCTGCAAAGAAAAAAAATCAGGTTATATTTCTCTGCCATAATAGTGAGCTTTTTTGGTAACTAGCAGTGTGCCTGGTATTCCCACATAGGTGCCCCCATAAGAGCAATTTGACTGATACTGTTTGTGCCAACAGTCATCATAGAAAATTTAAAAAACTACAGTTGCTCTGTGATACCTAGGGGCTCAGTAACCACTACATAGTTACATAGTTACATAGTTAGTCAGGTTGAAAAAAGACACAAGTCCATCCAGTCCAACCACAAAAAATAAATAAAAATAAACAAACAAAATAAAAAACACAGTACAATCCCATACACCCAACTCGATACCCACAGTTGACCCAGAGGAAGGCAAAAAACCCCAGCAGAACATGATCCAATTTGCTACAGCAGGGGAAAAATTCCTTCCTGATCCCCCAAGAGGCAATCGGATTTACCCTGGATCAACTTTACCTACAAATCTTAGTACCCAGTTATATTCTGTACATTTAGGAAAGTATCCAGACCTTTCTTAAAGCAATCTACTGAGCTGGCCAGAACCACCTCTGGATGGAGTCTGTTCCACATTTTCACAGTTCTTACTGTGAAGAAACCTTTCCGTATTTGGAGATGAAATCTCTTTTCCTCTAGACGTAAACAGTGCCCCCTTGTCCTCAGTGTTGACCGTAAAATGAATAACTCAACACCAAGTTCACTATATGGACTATATTTGTACATGTGGATCATATCCCCCCTAGTTATCCTCTTCTCAAGAGTGAATACATTTAGTTCTTCTAATCTTTCCTCATAGCTAAGCTCCTCCATGCCTCTTATCAGTTTGGTTGCCCTTCTCCAGTTCCCCGATATCCTTTTTGAGAACTGGTGCCCAAAATTGGACTGCATATTCCAGATGAGGTCTTACTAATGATTTGTACAGGGGCAAAATGATATCTCTCTCTCTGGAGTCCATACCTCTCTTAATACAAGAAAGGACTTTGCTCGCTTTGGAAACCGCAGCTTGGCAGTTTCCACTAGTCTCAGTATTTACTGACCTGGCTGTATGTCTGACTAAAACCCAACTAAAGTTATTTTTTTAACCATAAAACTTAACATTGTATGGTCTGCTGAAATGAAAGGGGCTGTGAAGGTACAATTTTTTTTCTCCCTAAATAGCTTCCTTTACCTTAGTGCAGTCCTCCTTCACTTACCTCATCCTTCGATTTTGCTTTTAAATGTCCTTATTTCTTCTGAGAAATCCTCACTTCCTGTTCTTCTGTCTGTAACTCCACACAGTAATGCAAGGCTTTCTCCCTGGTGTGGAATGTCGTGCTCGCCCCCTCCCTTGGACTACAGGAGAGTCAGGATGCCCACTAACACAAAGCTCCTTTCTCTATCTGCAATGTAGAGAGCGTCCTGACTCTCATGTACTCCAAGGGAGGGGGCGAGCATGACACTCCACACCAGGGAGAAAGCCTTGCATTACTGTGTGGAGTTACAGATAGAAGAACAGCAAGTAAGGATTTCTCAGAAGAAGTAAGCAAAATCGAAGGATGAGGTAATTGAAGAAGGACTGCACTAAGGTAAAGGAAGCTATTTAGGATTTATTTTTTTACCTTTACAACCCATTAAATAAGAGTGTCAAAGGTTTATTTGTCAAACATATTTTTGATTGATCTACCCCCTTCCCCCATAAACAAAGAATAGACAAACTCTTAGTTGGGGTGGCAGCTGAAATGTACTTTCTGCAAGCAAATTTAGAAGTTATAGAATATTCATACAAGAACTTCACATATATGTAAACCTGGAAAAGTTCTTGGCAAATATGACACAATACAATTTTATTTGCAGTAAAACAGGAACTCTTGGTATCATGCTCCATGAGGACATTGGGCCCACTCCTAATACAGCCGATTTCATAAGAGTTCAACTTGTTAACACTTCTGAAGACTTTCTGCCATCATTTTGTGTATCAGCCTTTCCAATATGTGTCAGCAGCTTTGTGCATATCTCAAGGCCTCAGAACATTTGGTTATAGAACATTTGGCTCTATAGCCCTTTAAAACTAACGTTTTACTTCTTGGTGTGACATCCACCTTTGTTCCTCCTTATGTATTTCTTGCTCTGCTCGCATACAATACAGAATACACGTACACAGAGGCCTGGATGGACTGGTCAGGTAATGGAACAACCTTCCACACACCAGGGAAGACTTTCCTAACCTGTCCTAATGCAGAAATTAAGGGACACTCTAACCTTGTGTCTACATACTGTAGTTTCTACTATCTGCATCTCCAATTGCTTTGTTTTCCACGTAGTGCAATACATTGAGGAAGGTGTCCGAGTAGCTCTAAGCACCAGTTGTGATACTTGAAGAATGAAAGGATAATGAAAAGACAGGAATTGCTCTAAATATGAGTAAAGGTGACAGGGTCTCTGATATCACTAAACTTAATGATGTTATTTTGTGCCAACAAAGTATCACAGTGCTAGGCATGATGATGGCCCTTTGTCCCTTTTGTCTAGGTGAGAGCCAAACAAATTCCTTCACTTTATTTCCAAAGGTTTTGATGCTTACTTTGATTAAAGTAATCTAAAATATGTTGGCTTATTCTAGTATTTCAATATATTAATAATAATAATAATAAAAAAAAAAAAAATATATATATATATATATATATATATATATATATATATATATACATATAAAATAATAAACAGTAATGCTGTATATATATATATATATATATATATATATATATATATATATATATATATATATATATATATATATATATAAAGGAGTTGTTAGAACAACCTTGATATTCCATTAAGGGTTTAACTCCAATGTGGGAGGGAACAGAGTAAGAAGCTGTGATGGTATAACCTTGGTGGAATCTCCATGAAATCTACGAAGTCATCGAGTCACTAAGCTTAGTTTACTGCACTCCAGCCATAAATGAAATACCCCTTTTTACTGGAGTGACCCTTTAAAGAATACAGGTTTCCCCTCACCCTGTTATGGTTTCAGGACGTCCCATATGCTGCCCAAACTAGCTGGTATTTCGCAGTGGGTGTTTGTGAGCTAAGAGGAAAAAGAGTCGTGGGCTTCGCTCCTGCCTCTAATGAAAACCTTTAATCATATTCAAATAGGTTACTGTTCAGGGGGAAAATAGAAATATGGATTTGATGGCAATAAATTTCCATCGCTGGCTAAGCCCAGTGCTTAATTGTCCTGTCCCAGGGCTCACACATTTCATTGTTCGTTAGGTGCTTAAGTCCCAGTTCTCATTTTGTGTCGGTGACATTACTGCTGATGGCTCTAATACGCTCATAATTTGAAAGGGGATTTGCATGATAGAATGCAGAGTATTAAAAGAAAAGAAAAAAAAAGGAGCGAAAGGGGTGGGGGTGAAGGAGTGTGTGGGGGAGTGTGGATCTAGCTTTCACTTAAAAAAGTCACTTTCTTCAAAGTCAAATCATTGTTTTCATTAAAGTAGAAAAGCGTCGCACTGAGTCCGGCTGTGGCCGGCATTAGCCTTATTGTTCCTAATGGTTATTAATTATTAGGCTGAGTTCTGTGATGAGGATGTGATGTCCGTGATGTCCTTGCTTCTAAAGGGTGTGTGCTTGCATTGATGTGGCTGTGAAGGAGGTGAGCAATTGGTACCGTTTTGTAACCTGCTTTAGTGTGGCTTCTGAAGGCAGATGTTTTTGCCAGGTATAATTGCAGGTAATTGTAATATTTGTTTAATTGGTTTACTGTTGATGCACTAATGAAAACATTCCTTCAGTTTTTTTTTCTTTTAACTGACATAGCAGCTTCCATAAAATGACAACTTGACTTTGAGCTGGTGGTAAATTCATTGCCTTGTGCATGAGAAATCACATGTATGTAAAACAGCCTATACTAAGAAAGAACTCTATTTTGTCATGAATATCAGCCAGATCATTGTATGAAAAGCCCCTTGAGCTTTCTTGGATCCCCTATGAAATTATCAAACACTAATGAAGGTTTATTTTACAAATAGACTCGGTTTTGGCGGTTTTGACCTAAAAATCAGTGTACTAGCGATAATAAAAGCAAACGAGTGCAAATACTTAAGTGACAACGATCTCAGAGTTGTGCATTTATTGCATGTTTATCTTGCAGTGATCTCATTTTTAGAATATATTTATTCTGAAGAATACTACATGATCAACAAAATTCATGCAGTCAGTAAAGACCACACCAAAAATCACTCCAGATAGGTCCGTATAAAAAGCCAGTGTTGCTGAACACAAAAGGATTTACAGAACATTCTGATGCTGTTCAAATGAATTAGATACTATCTGAATGTTAATGTAAATGCCATTGAAGTATAATTATTGTACTGTCATATGTGTATGCGATTCCAAAAAAAATGACAGTATAATTACATCAACAAATTTTAAGTAATCTGCCCTTTTTATGTATTGTTCAGTCACAATTTCTTGTTATTTACGGTATGAGCTATTTAAACACAACTCACAAACGTCAAATACTGCAGTAGTTAGCCAACATATAGCAATGAGCACTTACAGTAAGTGCAATAACATTTCCCAGTTACATTGTCTGAGATTTTCAGGGGTGCTCTGCTTAGAGCATTTGGGAAGAGGATCCACTGAACCAACCAATCTTTGAACTTACAGCCCTTAGCCTTGCATTCACTTTAATGTTGTGAATAGTCATTGAGTGTAACAAAATGCAATAGTATATGGCCTGCCTTTGCAAAGAACATTTTTTTTTTTAGACATTTCTCACTTGGCTTTTGAGTTCCTGAGTGTCTTGCAAATGGGTGTGTTTGATACAAAGTGCTTATTTAGCAAACAGCTTTCTTTTCCTAAGTGTGATGACTATGAGGAATCCTTGCAAAAATTGGAAAGCAATTCCTCTCCATTATCCTGCTGTAATCCTGAGTGCACCTGACATGCCAGACCTGTCCAGATGCTTATAACCCGACAAAATGATTCTTAAATATTTTCATTTTCTTCAGTAACTGGAAGGGAGGGGGGAAGTGGTGGGACTGCAAGCGAAGAGGGTGGGATAGAGGGTTAATAGGCTGCAGTGACAGCAGAGTGTCCACATTGGGAAAAGATTAATGACAAAAATTAATCGCATGACCTTTCTTTGGAGAAGCTGGAGGTGAGGCAGGCCATTAAAGACTCTTATGTTGTAATTAACGTTTGAGGGGAGAAGAGAGCACCTCCAGAATGGATGTGATCGTTTAATTAGGGTTATGCGTCATTGCCACAACCAGTTCAGAGAAGTCATAATTTAACCATAGCTTTAAATTACATTGCCTCAGCGTGGATGGCAGAGTTTAATGGCAGGCAGCTCGAGCTGCTGATACCGCAAAAAACAATTAGGCAAACAGTACAAATGAGAAATTCATTATATAATGTGATCAAGATTTTCAAATAATTTCATGTGAGTTGGGTACAATAATTACAAAACAAAGTAAAAGTTCAGTGCTGACAATAATTAACCCATAAACCAAGGTATAGATAGGAAACAGGATATACTTGAAATGTATCAAGCTGTATGAGCTGTATGTGTGGGATACTTGTTTTTCCAAAGAATGGTACAGCTAGTAAATATTTACCACTACTCTGTAAAACTTTAATATTTTGATTATAATGGTAAAAGATACGCCAAAAGGACGCTGATTGCATCAATGTTAATTAATGCACATGCAACTCCATCTTTTGACATGTCACTTGCTTAGATTTTATACCTCCAGGCAATCATTGTTACCAGAATGGCCCATCCAATGCTTTTTTTACACTCAGTGTTAACATAATATAAGAGAGGCAAGGTTTTACTGGGCTAAGTAAATAAGGGTAAATAGGAGGATTTACACAGAAAACAAAAACATACGGTTGCATTTTAGCTCATTGTGTTTAATCTGTGAGTTGAACTGCTCAGTTTCACTAGAAAAAGTATGATAATTCACAGAAACACTGTGTTGTTATCACAGCTGAAAATGCCAATTTGAATAAGCTTACAAGGATTTTTCCCCATCTGGAAAGCATGAAAAGGGGCCTCAGTTTAAACCTGATGACCTTGCATAGGGTAGTTTTCAAAACCATATTTTTAGGTGCCAAGGTGCTGTAAAAAAAACACACAAATCTGTGTTTTAAACATGTTTTTGTATCCATAGCATTATTTTATCTATCCCAATTATATATTAATTCCTTTGAATTTTAAAGTGAAATTTGAAGGAGAAGTTGAAATTAATGAATGCAATGCAGTCTGTCAATTGCATCAACACAGCAAACTTCACTTTTCTAACATACATTTTATTACCTACTGACCTTGCCAATATGCTATTTTCCTTTAAAAAAAAATAATCTGAAAAAAGGGGCTTTATTTAAATTTAATGCAAAGTGTCTTTACTGTTGGTTCAGGCTGTCATAACGGAAATGCCAGGTCCTCTGCCCATCCCACTTTCTGCAATTGTAATCTTTCAGTGCTGCAGGGGTTAATACCAGTGCTGGACCAGTCACAGGTACAGTACTTGCCCACCCATTCTACCCCCTCCTCCATTCATGGAAGCCATAGTATAGCTTCCATGAATGGATGAGTGCTTGTCATAGGTCTCACACTGTTTTTTTTACCCCTGCAGCACTGAAAAATTACAGCTGCAGGGCATGGGAGAGGTTCCATAGGACTTCAGATAATCTTTCAGCAGCACTGGAAGATTATGGCTGCGACGCATGGGAGGAGAGCAGAGGATTTTCACTACGGCAGCCGACACCAGCACAAAGGATTACTTTGCATTAAGACCCCATGCACACTGGGTATTCAAACAGGCATTTAAAAGCAAGGGGCGTTAATAGAGGTGTAAAAAAATCTCCAGAGCCAACGCATTCAGGAGAGGAGCATTTTGCTGCTATTTTCTCCATTAGATCATCCCCCACAGTTATTACCTATTTGTGTCACCTGGTCTTCACTCTCAGATTGTAAGCTTTAACAGGTAGGGTCTTCTGATTCCTCTTAAATCGAATTGAATTGTAACTGTACTGTCTGCCCTCTTATTGTAATATGCTATGCAAACTGTTGGTGCTATATAAACCCTGTATAATAATAATAATAATAATAATAATAATAATAATAAACACCCAACCTGCATAAACTCTTGTTAACGCTAGGTGCATCAAGGCTAATGAAATGAATGAACACCCAAGCACTTTCTAAGTATAAATGTGTTTGCAAAACATGGTTTTAGGCACGTTTTTGAAGCTGCTTTTCTCCAGCCAGGAGAAAGGTATTTAGAAAAGCTAGGCAAACATCCCATGGGGCCCAAATGTAATTAATGTCCTTTGAGCTAATTTACCTAAACATAGGTTTTAACAGACCAAGCTTTCCAGCAAAAGTGGTAATTAAAGGATTGAGATTAACCAACACGGACAAGGGTGCTTACAATGGTTTCAGTTCAAAATAATTTAGTAAATATCAACAACCCCCCTAAAAAAAGTTTTTATAACTTAAAAATTGTTAACTGGAGGCTTTAAACAACAAAAGGAAAGAGATTGTGCACCGATCTGGCGCAATTAATTTTTTTATTGAAATGAGAACAAAGAAGGTAAAAATGCACTCACATATACCATGAAGAGAGGGTCACTATGTACACAGCCACTTAGCCGAGGGGAGTACTGATACCTGGGCCAGCGGTTCAGTGTAAATAACAGTTCAATACTCCTCTATTCCATTCCAGAAGGCTGACAGGTTGGGGAAAAGCATGGCACACTCTCGCAACTGACTCAATGCTGGAGTTCCTGGCTGACAGCGCCATGGATAGGCTGGGAGCATGTGAACATCTATTTCCTCTGGTGGTGTATGTAATCAGTAGACAGGTGCATTCGTTTTCGTCCGAATGAATTTTCGTCCAAATTTCAGGTATTTTCGATATGCCATTATTACATGCCTCACTGTGCAATTGCCGGCCTCACTGTGCAATTGCTGACCTCACTGTACCATTCCATTCCCTGCCTCGACGATCTCCCTACCTTCTCCTGTTTGCAGAGTATGTCAGACGGCGGCCATCTATTATTCAAAAGCCGCGCCACCTCCTCAGGCTGTTCCGTGATAGGCGGAACACTAATTTTCCCAGCAGAGCCTTTGTTCAGTGTTCCACCTATCACGGATGTCCTCTCGTCCGAGGCCGAGGCTGAGGATGAGAAGGCATCCGTGATAGGCGGAACACTGAACAGAGGCTCTGCTGGGAAAATTAGTGTTCCGCCTATCACAGGACAGTCTGAGGAGGCGTAGCTTTTGAATAATAGATGGCCGCCATCTGACAGACATGTTCCCGGGGTATAAGATGACCCCCGACTTTTGGGGCATTATTTTACATGCAAAAGGTCATCTTATACGCCGTAAAATACGGTAACCCTACTTTCTCATGAGTTGACAATGCTGCTGTCAAGGGTGAATATGTTCCCCATAGATACAGTGGGGGGGTAAGTGTAGCCACAGTTACTCAGACAGCAAGTATGTTACTGGCCAAGTCACCAGGTAAAAATAAAGGGACAAAACCTAAAAAACTAATGTAGTCACCACATATAAGGATTGGTAAGCTGCAATAAATAAAATCTTTGTTTTTGGTGTTTAGATATATTTTAAGGACATGATTTTTGAATGTTACATTATAATAATGACTATTTTTACAAATAAATTAACCCAAATTTTGGAAAAAAAGTGTTGTATTTTTTTTTCTACTACAAAATATGTTTAATTGTTTAGCAAATTATGCATTATCTCCCACAATAAAGGTTACAATTTCTGTCAAGTTTATGTGTCTGCATTTGCACTAGTAGAGTTTCCCTCACTTACTCGTCCCATGACACCAGGATAAGAAAAGATTGGATGGGCATCACTAGGATAGAAGACATGAACAGTAACCAAAAGCTCACAAAGGTTTTAATGTTTCTCCACTTTACTGAAAAAAGTGTGTCCCTTAGCTCCCATTGGAGAGATTTCCTATCACTTGCATTAATAGATACTTGTGTTTATTGCTTTTCACATGCATTATGTTGCTTTAATTCCCCCGTTATTAAAGCTGAGCACAATGTGATCTCAAACCGACCTCATCCTGATCTCAAATACAAGCCATTTGTCTGTGCTTGCCTTGTTTCTGAGTCTGAAGCCCATGCACATTAACAACGCAGTTTGTTTTTCATCTCTGCATTGATGGAGGAGTTTGGAAAGTTTTGGAAAATAGTGTTTGTATATTGAACTGGAATGGAGCAGCAACTTGCATTTATTGCATCATTTATTATTGCTTCTGAAGTGTTTTTTGTTTGTATATAAGTCAATGTGGTTGTATAAAACAGAAGCAGGTCATAAACAAATCACATGGTAAAGCGAACCTTGCAATTTTTGAAAATGCAAGGTTGCCCTTTTAATAGTGGCCCAACTTCCATGTACAATTTCTGCATTCAACCTGTGGAAATAAATACAGATTGTATAGTATAGTATAGTTACCAAATTTACACAACTTAGGTTTTAATGTAAGGTCATCTTTAACTGCAAACTTGGGTAAAAAATCTTGCAATTGGAAGCACTGTTAGAGCCAAATAAAGGCTAGTTCTTGCACACTAATACTTAATAAGACTAGCCAAAATAACCCAACAAATTGAATTGCTGTTTGTGTATTCCACTAATACTAAAGCTGAGCGAACAATTTAAATTAAAATCATAATACAACATACATTAGGAATTCATTCACTAAAAAGGAAACAATATATGCTTTTTCTACACATTCTTAAAACATAGAATGTTCTTAAAAAGTTCTTTCCCTGGACTTTTTAAGAATACAGTTCATGAAGTATAGGTTGAAAACGTATTCAGGAACTGTCTATAGTTTCTACAAATCCTTTGCACAGCATGTTTTTTAATACCTGCAAGAAGATTTGAACATTAGCTATACTTATTTTTGGCCATAAACATCTGTAAATGTACCAAGGTACGACTGGTGAAAAACCAAGACACCATGCCCCTAAAATTGCACATTCCAAAGGAAGGTATAGACATATATTTGGGACTTAGTTTCAGGGTACAAAAAATTATTTGATGTTAAAAAAATGAATCCTTTTTATTTGTACAAAACAAGCTATAAAATACATTGAGAACACATTCCCCATGTACATCAATGAAAGACTACATTAATCCAACATGTTGTTAAGAACTAACAGAACCAATTTTGTATTCATAATTCTCTTCTGTGGATGTCCCCACACCACGTATAAATGTATACTCCACGCAATGTTTGATACTTATAAATTGAAAAAAAGTATGAAGAGTCTGGATTGCAAAAAATAGTAGGATCGGGAGGATGCCAGCTTTGACACGTTTCACACTTGGCTTCATCAGGATAAACAAGGTTTATCTGTAATATCAGGTATGAACAGGTAAGAATTATGCAGTGCAAATACTAGATAATGTTATTTACATGTTGAACGTTCTTTACCAATTTAACTCTTTATGTTACATCAAGGTGGATTTTTTTAAAGTGATATATTGCATTTACAATAATGCAGGATTAGAACCACAAGGTAAGTGTGCAGTGCTAAAAAACAGGGCAGGCATTGGGGCCCCAAATCAAAACACCCATCAAGGGAGGATCATAAGGGAGAGGGAAAGACAGTGACACGGACAGCAAGAAATACCCCATGGAATCAAAATAGGTGTATATTCCAACTTAATGTAAATAGTTTGATCATTTTTGCTCTAATATAATATGCACAGAGAGAAAATGTAACAATATTACCTGTCCAATATTCCAATAGTGTCCCCCTATAGCAGGAAAGAAGCCATGAGGGGGGAAGCCATCCCAACAATGTTTGAGTATGACATGAAAAGTAAATATAGAAAACACCAAGTTTAATTCTGCCCTTCAATTATTGCCATTGACAAACGAACCATGTGTGAGGGTTCATTGTGCTGTAAAGTAAAAAAACAAATGAATTGTTTAAAGACACATTTAAATACACAAATATCACAAGTCAATAATTTAATGCCTTGATATCTTTAGATTGGCCTATGATGGTCAAACAATTTTTAAAATACAGTTTAGTTCAGGATGATCTTATTGAAAAATATTTTCAACCTCAAATCAGCACCTCTAAACTCATACTACTGTATCTGATAATATTCCTTTAAACTGCATCCTGTATAAAAAAAAAAAGATTCTTTATGAGTGGAAAAGGGAGTGTGAGACTGATAAGAGAACTGGGTCAGTGGCTGTTGTTTTGCAGACACTATATCTCCCCATGACAGGGAAGTATGAACAATGTGTTTGCATGAGGCTTGTGGTTGATCTGTCACTGTACAGTCCCATCCTCATTTAGTGAACAGTCAGGTTATAGGCACATTCGGGTTGGGAGAGTGCCAGCCTAGTAGCATCTTTATAGTATAGTCACTGGAATTTTGAATTGAGATGAACCAGCTTATTTGATTTCAATATTTATAGTGGATGCACCTGAGATGCCCCTGTATCATACACATCCAACTGCAAAACCTTGTTCACATGGGTGCACTAAGGCCGCGTACACACGGTCGGTCCAAACCGATGAAAACGGACTGAAGGACCTTTTCATCGGTCCAAACCGATCGTGTGTGGGCCCCATCGGTCAGTTATCCTTCGGTCCAAAATTTTAGAACTTGCTTTAAAATTGAACTGATGGACGCCTAACCGATAGGTCAAAACCGATGGTTAGTATGCAAAAGCATCGGTTAAAAACCCACGCATGCTCAGAATCAAGTCGACACATGCTTAGAAGCATTGAACTTCATTTTTCTCTGCACGTTGTTGTGTTTTATGTCATCGCGTTGGACTCAATCTATTTTTTTAACTGATGGTGTGTAGGCACATCAGACCATCAGTCAGCTTCATCGGTTAACCGATGACAACGGTCCTTCGGACCGTTCTTATCGACTGGACCGACCGTGTGTACGCGGCCTAAGGTGTACATCTATGCAAAGGCCATTTTTGCCTGCACGGGGATGCTGTGCATGTCAATTGGAATGCAGCAGCTAAACAGACACAACCACTTCTCCCAATTTTACAGCCATGTTAGTGTTGGTTTGCAGGCAGTGTATGCTCACACCTGCATAGCTGTAAAATTAAGAGCAGCGACTGTGTCCCAATTGCCATGAATAGAACTACCTACCCCGGGATGCAGGGAGCATCTGTACATCCCCTAAACATGCATGAGCATACACTTAAATACGCCCATGTGAACTAAGTCTAGGAAGTGAACAGTGCATACTTAAAATACTGTGAAAAATCAACTGTTTGGCTTGGGTATGCCATGGAATCCACCGACAAACCCAAAGTTCATGGTTAGGAATCCTTGGAAGAATCTGGCCAGCCTGGTTTCTTTACATTACTACTTTTGCTTTATTAAAAATCTGGTATTTTGGTAATTCATTTATTAATTTATTGTAATTCACATTACACTTGCCAACTAGTTATAAATGCTTTGGGGTGAGTATACATAGGCATGTGTATTTCACTTTGAACAAGCATTTGTGAAGCATTTTTTATTCTAAATGGGATAATGTAGAATAGCATTTACTTGTATTTTTTGCTGGAGGTTTGCTTGTGGGGAGAAAAGAGAAGTTTTGCTTGGGGAGGGAGAGGGAGATTTTTAGTGGGAGTGAAGGAAAGGGAGGGTGCAGATTTTTGCCAGGGGTGAGGGAGGGAGAGATTTTTGCATGGAGAGGAAGGTAGATTTTTACTGACAGAGGCATTTTGTTTGGGAATATTTTGCTTGGGAATGAGCAATGTTGGCTTTTTTTGGGGAAATTGGCTATCTTTGTTGTACTCTGTGAGCTGGGAGTTGATAAGGTTGAAAAAAGACACAAGTCCAACCTGTGTGTGTGGGCTTTTATATCAATATTACATTGTATATCCCTGTATGTTGTGGTCGTTAAGGTTCCTATCTAATAGTTTTTTGTCTATGCTCCCTGCTGAAAGCACTGCTTGTAGAAGAGAATTCCACATTCTTACCGCTATTACCATAAACAACCCTCTACGCAATTTCCAGTTAAATCTGGGTCCCCAGAGAGCTCCTCCCCTTACACCAGGTCCCCAGAGAGCCTCCCCATACATCAGGGTCTACATAGAGCCCCCTCCTTACATCAGTGTGCCTAGAGAGCCCCCCTTAAATCAGGGTCCCCAGAGAGCCCCACTTAATCAGGGTCCCCAGAGAGCACCCCCATACATCAGGGTCCCCAGAAAGCCTCCACTTACATCAGGGTCCCCAGAGAGCCTCCCTATACATCAGATTCCCCAGAGAGCCCCTTCCTTACATCAGGGTCCCCAGAGAGCCCCTTCCTTACATCAGGGTCCCCAGAAAGAACCTCCCTTACATCAGGTTCCCTAGAGAGCCCCTTCCCTACATCAGGATCCCCAGAAAGGCTCCCCTTACTTCAGGGACCCCAGAGAGAACCTCACTTACACCAGGGTCCCCAGAGAGCCCCTTCCCTACATCAGGGTCTACATAGGTCCCCTTCCTTACATCAGGGTGTCTAGAGAGCCCCCCTTAAATCAGGGTCCCCAGAAATAGAAATAGCTTGCTGCTAAGTGCACTGCTGTGTCCACCTCTCTGATGCTGCTTGCACACTAAACACAAATAAATTACTGCAGCCCTATCCAGACCTCCATCAGTGTGGGACATACACATACTGTGACATCTAAATTGCCACTTTCACTTGCAAGCAGAGCTGCTAGTGGAAGTATTCCACCTCTCATATTATCTGCCGAATTCTGCATTAGACAATGTTATCTGTCAGAGCTGCAGAGGAAGTAAGTATTGAAAGTCCTCTGTTGGCTCTACTTACAAGTGACTGCAGCAATTGGGTGAGCTGTAACGGAACTCTGACAATGGTCTGGCTGGGTCAGGTGGCTCAGTTTAACTGCAGAGGCACCTAGCGCTCCTGATTCCTGGGGCCTGACCAACACCCCCCCCCCCCCCCCACCATATATTTGGCCCCTAATGAAATGTCAAGCCCTGCTATAGCAGTAGTTCCTACAGTGATTATATTTATTTATTTTAAATGCTAGCAGTGTAGGTGTCTCAATTTGACTTGGTAGCAGCTTGCAGTCTTTACAGCATAGCTTGGAATGGGGGAGAGAGAGGCAGCACAATTAGCCAATCAAGTGTGCCGCATTGGTCATGTGATAACAAGGTGCATAGCATTTACCCCTGAAGGATGTATTGTATTCCTATGCTTAGCACTCTGAAAATAGCACCACTCTGATACACCTGGCTGGGTGGAGAATATGTTTTGTATATGTACTGTATATGAAGTACACTGGCAGCAAAAGAGATACAAACAAACACCAATGATACAGCAATAATTGTACTGTACATGTACTGTAAATAACAGCCAATGGGTGTAGAAATCAACTTTTCCCAAACCCTATACTGGGTAACATTAACTTAGGAGAACCATACCAGTTCAGTGGTCTTTAATATACTCTCTTCTGCTGGACAGCTCGTTGGGGCTCAACTGTTATGTCAGAGTGCTCAGGATAATATCCCTTTAAGCATTTATGATGGCACTGGTTCTGGTCCCTTTAAATACTGATAACGACACTGGCTCTGTGATACTCTCCTTCCTTTGTCAAAGTGTAATGAGTATTTGACCAACAGCCTCACACCTACTTTCTGTGTTAGCAGTGCTTTCCCTCTGTACACTGAGTTAAACCCAGCTGGTCTGTGTCTGGATCCTTAATCAGGCAGCAGACTTTAGCAGCATCTGCTATGCTCTCCAATGTTCCAGAATTTATGGTTGCTGCGCCTCTCTTCCTCTCAAGTGCAGTGGTGAGCAGTCTGCTAGCAGCCTTAAGTGCACTCAATACCTCTGCATAACCTCCACATGTCTCTTCCTCAGCCCCAGAAAAGCAACAGGAAAGACCACCCTTCCTGTGTACCCCAATGCATCCTGGGATTTGTAGTTTCCTCTTTCCAGTCTGTTACCCCAACACTTCATGTTAATGATATGTGCCTGCTGTACCATATACTTGTATGAGGAAGTATCCTGTTATCTTTGTATTGCTTCCTTTATGTGAAATCCCTGGTGTTCCTGCTAGTCCACTTGCTTTCCTATTAAAACTTGACCACACTAAGCAGGAAAGCACATTGGGGTCAGTTTTCTAGCTATGCTGTGTACTCTCCTCCAACGATCAGAATCGTGCTGACATGCCGCCGCTCCAAAGCGTTTCACTGGCAAGCTCAGTGTACTGCTGCTTCTCTCCCGGTTCTTCAGCTCCTGTGACCTGATCGCGGGACACCGGCGGTGATCGGGTCCGCGGGTGCCGTGGGCGCTGTCATGGAGCTTCGGACGTCTTCGACCCACGGCTGGACACTTAAAGGGCAATGTACCTGTACGTGCCTGTGCCCAGCCGTGCCATTCTGCCGACATATATCTGTGTTAGGCGATCCTTAAGTGGTTAAAAGAACCTATTTAGAAAATAAAAAACTAACCTTTACAACCCCTTTAAGCTAGCTCAATCTGTGTGAGACTACATCTCCCACAATCCTAGCAGTCCACATCCTGTGTGCATCCCTTTTTGGTAGATGGCAGGCTTGACATAGTTCCACAAAGCCAGTCTCCCCCATAGCTATGTCTATGTAAAAGTCTCCCGTTAACACAAGCAAGGGCAGCAACTGACACAGTGAAGCTGCAGCTGCTCCTGTTCCTTTAAACTAATATTAGGATAGAGCATTTATTGTAAATGTATTATATGCAATGCAAGCCAATATGCTTTATTTCACAGAGAGCTGGTGACTGTCAGTCACTGCACTCTGCTCTGCCCTGCCCTGCCCCCCCCCCTCGCTCACTGGAGCGCTGGGCTGTGGAGGGGATGGAAGCAGCCGGCTCAGCTCTCAGCGGTTTACTGGGAGGCAGAGCTGGTTGCCAGTGCAGACACGTGAGCTTCATTGTTGTGATCTTGCCTGAGACTGTCTGTTGAAAATGGGTCACAGGCGTGCAGAACGAACTGCACACCTGTGATCCCCAGAAGTACAACCAAACAAGCTTTGGCTGTACTTCTCCTTTAATAGTATGTTATGTATTATCAATAGATCACCCTCATAGGTCTTCTAGAAGAAGAAGTGAGAAAAGTGAAAGGGGTACACCAAATGAAAACATATAAAACAGGTTCACAAAAGAGACTACAGGTTTGTTGAAAAAATGTTCTACTGTTTCTACCTCTGCACAATCTGCAATGTCAAGTTTGTCTTTCATCTACTAGATGACCAAACAGGAAACTATAGGTGGTGAAATAGGGAAACGTGAGAGTGTGACTAATTATGATGTACTAGCCCTTTTACCTCACGTTCAGATTTGTCTTCAATGACTTTAGAAACTGTTATCTTATGTGCAATAATGCTTCTGGAAACTTGTAATGCCTTCCACAACTTCAGAATCTGTAATTTTTCCCAAGATGTGTTTTTCATACATGCAGAATCTGTAATTTGCCTTTCATATCTAAGATCAAAGCTGGGCATACAAGGATCGGATATTTAGCCGGTTCAGCAGAGTCCAGCCGAATTTCGATCCATGTATGGTATGGGTAGGCTGGTTTTTGAAGAAATGTATCTACCAATCAGCTTCTGTACAACCAGGCTGTCGGATTTCCCCCGATCGACCATCACTGCCAGCTAGGGCTGGCAGCGTTGAACAGTGAATTCTCATGGATGGAAAAGTCTCCCCATTGTCTGAATACAATACCTTAGTGGGAAGGTATCCCCCATCCACATATTCAATGTGGATGGGGGAATGTTATTCTTTTTTTTTTATTATTATTATTCAACCTGCTTGTTGAACAAAGACTCCTTTATAGCCAGCTGTAGCCATTTGTGGCACTAAATCTTTTGTTCAGTACAGCTACTAAATTATTCTTTATGAAATCACACCCTATCCAGCCATCATCAGATGCTGCCAGTGCTAATGTGTGACCTTTTCAAGAACATAAAGTCTACTTTCACCCTTTACCTGGTACTGCAATTGAAAGAAAATACCTTTCTTGTAGAAGCACAAAAAACTGTTTTAGTGAACTTGTATGACTTTCAGTACAGCCAGTCTATTGCAAGTTGTAAGGTTGAAAAGATATTTGTATATACAGTAAAACCTTGGTTTGAGAGTAACTTGGTTTGAGAGCATTTTGCAAGACAAGCAAAGTGTTTTAAACAATTTTGCCTTGATATACAAGCGATGTCTTGATATAAGCAGAGTATAAAAAAAGAAGAGAGGAGCCCCTTAGTGTAGAGGTGCCTCTCTTCTCTTTTATATCCTGTAAAAATAAGTGCTTTGGATTACAAACATGTTTCTGGAACGAATTATGCTCGCAAACCAAGGTTTTACTGTACATGTGTAAGGAAACATAAGGAATGTGAACAACATCATCCAGTGGAAAATGCAAATCTGCTCAAAGAAACACATGAAGATATTGAAACTATAATCTCTTGCAGACTACTCACTGTACATACAGTATCTCACAAAAGTGAGTACACCCCTCACATTTTTCAATATTTCAATGTCCGATTAGGGTAATACACAGGGAAATCCAACAGCAAAGCAAGGCAGACAAATGGGAGGCTTGAACAGGAACAATGCAGGTAACTGCCTCCATCACAAGCAAGGGATAGAGTGTTCGGTTTGCTTATATCAGGTGACTGATCAAATCAATCATCTTGCAGGTGAACACAGACAGGGGAAAATCAACAGCCAACCCCCGAAAGCTGGAATGAGGAACAGGGGCGCTAAGTGATCATGACATTACCCCCCCCCCTCTGAGGAGGGGCCCCGACCCTTAAAGACCAGTTGGACATCCAGCACAGGACCATCAGATTGGGCAGAGGTCCATGGATCCACAAAGTCAGGCTGGTTAGCAGGGGATGTGTCACAGGGGTCAAGCCAGACTTCTGAAACACGAGTGGAATACAGAGAGCCCTAAAAAAAGGATTGAAAGCCCCACCTGGTCGAATGACGCAGTTTATCCAATGGGTGGAATGAACCTCTTAGACCGGTTAGAGAAGTAGGGTGAGGCCAGATTACAGAAAGTCCTAAATAATAAAAATCAGGAGGCACAATGGGCATGGGCCAGAACTCTCTGCACACCTTTCCCGTAAATGCCTGTCTATACGTATGGCTACTTGAATGACTTCATTCAACGACTTTGGTTCAGGGTAGTGTACTAAGGATTCCTTGATGGAATCAGAAAAGCCTAACCTGAATTGGCTTCTTATAGCGGGGTCTTGCACCCTGAGTTAGGTGCCCAATGGCGGAAATCAGAACAGTATTGCTCAGCGGTGCGTTTCCCTGACGTAATGACCTAAAATTAGCTTCTACTGAGTGGGCGTGATCAGGATCATCATAGAGTAAACCCAGGGCCTTGACAAATTCTTCAACTGACCCTCTGGGTTATCTGAGGAGAAACTAAATGCCCAAGACTGGGGATCCCCCTGTAACCATGTAATAATCAGGCTGACCCGCTGTGCTTTAGAACCAGAGGAGTGTGGCTTGAGCTTAAAGTATAGCATACAATTATTTTTAATATTAGAAAACACATGGGCGTCACCTGAAAAATGGTTAGGTGGGATAACTTTAGGTTTTGGCTCCTGCGTTACTGCTGGAGGTGCGTTTACACGCACAGACAGCTCCTGGACCTGGAGTGTCAGTTTGCAAAATTATTAGCAAATAAATGGGCCTGTGCAAAGTCCATCTTGACAGAAATTGTTGTTAAAGACTTGTGATAATATCACAAATGTCACGTCTACCTCAATGCAGGTGGTCAGACATTATAGATAGCTACTGTGTGCGTCACCTATAGCAGTCCCCTTTCCCTTAAGACAAGTAGGCCTACCAGTACTTGGTTGCCCCAGGACTTATACACAATGCTATAGTGCCTGGCCACCACACTAGGGCAGACGCAAACAGGGCAAACAACACACTACTTGAAGTTTAGCAGACAGATATTGTTAGTTCTAGGACGGTCCAGGTAATAAGGCAGGCTGAGTTCAGGGAATAGTCCAATATCCAATCGGTCTCATACACAGGTGAATCCAACAGAAAAGCAAGGCAGGCAAACAGGAGGCTTGAACAGGAACAATACAGGTAACTGTTTATATCACAAGGAAAGGATAGAGTGTTCTATTTGCTTGTATGAGGTGACTGATCAGATCAATCATCTTGCAGGTGAACACAGACAGGGGAAAAGCAACAGCTAACTCCCGGGTGCTGGAATTAGGAACAAGGGCACTATGTGATCATGATATGCTAGTAGAACAGATGAAGAAAGTATATTTGGTTTGCTGAAAGAACAGTTTGAAAAGTTCTCTTTGAGCATTGTCAACTATCATGTTTACCTCTAATTCAGGTGACCAGACACTATAGCTGGCTACTGTGTTCTTCACCTATAGCAGCCCCAGCCCTTTTCCCATAAGGCAAGCAGGCCTACCTAAACTCTGTTGCTCCCAGGACTTATATACAAGACTATAGTGCCTGGCCACCACCACATGGCATGTGTAAACTAAACAAAGCAAACAGGTATTTGCAGTTGGCAGAAAGGTAAAGTGGTTCACTGACAGTCCGGGTAAAAGGCAGGCAGAGTTCAGAGAATAGTCTATATCCGATCTGAGGTCATGAACAAGTGAATCCAAACAGCACAGCAGGGTAGACAAGCAGGCATGTGTAACAAATGCAATATCACAAGGATGAGACTGCAGGCTTGGCTAGCAGGTTTGGTCTCCACCCAGAGACTGGCCCTATTAGTCACCTTGTGGACAGAGACAGGGAGAATGCCACAGCCAAAGCCAGGATGTGGGAATGAGGAACAGGAGTGCTAGATGCTCCTGACATCAACATTATTGACCGCTCACTTGATGATGCTAAAATCAAAGTGGGAGACATGATGAAGTATAGACTCACATTAAAACATTGCCATGTAATTGCTTATACATGTGTGCTATGCTCATGCTCTTATTTTGATCATTACTAAAGTCCCATAGTGTGCTTAAAGTATTCTTTGGACATTGCTGAATCCCCTAGATCTGACAGTAAGATCATAAAACTTGCTTCATACTTGGACATGATATAAAATGTTGCTTATTTAATTCATGTTTATGCAGATCTTTGATATTGCTGGTCCAGTTGCAGTGCATCTGCAAACATGTAGATTAGATATTTTAGCGGCATGGTGAATGGTGTAAATTGCCAAAAAAATCTAATTGTGACACTCAAGGATTAATTTTCAAACTGGACTCCAGCTGGTGGAACCATTGACCTAGAGACAAGAGGCACTATTTATACGCATTCTGTTAATGCTGCAGTTTAAAATAATTTTCATAAGAAAGGGCTCACAAGTTAATCCCTTCTACCCTGCCTCCTGACCCTTTGAGTGGAACAAAATGCCGGGAGGCAGAGGTAGGCATTCCGATCATGTGACTGCTGTGATTGGCTGTCATAGCTGTCACATGATTGGAAAGCTCCCAATCACAAGTATGCATTGGGAACTTTCCTTGACAGTTTAGTTCAGGGATAAGCAATTAGTGGACCTCCAGCTGTTGCAAAACTACAAGTCCCATCATGCCTCTGCCTCTGGGTATCATGCTTGTGGCTGTCAGTGTCTTGCTATGCCTTATGGGACTTGAAATTCTGCAACAGCTGGAGGTCCGCTAATTGCATATCCCTGGTTTTCTTACTGTGCTGGGAGCAAGCAAGGAGCATGCTCTCATCACAGTAAACTGTTTACATATATATGCATATAAAGCCAGTGGGAAGGGGTTAAAAAAAATGCCTATAAAATTGTCCTAGAATAAACCTTTTCCTAACTCTCTTGAATGGTTTCAGTATCAGGATCTCTTTGAAGTCATTGATCAGGCAACAACCAGCCTAGGAGAAAAATAATAAAAATGAAACTTTGATCCGTAATACCTATTTAGACCCTAAATTGTGTAGTCAGATAAACAAAGCTTCTAGACATTCGAGCAAGAGAAAGCAGCTATGTTCTAGCATATAGTTGAACCATGGAGAGCAAGCTTAGGTACTCTCTAATAAGAAGTTCGATCACATCAGTGAAAAAAAGGAATTTGGAGGAAAGTGAGAGGAATAGAAGGTACCTTCTGAGTGAACAATACATATTTAAATATCATTTTTTTAAACTTTTTTTTTTTTTTTTAAAGATTTTAGAGTCACTTTAAGGGCTTTGATTGGACACAATCATCTGGATTCCTTTATTTTACTCAGCACAGGGTATAATATCGGCAGAAGATTTATTTATTGTGGCATCCTTGATAAATTTGCTTAGTCTTTTATTAAAAAAAAAAAAAAAAGGTGAATACAAAAACCCAGATGATCATCCCAATCCCACAGCACCCTCCTTTCAGAGGCAAAAATATTGCTGCAAGAGGTCAGAATATTGTAAAATAAAGGGTAACACAGCCAATAATTATTACATCTTTAAGATATTACAAGGGAGTTAAATGTTGAGATTTTAGCTGAAAAGATTCTGTGTACAGTTAAAAAACACAACTTTCTAAATATTGCTAAATTCTATATAACTATTACCAACATCTTGACGACAATGATTTTAGTTCTTCATCCTCATGATATTTAGTGGCATTTGTCTGATGACATCCTTGCTAAATTTACTCATTCTACTTCACTCTTACTACAGAGACATTGCTATAATCAACAGAACTAATCTCAACACCTTGAGGACTAGGTAATACAACAATTTCAGCTCTGTACTATTGGCCATCATCCTCGTCATACTTGGTGAAACTTGCTTAACCAATTACTGTGTAACAGTAGGCACAATATACTGCAACATAGATATTAGACAGATAATTTGAATATATTTTCATGATTGTGTCACAAATACAGCTCAATGTATAACTATTTTTCATGAACTTGTGGCATCTGAAAAAGAAACAATGTTGGAAGAAGCCTGTGGTGGTTATATTATGTTGAAAAGTTTGACCAATTGGCAAAGTGGGCCCCCAGACCTAACTTTCTCTAATTGCACCACAAAGTCCTAATTCGCCCCTGCTAAAACTCCTGGCTGTCATTTTGCTATAGGCCAGGGGAGATGTGGTTAAATACCCAATCAGAGACAGGGTATATATATATATATATATATATATATATATATATATATATATATATATATATATATATATATCCAGAGCGTGACCCACGACATCCCTTATAACCCGGAAGTGACGTGTGCGCTTCACCCACTCTGCTCTCCAGACTAGGAAGCTACTACGGTGTCTGCAATGATTCCCCTGCTCTCCTTGGATGGCTGGCTCTGGTGATAGCGCCCTCTGGGGTCACTTTTATGCTCATTTTTATTGTGATTTGATGTACGTAGATAGGTTTAAGTGGGCTTTCAGTGTATGGGCTACTTTGGATTAATAAAAAGGATTACACTATATTGCTGTTCCTTGTTTTTATGACCTTGTGTGGAGCTCCTGTGCCTGCTGGTGATGGTCCGTGACAAAGTGGCTGATGTATTCGCTTACTTAAAGCTCTGATTTTTCAGTCTTCTGGTGGGTTTAACCCCCTTGGGGAGAGTGCATCACGCGGTGGATTGAGATCATTGTTTTCCCTGGTGGAAGGTGCACGCTAGGATTACCACTACTGAGACACCATTCAGCACTTTGGATTGTTTACATCACCTTGACTACATCAAAGACTTTCTTTATTCAGTGTTTTTTACCACAAGTCTATCATTATTGATTTTTTAGCGCTGTTTTGTGTATTTTAATACTACAGAGACTTAACTGTTTTATTCTTATACCGTGTTTTTATTTTCCTTTTAATTTTAAATGGCTGCTCAATGGTTGTATATTGAAAAATATTTTACTATTCTTGTCTATGTTGGTGCTGCCTAGGGATCTGTGAGTTTGATTTGGTGCTGAGTGGGTGTTCTGCAGGCCTTTATTTACACTCCTCTATATATATATATATATATATATATATATATATATATATATATATATATATATATATATATATATATATATATATATATATATACATTTCACTTGACTCTGATTGTGTAATTACAATAAATACAATTTTACAATTTCTTTGTGTGTGATTCAAATCATTTATTGATCATTGTGTGAATATCAACTTCAAATAGTCAATTATGTGAAAATAAATTCATGTTTACTTATTTTATCTGCACGTGATTGAAATACCAATGTGAGTATTCATGTAAATGATTGTGTGACTATTCTTAACAACTTTAGTAAGTTAGCCCAATTAAGTCTACCTCACATTTACAAATCAGGGGATCAATTGAGGCTCTTTTAGCCAGAAGATGTCACCAGTACCTAGATGAGGGTGTTAGGTAAATAACTTTAACCACAGCGTTGGGTAAATAACTTTCTCTTCTTTCTCCTAATTAAACAAAAGTATAATTTTTTGATTATTCATTTTACAAACAATATGGGAAAATAGTGGGGTCAATGTTATAGACATGTAACAAAATAGTCCATCACACAGTTAAAGTAAACCAATATAACACAAATGCCAAAGAGAAAAGAGATAGAAATAGGGGGGGGGATAGGAGAGTTCCTTTATGGTAAGGAGGAAAAGCAGAAAGGGTAGAAGGGTAGGGATAAATTCACTGAGACATGGCAATTTTTTGAAAGATAACTGTCATTTGATTCCTGTAATGATTGTTAATAACAAAACAGTGTCATTAATGAGTAGGGATGATGCTTTTATATCCGTGAGCTTTTAGTGAAAACTACATTATTTTGGCAAAATATCACCATTTTGGTAAAATGCAATGAAGTCAATGAGGAAAGTGACATTACCAACTTCAGTACTAGACTTTAACCATCCTTTATCACCAGGCCATGTTCCCCTTTTGAGTGCTGTGATAGCTTGATTGACAATTACTCAGCCATGTAACTCTGTGCTCAAATGAATTATATATCATTTTGATTTGTATATCGTTTTCTTTTCATGACATTTTTTACTATATAAAGAACACAGATTAAAATAGTATTGATTCTCTTACTTATTGTTACAAAACATCAAATAAAAGAACTGTGTTCTGCAGAAAAAAACTGCAGAAATAAGCACCCAGCACATCAATGTTCTTATGCCGCGTACACACAACCGTTTTTCATGTCATGGAAAAAAACAATTGGGAAGATCCACATACATCTGCGCCAGGCGCAGCGTATGTAAGATACGCTACGCCGCTGTAACTTTGCTTTGGTTTGAATCCTGAAAGAATTTGCGCCGTAAGTTACGGCGGCGTAGTGTATCTCTCGCGGCGTAAGGGCGCGGAATTAAAATTCGTCAGGACATTTAAATGTCCGTAAACACTCCCATGGTGCATTGCTCCAAATGACGTCGCAAGGACGTCATTGTTTTTGACGTGAACGTAAATGGTGTCCAGCCCCATTCACGGACGACTTACGCAAACGACGTAAAATTTTCAAAATTATACGCGGGAACGACGGCCATACTTAACATTGAGTACGCCACCATATAGCAGCTTTAACTATATGCCGGAAAAAGGCGAACGGAAACGACGTAAAAAAATGCGGCGGCCGGTTGTACGTTCGTGGATCGTCGGAAATAGCTAATTTGCATACTTGACGCGGAATACGACGGAAAAGCCACCTAGCGGACGCCGAAAAATTGCATCTAAGATCCGAAGGCGTACGTAGACGTACGCCTGTCGGATCTAGCCAAGATGCCGTCGTATCTTGTTTTGAGGATTCAAAACAAAGATACGACGCGGGAATTTTGAAATGACGCCGTAATTTCTTTGTGGATCTACCCCAATGTTTTTATTGACGTGATTCCTGTCAAGCCTGCCTTGCATACACACGATCGTGAAAAAAAAATGCTTGAGCAAAGCGCAGTGAGGTACAACACGTACGACGGCACTACAAAGGAAGGAAGTTCCATTCCGATGGCGCCACGTGCTTTTCAGTCTGTTACAGCGTGACGACTGTGCTATCTCCATTACAAATGCTAGTTTTACCAGAACGAGTGCTCCTGTCTCATAACTTGCTTCTGAGAATGCGTGTTTTTTTCCCGTCGTTAAAGCGTACACACATCCGTTTTTCATGACGTGAAAAACGACGAGAAAAAAAAAAGCATGTTCTAAATTTTTAATGGCCATTTTTCACGTTGAGAATTTTTTTTTGGAGCCTACACACGATTGTTTTTAATGACCAATTTAAAAAATGGCATTTTTCTCATCATGAAAAATGGTCGTGTGTACGCGGCATTAAACATACAGCAATAAGTAAAGTGATTAAGGTGTTTTTTTTTTTTTTTATGGTGAGATTAAAAGGTACAATGGGCTTTAAATGGCTCATGGGGGTTATGGAAGCTGCTTTAAGCTATCCTGGGTCTGTTATTCTGTAAAAATACGGCCTTATTCTTTACAGAAAGACACAGACGGTAAAAAATAACATTACTCAAATACTGATAAATAAAAAAGGAAAGGAAACACTAAATAAAATTTAACCTACACCCTCTAAAAATGGTTAATAAAAAGGTTGATTTTTTTAAGGCAAATTTTGCCTCAGCAGTTCAAAGATGAAATTGAGAGTTTCTGCTACAGTGAAATTTAGCTGAGGGTGAAATATGTAATTTTGCAGTAAAAATCAGTTTCACCAAAATAATTCCTCTCATCTCTATTAAGGAGCTCTGACACTGAAGTCTTATCAGTGCCTGCTCTATATTCTAGTTCAGTTGAATATATAATTATCATAATGGATCCATAAACATGCATGCATGCATGTTATATTTGATTTGGGGCATAATTGTTAGCTTAAGAAACAGAATAGAGCAATTACAATCCTTCAATCCAACATGTCAGTGATACCATCACAATGCTAACACAGACTACAGATTGCAAATATAATTTGTTAGATCACCCTTCTTTTACTCATTTTTGTCTTTACTATTTATTAGGATTCATTTAATAAAAAAAGTTTATTTTACTTTAGCCCGGTGAATATTTGAGTTGCTACAATCAAACAATGAGGTGATAGTGAAACTGATAAATAAGTAATTTTCTTTAGCCTAATTGGTTGGTCGATATTAAAAATAACACATTTTTCCAACCAACAGCACTCTTGATTTTATCTACTGCATTTTTGAAAAACATACCTTATGTTGTTTTAGTATTTATTTTATATACAGCGGGTAAAAAAAGTATTGAACACGTCACCATTTTTCTATACACTCAGGTCACTTTATTAGACACCTGTTCAATTGCTTGGTAACACAAATTTCTAATCGGTCAATCATATGGCAGTAACTCAATGCATTTAAGGATCTAGACGTGGTGAAGAAAAAAACTGCTCATCTACTGGGATTTTCACGCACAGCCATCTCTAGGGTTTACAGAGAATGGTCTGAAAAAGAGAAAATATCCAGTGAGCGACAGTTGTGTGGTTGAAAATGCCTTATTAATGTCAGTGGACAGAGGAGAATGGGCAGACTTAATAAAAAAGGCAACAGTAACTCAAAAAACCACTCATTACAACCAAGGAATGCAGAATACCATCTTTGAATGCACAATACATTGAGCCTTGAAGCAGATGGGCTACAGCAGCAGAAGATCACACTGGGTGCCACTCTTGTCAGCTAAGAACAGGAAACTGAGGCTATAATTCACACAGGCTCACCAAAAATGGACAATAAAAGATTGGAAAACCATTGCCTGGCCTGATGAGTCTCAATTTCAGCTGCGGCATTCAGATTGCAGGGTTAGAATTTGGCATAAACAACATAAAAGCATGGATCATCCTGCCTTGTATCAATGATTCAGGCTGGTGGTGGTGGTGTAATGATGTGGGGGATATTTTCTGGCACACTTTGGGCCCCTTAGTGCCAATAGAGCATTGTTTAAATGCCACAGCCTACCTAAGCAATGTTGCTGACAATGTCCATCCCTTTATGACTACAGTGTACCCATCTTCTGATGGCTACTTCCAGCAGGATAATACACCATGTCACAAAGCTCAAATCATCTCACCACTGGTTTCTTGAACATGACAATGAGTTCACAGCTTCAGAAAGACCTGGAATTAGCAGGTACAATTGTTTCAAAGAAAACAATAAGTAATGCACTCAACCGTGCAAGACTCCATTGCTGAAGCGAAAGCTTGTTGAAGCTCATTTAAAGTTTGCTGCACAACATTTAGACAAGCCTGTGAAATACTGGGAGAATATAGTCTGGTCAGATGAGACCAAAATGGAGCTCTTTGGATGCCATAATACACACAATGTTTGGAGGCACTGCACGTCACCCCAAAACACCCCCATACCAACAGTGAAGTTTGGAGGTGGGGCTGTATTTCAGCATATGGTACTGACAAACTTCATATCATTGAAGGAAAGATGAATGGAAAAATGTACCAAGACATTCTTGATTAAAAATCTGCTGCCATCTACCAGGATGGTGAAGATAAACTAAGGGTGGACATTTCAGCAAGACAATGACCCCAAACACAAAGCCAAGGTAACACTCAATTTGTTTCAAAGAAAGGAAATAAAGCTGCTAGAATGGCCCAGCCAATCATCTGACTTGAATCCAATAGAAACTGTGAAGACTGTTTGTGTGGAAGAATGGGCCAAAATCACACGTGAGCAATGCATACAACTAGTTTCTCCATACAGGAGGTGTCTTGAAGATGTCCTTTCCTTACCAACAAAGGATTTTGTACGAAGTATTAAATACATTTCAGTTAGCATGTTCAATACTTGTTTCCTGTGTCATTCAATTTATTTTCAGAACTTATTTGTTTTGGTTTCTATGTATGGATTGCACGGGTTGTTACCGACATGTTGTGATCGCATGTCAACAGCACCTTTAGAAATATATTTACCTAGAAAAATGGTGACATGTTCAATACTTATTTTACTGCTATATACTATATATGTGTGTGTGTATATATATATATATATACATATATATATATATATATATATATATATATATATATTAGACATATTTTTATACTGTAGAATAATATTACTGTTGTGCAAATTAGAGTAAAAAATAAAATACAAAAAGACCCTCAACCAGTGCTTTAACTGGGCCGGAACGCGGCGGTACTCAGTACCGCCACTTCCAAAAATGGCCCTGGAGAGTACCAGCACCTCTCCGTGCGCCCAGTACGTGGGTTTACAGTACCGGAACGCAGCCGGTGGGCTTGTCGAGTTGCGGGCCGGTAATGTGTGTCAGACAGGCAGCGCAGTCACAAAAGAAACTGTATGCCGCCCCGCCGGAGCCGACTCACTGCTGCCGAGTGCGCTCCTGGCTCCCTTTCCTCTGTCCTGTCACTCCTGTCCTGTGCGTTTCCTCGACCCCCCCCATGGAGGAGAGTTGGTTCATTCCCCGGCGTGCGCCGCGTGACGTCACGCCGGAGGCGAGGTGAGAGGTGAGAGGAGGACTCGCGCAGGGAGCTGTGTCAGTGGCAAGGAAAGAAGCCCAAGTCACGAGGAGCCTCAGCTCAGCCTGCGTCTACAGTTCCTAGTGCTGCTACTGTCTGGATCCTGGACTCAGGACTGCAACAGAAGAAAGTAAGAAAATAATTGACTGTATTGGAGGGAGGGGGGGGGGTTGGACTGAGGTGACCATCAGTTTTTTAATAAAAAAATGGCAGAAAAAAATATTTTTTAGTTATTTTGAGCTTGCCTTCTCTAACTAAAAAAAACCCCCATTAATTGCAGCCTCACTGTGCCACCAAACGCAGCCACTGTGCCCATCAAACGCAGCCACTGTGCCCATCAAACGCAGCCACTGTTCCATCAATTGTCGCCACTCTGCCCATCACACGCAGCTACTGTGCCACCAAACGCAGCCACTGTGCCATCACATGCAGCCACTGTGCGAACACACGCAGCCACAGTGCCATCAATTGTCGCCACTGTGCCATCACATGCAGCCACTGTGCCAACTCACACTGCCACTGTGCCATCAATTGTCGCCACTGTGCCATCACATGCAGCCACTGTGCCCATCAAACGCAGCCACTGTGCCATCACACGCAGCCACTGTGCCATCACACGCAGCCACTGTGCCATAACACGCAGCCACTGTGCCACCACACGCAGCCACTGTGCCACCATCAATTGTCGCCACTGTGCCCATCTAATGCAGCCACTGTGCCCATCAAATGCAGCCACTGTGCCCATCACACGCAGCCAAGGTTATTTTCATGTTCAGTATTGGGGGGGGGGGGCACCGGCGCCTAATAGAGTACCGGCACCTCTTTTGGCCCACTTAAAGCACTGCCCTCAACTAGTTACCCTACCCATAGGAATAGCAGAAATATCCTCATAACTTTTGGAGGTCAGCGCAATGACCAATATCAAAACACAGGAACTGTAAATTCCTCACTGCAAACATCTAGAGGAGGTATGTTTATGCCCTTGGATTGTCCACATGATCTTTCATACTTTTTAGTAAAGCTACTTTTGTTTGAACTACAAATGCCATGCCGCTGCTTGGGAATCTACCTTGCCATGCCAGACAGCCTTGTCAGAATGGACACGTACAAAGTAGAGTTCAGTGTTACGTTTTCATTTAGGGCCAGTTCACACCAGACACAGTTCCGAACAGTTTGGTGTGCATTTTTTTCTGCACTAAAAATTCATTCACAGTGTTTTCCATGTATTCCAATGGCTCTAGTTGGCTCTAGTTCACACCATGCAGTCAGTTTCCGGTGCAGAAACTGACTGGAAACTGACTGTATGGTGTGAACTAGAGCCAACTACAGCCATTGGAATACATGGAAAACACTGTGCATGCATTTTGTGCAGAAAAAAAGCACATGGAACATGAATGGAACTGCGTCTGGTGTGAACTGGCCCTTAGTAAACAGATCCCAAGGAGCTTACTCTATTTAAATGTCATAGTTGTTCAAATGTTGCCAGCTAGATCAAAATTATATTTAAGACAGGAAATATAAAGGCATCATACAGAAAATGCATAAAAGTATTTTATTTCTGAATAAAATCTATGGGGTATATTTATAAAGCAGTGGGAGTGACATCCACTACACATTCATTGCAGGTGTATTTTCTTGTTGCCTGTGTTTTAAATTAGGGTGATTTATTCACCTGCTATAATTAATGACAAGTTGACTGCTTTATAAATATGAAAGTGAAACAGAGGAAGTTGTGCTAAAAACTTCTGAAATAACAAAAAAAGTCCAAACTGTACTAAAACAGTCAAAGTGAAAAAATGTAATTGTAAAAAGCAAAGCAGTGTGAAGTTGTGAATCAAGTGCTTGTATATGAACAATCCACACGAATCCTCCACCATAAGACGTCACCAACATTGAAGTTAGGATGTACCCTTACCACAACAAGTGGACCCTTTATTATGGAAGGTAAAAAAAATGGAAAAAAAGCTGCAGCACAATAATAAAAGACTTGCGGTGACTGGTCAGTGTATCCTTGCCTGTCTTTTATTACTGAGCAGCAGTCACCGCAAGTCTTTTATTATTGTGCTGCAGCTGTTTATCAATTTTTTTAAGCTCCAACTATTATCCTCTGTTTGAGTGCATTGCTCTTCCAATAAATGTAATGCCACATACACACGATCGAATGGTTTTTCTGATGGAATTCTGCTCAAGCTTGTCTTGCATACACATGGCCACACCAAATTCCGACCGTCAAGAGAAGAACGCAGTGACGTACAACACATACGATGGCAGTATAAAACGGAAATTCCATTCCGAGTCTGACACCCTTTGGTCTCCTTCTGCTAATCTCGTGTTAGTAGAAGTTTCTGAACTCATTTAGAATCCCCCTAAAATTTTTACAATGGGTCATCAGAGGGGGTGAGGAATCTGATAAGTGGACCTTATATTTTTGTCTTTTAAATACTCATTAAAATAAATGTTATACTGATGTTGGCCAAGAATGTTTGTATCTAATCTGCTTGCAATGCTATGTGCAAAAGTACTATTTTTTTCTGGTTTGACTCCACAGTTTCCTTCAACACCACAGGACTGGCAGACTGTGGCATCCCAGTTTGCACAGTGGTGGGACTTTCCTAACTGCGGAGGAGCAATCGATAGGAAACACATCCACATCGTCCCACCACTCCATTCAGGGTCAAACTAAGGGGTTCAATAGTATTGTGTTGATGGCGGTGGTGTCTGCGACAAATGAGTTTCTATATGTGGATGTGGGGAAGAACAGATGGATGTCGGATGGTGGAGTCTTTGCCCAGATGGAGTATTCCAGACGGCTCCAGAGTGGTGGCATTGCCACCTGCTGCTGAGAACGTGGAAGGACTCCCTTTCATGTTTATTGCAGATGAAGCATTTGCTCTGGGTGATCATCTGATGAGGCCATACCCCCAGAGGACCCTCACCCCAGAGGAGAGGGTTTTTAATTACTGGCTGGCCAGAGCCAGAGGAGTCTTGGAGAATGCCTTTGGGATAATGGCCAGCCGGTTTTGCCTATTTCTTACGGCAAATAATATGGCGGAGTATAAACTGAACCACATAGTCCTAGCATGCTGCATACAGTACTTCACAACTTCTTAAGGATTAATGCTCCTAATTATGTTGCCTCAGTTGGGCCTGAGGCTAGACTTACTGAAAATACACTGACGGCCCTTGAAGCTGGCCATCCTGTCTTGCCCCCCCAAATCACCCGTGAAGTGCAGCAAAAATATGTTGATTATTTTACGGGTAGGAGGGCCAATGCTATGCCAGAAAATTTGTGAATCTTTTGTAAAATAAAAAGAAAAATGTATCTGATAAAATCTTGAATTTGATTTATTGCTTGTGTTTCTTTTAGCTGTCTCCTAGGTTCTCCTAGTGCACTTGTAGTGCCAAGTGGGGTTTCCGTTATTATATAACCCCCATTGTCACTGTAAACACCAATTTAATACAAAAACTCGTATTGAGCATTGAAAAAAAGAAGCCACACATTGTTGAGTATAAAACCTTTTAAATGTGCATTATAAAATTATTGAGTCAAAAAACAACATCTTTGTTTTATAAAGTTTTAAAAAAAAAATTGCAGAAACAGGCATGTTTCAAACCATAACATACACAACTCTGAACTTACAAAGTTCAACCTTGAAAAACTGAAGGCAATATCAGACATTATAGTATGTGAAAACTGTGTTGATCTTGCCTTCATCAGATGGGGTGATGTCACCCCTGTAAAAGCCACATTTTGAAGATGCACAAAAATTGGGATTCAAAATGTGTATTTCCTTCCTAATCCCATACCTAATGGTAACATGTGCCATCTCCTATCTTAATTTTGTCAAAAAGGACAGTTTGTTTGTGAGTAGGCAGGTACATTTCAAAAATACAATATCAAATTAACAAGGTACACCAACCAACCTCCTTGAGGTTAAAAAATACTAAAAAGATAATAATGTTGTTGTGGTAAGTTGACATACAAAAAAATAAAAAAATTATGGAGATCACTAGAAAATTATTTTAAAATAATAAAAAAAACAGGAGATCTTGATTAAAAAATTTAATAAAAAAAGATGACTATAACAAATAATTCTAAACATTATTATGGAGATCTGGCTTTAAAAAAAATAAGAAAAGAATGAAAATTTAAAGTGAATCCGCGCAACAGAACCAAGGTGATAAATATATGCACAGCGAAAATTTATTTATAAAACCAAAAAAAAAGGACCTAGTGGATCTGGCTCATGTAAAATTTAGGTAATATAATTGAAGGAATCTTTTAATTTTTTTAGGTGGCCGCCTCTACGTGTTTATCCCACCTAGGTGGGGTAATGAATGGAATGGAGAAATTAGTAGACGTTGGCACCTGCCTGGCAAATTCAAGTCAGTGAGTGTAAAAAGATAAATAAATAAATATATAAATAATATATAAATTTGCTTAAAAAAAATAAAGATTATTAATGAGATCACGAGAAATAATAAAGAAATAAGTTTGTCTGAACTCTGTGTGAATATCAGCAGCAAAACAACTTCATTATTCTAGCATTATAAAGAACAAAAGAATGCGCTGCATTAAAAGATCCAATAACTTACAGCGTGACGAATGTGCTATCTCCATTACGAACGCTAGTTTTACCAGACCGAGCACTCCCGTCTCTTACTTGTTTCTGAGCATGCGTGTTTTTTTGCACGTCGGAATTGCATACAGATAAACACATTTTCCGATAGGAATTTTTTTCCGTTGGAAAATTTGAGAACCAGCTTTCAATCTCTTGTTGGAGGAACTTCCGACAGCAAAAGTCAGATCACATCGGACGTTTGCTGTTGGAAAATCTGATCGTGTGTATAGGGCATAAAGGTTTTTACACTATTTGGAGCCCTCTGCTTATTTTTGGGTAATGATGGGTGCCCGGATGATTCATAATGAGTGTGGGACGGACGGCTGGAGAGATGATCATCATCTGCATTTCAGGGTACTGGGACACACTGCAGCTGATACACCTCATTGCGGATTTGACCTTCCATAATATAGGGTCCACCTGTTGTGGTAAGGGTACATTCTAAATTCAATGTTGGTTATGTCTTATGGTGGCAGGGGCAGATCCAGAGTCTAGTCTCGGGAGGGGCACTGCCAGAAAATATGTTTTTTTTGGGGGCAATTTATCGGGGAAATAGCTGGTGTTGGCGCTTCAATCATCCCGGCACCATGGTTGTTATGGTGGCAGAATGGTTGAAGCGCATTATTTCTATCATTACATTGTTATGTCAAATTAAATAGTTCAACTCACCATAATGCAGAATCAGTGGGAGTCCTAAGTGTGTCACTTGCCACCCTCGCCTGTCACCAGATGTGGATTGTCACTTGCCACGTCACCCGCCACACATTGCGGATTGTCACTTGCCACATCACCTGCCACAAGTTGCAGATTGTCAGTTGCCATGTTACCTGCTACACGTTGCAGATTGTCATTTGCCATGTCCCCTGTCACCAGATGCAGATTTTCACTTGCCACATCACCTGCCACAAGTTGCAGATTGTTACTGACCGTGTCACCTGCCACAAGTTGCGCATTGTCACTTGCCACGTCGCCTGTCACCAGATGCAGATTGTCACTTGCCACGTCACCTGTCACAAGTTGCGGATTGTCACTTGCCACGTCACCTGTCACACGTTGCGGATTGTCACTTGTCTGCCTGGGGAAGGGAGTTCCACATTTGTACTGCTCCAACAGTAAGAAAAGAACCCTTTAAGCCAAGGTTAAATCTTCTTTCTTCTAACCTCAAATTGTGGTCACGTATCCTTTTCAGGGACCTTTTTACAGTTCTGGAGTCTACTTTGATATACTGTAGTTGTACATTGTAATCATATCCTCTCTTGAGCGCATGTTCTCCAGAGTGAACAACTGTAATCTATGTAATTTTTCTACATAACTGAGTTACTCCTTCCCCCTTTTTCGTTTCTTCACCATTTGCTGAACTCTTTGCTGTATTGCTATGGGCAACTCAGAATTTTTCCTCTGGAATATTGTTTACATTTCTGGCCTGTACAATAATATTATTTAGGTAGGGGCTCGGCCATGTAAAATAACAGTGGCTTAAAGAGTTTGTAAACCTCCCAAAAACAAAGGAAAAAAACAAAAAAACCTGCAAGACAAAGGCATAATGAGCTAGTATGCAATGCGTACCAGCTCATTATGAAAAACTTACCTTAGAACGTTTCCCCGTTTCAGCATTGGCAAACCGCTAAAGCCCTGTACACACAATCGGTTTGTCTGATGAAAACGGGCCGATGGACCGTTTTCATCGGATGAACCGATCGTGTGTGGGTCCCATCGTTTTTTTTTTCATTGGTGAAAAAAAATAGAACCTGTTTGAAATTTTTCCTATGGTTAAAAAACGATCGTCTGTGTTGAAGTCCCTCGGTCAAAAATCCACGCATGCTCAGAATCAAGTCGACGTATGCTCGGAAGCATTGAACTTGATTTTTAACCGATGGTGTGTAGGCAAGACTGATGAAAGTCAGCTTAATCGGATATCCGATGAAAAAATCCATCGGATTAGATTCCATCAGATATCCGATCGTGTGTACAGGGCTTTACAGGGCCGACATGTTTCCCGGAGTTTCTTCCGGGTTCGCGGGCTCCGGCACTATGATTGGCCAGAGCCGCAATTATGCCACTCTCACACATTGAACACGAGAGCCGCCGGTCACGGCACAGGCCCTTTAGAAATGGCACAAGCAGTCCATTCCTCTAGTGCGCATGCACTGATGATGTCGTGGCAGCGTATACAGTAAATATCTCCTAAACAGTTCAAGTTTAATAGATATTTACAGTACCTACAGGTAAGCCTTATTATAAGCTTACCTGTAGGTACAATTAAAGAGGAAGACTGTACTTCTTCTTTAATTAGAAGAGGTGTATTTTTGCTTTAAATGAATGCTGATAATATATAGTCATGTAAAAGTCAAAGTTAAAATTAATTCAGCCCTGTGTTTATTAAATGCCTCTCGTACAAACGCCTGGAGGTGATGCGTACCATTAAGAGGTTAGGTGCAGAGGTGATCTGTTTACAGGAGACCCATCTCCCAGCGGGGTCCACTTCCAAAATAGCAGTCAGACAGTTCTGCCATCAATACCACTCTACTCACACCGTGTATTCACGAGGAGTGAGTATTTTGATTCGGAGGGGTACCCAATACACGTATATAGATGCTAAGATTGACCCTGATGGAAGATATGTTTTCCTGTATTGCTCCCTATCTGGGGTAAAATGTGTACTAGCGGGAGTGTATATTCCACCACCGTTCTCATCTAGTGTTATTAAGCTATTGGTCGAATTTATGTCTTATCTTCCTGGTATCCCTGTAATAGTCTTTGGGGATTTCAACAATTTCTTAGATCATGAGAAGGACAAGTTCAAAAGTGCGGTGGGGGGGGGGATACACGTGGGAGGAAGGGCCCTACACCCTTTGCTTGACTGGTTGATGAGTTGGGGTTAACTGATGTATGGAGAATGCACAACCCAGATGCAAGAATATTTTCCTGCCAGTCGGCCTCGGTGGGGGGGCTATCTAGGATTGATCTAGGTCTGGGGAATGAACCACTACTGCCCATGGTGAGATCCTCCCAATACCACCCGAGACACACATCGGACCACTCTCCATTTACGGTAGATCTGGGCCTGGGAGAGGGAAGAGGAAATAGCCTATGGAAACTTAATCCATTCTGGTTGTCCCTATTGACAGATTCTAACCAGATTCCGCTGCTCCTTACCAACTTATTTAGCGACAATATAGGGTCAGCTGATTTGCGGATTGTATGGGATTCGGCAAAGGCCTACTTGAGGGGTCAACTTATTAGAGCTATTAATACTATTAAGACTAATACTAAGGAATGGGAGACTCGGGTCTTGGCGAATGCCCACCGCTCTGAAACAGATTACGTAGCGAATCCCTCGGAGGATAATAAGAGAAGTTGGTTGGCCGCCCAGTCCATGCTTAAGGACCTTTCGTTGCAGCTTGCTGAAAACAAACGGTTCTTTTTGCAGCAAAGGCATTTTGAAGAGGGAGAAAATACAGGCCACCTACTAGCGATATTAGCTAGATCCCAAATTCACATATTACTGCGGTTACTGATGCTAGGGGGGAGGTATGTCATTCCACACAATCCATCATTGGATGCTTTAAAAGTTTCTTTCAGGGCGTTTATACGTCGAAGGTTAGTCCCACTACCGATCAGATACATTCATTTCTGGATAAATACCAGATGCCACGTATTCCTGCCTCAGACATGGCTATGCTCAACGCCCCCCTTACCAGGGAGGAGCTCCTCGAAGCATTGGCACTGGCACATAATGGGAAGGCGCCCGGGGCTGATGGTCTCCCTTCTGAGGTTTATGGTAGATACTCTGAACAACTTATTCCCATATTGCTGAAGGTGTATAATGCGGCCTTTGAGGCTGGAGAGCTGCCCTCCTCTATGGACAAGGCCCTCATAGTGGTCCTGCTGAATCCGGGGAAGGATCCCCTTTCCCCGGACTCATACAGACCAATATCACTGTTGACATTCGATGTGAAACTCCTAGCCAGGGTCCTGGCCACTAGACTATCTAAGTGTATCCACCGTGTGGTGCACAGGGACCAATCGGGATTTATCCCCACTAGATCAACTGCACAAAATTTACGAAGATTGTTCCTTAATATACAAGTACCAGTGGACAACCCGGGCAATAGGGCCATATTCTACTTGGACGCGGCCAAGGCATTTGATAGTGTGGAATGGCCATACTTGTGGGAAGTGTTAAATAGATTTGGAGTGGGTCCTTCCTTTTTGAAGTGGGTTCAACTGCTGTATAGCTCACCAAAGGCTAGAATGAGAATCAATGGAGAGGTCTCGGACTCCATCCGGCTGTTCAGGGGGACGCGGCAGGGGTGTCCATTGTCCCCCCTGCTGTTCGCCTTGGCGCTGGAACCCTTGGCGATCCATATGCGTGCCTCGCCTGGCATAACTGGTTTTACCAGGGGTGCCGGGCAAGATGTAATCTCCCTATTCGCAGATGACACGCTAATTTACCTAGGAGACACTGGTGAGTCTCTGAGGAATGCGATGTCCTTAATCGCGGACTTCGGGGAACTATCAGGCTTCAGTATTAATTGGAACAAGTCTGTTCTCATGCCCCTAGACCCCGTAGTAGGCCCTCTACCTGAATGTGCTAAAGATGTACTGATGGTTAAGGAATTTAGGTATTTAGGTATTCAGGTGACCCCAGACCCCACACAATACCTCTCACTGAACTTGACCCCTTTATTGTTGAAGCTCAGACAGAAGTGTGCGGCTTGGAAAAAACTCCCCCTATCGGTTACGGGTAGAGCAAACCTTAATAAAATGGTGTGGGCCCCCCAGCTTTTGTACGTTTTCCACAACTCTCCAGTGTGGATTCCACACAAATGGTTTGCACAGATAGACGCTCAGTTCAGGGACCTGATTTGGGGCGGTAAAGTGGCAAGAATTAGTCTTAAAACACTACAATTAGCTAAGGATCAAGGGGGCATGGCGGTTCCACACGCTCGGTACTACTTTGTAGCATCACAACTACTACATTTAGGGCACTGGGGGGAGGTAGATGTGGACGACCCGGTACGGACACCATTAATACCACAGGGTTCTCTACTCCCGGCTATATCACACTTAGAGGCAGGGCTCCCACACCTAGAACAAACACTGCCATCTGTTGTATTATTGAACACATTATGGAAATACACTAGATCCATTTTTAAAATCAAGGGGGTATGTCCCCTTACTCCCATTTGGCAGAATCGCCACTACAAAGAACTTTCTAAATTGGAGGGTTTTGGACAATGGACCACTGCAGGAATTCACTATATTGCTCAGTTGTATGTAGGCTCAGCCCTGAAGTTCTTCTCTGATCTAGAAAACGAATTTCCGCTTGCCAGAACACAGTTCTACAAATACCTGCAACTAAGACATGCTATCCAGAGTGAGAGTAGCCTCGCCCCTATTTCGATTTCAAAGCACCCCCTACACACTGATGTTATAGCGAATAGAGATAAGAAGGGTATGATCTCACAGGTCTATTCCAGACTGATTGGGATCACCCATGATGCGTCGACATTACCTTGTAGAAGGGGCTGGGAAAAAGACCTAGGCCCCATAGACGGGGACACATGGGAATTATGCTTGACCTCCGCCCCGTTGGTATCGGTCTCTGCACAGCATAGATTATCGCACTTATACCTGTTTTACAGGGTCTATAGGACACCTGCTCGTCTTTTTAATTGGGGAGTAAGAGACTCTCCATTATGCCCAAAATGTAACGGACAAGAAGGGGACTTACTACATATGATGTGGAAATGTCCAAAACTTTTTAGATACTGGCACTATGTCACGAATACTATATCACAGGCGTATGGCTTTCCGGTACCGAGTGATCCGGTGGTGTGTCTCCTTGGGGCACTGGAGGTGCCCTCTCTCTCCCCCAATGGACACACGGCTGTGCTTCGGTTGCTGTATGCGGCCCGGAGAGATATTGCAAGATATTGGATTACCCCCAGAGTGCCTACTGAAGGACTCTGGGTGAAGATGGTGAACAATATGTTGATACGGGAAAAAATTACATACCAACATAGAAAGGCGTCAAAAAAATTCTATTCATTATGGCAACTGTGGTTGGACACTCCGGGCTTAGGGCCAGCGGAACTAGTTATGGAAAGGCTCCTACAGGGATAGGGGACAGCAGAGAGAGATGTGGTAGAACATACATGTTTTCGGAATTTTGTAAGGCTTGGAGACACGGGTGTGGGAACGGGCTCAGGGTACACTAGGTTACCAAATAGACTGTGGAGTATATTGTTAGATATGAGACACGGGTACATAGTAAAAAGGCAGATGAAACGACCAATTAGGTCGTAGGTTTATGGCCTGACTGTAGATCTTTATTAATCACCATATATTTGAGGCCTAGAACCATGGGTCCTCATGCAAGGGGGGATAGAACACACGGAGCTTAATTGGACTTAGTTGAAGATGAGGAATAGGCCTCCACTTCCTCCCCTACTGGTTTCTTGCCTTGGTTAAATGAGTAAATGTTGAGTTTGTATTCCTGTTTTTAATGCCGTGCATCCTGCATGTAATGTGATGTATGTTTACTCTGTCTCAATAAAATATTTTATTTTGATTCAAAAAAAAAAAAATGCCTCTCGTACAAGGATCCTGTCAAGTGTGCTGCAGTGCAAGGAGCCATGCCAAGTGAGCAGAGCGACAATAAGATGAGCTAATCAATGTGCCCTTCTTCTTTCATTGTCCAATCGGCCTCTTGCAATCTACTGTACAGCCAAGCTTAGAGGGGGAGAGGGAGAATGGGCACAAGTAGCCAATCAGATGTCCTGTAATGCAGTAAACATGCTGATAGGAGTAAAGAGCAGAGTGAAGGAGGTTTAGCTAATCAGTGTGCTGCTTCTCTTTTCACTGTTCAGTCACAGGGTAGTGGTAGGAAAGAGACCTGTAAATTAAAGGCTAGGCATGACCGTGTTGAAATACAAATCCGTTGACAGGTAAAACAACTCTCATGTACAGGGCCATCTTAATAGCATCATGGGCCCCTGGGCAAAGTAATGCTCTGGGGCCCCTACAATGGAGACAGTGCAGGTAAACAGAAATCAAGTAGGTAAGAGGTAGGGGATATCTAGGGTGAAGAGGGGTCAGAGTGCTGGGGGGACATCTGGGATATAAAGGGGCAACCCAGACTGCCCCAATTTAAATTTGGGGCAGCCCGGGCTCAAGGACAAGCTGCTTTGGGGAAAGGGCAGGGGCCCCCCATGCAGCTGGGTTTTTTTTCCCCTGGAGTTCAGAATTAGGATCCCCATACACTAAATACATGCGGAGGGTAGTTGGATAAATAGGCATAATTTGACCATGCTGTTCACATACAGCGCTCCATAATAATATATGTAGCATTACCCCCAAAGGAGCTGCTGGTTTGTTTTGGGTGGCATGTTACCTCATGGCTCCTCCGCTGTCTAAGGGTGTATGGTGAATGTAGTAGCAACGGAATGTCCACGACAGGTGTCTTTTCTGTGCTCTTTATTACCCAGCCGGGTAAAAACAGTAAAACTGGTGGTGAAAGGTAGAGTTAAAGCAGAAGGAGAACAGCAGATTCAGGTGTAATAGTAGGGAAACAGTCCTGCTCCAACATGTAACTCTTCTTGCGCCACTCCTGCCTGAGTGGACTTAGTGTACCTGGACAGGCCTCTCTCACTGACCTGGCAGCCAGAGTATCACTCTGAACTTAGCAGAATAGTCTCTGCCACAGACCCTCCTTAGGATTGAGATAACGGAGGTGATTCTCCTTAGTAGAATTAGCCTGGATCTCCTTCAAATAGCTTACAGGTTACCGACTGATAGGTGACCAACCTCTCAGTGTCCGGTTACCTTGATCCTCGGTGGTTTGTCGACACCCTATTGGATCGCCAGCCTCTCATTGGCTCTCCTCAGATGGACTCCCCACCGAACAGCTTCCTCGCTTGGGATCTTCAGAATTGGGAACCCTGTCGACTACCGGGCTTCCCGCCACAGCTCAAATGTTCCGGGCCAACATGGTCCCGGAAACAGGAACACCCCGAAAGGCCATTTCGCCGGGGCGCTGTGATGCAGTCACCCTAAAGGTGGGTGCCGCACTCGAAAAAGAACCCAGACCAAAGACATCTGTCCCATAAATACCCTCCCCAGCATGCCCAGCGAGGAAAATCCCTCCTGATTGGCTTCTGGGAAAGAGCACCCAAACCTCGCCTCCACTGCTGCCACCCATCGTCCTGGGGTGGGAACAACACCCCAGAAGCAATAGAATGAGCCCACAGCACAGCCAAGCTGAGACAGAGACCCAAATTTGAACATAACAATTGGATCAGAGTCAGTTAACACTCTGATCCCTCTCTAAATTTAACTAGCACCGGTACTTGGAAGTAACCAGGTGCTACATATACATTAGGCACTGTTTGGCGGAGTGGTGGAGAAAAGAAGAAGGAAGTAGATAGTGTTGAACCCAAATTTGTTACAGAGGAATGGTAGCGAGAGGAATATGCTTTTAAACCTGCTGTTCTATTCTGTAATATATTTGGATGGGACTGTTTGCAGGTAGCATAAGATGGCTGGCTGATTCAGCCAAAAACAGCTGGATTGGAGAAACAAATCTTTTACTGATGCAGTCAGGCTGCTGCTATGACATTTGTAACTTATCTGTGAACCCAGTTTTTCTGTGTAGGTTAGTGTTTTACATTTTATGTTTGTCTATATGTGCATTTTCTCTATATTTGATTTGTATTTGAAACCAAGATTACATCAAACTGAGTTAGTCGTTTTGATCAGCCAGCGTGTGTGGATGCAGCTTGTCTCAGTAGTCGATTTTGACTCCCCTGGTTAAACATGTGGCTCAGTAATTTTTTAAGATGGATAGTATGTGGACCGTCAACCCTTCAGCTTCTTGCTGTGAGCCTGTGTGTGGGCAGGAGTAAACAAACACAAATCCAGTCTTCTTTTTCTTACACATATTTTTTGCATTACTTCCACAACGTGGCCTCCTCTCCATCTCTAGCTCAATGTTGTCTTTTTGTCTCTTTCTCCCCTTTTGCCTTAATTCGTTGCAGCTGTAAAAACCTCTTCACCATACCCTCTATCAAGCGGGTAGATAGGTGAGTGGCAGGAAGAGAATCCCTCTTAAGCCACTGTGGATAATAAATACCATATGTGTGAACTGGCTGTGCTCCCACTGACCGCAAGTTGTGATTAATATACGTTTGTTCAGAAAAAATAAGTAAGGAATTATACAAGTAACACATTTTTACCTGTTATATGGATATTTTAGTCATAGCATTCTGCACTGACCTGGCTGTATAGGGATAGAGCCTCATAATAAATACGGTTATTCCCTTTAAAAATCCCAGACAACAATTAAATGTTACTCAAGCTGGGGTGCCCCCTTAACCTCCTGTAAAATTCTCTCCTATTTTGTCAGGTTTAGTCAGCAGTGCCACAGGAACCATACATTTTTATTTGACACCTGAGAAGGCCTTTAAATTTGGCTGTGATTATATTTAAGTTTGTCAATGGGCCAGATCCACAAAGAAGCTACGTCGGCGTATCTATTGATACGCCGCGTAACTTCTAGTTTGCTCCGGCGTATCTTTGTTTTGTATCCACAAAACAAGATACGCCTGAAGCTGGGCTAGATCCGACTGGCGTACGTCTTAGTACGCCGTCGGATCTAAAGTGCATATTTACGCTGGCCGCTAGGTGGCGCTTCCGTCGATTTCCGCATCGAGTATGCAAATGAGCTAGATACGGCGATCCACGAACGTACGTCCGGCCCGCGCATTTTTTTAGTTTCCGTAAGGCTTTTTTCGGCGTATAGTTACCCCTGCTTTATGAGGCGTACGCAATGTTAAGTATGGACGTCGGGCCAGCGTCAAATTTTCCGTTGTGTACGTCGTTTGCGTAAAACGTTCAAGAATAGGGCTTTGCGTAGAATTACGTTCACGTCGAAAGCATTGGCTTGTTGCGGGTTCATTTCGAGCATGCGCACTGGGATACCCCCACGGACGGCGCATGCGCCGTTCAAAAAGAACGTCAATTACGTGGGGTCATTAGGAATTACCATAAAACACGCCCCCATCTCGTCCATTTGAATTGCGCACCCTTACGCCGACACAGTTACACTACGCCACCGTAACTTACGGCGCAAATTCTTTGTGGATACGGAAAATATGCTGTAAGTTACGGTGGCGTAGTGTATCTGAGATACGCTACACCGGACGGAACAATGCGCCGCGCTACGTGGATCTGGCCCTATGTGTTTTACAGAGGTAGTGATGCTTAATCAACTCAATACAGGGAACTTTCACCCCCTTTCTGCCCAGGCCATTTTTCAGCTTTCAGCGCCATCCTATTTTGAATGACAATTGCGCAGTCATTCAACACTGTGCCCAAATGTATTTTTGACCATTTTGTTCACACAAATAGAGCTTTCTTTTTGTGGTATTTAAAAATTTCAAACTTTTTTTGTAACTTTTCTGTAACTGTAAAAAACAGTAATCTCTCAAGAAAAGGGTCTCTCAAAATGCGATAGCCAGTTTTCTGACTAACATCTTTCGAGACCCTGTGTGAATGCTTGCCCTAGACTGTGCCATACTGTACCCTATACTAATACTCCACTAGTATGGGGTAGCGACAGAAACAGTCCTTGAGGCAGAGATCAGCACAAGAGGGACAAAAAAAGCATGTGTCTCTTCCTTTTTCCATGTCTTTTACAGACACAACATCTTTTTTTGGGAGATTTTTGGGTTGGGGTACCAGGCATGGCATCCATGCCTCTCATGCAGCCGGCTCACTGTATCTGGATTGGGAGTTTGGGGCACAGCACCTTCTATATACAAAAGGGCTGTGATGATCTCTTCCTAAAATTTTAGGAAGGATCCACTTCTGGTTCCTGATCCTTTGAATAATACAAAAGTGTTGAACATGGCCAATTGGAATAAATATACAGATGCTTTTTTGTACCAGTGTCTGGCCTTATGGGAAATAAAGTACAGCCCCACCATCTGGTTATTGAAGTCCACCCCTCACATATTAAGGCTGTAGTCAACAACACCAGTAATCGTTGCAGTTTGGATTGTCGTGTCTATGTGAATGGAAGACAGGATGAAAACATCCAGTTTGTCCTTCCGTTTCACTGCAAGCAATTCATTACCTGTTAAGTCTTCTATCCTCCCCCCTCCAAGTGGGGTATTTACAAGAAAATGGGAGAAGCCCCAGCGATTAGGTCGCACAGTAGTGCCACAGCACCCAATTTCTAATATATAGAGGGGTCTAAAAAGGGACACGCTTGTATAAAAATTGTCCAAGTACAAATGGTACTCTTTACGGAACGGAGATACCAATTCTCAAACAATCTTGCCACTGCTCCCTGTGTAGTCTGGGCATTTGTGGGGCTCCACGTGACTATCTTTTCCCTCGTAAATCAGGAAAGTCCATGTATAGGCTGTTGCCATCTCACAAAGCTTATACATTTTAACCTCATATCTGGCACTCTTGCTGGGGAGAAACAGTTTGAAAGCAAGGAACTTATCTACAAAGACAACTTGTTGGGGCAAATACAAGGCTGCTCATTTTTGGTTTAGATGATTTATGAGGGGCCAAATTTTGTAGAGCCAATCATTTTCAGGGTCACCCTGAGAACCACAGAATTAATTGTCTTTGAAATACATAAATCGCATTAAATTCTTGCATCTACCCTTGGTCATGGCAGCAGAGAACACGGGTATATGATGAATTGGGTCTGCGGACCAATATGACCGTGGCTCATCCTTTTAAGTAATGCCCTCAGGGGTTAGGCCCAGAAAAGTCTTAAATTCAGAAACTGTGATACGTTTCCATGGAATTTGTCTGGCAAGGTTAGAATTTTGGTGAATGGGGGAATCTGTGGGTTCCCAATCAGGGCTTGCAAGCACAACAGGAATTATGGGTTCTATGGGCCTGTGTTTGAATTCTCGGTGGCTATGGGACACTGCGTTTGCTAGCCACCACACCAGCTTGAACTGCACTTATGGGAATCGCCACGTCACCAAATGTTACTGCAGTGCTGGAATGTCTATGACCAAAATGTACTAGGTTGCTGGTGCTCACCAGTTCACCAAAAGGTAAAGGGCACTAGTACTGGCACTCTGCTGCATACGAGAATCATCATGCGATTGTACCATCTCAACAACCGGTGAATGTGGTTGGGTATGCCTGACCTTAGCAGGGACCTCTTCTCCATCGTCTTTGGATGAGGATTTGTGACTGAAGGCATTCCATGCCCTAGAGACACACACATACAAGGGGTATGTATATGTGCGGTTGCAAGGTGGGGAATGCCTTGGCTGCTCCCAGTACAGTGACAATTTACTGGCATAATCGCTCAGGTGGGTTCAGACTAGGATCTGAACATGCCTGAGCTCATGCCTAGTGCTGAATGAGTTGGTCTTTATGCTATAGTTCTTATGGTCAGTCCTATTGTTCTAATAGGAAGAGCACTGCCAGAAAAGTAGTGAGTAGCAACAGAACATGCGAACAGGCAAAAAATGTATTCAAACACGCGAACACCGTTAAAGTCTATGGGACACGAACATGAAAAATCAAAAGTGCTAATTTTAAAGGTTAATATGTCATAAAAAGTGTTTGTACTGCGTTGCATCAGAGGGGGGTGGGGTCACCCGTACACGTCACTGGGTAACCCCCGGTATTTCCCCTTCTGTCGGAGGGGGGCGTGGTCATGTGATGGGTGACCCTGGCCTCAGCTATATTGGAGCTGTCAGGCTGGAGCACATCATTTGTCGGGTGCCTCCCGTGGAGGCAGGATCGTGTGCGTCGTATCCTCGTTGGAAATCGAGAATGGATTACATCGCTGGAGATCGTGAATGGATTACATCGCTGGAGCCTTTTTTTTTCTTTTTTTCTTTTTAATAAAGGACTTGTCCCAAGCTGTCTCCTTTGGTTTTTAACATTTTGACACTTTTTTGGTGAAATGGTAGGGGTACAATGTACCCCGTTACCAATTCACGTAGGGGGGGGCCAGGATCTGGAGGTCCCCTTCGTTAAAGGGGGGTTCCAGATTCTGATAAGCCCCCTGCCCGCATACCCCCACAACCACTGGGCAAGGGTTGTGGGGATGAGGCCATTTAAAAAAAAATTATACCAGACCTGAAATCCATACCAGAACCCTACGCCATTTTTTTTAAATTGGCGCAGGGTTCCCCTTAATATCCATACCAGACCTGAAGGACCTGATATGGAATTTGGGGGGAGACCCCCACGCATTTTTTTTATTTTGTTTCGGGGTTCCTCTTAATATTCATACCAGACCCAAAGGGCCTGGTAATGGACTAAGGGGAAACCCATGCCATTTTTTCACAATGACTTCTATCTGTATTGCCGAGATCCAACAATTCATTATAGCCGCAAGTAGTTTAAATGACTTTTTCCTTTAGAAATGTCATTTTGTGCAGAGACTGTTATAAACATGGGAAACATGCGCTACTTTACAGGCATACTATAGACACCCCCCAGGTACAAAATTGAATTGAATATTTCACTTTTATTGTTTGACTTTAAGCATTATTAAAATCACTACTCTCGAAAAAACGTCTGTTTTTAAAACATCTGTTTGCATTGAAACATCTCCCCTGGGGCAGGACCCAGGTCCCCAAACACTTTTTATGACAATAACTTGCACATTAACCTTTAAAATAGGCACTTTTGATTTCTCCCATAGACTTCTAAAGGGTGTTCTGCGGCTTTTGAATTTGCGCAAAAAAAACAAATTGTTCACTATTCGGCGAACGGGCGATTCAAACATAAAGCTCATCACTAGTAGTGTGCCAAACGCAAAATAAATTGTGATTCTGACTGAGAATGCCCCTGAAAAGAAGCCAATATTTTTTTTTGCTAGTTTTAGAAAACCATACATAGCTATATGTTAAGAAAGGTAATTTTTTTTTATTATCACTGAATTGCCAAAAAAATCTGCTGACGCCATTATATTTGTTAATTTATAAATTTTTAACAAGTTTAGTTGCCTTTAAATCAATACAACCTAGTCTAGGGCTTGCCTATGTTTGGGCAATGATGGAACAGCACTACCTGATGAGATCAACCCTTTTTTTTTCTCCTCCTGTACATGTGTGATTGCTGACCCTCCATCTCCCAGAATGCTGCATTATGTAGCAAGTATCAGGTAATTACACCAATAAAAGCACAATTAATGTTTTTCTAATGAATAACTGAATTAAATAGTCTTTTATTTTTATTTTACCTGTCTAATATTTTGCTTTAACAATTTAAAATATGAGTGCACTAAAAATAAAATAAACAAAGGATTCTCTTCTCCCACCCATTGCAGCAAATTAGCTAATAAAAGCATGCAAGGTACATGTTCCAATGAATGGACTCTTTAATCCACCCAACCTGCATGGGGTCAACAAAGTGTACATTACCACCAGCTCTCTCAACAACCTTTACAATCCAACAAATGGACCCAGGGGTGGGAGGGGGTAATCGCTTTTTTCATTTTTTTATTATAAGGGCTTATTTAGACTAATGTGTTCTGTTTGATGAGTTAATGTACACATGTTAGCCTTTTTACAAAATACCGCACTATACAATGTTTGATGTGTTTCAGTGTGCATTGGGTTCTAGTGTACAATGCATTTGGGTGCCATTCACAATGCATAGCACCACACATAGCAAATGCATATTGCCATGCATTTTAGCATGTGCTACCACATCACAAAAGTATCAATGGTCCTTTAATATTTATAATTCCATTAATATTTGTGTGTATGAACATTTCTGGATTATTAAATACCCTCTGATTTGAGAAGGCAGTAATTATTTAACTTTATTTACTCTGTTTCTTTGTAAAAAAAATCAAAAAAACAATTAACCACACCACAAATGTGATCCCGCTGCTGTAACAACATATTTTGAAATTAGATTTATAATTAATGTCAACATTGTCATTAATTCCGACTTTACTGTTTAATATGCCCCCTCCTATGTATAAGCTGTAGGACCTTTTTATGTATAGCTTTGCAACACTGTTCTTGTTCATTTTTGTATTTTGCATTGCCTAGTACCATGCTGATCTCTTCTATGAATATTTATAGGTTTCAGCTCATATCTAAATCAACATCGAGCTTCAGAATTGTGTGTAATCTTCTACGTTCAGGGAAAATCTTATTCCGAGATGGATTCTGTCAGTGAGGGGTTAATATTTGACAGATTGGACAAATTTAATAAATTCCTCCTCTGCTCTAACTTTCTCCTTTCGCCCTATTGAAGCTTTTGCTTATGCAAATATAGAAGTAATACATAGATCAAAGCAGTTTCTGAAACCATAAATTACCTGACTCTCACTTTTCTCTGTCTCTCATCTGTGTTTCTCCTAAGTCTGGATTTTGGTAGTGATAATATGGCAAATTCACAGCTGCACTTATCATTCATGTTGGTTTTAAACAGTTCACTTCTACTATATTTGGCAATTTAGCTAATATTTTCAATAACAAACTTGTTGCACAAAGCCCACAAGTTCCATCACTTGAGGGTTGAAACTACCCATACAAATAAGTTAAAGCGGAGTTCCACAAAAAAATGTAACTCCGGTGTCACATTTGGCACCTTTCAGGGTGTAGGGGGGAGCAGATACCTGTCTAATACAGGTATTTGATCCCACTTCTGGGCATAGATTGCTGCAGTATCAGGAATCTACGCCATGTCTGGCCCCTCCTCTGCCCCCCCCGCTGTCTTCTGGGAGACACACAAGTCCCAGAAGACAGCAAGGACCACTCACAACGCGCAGTGCTACTCGCACATACGCAGTAGGGAACCAGGAAGTGAAGCCAAAAGGCTTCACTTCCTGATTCCCTTACCGAAGATGGGGGCGGCAACACCTGAGAGACGAGGGACAGATCGGTTTCGAGTGCTGACATCGCGGGCGCCCTGGACAGGTATGTGTCCTAATTTTAAAAGTCAGCAGCTGCAGTATTTGTAGCTGCTGACTTTTAATATTTTTTTTCGGTGGAACTCCGCTTTAATTGTTTATTGTATATTCCTTATTTTTTGAACATGACTTTGGTTATTTAAAAACATTTTAAACTGATCACTAAAATATAATAAGGAAATAAAAATTGCGCCAACAATTAGCGCGAACCCCCCCTGTCAGGAGAGACGCCGATCGGCTCTCCTCTACTCGCGTCTGTCAGACGCGAGTGAGGAAGAGCTATCAAGGCTCTTCCTGTTTACATTGTGATCAGCCGTGATTGGACACGACTGATCACGTGGTAAAGAGCCTCCGCCGGAGGCTCTTTACCGAGATCGGAGATGCAGGGTGTCAGACTGACACCCCGCATCACCGATCGCCGCACAGCGCGCCCCCACGGGCGCGTGCGGCATGAAATCCTGCAGGACGTCCATAGACGTCCAGTCAGGATTTCAGAACCACTTCCCGAACGTAAATCTCCTATTGACCGGGCGGGAAGTGGTTAAGGTATGAGCACTGCCCAGAAGCCCCATAAGCATATGCAACAACATAGTGTCTAACGGTTAGAGCCTAGACAGTATAGAGCCTGGCATAGAGAATAATGAGCCATGCAGACAGGCTGTGAAAAGGAAGCAATGAAGTCTAGCTCAGTGTTTCTCAACTCCAGTCCTCGGGGCGCACCAACAGGTCTTGTTTTCAGGCTTGCCATTATTGTGCACAGGTGATTTTATCAGTTTCACTGCCTTAGTAATTACCACAGCAGTTTGATCAGAGGGAAATCCTGAAAACATGACCTGTTGGTGCGCCCCGAGGACTGGAGTTGAGAAACACTGGTCTAGCTAATATTGTACTCTGACTGAGTTGTTGTCTGACCTGTGCTGGTTCTGTTGAACTTTAGTTTGTGACTAGAGATGGACATGAGCTGGGGTGAGGGTGTCTTCTGTTCCATGTGCATTACCAATCTGTGAACAGAGAGGTAGACAGGGCTGGGGGCTCCTGTTGATCTGACTAAAGCTAGCCAAACGTGGTTCAAAGCTTGGCTGGTTCAGCCGATTCCAACCATTAATGGGCAGGCTGATCAATCAACTTGGGCACAACCAGCCTGCTGGATTTTCTTACGATTAGCAACCTCTAGCGATAATCACCGTCTTCTCCTGGCAGGGATGACTTCCCTAAAAGCCTAAATGATATTTCCTTTTTAATGGGAATATTTTATCTGATTGGCATCCCTTTACCCAGAGGACATCACCTCCATAGTTAGAGAACTCCTAGCCTATGGTTACAGTGCTTGGTAGACTAATGTCTGAATATTCTTATACTGAAAACTGTATTATAAAATCTCGACAGTAATGGTTTACTATCATTTGCCACTGCAGGTGATATCTGTAATCAGAGCTCCAGGTCCAGTGAACACAAAGTAGAGAATTTCTATTTTACCAGGAAATAGTCTCCTATATTTCTATTATGCCTTTGATAGCCCTTTTATTTTGTGAGTTATGGTTGAAGGATTTACAACCCTCTTATTGTGAAAGCTGTTTTGCTTTAGAAAACATTTTGTTAATTTGCACATACAACTGGTTGTGACTCTTTGTAGAAGGGGGTTAAGATGAGTTAAAACATATCTTGTTGTTGGTCCTGCTGAAAAGTGGTATACAGTATATGGGCTAGGAGATGAGATTGATTAGATAATGGTTCTTTCCAGTGTGATTGGTACAACTCATGGTTGCTGGTTCACACATTCATTGGACCTGGGGCAATTGGTCCCTGTGTCTAAAAAATTGCCCTGGAAGACAGATCACTGAGTCTCTTCAAGAGCTGAACTTTGGCAAAAAGAAGAAAATACCTGAGCCAGAACAAAATGGGCAGCTAGGTTTGACCTGGAAAGACACAGTCTCCTAATGTCAAAAGGAAGCTTCTGTGCCCTGTTTCTAAATCCATGGCTCCTCCTATTAGTATTATTTTAATTTAACACAGCATTTTAGCAGTTTGTACAGCACTTTACATTAGTCTAGAGATTACAATCTAAAGATGGAGGTTCAAGTGATACAAAAGGTAATAACTGTGAGGGATAAGCTGATGGAGAAAATAAAAATAAATGTTATTAGTTGGAAGTAGAATAGGCTTCTCTAAAGAGATGGGTTTTTAAGGATTGCCTAAAGGTGGATAGAGTAGGAGATAGTCAGACAGATTGGGGTAAGGAGTTCCACAGGATGGGAGGATGCTTTTAGAAAGTCCTGGAAACAAGCATGGGAGGAGGTGGCAAGGGATCTAGAGAGATGGGAGTCTTTATGGGGCCCAAGGAGAATGGTTTTGGTTGGTATTTACAACTACCTTCCCTACCAGAATTGTATTGCTATCTTTAGGTAAGACTGCATTTTACATTTTGTTTGACATGTCACTAGTGTTTCCTCTTGTGATTTCTCCTGACCACAAAAATAAGTGGTCATAAATTATTTTACTCTAATGATCTCTTATCAAATGATCTCATATTGATCGCAGATAATGACTGACCATTTTCAAAGTCATACTTGTATTACCTGACATACAAACACATGCCCATAAGGGTTAACAGTAGACTATATGCTCTATCTTAAACTTAGAAAGGTAATTTGTCCTTTTGATGTTTTAAAGTGGTTGTAACCCCCTTTTTTTTTTATACAGGTAAGCCTATATTAAGTAGACATGTGCACACTGAAATATTTTGTTTCGTAATTTCGTTTTCGTCCAAAAAATAAATTTATTTAGTTACTCCCGAAATTCGTTTTTATTTATTTTGTTTTTCGTTAAAAAAATGCATTAGTCCGAAAATCCAAATTAAGGTCGAATCTGTCATTGAAGGCTTATGGTGTCTGTCGAATGTTCTAAAAAAGAAAAAAAAAGATTCGACTCTTCATGTCTCTATGTCGAATCTTTTCTCTCTATGTCGAATCTGTCATTGAAGGCTTTTGGTGTCTGTCGAATAGGGTTTTTTCGGGAGCAGTGAATCTAATAATGCTAAGTGAATTATTACTTTAAATTTCGTACCTAGGGGGGGGGTGTAAAGTTAGCATGTGAAATAGCGCATGTTTCCAGTACTTAGAACTGTCCCTGCACAAAGTGTTATTTCTGAAAGGAAAAAAAGTCTTTTAAAACCGGCTTTGCGGCTATAATGAATTGTCGGCTCTGGCAATTCAGAGCAAATCCATTCATAACAAAAAAAAAAAAAAATGACGTGGGGTTCCCCCCAAATATCCATTCCAGACCCTTCAGATCTGGTGTGGATTTTAAGGGGAACTCCACCCCAAAATTTTTTTTAAAATGGCGTGGAGTTCCCCCAAAAATTCACACCAGGCCCCTTATCCGAGCACGTTAACCTGGCCGGCCGCAGAAAAGAGGGGGGGACAGAGTGCGGCCCCCCCCTCTCCTGAACCGTACCAGGCCACATGCCCTCAAGATGGGGAGGATGTCCCCATGTTGATGGGGACAAGGGCCTCATCCCCACAACCCTTGCCCGGTGGTTGTGGGGGTCTGCGGGTGGGGGGCTTATCAGAATCTGGAAGACCCCTTTAACAAAGGGGACCCCCAGATCTTGCCCCCCCCATGTGAATTGGTAATGGGGTACATTGTACCCCTACCATTTCACGAAGCAAGTGTAAATAGTTAAAAAAAACACACACACACACACCTAGAAAAAAGTCATTTATTAATAAAAAATAAATAAAAAAAATCCAGCGGTGACACTCGTTCCCGGCTTCCTGCTCCAACGTTGTCTGTATCCAGTGACGGGTGCGGGTGATCTCCTGTCCAGCGATGAGAAGATCCATCCATCCAGAGCGCAGCATCGCCGACCTCCTCTGAGCGGCTGAAGCTGTGACATTTCTTATATAGGGGAGGCGGGTCACCCGTCACGTGACCCCGCACCCTTTGACGCACCCTCTGCTACGTCACTGGGGAAGCCCAGCAAGGGGGAAGACTGGGCTTCCCCAGTGACGTAGCAGAGGGTGCGTCAGAGGGTGCGGGGTCACGTGACGGGTGGGCCGCCTCCCCTATATAAGAAATGTCACAGCTTCAGCCGCTCATTCGCTGGGCTGTGTCCAGCAGTGAGAGGAGGTCGGCGATGCTGCGCTCTGGATGGATGGATCTTCTCATTGCTGGACAGGAGTGTCACCGCTGGATTCTTTTTCTTTTTTTTTATTAATAAAGGAATTTTTTCTAGGTGTGTGTGTTTTTTTTAACTATTTACACTTGCTTCGTGAAATGGTAGGGGTACAATGTACCCCATTACCAATTCACATAGGGGGGGGGGCAGGATCTGGGGGTCCCCTTTGTTAAAGGGGTCTTCCAGATTCTGATAAGCCCCCCGCCCGCAGACCCCCACAACCACCGGGCAAGAGTTGTGGGAATGAGGCCCTTGTCCCCATGTTGAGGGCATGTGGCCTGGTACGGTTCAGGAGAGGGGGGGCCGCACTCTGTCCCCCCCTCTTTTCTGCGGCCAGCCAGGTTAACGTGCTCGGATAAGGGGTCTGGTGTGAATTTTTGGGGGAACTCCACGCCACATTTTTTTTAAATTTGGGGTGGAGTTCCCCTTAAAATCCACACCAGACCTGAAGGGTCTGGAATGGATATTTGGGGGGAACCCCGCGTAATTTTTTTTAAAATTGATGGCGGGGTTCCCCTTAATATCCATTCCAGACCTGAAGGGCCTGGTAATGGAATTTGGGGGTACCCCCACGCTATATTTTTTTTTTTTTTTTTATGAATGGATTCGCTCTGAATTGCCAGAGCCGACAATTCATTATAGCCGCAAAGCCGGTTTTAAAATACTTTTTTAAAAGACTCTTCATGTCTCTCTATGTCGAATCTTTTCTCTCTATGTCGAATCTTTTCTCTCTATGTAGAACACTATTGGACTAATAGTTAAGGTTAGGCACATTCGACCACAAAACGAAAACGAAAATAAAGCATTTTTTATGTCGGATCTTTCGGTTTTCGTTTTCTGTGCTTTCGTTATAGTTTTTACAACGATAACGAAAATACCTGAAATTCGGACGAAAATGCATTCGGACGAAAACGAATGCACATGTCTAATATTAAGGCTTACCTGTAGCTAGCCTGGATATCTCCTAAACCTGCACGGTTTAGGAGATATCCCCCTGTGTCTGCAAGTGCCGAAGTGATCGGCACATGCGCACTGAAGCAATGGCACGTCGTGCTGTTGCTTCAGTTAACTGTGCCGTAACCGACGGCTCTGGCGTACATGCGCGGGAGTGACATCATCTCTGCTCCAAACAATCACAGCCCGGGGGCCCGATACCCGGAAGCAAGCTCCGGGAGAGATGTCCGCGGCCAGAGGGGGTCGAGGATGGCTGCGGGGGCTTCGATCTAAGGTAAGTAATACATAATGAGCTAGTATGCATAGCATACTAGCTCATTATGCCTTTGTCTTGCAGGTTTTTATTTTCATTTTTTTACAGGTTTACAACCACTTTAAACCACATAGGAGATGAACACTTTCAGCAAAACTGTTTCATGTGCAATTTATATATTTGTGTCCATTTTTAACTAAATAGAATATATGCAATATGTATATACAGTAGTGCATCTCAATATTCTGCAGGTCATGTACACACACATACGTATATTAACAACTTATTTACAGTTTACATATGTAGTGCTACCCCTGGAAGAACTGCTGTATTGTTAGCGTCCTCGTCCCCTGCACCACTAATAACCTGCACTTAACCTGGTCCAGAGTAACGCAGACACACCTGGAAGCAGTTTAATTGGGCTTTATTAAATGTAAATGCTGTGTAAAGGAAGGGTGCGTTAAACAGATGTATAACGGCAAAGAAAAATACAATTTAACACGTGAAACCGATTTCCACTGCCTAACCAGAAACAGAATAGGCCAGCATGAGGGAATAACTCTGACCCATGCACAATGGCATATCCTGTACTTTCCAGTAGGGATGAGCCAAACCCCCCCCCCCCCCCCGGTTCGGTTCGCAGCAGAACATGCGAACAGGCAAAAAGGCAAAAAATGTGTGCGAACACCGTTTAAGTCTATGGGACACGAACATGAAAAATCAAAAGTGCTCATTTTAAAGGCTAATATGCAAGTCATAAAAAGTGTTTGGGGACCCGGGTCCTGCCCCAGGGGACATGTATCAATGCAAAAAAAAGTTTTAAAAACTTCAATTTTTTTGGGAGCAGTGATTTTAATAATGCTTAAAGTGAAACAATAAAAGTGAAATACTCCTTTAAATTGCGTTCCTGGGGGGTGTCTATAGTATGCCTGTAAAGTAGTGCATGTTTTCCGTGCTTAGAAAAGTTCCTGCACAAAATGACATTTTTAAAGGATCCCGGCAATACAGATAAAAGTCATTGAAAAAAAACAGCATGGATTCCCCCTTAGTCCATTACCAGGCCCTTTGGGTCCGGTATGAATATTAAGGGGAATCCCGAACCAAAATGGAAAAAGTGTGGGGGTCCTCCCCAAATTCCATATCAGTCCCTTCAGGTCTGGTATGGATATTAACCACTTCCCTACTGTAGGACGTCATATGGGGGTTCTGAGTAATTGGTTTTCTCCCATAGACTTTTAAAGGGTGTTCCACGGCTTTTTGAATTTGCCGCGAACACCCCAAATTGTTCGCTGTTCAGCGAAAGGGCAATGTTTGAGTCAAACTCATGTTCAACTCGAACAGATAACCCATCCCTACTTTCCAGCATGATAAAACAGTACAATTACCTGCATTAATAATGGTACAGCCTACCTAAGCCTGTGAGGCCCTACCTAGCTACTGCCCAGTGAACCTAAACTCAGTCCTGCTGTTGTTGGTGCCCTTAGTATCTGGTGGAGCATTCACTTTTCCCCTCTAAGGGAACTTTTGCTAAAAAACACCAAAACAATCAATCATATAATACAAATAGTTTTTTACAAAAATGATTTAGAAATAATTAAAAAAGTTGAGTTAAAAACAAATACGTGAATTCACAGGTATCAATAGGAGAATATTAACAATAACAAAGTTATAGGTTATAAATTGACTGGGCTATATCATTGGTGTGTACGTAGCAGACATTCTCAATGAGTTTAGTGAAACTTGGTTACTTCCTCAGGAGAGATAATGTAAATTTTCTATCTGGCAATGTACCTGTGCCCTGTTCTACCATGGCACAGGTATATCGATGACATATTCATTGCCAGGGACAGTGAGAAAATGCTACTGGATGGGTACATTGATCAATTAAATCAAAATGAGTGAAACTTTCAATTCACAATGGTATACCATCAGCAGGAAGTGACATTTTTGGACATTATGCTAACGTTACCCCTCATAAAGCAGGGGTAAGTCATGTTAAGTATGGATGTCGGAAACGACCGAACAGCGTCGTATTTTACGTTGTTTGCGGAAGTCGTTCGCGAATAGGGCTGTACGTAAGTTACGTTCACGTCGAAAGCATTGACAGTTTGCGGCGTAATTTGGAGCATGCGCACTTGGAAACGTTCACGGATGGCGCATGCGCCGTTCGAAAACAGCGTCAACTACGTGGGGTCATGAGAGTTTTACATAAAACACGCCCACTACTAGCCACATTTGAATTTCCGCGGGCTTACGCCGGACCACATACGCTACGCCGCCTTAACTTAGGGCGCAAGTTCTTTCTGAATACGGAACTTGCGCCCTAAGTTACGGCAGGGTAACGTATCTGAGATACGTTACGCCCGCCGATAGATAAACAATTGTATCTGAAACGGGCCTGTGTGTTTAGTATCACCTTAACCACTTGGAGCCCTGGCCATTGTAAAATGACAGCCACAAGGTGGCTCTACAGAGCTGGGAGTATGTCTGTTGACGTCCTCGGCTCCTCCGGCCACTGGGGCGCTAATGCGCGTGACTGGTGGCCGCGATGTCCGCCAGGTACCCGCGATCGGCCATTACACAGACAAGGACATGGATCTCTCTGTCACATGATGAAGTCACGTGGTGTGACGTCACGCGTCGGGATTGGAGCACTAGAGCCAAGCATCATCTGACGGCAAGCAGTCGCGGCGCTCGTTTATGTCAGTGCCTGTATATCCGATGCTTATGTGAGTGTTTTTTTTTATTCTTTTATCAATAAATGTGCTTTTGGGATTACGCGACGTGCCTTCTTCCCCTTCCTTCTCTTTAATATATCGCCACTCTCTGAGCCCCAACCGCGGTACATTGCACAATATCGTGTAAGCAGAAGAGCTAAGAGGAAACAATAGGAGGATTGCGAGCTTGGCGCTCGTGGGGATATGCCTACCATTCACTTCATTAATGTGAGTGCATAAGTGTGCGTTCTATGTGTGCCTACCCGTGGCTTACAGAATCACACTACTATTCCCTTGCCATCTCTTTACATGTTATCCTCCAAGACTGAAAGTGCTGGCTGTCCTTAAGTTCACCATAGTCTGCTTTGTTGCGTTTTGCCAGGCTGTCAGTGCAACAGTCTTTGAGGTAAGCTGCTAACACCACTAGAGGTGTGTGCACATTGTAGCCCCCAACTTTCTGACACTTGTGCTGGGTTCCTGTCATCATCACTCTGAGATTCTTCCCTATATCTGCCGGGCATTTGCTGGGCTATTCATCTATCGGCTGTGAGGTAAGCGGCTAGACATCACAAGAGGTGGTTTGTCACTGAAGTTTTCATCCCTATTTTTCAACACTTCGCTTGGTTGTTGGGACCACCTAGTAGAGACCTTTTTCCACGCAGATTATCTGTTTTCAATATATTTTATTTTTCCTTTATATTGTGTATTAGTCTTTTGGACTTCACTTTATTACGTATTTATTTATACGCAGTGTATGTGTATATTATTGTTTTTTACGTATATACTTCACCTACCTTAGTTTGCTGTGTAGTTGGTTTATTACACATTTTTGATGTTCACTATTTCAATCTGATCATTAGTACACATCTAAAACTATTTGAAGGGACAAACATGACAAATGTTATCATATGATACCAGATCGTACGATTTTCGTTTATTCGTACAAAAACAAATCATAGGAGCAAGACCACGCATGCTTAGAAACAAGATTACATTAGTTGTATTCTGTTGTACGAGATTTTTAGTGAGACTAACATGCAAAAAAACAAGACGATCATTCGTTTGATATTCTCATCATGTGTACGAGCCTTTACACTGCAACCCATCTCTCTGCCAATCTCTCTGGAGGCCAAACTCTACCCCTACCTGGCACTGCAGGTGATAATCCACCTGAGGAGACATACATTTGTGGAAAAGTTAATAAACAATTAATTAATTAATTAATAGTTCTGCTTGTGGTAATCATAAGAAAGTGCTCCTACCTGAAGTGGTGAATACATTCCAGTTTTGGGCTTTTACCACTTGAGATACGCGCTGTAGCCGAATGACGGCCACAGCGCAGACCTCAATAGACGTCAATAGACGTCTTCCCCTTCACGCGACTCCCGCACGCCCCTGCATCACGTGCGATGTGATCACCAAGTCACTGAGACTAGGGTGATCACAGATCCGAGTAAGGGGCTGATCCTGATGACAATGTAATCCAATGTGCAGCGCTTAAAACAAATGGAAAATGAGTCCTAATAAACAATGGGCTAGATTCAGTAACACTTACGACGAGCGTATCAGTAGATACACCGTCGTAAGTCCGAATCCGCGCCGTCGCAACTTTAAGTGTATGCTCAAACTGAGATACGCTTAAATGTTGCTAAGATACGACCGGCGTAAGTCTCCTACGCCGTCGTATCTTAGGGTGCATATTTACGCTGGCCGCTAGGTGGCGCTTCCGCTGATTTCCGCATAGAATATGCAAATGAGCTAGATACGCCGATTCAGAAATGTACGTGCGCCCGGCGGATTTTTTTACATCGTTTACGTAAGGCTTTTTCCGGCATAAAGTTATGCCTGCTATATGAGGCATAGCCAATGTTAAGTATGGACGTCGGGACCGCGTCGAATTTTACGTTGATTACGTCATTTGCGGAAGTCGTTCGCGAATACGGCTGTGCGTAATTTACGCTCACGTCGAAAGCATTGAATTTTTGCAGGTTAATTTGGAGCATGCACACTGGGATACTTTCACGGACGGCGCATGCGCCGTTCAGAAAAAGCATAATTTACGTGGGGTCACAATAAATTATCATAAAACACGCCCACATCTTCCACATTTGAATTAGGCGGGCTTACGCCGGCCTATTTACGCTACGCTGCCGCAACTTTGCTTTGAGAATACTGCACTTGCCTGTCAAAGTTACGGCGGCGTAGCGTATATGCGATACGCTACGCCCGCCTGAAGATAGGCAAATCTATGTGTATCTAGCCCTATGTGTATATAAAGTCCTCAAAATATAAGTTCATCAATGAAAATGAAGATGTAGAACCTCCACCAAAGTTCCAGTGTGCAAATTCGGAAAAAGGCACACCACACCACCGTGCAAACAAACCGCTTACCAGAAAAAAAGTGTTATGGGCATGTAATCAGATAACGTGCAGGTCAGTGGCCTTCGCACTTCCAACAGACTATATAGGTGAGAACGGTTATCCCCAGGCAGCATTAATGATGGAATGTGGACAAAGAAGTGGAGCGCTCTGATACAATCAAATGTGACAATAAATTCCGAAATTGCATAAACAATATAAAAATATTGCACATGAAATTGGAGACCAACACATCAAGCAATAAACATGTGAAGTCCAGAATGTGCCAAGTGATAAGTGAATGTCACTAAGTTCAAAAAATGGCAAATAAAAAAGAAAAAATTAATAAAAAATGAAATGATGACTTCCAGTGATGGAATGAGTGAGATTGGAATTGGATTTCCAAGTGTGGAAAGAAATGCCACCACCAGTATAGATGCAGGCTTACCAGAATGTATGGACTCTGTGAAAATTGAATTTCCAGAGTCACTCAGGCTTGATAAGTGCTTGGAACCTTGGTGTAGAATCTCTTCAGAGAGGGGTTTTTTTCAGATAGCTATGAAGCAAAATTCTGTGACCTGGGGACAAGCATCTGGGAGGAGACAATCAGATCTGACATTTCCGCATGCAGGTCGAATGGCGTCCGAGCGTGCGCTCCAAATGACGTATGCGTGTGCGCATACGTCATTTGGATCGCACACGCATACGTCATTTGGAGCGCAATTTTTTGTAATAACATAATATGATTTGATACAACAGAGAAAGAACATCATGAAGCAAAGCAAAAATATTCCAAATAAACTTGAGCTATTGATAAAGATTAAACCAAAATACATTCAGTCTGCACCAAGGTCTCCATTAGAATCCACCCTTACATCAGTGTCCCCATCAGAGTCCTTCCTTACATCAGTGTCCCCATCAGAGTCCTTCCTTACATCAGTGTCCCCATCAGAGTCCTTCCTTACATCAGTGTCCCCATCAGAGTCCTTCCTTACATCAGTGTCCCCATCAGAGTCCTTCCTTACATCAGTGTCCCCATCAGAATCCTTCCTTACATCAGTGTCCCCATCAGAGTCCTTCCTTACATCAGTGTCCCCATCAGAGTCCTTCCTTACATCAGTGTCCCCATCAGAATCCTTCCTTGCATCAGTGACCCCATCAGAGTCCTTCCTTACACCAGTGTCCCCATCAGAGTCCTTCCTTACATCAGTGTCCCCATCAGAGTTCTTCCTTACATCAGTGTCCCCATCAGAGTCCTTCCTTACATCAGTGTCCCCATCAGAGTCCTTCCTTACATCAGTGTCCCCATCAGAGTTCTTCCTTACATCTGTGTCCCCATCAGAATCCCCCTTCTTACCTCTGTACTTAGGCTAATAGGTGGCAGAGCAAGACCCATCCTCCTGTGAATGCTGGGGCAAGCATATCATTTCTTGCTAAAATGAAGATCTGTGCTTCTGTGCTGGGAGGAGGGGACAGAGGTGTGCACATCAGCTTTTGGGAGAGGGTGAAAGCAGCGGAGACTGGGCCAAAAAAAGCAGGCTGTATGTGGACCACAGGCCATAGTTTGAGACCCCTGGCTACGGGTTACCCCGATCTAGGCTATTCCCACTCCGATATCTGAAAATGTTTACATCATTCAGTATAATGCCTTAGTGAAAATTCTCCAATGCAACTATATCTTGTTCTAGAGTAGGCCTGGGGATAGGTGGCCAGTATCCCTGTTATGCCCTGTACACACGATCGGAATTTCCGATGGGATAAAATCCGATGTATTTTTCCGTCGGAATTCCGTTCAAGCTGTCTTGCATACACACTGTCAGACCAAATTCCGACCGCAAAACACTACGACCAGCCGAGAAAAATGAAGTTCAATGCTTCCGAGCATGCGTCGACTTGATTCTGAGCATGCGTGTTTTTTTCTCCGTCGGAGTTCCTCACAGACGATTGGAATTTCCGATAGGATTTTTTTCCATCGGAAAAAAATAAAACATGTTCTATTTCTAAACTCTGCCGGAAAAAAGTCGGAATATCTGATGAAACAATTCCGTCTGACTTTTTTCATCGGAAATTCCGATCGTGTGTACAATAGTCATTCGTAGTAGTGAATAAGAAATACCAAATCTACATAGGCCTGTGGCACTTGTATTTTGATTACCTGTGTAGACAGCATTTTATAACAAATAAACGAATCCTTAATATTTAATTCTTTCCATCGCTATGATTATAAAATGATTGCTAGACTGCTGAGGATGCCATCTGTGTTTCATTAATCAACATAATTTGTTCAGTGTCTAAAAATGTATTTTTCTCTACTGCTGCATTGCTGCTTGGTGTCGGAATTTGTAAATGCTCTTTAAATTCTGTTACTTTTACCCCTTCAAATAAGAGCATTTTGCTGCCTCCTTTGTTATGCAGCATTTTTGTTTTCCCTTTACCTGAGTATTGCACACTCTCTAATAACGAGTCGCTAATTATGATAATGATGATAATCCTTGTCTGCATCTGCACAGACTCATGATAAAGAGTCGGATTCCCTACATCAGTGCAGAGTGATGGAGACACAAAGCTCCATTGTTCTCCCCCCACTAGAAAGAAAGAGAAGAAGAGCGGGGAGGTTCATGTGTCAAAGGTTCCCAGTGCTAAACTGTTATAGAATAGCCCTAGGTTTTCTAGAAATTAAAATGTTATTATCAGAGATTTGCATTTTGTTTTTAATCTAATCACTGATCATTCAGTATCTTTTAGCTCTATATAAATCTTTAAAAGTAATGAATTGTTATGTTTTTATCTTATGTGTTTTCTAAAAATGCTTTTTGGCTTTACAGTAATTACTGATTGATCCAGTCTGGAAAAGTCTATATCCTTCTCTATAATAATTCTAAGTGTGTTGCACATTCATATGTTCAACTATGTGAACTAGACATTTATATGATATAGCTTTCCTTAAAGGGATTACTGTACTTTTGGTAATGATTGTCCTCAGAAACATGCCCCACCTCCTGATTGCAACCCACCTGGTTGCATACTTACCTGTGTTTGTCAAACAGTGACCTGGCACACACACACTATAACACACATGGCGACCTCCATCCCTAAATTCACTGTTTTCTCTGGCTCCGGGGTTGCGATGTGCATCAAATCCCCCCCCCCCCCCCCACACACACACTTTGATTGGGGCAGGGCCTGGCCTCATGTGCATTAACGCCATTCTTCGACGCCACAATAGCGGCGTCATCGATGTTGATTTAACATTCTTTTCCATTCATGGCCACGTACGAGATGGGCGGGGACCCACTGCTAATGGTTGCACCACATGCAGCTGGGAATCCCCTCCCCGCATCCCTTGTGTAGAGTGGCCAATCAGGCATGATGTTGATGGGTCCCCGCCTGGGAATGGGAGTATAAAGTAGCCTTGGAGCAACCAATGGTTCATTTGCTTGACTTACTTTGGTATGTTTTTTCCTCCCTCTGCTTGGTTTTGTTTTACACACATTCCCCCATGTAGTCCCCCGGTGGGAACACATAGATATTTTGCTTCATTATATTTTTACACTTTGTAATTAATACATTTTTTACACATCTGTTCTATGAACACTATGCACTCCTCGTGCACACATAGTATATGGATCATGCTGTGACCACTGTGTTGTGCTCTGGGCGCTGTTCTCCATCCTTGGAGGGTTCCCCCATCTCAACCCCGAGGGAGACATCATGCCCGTACCCCCGCTTTCCTTGGCGGATAGTACTGGACTTGGCCTTGAGGCTGTGCAGTAAGTTTCCCAATCTGTCTCCATCTTGTTGGGACATAGTCTCTCTGTTCTCCCTTATTCTAAGGGCATTATCATTAACCCCTGTCCATTTTTCTTTTCAGTTTATTACTTCATAACACTCATGGTGAATGACTGGAATGCCAAGATATGCGTTGAGTGCCACTAGATGCCAACAGTTACCTGTTTCTATATTATATGTTTTTTAACCTATTAATTTTATCATGTACATTTATTATGTATATTTCATATTTATATTGCATGCTATGAGCAGCATATTTAGTGTAAGTCATGTGACTACCTATCTATTTGATACAATATTTTCCCCAAATGTAACAATAAATCATGTACTGTAACTTCAATTTTATGTTGTTCTTGTCCTTATCTGACATGGCGGTGCCTCATTTAACCACTTGCTGACCGCTGCACACCAATGTGCGTTGGCAGAATGGCAGCGGTAGGCAAATGGACGGACCAGTATATCCCCTTTAAGAAGCCGTGTGGCGGGCGTGTGCCCTCCACTGTCCCTGACCGTGCCCACGGGTCCCACAAACTCTATTTTTGCAGACGGCCTGCAATCGTGTCACAGAGACGGGAGGATGCCTGTGTAAACAAGATATCTCCCTGTTCTGCCTAGTGACAGGACACTGATCTTCTGCTGTCATCGGGAACAGTGATCAGTGCCGTGTCACTAGTAGCCCAGCCCCCACACAGTTAGAATCACTCCCTAGGACACACTAAACCCCTTCATTGCACCTAGTTGTTAACCCCTTCCCTGCCAGTGTCATTTACACAGTAATCCGTGCATTTTTATAGCACTGATCGCTGTATAAATGACAAAATAGTGTCAAAAGTGTCCAATGTGTCCGCCATAATGTCGCAGTTACGACAAAAATCGCAGATCACTGCCATAACTAGTAGAATAAATTAATAATAAAAATGCCATAAAACTACCCCCTATTTTGTAGACGCTATAACTTTTGCGCAAACCAATCAATTTACGCTTGTTGCATATTTTTTTCCCATAAATATGTAGAAGAATACATATCAGCCTAAAATGAGGAAAAAAATTGTTTGGGGATATTTATTAAAGTAAAAAATATTGCTTTATTTTCAAAATTGACGCTTTTTTTTTGTTTATAGTGTAAAAAAAAAAAAAACGCAGAGATGATCAAATACCACCAAAAGTAAGCTCTGTTTGTGGGGAAAAAAGGACATCAATTTTGTTTGGGTGCAACATCGCATGACCGCGCAATTGTCAGTTAAATCAACGCAATGTCGAATCATAAAAAATGGCCCGGTCATTGGGCAGCCAAATCCTCCGGGGCTGAAGTGGTTAAAGTCCCATAGCTCGCCTTTTTTATTACCTCTGTTTGTGTTTCAATGTTCTTCCCTGTGTGGCTCTGTCCAAAGATTTGTAGCCTTTCTACCAAAACACCCCCTCCGGGTCTTCTTTATCTTGTACACATACAACATGGCTTTATTTATTCATATGGGATCAGCTGTACTCAGGACTGCTGCAACCCAACATGTGTAACTGTACCAAATGTACAGTTGTGCTTTGCAGTGGATGTATCGGTATCGGAAACACCTTCTCTGAAATATTGCCTGTGCCATGCATAAGGTCAACGTGGTGTCTATATTTAAAAAGGGATCAAGTCTTTGCCAAGTAACTATAAATCGTTAATGACTAAGCACACGTGAAGTGTGCGAAACGCATCTACCCAGCATTCTGATTCCTGTATGTGACGGTATTAGAATGATATCCCCTTCAAAGTCTTCCCTTCTCCCCATAAAGAAAATCACCCCAATATTCCACGAGGAGGGATATTCCTGGAATCACCCAATAAGCCACACATGGGTCACGCTTACTGCTGGAACAAGACAGACTTTAATGGTATAACACACAGCTTATATGTAATTTACAAAGCTGTTACAATGACAAATCTCCGCCCCCTCACACTGGGGCTTCCATACAGATCATAGGCAGACATTTCGGAGCTGACCCTGAAAACACATTTTCTTTAGATAATGACATCAGTGAAGGTAATTACTAGTTGTACAGAATACATTATCTAGACAGCCTGGCCCCGCATAGAAGAGATAATTACCACAATGAAGCAATCAGAATAATTAACATGAGCCACTTCTAATCACAGTAAACAGTAACCACAGGGCTTCTTCACACACACAATAGACCATTTACCCTTTGAAATAGGACTGGCTGAGAAAGGGTCATTACCATATCAACAGCCTGTTAGCCGAGGAGTGAGTCACACCTGAAATCCTCTAACACACACACAACATTACTAGCAGGGAGAATTACACTGAAGCATCCTTCACAATGGCCCCCCTTTTTCTCCCTGCTCCGGAAACCCGGTTGGACCTTTCCTGGTTCAGTAGGGTTGACGGGTTCAGAGCTTTTAGTCTGAGGTTAACTCCGTTTGGCGTGACAATCCATCGGCATTCCCGTTTTGCTTGCCTGGGCCATAATGAATCGTAAAGTCATAGGGCTGTAAGGCCAAGCTCCAGCGTAGCAACCGGCCGTTGTCCCCTGAAACCCGGTTAAGCCACACCAAGGGGTTGTGATCGGTGATGAGAGTGAAAGCCCGGCCATAAAGGTAAGGTTTGAGTTTTTTGAGTGCCCATACCAAGGCCATACACTCTTTTTCAATGGTGGCGTAACTGACCTCCCTTGGCAACAGTTTCCGACTCAGGTATGCCACCGGGTCGTCAGATCACACGCCGGTCAGTCCCCAAGTCTTGGTGTGATCTGCAGAGTCACCAGAAGTCAGTGTGAAGACGGCGAATGGGTCTGTGCACCGCCGTCTAGGTGTCCCGCTATGGGAGGGGGCAGGTTATGGCTCTGAAGTGACAATCATAGGAGATTCATAAAAAAGAAAAAGTTATATTTGTTGAAATGTTGTAGCACTGGTGCTCAGAGTTGGGGGGGGGGATCAGTGCCCCATAGGGTCAGCCACCCTCTGCTCCCTCCGCAGCCGCCCGTTCTCCTCTTTGAGCTTCTCCAGCTCCATCTCCAGTTCATGGAGCCTGGGGGGGTCAGCCTGCTGTGACCTCAGGTGGTTGTTCTCCTCCTCCATGCGGCTTATGCACTCCTCCAGCTCCATGTACTCACGGATCAGCTCCTGCTTGCTCATGTCCTGCAGGCTCTCCACATGGTCCTTCATCATCAGGAACTGGGTGGTGGTGTAAGGGGCCACCGGTGGGCCCTTGGCGAACATCTCGACCCGCATCTGGGACGCCCGCTGCGACTCCCTCTCCTCCAGTCGCTTCTTCTCCTCCCAGGTCAGCTTGTTATACGGCTTCCAGGACCTCTTCTTCTTGGAGGGTGGCCGACGGTGCCTCTTTCTGCCCAGCTCCCTCCAGGGCCCCTCCGGCTCATGGCTGTCGCCCATGACCAGCTGACAATGGTGTTCCCTGTTGTCCGTAATAACAAATTGTACCATAAGGGCTTCGTAAGGGGTGCCCAATGGTTCTTCCCGACCCAGCTCCTGGGGATCCCAAGCCGAGTCTACACAATGGGCTGCTGCTGGTGGGCGGTACCCAGGTTGAGACCAATTTGACCTGGTGTTGTCATTCAGGGGGCAATTCTGCTTGAAGTGACCCAGCTGTTTGCACCGGAAGCAGCGTTGTTCGTTGTCCTCCTGGCGTGGATAGCGAGGGCTAGATGTCACCGGTCTGTTAGGAGGTTGGTATCTAGCGGCTGGTGGGTGTGAGGGCACCGTTGGTCATCAAGGTTGTACCTGTGGTGTGACCTGGTTCGTCTTGTGAGTATCCGCATATTCATCCGCCAACTTAGCGGCCTCTGGTAGAGTCATGGGCCTGCGATCTCTCACCCAGTCTTTGACGTCCGTCTGGATGTGATTGTAAAATTGCTCCAGGAGCATTAGTTGCAAAATGTCTTCTGCGGTGGTGGCCTGGCTGCTGTTAACCCAGTTAGAGGCCGACAGGGATAACTGGCATGCCCATTCCGCATAAGAGTCTTTCGTGGTTTTGCGTGAGTCCCTGAACTTCTGTCGGTGGGACTCTGGGGTTACTGCATAACGAGCCAGGAGCACTTCTTTAACCCGGGCGTAGCTATGGATATCCTGATCTGGCACGGTCCGGAAAGCATCAGAAGCTTTGCCTGACAGTTTGCCTGACAATATTGCAACCCACTCTCCTCTAGCTATTCGGTGCAGGTTACATTGTCGCTCAAAATCTGCCAGGTAGTTATCAATCTCACAGTCCTTTTCATCAAAAGCTTTAAAAGCGCTAAACGGAATCTTCCTTGCGTCTGCTGTGCTGTACTCACTGTTTGGAGAATGTGCGGCTGCTTGTTGGACTGCTGCCAGTTTTATCTGTAGTTCTGCATCTCTTATTTGTTTATCCTTCTGTAGTTCTGCGTCTCTTATTTGTTTAGCCTCCTGTAGTTCTGCGTCTCTTATTTGTTTAGCCTCCTGTAGTTCTGCGTCTCTTATTTGTTTAGCCTCCTCCGCTAACAGGTCCATCACTTTCAGCACCACATCCGCCGTTGGGTTCGGACCGAACCATGCTAGCTTCTCTCTCATTAGCTTGTTGGCTGGTTATTCCTCTTCCTGAATCACTGGTATCTCCATCTCTTGTACTGCTGGTGTTGCTGCAACCAAGTTCTCCTGGTCTAGCTCCATTAATTCTGCTATGATGCCCCGCTTGGTTTTGTTGCTAGCAATCCTTCCACAAACTTCCAGTAGTTCTTCCAGTGTCTGCTTGGAATCCGCGTGTAAAGGAGAGTAGAAGGGAAAATCCCGCTGCTGCCAACCAATTGTGACGGTATTAGAATGATATCCCCGTCAAAGTCTTCCCTTCTCCCCATAGAGAAAATCACCCCAATATTCCACGAGGAGGGATATTCCTGGAATCACCCAATAAGCCACACATGGGCCACGCTTACTGCTGGAACTAGACAGACTTTAATGGTATAACACACAGCTTATATGTAATTTACAAAGCTGTTACAATGACAAATCTCCGCCCCCTCACACTGGGGCTTCCATACAGATCATAGGCAGACATTTCGGAGCCGACCCTGAAAACAAATTTTCTTTAGATAATGACATCAGTGAAGGTAATTACTAGTTGTACAGAATACATTATCTAGACAGCCTGGCCCCGCATAGAAGAGATAATTACCACAATGAAGCAATCAGAATAATTAACATGAGCCACTTCTAATCACAGTAAACAGTAACCACAGGGCTTCTTCACACACACAATAGACCATTTACCCTTTGAAATAGGACTGGCTGAGGAAGGGTCATTACCATATCAACAGCCTGTTAGCCGAGGAGTGAGTCACACCTGAAATCCTCTAACACACACACAACATTACTAGCAGGGAGAATTACACTGAAGCATCCTTCACACTGTAGTTTTTGGGATTTCCAAATAAAAAGGATTTTGATCTACTGTGCTTCTGCAGCCATTTTTTCGAATTTCATTGTGTGCGGAGACGAGCCGAGGCGAGCACCAACTGGATCATTAGGCTTCTTGGTCTCACCTGGAGTGGCGGGTGTTTCTATTTCTATAACTAGAGACCTGTTGGTTTATCTTCTATAGTTGGAAAGATACTGGGGTGTTTAATAAAAGATTACATAGATGAGTTCTCGCTGTAAAAAAAATATTTGAACCATTTGAGGACCCAGGCCTTTTTCTGACACTTGTTGCTTACAAGTTAAAGTGATTGTAAAGCTTTACTTAACCACTTCCATACCGCGCCATAGGGAAATGACAGCGGCAGGAACCCCTTGCCCATCCGGGTGGACGTCATATGACGTCCTGTGTTCCCAGCGATCTAGGGCGCGCGCGCGCCACCGGCGGCAACGCTTGTGACCGCCAATACTAGTAAAAAAATTAATAAAATAAAAATGCCATAAATCTATCACCTATATTGTAGACGCTATAACTTTTGCGCAAACCAATCAATGTACGATTATTGCGATTTTTTTTTACCAAAAATATGTAGAAGAATATGTATCGGCCTAAACTGAGGAAAATTTTTTTTTTTTTTTTTTTTTTTTAAATTATTAAAAAAAATTGTGATATTTATTAAATAAAAAAGTAAAAAATATTGGGGCAGATCCACGTACATCGGCGCATATATAGACCGGCGTAGCGCATCTAATTTCCGTAAAAACCGGCTCAACTTAGAGAGGCAAGTACCGTATCCTCAGAGTATTTGCGCCCGACGTTGCGCCGGCGCAACGTAAATTCCTAGGCGTAAGCCGGCGTAATTGAAAGTAGGAAGGAAGTGGGCGTGCTCCTTTGAAATGAGCCGTGACCCCATGCAAATGAAGGGCCGAACGGACGGCGCATGCGCCGTGACGCTGACTATGTTCATCGCCTCTCTGCGCATGCTCAGAACTAGTCCCGGCGTAATCAGTGAGATACGAACTAGGCCCGGCGTAAGTAGTGAGAATCGCCCAGGGCATAAATACGGCCAGACATGCGCCCGTCCAGTGCAAAAGTACATCCGCTTGTTTCCCTCCCTGAAGCAAGGTGCTTTTGTTATTTTCTTTGCAGCTGATTGTTTTTGAGCCATGTCTGCTCCAGCAGTTTAGAAGAAGAGGAAGATAAATTATTCCCCACAGGAGAAGGCGGTCATTATCAGGGCCATGGCCCAGTATGATAGGTTTCTTCATGGGGCAGAGAGTGCCAATACCACCCAGGCCAGGAGGAAGGAGATCCTGGCGCTGATTGCCACTGATGTTAATGCTTTGGGGAGTGAGGTCAGGACCCCAAATTACATTTAAAAAAAAATCAACGACCTGCGTCGCCTGGTGAAAGGTAAGCTGGCCAGGATGAGCACTCATGCCAGGGGCACTGGAGGGGGACCAGCAACTACCCTGACCTTGACTGCTGAGGAGCAGGTGGTTGCCCAGTGCCTCCACAGGCATCAAGTGGAGGGAGTGGAGGGCTTTGACTCCATTGAGGAGGCCTTGAGGACAGGTAAGTGTGTTTTATCTCCTATCTGGTGTGTAGCATGTGTGGGGGTGGAAGGGAACATGTGACAAGTGTTAGGATCCTCCAACATGTGAATGTTTTGTGTCATCCACAGATGTGCAGGAGGGTGCTGGGCCATCTGGCCAGTTCACAACATCCCCCGGACATCAGTCTGAGTCAGACCCCCTGGCAAGCCAGGAGTCCTCTGTGGAAGGGAGTGGCCACACCTCTCCTCAGGAGGTGGTTGAGGAGGAGGAGGTGACCAGTGGCAATGAGGTCAGGCTCCATTTGGAGGAGTCTTCCCCTGTGGCTGGCACCAGTCAGCCCACCATCACGGGTAGCCCCTCCCGCTCCTCCCCCAACAGGGCTTCCCCCCCAAGGGTCTCCCCTTCTCCACTGCCCCAAGCCACTTCTGGACACAGGAAGGTGTCTAGGAAGACAAGGGGGGTGTCTGACGTTCTGCCTGAACACCTGAAGAGGGACCAGGCCCGCCAGACCCGCCATCTGGGTGAGGTTGCCATGAACATTGACCACATGGCACACAGCATGGCCACCCTGAAGGAAGCTGTGCAGGATGTGGGCTCCAATTCCGCAGCTGTGGTCACCTGCCTGGTTGAACTGCAGGCCACCACAGCAGGCCTGGGTGATGAGGTGCACGCCCTGACAGAGGTTGTCAGGGACAACACAGCAGCCATCCAGGCGGGGGTGAGGCTGCAGGAGGACACAAATGCGGTCCTCACCCACATTGCCCTGGCGTTGGAGGGCAGGCCGTCAGGCGTGGAGAGACCAGGGGATGCTCCTCCTCCTGATTTCCCCCCCCATGAGTCTCCCATGAGGAGCCGGGGCCGGGGGCGTGGCCGCGGCAGGTGTGGGACACGTCAGCGCCGATGATTTTTTTTGGTATTTTTTGCCTATACTCAGGTTATGAGTTTTTTTATGTTTATTTTTTGTCTATACTCAGGTTATGAGTTTGTTTTTTTTTTGCCCAAGCACACGGTCAGTAGTGCAGGCTACAGTGTGACTGGTGTTTGAATGTGGGGGTGACATTCCTGCCAGAAAAGGGGTGTCACCCTTGGTTATCGGGGAGAAGTGATCCCCAGGACCAGGGAGAAGTGATCCCCAGGACCACGTGAATGTGGTATGAATGGACAGCAGCATAATTAGAGCCTTGACGAGGCGTTGCTGCTCCCAAGTCCTGCATGGTGGACTTGGGCTAATCCAATTTGATGAGGATGTGAAGTGTGTGTGCTAGGGACCACAGTGGTGTGCATGCGTGCATTCTCCTTGTGCCATGAAGAATGTGTGGGTTTAACGTGCAAAGATGCCTACTGTGAGGCATCTCCTGACTGCTGCTCCCTCAGCAGATGGGGTAGCCTCGGTTAGGGGGGAATTGTGTGGTTCGGGGGTCAGGTCACCACATATGTCGATCTCCAGGCCCTTTCTCATGGTGAAGTTGGGCAGCATGCAACATGCACCGATGATCTGGCACACAAAGTTTGGGGAATACAACAGGGCCCCCCGGACGTGTCCAGGCATCGGAAACGGGACTTCAGGAGGCCAAAGGTGTGTTCCACCACTGCACGGGTACGTGTGTGTGCATCATTGTATCTTCTCTCTCCTGTGGTTTCAGGATTCCGGAATGGAGTCATGAGATGGGGTCCAAGTGCATAGGCAGCGTCACCTGGAAGGGAAAAGACAGGAGGATGTTAGTCGTGCATGTGCCCCTCGTGATGTCTGCATCATGGGGTAGGACCGTCATGCCTGACACCCATGTCACTTACCAACCAGCCAGCTGTCCCCATACAAGTTCTGTTCGAATTCTGTTGGGGTGGGGCTTTGACTGAATATGTTGCTGTCGTGGCTTGACCCTGGGTGTTTGGCACGGACGTGCCATATGATGCATTGGGCATCGGCTATCACCTGTACGTTGATGGAATGCCAGTGCTTCCGATTGCGGTATATGTGCTCTGTGTCACGGGGGGGGGGGGGGCGTAGTGCCACATGTGTGCAATCAATGGCCCCCACGGTGAGTGGGAATCTGGCAAATCTGTAGAAATCACGCATTGCCTTCACCCGCAGATGCTCCTGGGTGGGTCTGATGATTTGGTTGGCCATGCGTCTGAGGATTGCGGGGACAACCTGGTGCACACATCTGCTAATGGAGGATTGTGCCATGCCAGCCACGACTCCACTTGTACGCTGGAACGAGCCACTGGCAAGGAAATGGAGTGTTGCCAGTACCTTGACCAGTGGCTCCACTGCTTGTGAGCGGTGTGTCTGGCTGGTGATGTCATCTTTCAGGGTTGTGGCTATTTCCAGGATGGCAGAAGGGCTGAATCTGAAGATGCGATACACCTCCGATTCACACATGCCAAAGACGTTTAGGCGCGGTCGGTATATCTGCGCCTGTGCTCTCCTCCTCCTCCTACGAGCATGTAAAGCCAGTAGTATGGCTATGACCATGGATGCCCCTGGCATGTTGGCATACAGATTGTTGTCCTGCAAGTTTGGATGCTGAGCTTGTCCCTGCTGAAGCTGACCTGCACACGTCTGGTGCAAAGTTACCCCTGCTTTTATGAGGGGTAACTTTAGGCGGGACGTATAACTTATGCGCGGCGCGCGTAGCCCGCGTCGGGCGCATGTACATTCATGGATCGCCGTATCTCCCTCATTTGCATATTTAAATAGCAAAACAATGGTGCGTCCAGCGTATATATGCGCCCACGATGCGCCGGCGCAGAAAAATTACGTCGGTCGAAAAAATCCTATTTTCAGGCGTATCTCGTTTTGTGGATACGGCGCATAGTTACACTGGCGTATATATACACTTACGCCGTGCATCTCGAGATACGCCGGTGTAAGTGCTTTGTGGATCTGGCCCTGTGGTTTTTTTTTAATTGTCGCTCTTCTTTGGTTTATAGCGCAAAAAATAAAAACCGCAGAGATGATCAAATACCACCAAACGAAAGCTCTATTTGTGGGGGGGGGAAACATAAAGATTTAGTTTGGGTACAGTGTTGCATGACCACGCAATTGTCATTCAAAGTGCAACAGCGCTAAAAACTAAAAATTGGTCTGGGCAGGAAGGGGGTGAAAATGCCCTGTATGGAAGGGGTTAAAAAATAAAAATTAAAAATAACTAACATATCATACTTACCTCCACATTTTCACAGCTCTTACTGTGAAAAAAACGTTCCGTATTTGGAGGTGAAATCTCTTTTCCTCTAGACGTAAAGAGTGCCCTCTTGTCCTCAGTGTTGACTGTAAAGTGAATAACTCAACACCAAGTCCACTGTATGGACCTCTTATATATTTGTACATGTTGATCATATCCTCCCTAATTCTCCTCTTCTCAAGAGTGAATAAATTCAGTTCCTCTAATCTTTCCTCATAGCTGAGCTCCTCCATGCCTCTTATCAGTTTGGTTGCCCTTCTCTGCACTTTCTCCAGTTCCCTGATATCCTTTTTGAGTTACCTGTTTAGAGTTACAGAGGAGGTCTTGCATTATAATTATTGGTCTCGGTAAGGGCATGGCCAGTTCGGCATATGAGCAGCCGCTTCTTAGCAGAGCTCCCGACATCTACCCTAAATTGATCCTGTTTCCAGCACTGTGAGAAACTCGGCTTCGGCTCAGGCACACCAGAGAACACCTTCTGCAGCTCCCGAACTAATTTACGGCCGTTCAAGTGACATGCTGACCCGTGGAAACAAGGGAGATTGCCTGCGACCGGTTTGCCAACATGGCGCCGCAACTCCCTTTGGTGGGGAGAAGTACAAGGAGGGGGGTGAGTAAACTGCCAAAAACCTTTTCAAGGACTAGACTGGGAATCCCCCCGGAAGTATGCGCTACTATGCCCCAAAGATGACAGAGAGATCTGACCAGGCTGGCCTGGCAGAGACTGACATATAATTTGTCGCCAGGTTAGCCCCAACCGAATGGTTTGCTGTCTCCCTGGTGCCAGGGTTTGGCATGTGGTGGACCGGGTTGATAGATTACTGTGAGGGGCTGGACATGCTGTGAGGAAGGCTTCAGCCAAAACACATTGGTATTTTTGATGTTGCACTGCTGTTAGTGCTACAAAAAAGGCTCACAAGAAGAAGCCTCTTTTTGATTTTAGGGGCTGGGCATGACCCAGCTGTCTTAGTCCACGTTGGAACCAATGACAGAATATATATTGAAGGTGCAGGCTCCTTAAGAACCAATTTAAAGAACTAGGTTGCAGGTTGAAGGGAAGGACCTCCAAGGTGATATTCTCTGGAATATTGACTGTGCCATGCGCAATACAGTAAAGAATTTTGATATTAGTAAAATCGCGGTGCATTGCTGTATGATGATTGGCCAAAGCATGCACCTGACCTGCATGCTTTGGCTAAACACAGCGCCCTCTGCTGAGAGAGCCATAAATGGCTGCTTACATATCGGACATGTATTGTGCGTGGATGGAGATAGATTGAGCTAGATTAGGGAGGCAGGTTAGTTAGTGACAGTGTATTTGATATATATATATATATACAGTCTAATGTATATATATATATATATATATATATATATATATATATATATATATACTCTCTGCATTTAGCTTGGGCTAGATATTCAGTGTAGACTCTATATTCAGTCAGTGCAGGCAGTGTAATTTATATAACACAGTGTATTGACGTGGTTAAGGGAAACCCTGCGCCAAAATGTAAAAAAAAAAAAGCTCCACCCTAAGGGAGGCGTCTTTTCGCGGTGACAGCTGTTATGCAGGCAAGCCACTGGGTGATGTAACTGGGTGACCCCGCTTCCTTCTGATGTCATGTGACGACATGTGACCCCACCCAAACCACCCTCCCCATGTTGAGGACATGTAGCCTGGTACGGTTCAGAAGGGGGTGCTCTCTCGTCCCCCCCTTTTTCTGCAGCCTGCCAGGTTGCATGCTCAGATAACCATCTGGTTTAAATTTTGGGGGGGGACCTCCACACCATTCTTTTAAAAAAATTGGCATGGGTATCCCCTTAATAGCCATACCAGACTCAAAGGGCCTGGTATGGACTGGGGGGGACCGACACCATTTTTTTCAATGATTTTTTATGTATATTGCCGGATCCGGCAATACATTACAGCTGCAAGGAATTTTAAATTACATTTTTTTTCCTTTAGAAATTTTAATTTGCTGCAGTACTGTTATAAACATGGGAAAGATGCACTACTTTACAGGCAGACTAAGGGGAGCCCCAGGCGTGATATTTAAAGCAATATTTTCTTTTTTTCCTTTTTTATTGTTTAACTTTAAGCATTATTAAAATCACTGCTCCTGAAAAAACGGACGCATTTTTAACAATTAAAGAGCAAAAATGTATAAACCTATTACAAGACAATTTTATGGTACAGTTCATAGAGACCCCAACTAGGAATGATGTTCTGTTGTACCTTTTAATCTCAAACATTGCAGAGCTCATTACTAATGTTCATATCAAAGAACATAGCAGGTGGCCACAGCATGAGTTAATTTACTGTAGCAACAAACACATGCTGGAAATATAAAAACACTTAAAGGAGTTGTAAAGGAAACATTTTTTTCACCTTAATTCAATCTATGCATTAAGGTGAAAAAACATCTGATGATGCCGGCCCCCCCAAGCCCCCGTTTTACTTACCTGACCCCTCGAAAGTCCCGCGCTCGGTCCCGAGATCCTCTTCGCCGCTCAGTCTGGCCGCTGATTGGCTAGAGCGGATGGATTGAGAGCAGCGCAGCCATTGGCTGGCGCTGCTGTCAATCACATCCAGTGACGCGGCGTGCCAAGGGGCGGGCCGAGTGATACAGCGAGTGGCTATGGCCGCTCGCTGTATCACGGAAGCGCGCCCGCAAGGACTCATCACCATGCGAGCTCTCTCGCATGAATGTGATGAGTTCTTGTGGGGAGGACCAGAGACAGCCGCCGAGGGACCCCAGAAGACGTGGATCGGGGCCGCTCTGTGCAAAAGAACTGCACAGTGGAGGTAAGTATAACATGTTTGTTATTTTAAAGAAACATTTTTATTTCCTTTATTGACCCTTTAACTTTAAGACAGAAAATTTTCCAAGGATGAGGGCTGCTCTCCAAGACTTAAACTGGGAGGAAATATTGGCAGCGATGAACACAGAACAGAAATGGGAATTCTTTAAAAAGACTGTATGTAAACTCACCACTGAAAAGTAAATTCCCTTGGGCAATAGGTTTAAAAGACTAAAGATAAAACCTATTTGGCTCACGGCCAAAGTAAAAAAAAAATATTAATAATTTTAGTATTGCAGTGGTCCACAGAGGAGAGCATCGGTCCAGGCAGCAGGCAGGGATGTGGTCAGCGACAGCAAAAGCAATTGTCCAGGCAACAGGCAGGAATACTGTCCATAGTAGGTACAGGCAGACATATACTGTCAGCACAGCTAAAGCATTGGTCCAGGTTGCAGACAGAGATGTGGTCAGCAGCAGCAAAAGGAATCGACCGTGTAGAAATACTGTCCATAGTCAGTAGAGGCAGCAGGCAGAGATATGGTCAACACAGCCAAAGTATTGGTCCAAGCAGCAGGAAGGACCATCAAGCTTAGGGCCAGGGGTAGACACTTCTCCCACCCAAATCTCTTTGAAGTCTCTGGACTCCAGACCCTGTTCTGGCAACACAAAAAAACAGTTTTTCTCTACTCAGAAAACTATTCTGAAGCCCCTCACATACAGTATGTGAGACCCCCTGTGTACTAAAGTAGAAGGTGCAAAAGATCGGTCCAAGTGGCGGGCAAAAAACATGGTAGATTAACAATGCTTACTATTTTTTTGGGGGGGGGGGGGGTGCGGGGAGAGTGGCAATGTGTTCCACCGCAGTGACATCACCATAGCTGCAACTTGGTGATGATGGTAACATCCTTTTCCAGGAAATGCTCCAGTGGTAGCAATAGTGATGATAATCCAGATGATGACAACATTTACAGTGAGGAACAGAGACTATGGAAACCATAGCCTTCGATTTAGAAAGGCTGAAAAATATTGCAAAATGCATGCTTGCTTGTTTCTAAAAGGATTACCAAAATAATCAATACAGAGAAGGGTGTTTATCACTATACGGGCCTCATTTTAAAATCAAAATGGGAGATTTTTAAATGCTTTGGAAAAGTAATATAAATTAAGATATTATTAAGCTCTCTGCAAGCAGAAACAAAATGAGGGGAAATTTCCCTAACTGGGAAACAGACTGCAATAAAACCTGAATGAAACTCTAATCTTTTCCCACTGAATCCAAATATATCTGACTAGAATCCCACTTTTGAAGAACATTGACATATGAGATTCTAGTCAACTAGAGGCATTGAACTAGCCATAATGTAGAGTGACTGCCCCCTGTTAGAGGAATGTAACAACTTCCAATATTTCAATATTTAGATGAGAAGGAAAAAATGTACATGGGGTACTAATTATTATATATATGTGTATATATATATATATATATATATATATATATATATATATATATATATATATTTATTTTTAGCTCTATTGTGGGGTCACCAGTATGGTATTGGCAAATTAAAATCATATCCCTTCTCAAGGGTCTCTTCTCCAGAAAGAATAAGTTCAACCTTTCTTCATAACTAATGTACTTCAGACCCTTTATTAGCTTTGTTGCCCTTCTTTGTACTCGCTCCATTTCCAGTACATCCTTCCTGAGGACTGGTGCCCAGAACTGGACAGCATACTCCAGGTGCGGACGGACAAGAGTCTTGTAGAGTGGGAGAATTATCGCTTTATCCCTGGAGTTAATCCCTTTTTTAATGCATGCCAATATTCTGTTTGCTTTGTTAGCAGCAGCTTGGTATTGCATGCCATTGCTGAGCCTATCATCTACTAGGAGCCCCAGGTCCTTTTTCATCCTAGATCCCCCCAAAGGTTATCCCCCTAGTGTATAGATAGATTGCATTCATATTTTTGCCACCCAAATGCATTATTTTACATTTTTCTACATTAGACCTCATTTGTCATGTAGTTACACACCCAATTCATTTGTTCAGATCTTCTTGCAAGGTTTCCACATCCTGCAGAGAAGTTATTGCCCTGTTTAGCTTAGTATCGTCCACAAATGCAGAGATTTACTGTAACTGTTTATCCCATCCTCCAGGTCGTTTATGAACAAATTAAATAGGATTGGTCCCAGCACAGAACCCTGTGGGACCCCACTACCCACCTCTGACTATTCTGAGTATTCCCCATTTATCACCACCCCTTGAACTCGCCCTTGTAGCCAGCTTTCAATCCATGTACTCACCCTATGGTCCATGCCAGCGGACCTTATTTTGTATAGTAAACGTTTATGGGGAAGTGTGTCAAATGCTTTTGCAAAATCCAGATATACCACATCTAGGGGCCTTCCTTTATCTAGATGGCAACTCACCTCCTCATAGAAGGTTAATAGATTGGTTTGGCAAGAACGATTCTTCATAAATCCATGCTGATTACTGCTAATGACACCATTTAATTACTAAAATCTTGTATGTAGTCCCTTACCATCCCCTCCAAGAGCTTGCATACTATTGATGTTAGGCTAACTGGTCTGTAATTCCCAGGGATGTCATTTAGACCCTTTTTAAATATTGGTGCTACATTGGCTTTTCTCCAATCTGCTGGTACCATTCCATATATTCCATAATATACATCATGTATTCATACAACCTATTGGAACCCTGCCTTGCCCATATCAATCACCAACCATGCTTTTTAGGTGGAACATGGTTGGTAATTGGTAAGGGCATGGCAGGGCTCCAATAGCCTGTATCAATGCATAATGTATATTATGTTGATGATATATAATGTATATTGATTATGCTCTTTTGTTCGTAACGTATACTCTACCGCTACATAATCCTCCTGAAGAAGCCTAAGATGGCAAAACATGTTGAGAGTAGCTTTCATAAGTCCTGTTTATAAAGACTTACCATTGAATTATGCTCTGTAATTTGTATTGTGTACTAATATTTATTTTTACTGTTATTTTAGTGATATATCAATAAATCAAAGTTCTTAATGTATTTGTGTTTATTTGGCACCTTGAAAGTGACATAGGCCTGTACCCTATTGATGTGTAGTAGACAACTCATGGGATGGTAGCCCAGCATCACTGCCGTATGCTTATATACCAATTGACAAACTTTTTCCCAGAATGGGCATACTTTTTGACAGCTACGAAAAATATGAAGAAAAAAGCCCTCATCTTGGTGACATAACCAACAGAGGTTGGACACCTTGGGGAAGATCTGGTGAAGAACCATCATAACCATGTACCAACGAGACAGGACCATGAAACATTGCTCCTTAAATTTGTTTGCAATTGAAGACTTGTGTGCAAACAGTACAGTATAGACAATTCAATTTGGGCTGAAGAAAAAGTAAGTGGCAAATCAGCCTCCCATTTACGTATAGGTTGGAAATGGAACGACACCTAATGCAAGAATTGGAGGCATGCCTGTGAACACCTCCTGTACAGTCTGAAGGACTATCCATCACCTCTCAGGCCACTCTCCGTCTGTCCCAGGCCAGCAAACAGCTGAGAGGCACTGAAAGGTCCACAGGAGGTGTTCACCTACACACCTCTGATCCTCCGCATCAGGTGTAGTTTCCCAGGCTCTGCTGGTTTCTCGGCATGAAGCATGGAAGGCATTGCCACACCACAAACAAGAAAAGATAGTTGGAGCCATTTGATACCTGTGGCCATTTGATCCATTGGACCTGATCCATTGAACTGCAGGACACCTGTAGTTGTCAGTTATATATGCTGGTTTGATCTCTGTAATTGGGAATTAAATTTTTCTGGTAAAAGGCTTTATGAGGGAGGGCAGAAGTTTTTGTTGAAATTCAGTACCCTTCACTCTGTTGGTGGAATTAGAGTGCACAATCACATGATGCAAAGAGTGGAATATTTTTTCACTTTCTTTTCCAGAACACTTTTGTGATTTATTACTTATATACTTATTACTTATATAAACTAGCATTTTTCACTTATGTATATGTTTACATTAATTAATATTTTGTATGCAACTTTTGTATTACTTACAATATTTTGCACTGTATTGGATACTAATATTTTCATCTGAAAGCGCACAATATTTTTATATATATATATATATATATATATATATATATATATAAATATATATATATATATAAATAAAATCTTTATCGCACAAATAAAACACCAAAACAGATAATGCTAAATGGGTATAAACACTGGGGTAGATTCAGGTAGGGGCGCGCACTACTACGGAGGCGCAGCATACCGTTTTTACGCTACGCCTCCGTAAATTACTTGAGCTACGCTTCATTCACGAAGCATTTGCTCCGTAATTTGCGGGGGCGTTTCGTAAAAGTGGCCGGCGTAAGCGCGCGTAATTTAAATGATCCCGTAGGGGGCGTGGATCATTTAAATTAGGCGCGTTCCCGCGCCGAACGTACTGCGCATGCTCCGTCGGGAAAATTTCCCGACGTGCATTGCGGTAAATGACGTCGCAAGGACGTCATTTGCTTCGACGTGAATGTAAATGGCGTTCAGCGCCATTCACGATTCACTTACGCAAACAACGTAAATTTCGAAAATCGCGACGCGGGAACGACGTGTATACTTAGCATTGGCTGCGCCTCCTAATAGCAGAAATCGACGAACGCAAACGACGTAAAACTAGGGTTGCCACCTCATCCCTTTAAACCCGAACACATATTGATTACACAGGTTGTGTGGCTGATTAAGGTGGTAATTCAACTCACTTAGTACCTTATCTGTGTAATTCATATGTGTTCGGGTTTAAAGGAATGAGGTGGCAACCCTACGTAAAACTCGAACGCCGGGCGCGCGTACGTTTGTGAATCGGCGTGAGTATGCAATTTGCATACTCTACGCTGACCACTACGGGAACGCCACCTAGCGGCCAGCGTAAGAATGCAGCCTAAGATACGACGGCATAAGAGCCTTATGCCAGTCATATCTTAGGCTACAGTCGGCGTATCAAGCTTTCTGAATACAGAAAGGCGATACGCCGGCACTACTTAGCAATTACGCTGCGTATCTATGGATACGCAGGCGTAATTGCTTGCTGAATCCACCCCACTATATGGATCATGTACAAAGGACACATGTTGTTGCTGCTGTGCTGTTTTGCTTTTGCTCTTTTAAGGAATACCAATATTTGTCTGTAGGTGGTTTGTGGCTCATGGTCTGCTTCCTCTATACTAGCTTTGACATCAACACCAAGGGGCATCTTCTTAAATGGGGGCGGATACACGTATTCATTTGGCGTTTAATAGTTGCTTGATTGTGGGTGTTGATTTATCACACATGTCCTAGGATTCATGAACCTTCTGGGTGTGGGATGTAATATTCCACTTCCAAACTCCATATATCTACCCCCACTCGATAGTTGTGTGAAGGTTTCTCTCCTCTGTGGTTACATTTAGGGATGGTGCCCATAGAATAACCTAAATATAGTGCATCAATGTTTCTCAACTCCAGTCCTCAAGTACCCCCAACAGGTCCTGTGTTCAGGATTTCCCTCAGATGAAACGGAAAAATAATGGAAAGACTGAAATCATGATCTATTGATGGTACTTGAGGACTGGAGTTGAGAAACATTGTTATACACGACCTACCCACCACCTACTTTTGGAAAAGTATATAATAGGTCAATATGTAAGGGCAAAAAGGAAGAACACACAACTTTCTGCTGCAAAGGAATATAGGATTGTTGAAGCAATGCATTGCAGTCTGCACGCAGTGGAAGAACACAGAAGAGTTAGGAGTTAGCAGTGATTGAGGGGTATGGCACAACTATCCCCAAGCACAGTGACGTAGACCAAGATGTATCCTGACAGCAGTGAATCAACCAATCACTCACCTAGCTGGCGACTGAGGTTTATATCTCACATGAGGCGAAACATGCATAGTGAAGATATTATTGAAGGCAAAGACCTTCCACCGTGCCCTCCAAAAAGGGCCAAAATGGAGAGGACATCAGTATGGAATAACAGCTAGTAGACCGGGAACCTGTTAAAAGTGTATGGCTGATACCACTGTGGTGTAAGAAACCACGCCCAATATGGGCATTTCCTTTTGAAAATTCAATTGCTTGGCTCCCCCTGGTCTCAGTGCATTCTTATTCACTGACCTGGAATAGGTATGCAAAATAGAACATTTCCAATTGTCAGTGGGAATAATAAAACCACTGGATCATCATGACAGAAAAGCATTTTCAGGAGAGGTCAGCAGTGGCAGACTACATATTTTCACAGGACATGTTTCCTTTAAGTAGCAATAAAATTGCATATCTTTAAACTTTAAGCATTAAAGCAATGGTGATTTTTACTTTTCTTTGCAATTTTCTCCCCTAAAGTTTTTTTCATGTGTCTGTGTTTTTTTACTCACAGGGTTTTTAGTAATTTGGTTAGGATATCATAACATTGCATCACAAGTTGCTTAGTCTTATGCTAAAAGCAAAGGCTGGTAAATGATGGAAGGGGCCTGCTGTGAATAAATAGGGCTCACATAAGGTCCATGATGGCCTTCTATCTCTCTCCTTGGTGGGTGTCAGGAGGTCATTGTTAAATATGTTTACATGTTCCCACACAACCTTTCTTAAAGTTTATTGACTGGCCACAAATGTACTAGCTTACATCTGGACTTACTAGCAAATGTACAGGCTGTGTACACTGTGGGTTTTTTGGCTTACAAGTGTATGTCCTTATTACTTTGGCAGGGTAAAAATACGACTTTTCATTTATATAATTTCAATTTTCTTTAGCCTAAGCCACCTAACCAAACAAATGAACTCATGTCATCACTGCTTTAGATTCTAGTATAGAGATATAAATGCTACAGACTTTCCCAATCCGATCATGATTTGGAGTGTATGTATATGCATGTACCATGGAGAAAGGAGGTGTTTAACTTTGCAGACATTCCCAATAGCAGACTGTCATGAAGGAAAAAAGATCCAACACAAACATAAACTCTCCCTCCCCCAAAGAAACCTGAACAGGTGATGCTTGCATTATTCAATTCTAGTTCTAAGTATAAGAATATACTGTACAATCTATGCCATACCAAGGTGAAACATGACACTAGTACCCATTTGGATGAAGAGGAGAAAAATAGTTTCCTGTACAATGCTTAATATTTTATCACATCGCTTATCATCATAGGCGTGCGTACAGGGTGTGCCAGGTGTGCCCAGGCACACCCTAATCACTCCCTGCAGTGAAGAATCCCCCTGCTGCCCTGTGTCCCCTCCCACAGAATGTCTGGCTTCCCACATGTCCCATTGGCTACTGCAGTGGGCATACAGTACATAGATGATATTTCAGAATGAGTGATTGAAAGGGTAATGTGATTTACTGGCCCCTTCCCTTTCTGAATGAAAACAGTGAAAGATCGGTACCGTGTTTTTGAGCTTTCAGATGTACACCCTAATGCAACAGGCTGCGCATACCTATGCTTATCATGGAGTACTTAATTGGAGATTGGACATAGTTACACGTACGAGGCCCAGATTCACGTACGAGTTACGCCGGCGTATCTCCAGATATGCCATCGTAACTCTGAGTCCGAGCCATCGTATCTATGCGCCTGATTCTTAGAATCAGTTACGCATAGATTTGTATAAGATCCGTCCGGCTCTTACGCTGTCGTATCTTAATTGCATATTTACGCTGGCCGCTAGGGGCGTGTACGCTGATTTACGCCTAGAAATATGTAAATCAGCTAGATACGCGAATTCACGAACGTACGCCCGGCCGACGCAGTACAGATACGCCGTTTACATTAGGCTTTTCCCGGCGTACAGTTACCCCTGCTATATGAGGATGAGGCGTACCAATGTTAAGTATGGACGTCGGGCCAGCGTCAAATTTTTGACGTTTTACGTTGTTTGCGTAATTCGTTCGCGAATAGGGCTGAGCGTCATTTACGTTCACGTCGAAAGCATTGGCTTCTTGCGGGTTAATTTGGAGCATGCGCACTGGGATACTTTCACGGACGGCGCATGCGCCGTTCGTAAAAAGCGTCATTTACGTGGGGTCACATAAAATTTACATAACACACGCCCACATCTACCACATTTGAATTAGGCGGGCTTACACCGGCCTATTTACGCTACGCCGCCGCAACTTTGGTTTGAGAATACGGCACTTGCCTGTCAAAGTTGCGGAGGCGTAACGTAAATAGGATACGTTACGCGATTCTACGTGATATGCGATTCTACTTGAATCCGGGCCACAGTTTATTACCTGTAGGTTTAAAAAGAGACACTGGTCCATCCAGTTCAACCTATGTGTGTGTTATTAATAAACTCTTCCCATAGTTCTGTATATTCTGCTTCTTCAGGATGACATTAACCACTTGGTAACCGCCCCATAGACAATATACGTCTACAGGGCGGGTGGTTAACTCTAGGAGGGCGTCAATGTACGTCCTCCCAGAGTCCGTCTCCCGCGCGTCCCCTGGGGCGCGCACACGGGAACATCCGTGACCGCCGGGTCCAGAGGACCCGGCCAATCACGAATCGCGGTAAACGGCCGCTGATAGCGGCCGTTTACCACGTGATCGCTCCGTCCAATGACGGAGCGATCACATGTAAACAAACCGGCGTCTTTTGATGACGCCGGTTCCTCCCTCCTCTCTCTGTACCGAGCGGTACAGTGTGAGAGGGGGGAGCGCGGGTGTCAGCAGCGCTGTGGATGGATCTGTGACTATTGCAGTCACAGATCCATCCATCCCTGCTCAGCCATCCCTGAAACCCCCTGCAATACTGTGCAATACCCCCCCTACAATACTCTGCAATACCCCCCCTACAATACTCTGCAATACCCCCCCTGCGCAATACTCTGCATACCCCCGGCAATACTCTGCATACCCCCCTGCGCAATACTCTGCATATCCCCCTGCGCAATACTCTGCATATCCCCCTGCGCAATACTCTGCATATCCCCCTGCGCAATACTCTTCATATCCCCCTGCAAAATACTCTGCATACCCCCCTGCGCAATACTCTGCATACCCCCCTGCGCAATACTCTGCATATCCCCCTGCGCAATACTCTGCATATCCCCCTGCGCAATACTCTGCATACCCCCCTGCGCAATACTCTGCATACCCCCCTGCGCAATACTCTGCATACCCCCCTGCGCAATACTCTGCATACCCCCCCTGCGCAATACTCTGCATACCCCCCTGCGCAATACTCTGCATACCCCCCTGCGCAATACTCTGCATATCCCCCTGCGCAATACTCTGCATATCCCCCTGCGAAATACTCTGCATATCCCCCCCCTGCGAAATACTCTGCATACCCCCCCCTGCGAAATACTCTGCATAACCCCCTGCGCAATACTCTGCATACCCCCCTGCGCAATACTCTGCATACCCCCCTGCAAAATACTCTGCATACCTCCCCTGCGCAATACTCTACATACCCCCCTTCGCAATACTCTGCATACCCCCCTGCGCAATACTCTGCATACCCCCCTGCGAAATACTCTGCATACCCCCTGCGAAATACTCTGCATACCCCCCCCCTGCGAAATACTCTGCATACTCCCCCCTGCGAAATATTTTGCATACCCCCCCCTGCGAAATACTCTGCATACCCCCCTGCGAAATACTCTGCATACCCCCCCTGCGCAATACTCTGCATACCCCCCTGCGCAATACTCTGCATACCCCCCTGCGAAATACTATGCATACCTCCCCTGCGCAATACTCTGCATACCCCCCTTCGCAATACTCTGCATACCCCCCTGCGCAATACTCTGCATACCCCCCTGCAAAATACTCTGCATACCCCCCATGCGCAATACTCTGCATACCCCCTGCGCAATACTCTGCATACCCCCCTGCGCAATACTCTGCATACCACCCCCTGCGCAATACTCTGCATACCCCCCTGCGCAATACTCTGCATACCCCCCTGCGCAATACTCTGCATTACTCCCCTGCGCAATACTCTGCATTACTCCCCGGCAATACTCTGCATTACTCCCCGGCAATACTCTGCATTACTCCCCGGCAATACTCTGCAATACCCCTGCACAATTACTCTGCAATACCCCCCGCACCAATACTCTGCATACCCCCCTGCGCAATACTCTGCATACCCCCTGCGCAATACTCTGCATATCCCCCTGCGCAATACTCTGCATACCCCCCTGCGCAATACTCTGCATACCCCCCCGCGCAATACTCTGCATACCCCCCTGCGCAATACTCTGCATATCCCCCTGCGCAATACTCTGCATATCCCCCTGCGAAATACTCTGCATACCCCCCCCTGCGAAATACTCTGCATACCCCCCCTGCGAAATACTCTGCATACCCCCCCTGCGCAATACTCTGCATACCCCTCTGCGCAATACTCTGCATACCCCCCTGCGCAATACTCTGCATACCCCCCTGCGAAATACTCTGCATACCTCCCCTGCGCAATACTCTGCATACCCCCCTTCGCAATACTCTGCATACCCCCCTGCGCAATACTCTGCATACCCCCCTGCGAAATACTCTGCATACCCCCTGCGAAATACTCTGCATACCCCCCTCCCCCTGCGAAATACTCTGCATACTCCCCCCTGCGAAATACTCTGCATACCCCCCCCCTGCGAAATACTCTGCATACCCCCCTGCGAAATACTCTGCATACCCCCCCTGCGCAATACTCTGCATACCCCCCTGCGCAATACTCTGCATACCCCCCTGCGAAATACTCTGCATACCTCCCCTGCGCAATACTCTGCATACCCCCCTTCGCAATACTCTGCATACCCCCCTGCGCAATACTCTGCATACCCCCCTGCGAAATACTCTGCATACCCCCCATGCGCAATACTCTGCATACCCCCTGCGCAATACTCTGCATACCCCCCTGCGCAATACTCTGCATACCACCCCCTGCGCAATACTCTGCATACCCCCCTGCGAAATACTCTGCATACCCCCTGCGAAATACTCTGCATACCCCCCTCCCCCTGCGAAATACTCTGCATACTCCCCCCTGCGAAATACTCTGCATACCCCCCCCCCCCTGCGAAATACTCTGCATACCCCCCTGCGAAATACTCTGCATACCCCCCCTGCGCAATACTCTGCATACCCCCCTGCGCAATACTCTGCATACCCCCCTGCGAAATACTCTGCATACCTCCCCTGCGCAATACTCTGCATACTCCCCTTCGCAATACTCTGCATACCCCCCTGCGCAATACTCTGCATACCCCCCTGCGAAATACTCTGCATACCCCCCATGCGCAATACTCTGCATACCCCCTGCGCAATACTCTGCATACCCCCCTGCGCAATACTCTGCATACCACCCCCTGCGCAATACTCTGCATACCCCCCTGCGCAATACTCTGCATACCCCCCTGCGCAATACTCTGCATTACTCCCCTGTGCAATACTCTGCATTACTCCCCGGCAATACTCTGCATTACTCCCCGGCAATACTCTGCATTACTCCCCGGCAATACTCTGCAATACCCCTGCACAATTACTCTGCAATACCCCCCGCACCAATACTCTGCAATATCCCCGCACCAATACTCTGCAATACCCCCACACCAATACTCTGCAATACCCCCGCACCAATACTCTGCAATTCCCCAACACCAATACTCTGCAATTCCCCAACACCAATACTCTGCAATACCCCGGCTAATACTCTGCAGTACCCAGAAAATACTCTGGGGAAAAAATGCGTTTTAACCACTTCCCGCCCACCGGCCGTCATGACGTCCTTGACTTTGTGCAGGGATATCTGAATGATGCCTGCAGCTACAGACATCATTCAGATATCATTTTTTTCAGCCGGCGATTCCCTACACCATAAGAACAATCATGTCAGCTGTTCCACCTCTTGATTGTTCTTACGGGAGGCGAAAGGGGACGTCTCCCCTCCCTTCTCCCTCCGGTGCCTCTTCTGACTCACCGCTACGATCGAAACCAGGATCGTTTTATTTTTATTTATTTTTTTCAGGCTTCCCAGCCTAGAGGTGAGATGTGGGGTCTTATTGACCCCACATCTCACTGTAAAGAGGACCTGTCATGCTATATTCCTATTACAAGGGATGTTTACATTCCTTGTAATAGGAATAAAAGTGATCAAAACATTTATTTTTGGGGAAAAACGTATCAAACTAAAATAAATAAAGTGAAATGAACAATAAAAATACATTTTTTTTTTTAAAGCGCCCCTGTTCCTGCGTGCTCGTATACAGAAGCGGCCGCACACGTAAGTCCCGCCCACATATGAAAACGGTGTTCAAACCACACATGTGAGGTATCGCTGCGAACGTTAGAGCAAGAGCAATACTTTTGGCCCTAGAGCTCTTCTCCAACTAAAAAGATGTAACCAGTAAAAATATTTAAAGCGTCGCCTATGGGGATTTTTAAGTAGTGAAGTTTGGCGCCATTCCACAAGCGTGTGCAATTTTGAAGGGTGACATGTTGGGTATCTATTGACTCGGCGTAACTTCATCTTTCATATTATGCAAAAACATTGGGCTAACTTTAATGTTTTTTTTTTAAAAGCACAAAACCGTTTTATTTCCAAAAAAACACATTCGAACAATTGCTGCGAAAATAACGTTCGCGATAACATGCAACGACCGCCATTGTATTCTCTAGGGTTTTTGCTAAAAAAGCATATATAATGTTTTGGGGTTCTATGTAATTTTCTAGCAAATAAATGATGATTTTTCCATGTAGGAGAGGAATGTCAGAATTGGTCTGGGTGTTCCAGAACGCCTGATGGTGCTCCCTGCATGTCGGGCCTCTGTATGTGGCCACGCTGTGTAAAAGTCTCACACATTTGGTATCGGCATACTCGGGAGGAATAGCAGAATGTGTTTTGGGGTGTAATCAGTGTTATGCATATGCTGTGTGTGAGAAATAACCGGCGAATATGAACATTTTGTGAAAAAAAAAAAAAAAAATCTTGATTTTGCAAAGAATTGTGGGAAAAAATTACAACTTCTAAAAACTCACCATGCCTCTTTCTAAATACCTTGGAATGTCTTCTTTCCAAAAAGGGGTCATTTGGGGGGTATTTGTACTTTTCTGGCATGTTAGGGTCTCAAGAAATGAGAGAGGCTGTCAGTACTTCAGATGTGATCAAATTGATCAATTTTCAGTAATTGGTACCATAGCTTGTAGACCCTATAACTTTCACCCAGACTAAATAATAACCCAATTTTTTATTTTTTGTACCAAAGATATGTAGCAGTATACATTTTAGGCCAAATTTATGAAAAAAAAATACTTTTTTGCAAAATGTTATAATAGAAATGAAGAAAAATTCATTTTTTTTACAAAATTTTCTTTCTTTTTTCATTTATAGCGGAAAAAATAAAAACCGCAGAGGTGATCAAATACCACCAAAAGAAAGCTATTTGTGGGAAAAAAAAGGACAAAAATTTCATTTGGTTACAGTGTTGTATGACCGAGTTATTGTCATTCAAAATGTGAGAGCACCGAAAGCTGAAAATTGGTCTGGTTATTAAGGGTGTTTAAGTGCCCAGTTGTCAAGTGGTTAAAAGTTTTTTAACTTGTCGACACTCTCAATTAGTACCACTTCCTTGGCAAGGGAGTTCCACATTTTACCTGCTCTAACAGTAAATAACCCTTTCTGTAATCTAAGTTTAGTCCACCTTTCCCCTAACTTCAAATTGTGGCCACGTTTCCTCTTCAGAGACCTTAGAAACAGTGTATTCCAGTTAATGAAGTCCCCTTTGATATATTTGCATATTGTAATCATATCCCCTATTAAGTGCCCCTTCCCCAGAGTGAATAACTGTTATCTATGATACTCATAACTGAGATCCTTATTCCCCCTCATAAATTTTGCTGCCCTTCACTGAATTCTTTCTAATTCAGTAATATTTTTTCCTGAGGATTGCTGACCAAAACTGAACTGCATACTGAAGATGAGGCTGAACCAGGGGTAGAAATATTGCATGACAGTATTTTTTTAGCTGCAGCTAGGCATTGCATGCTATTGCTAAGTCTCTGATCTACAGACACCCCCAGATCATTTTCCATCACTGATTCTCCCAATGGAGCCCCTTTCCAATATGTACATTGTAGCTTTACATTTCTCAATACTGAATCTCATCTGCCAAATAGCTGCCCAACCCCCTATTCTGTCAAGGTCAAGGTCCTGTAATGATGCTAAATCTTCAATGTCAAAGTCATTATGTATAATTTGGTATCATCAACAAGTTCTGAAACTGAACTATTCATTCCAACCTATATCATTAATAAACCAATTGACCATCATCGCCCCAAGACAGAACCCTGGGGCACACCACTCACAATTTTAGACCATTCAAAGAATGAGCCATTTATCACTACTCTATTGACCTATTCATGTAACCATTTTTTTAACCATGTACATACAATTTCATCAACATACCTTATTTTATAAATTAAACGTTTATGAGGTACAATATCAAATGCCCTAGCAAAATCTAAATGAAATACATCCATTGGACCACCATTCTATTTCATCTCTCACTTACATTCTCGCAGAACAATAACGGGAAGGTCTAATAATAACAATCTACTTTCATTAACCACTTAAAGTAATTGTAAGCCTTTGTTTTTTTTTTTTTATTTAATAACAAACATATCATACTTACCTCCACTGTGCAGCACGTTTTGCACAGTGGCCCTGATCGTCCTCTTCTGGAGTCCCCCAGCAGCTCTTGTGGCTCCTCCTTACACCAGATAGCCCCCTAGAAGAAGCGCTCTCCCGGGGGGTTACCTTGCAGGCGTGCTCCTGAGTCCAGCATTCAGCATCCATAGAAACGAATGCCGGACTCGGCCCCGCCCCGTGGTGCCCGTGTCATTGGATTTGATTGACAGCAGTGGGAGCCAATGCATAATCAAGAGCCTGAACCCCATGCAGAGAGGGACAGCGCACCTCCATCGAGGGAATAAGGGGCTCAGGCAAGTAAAACGGGGGACTGGGGGGCCGGTCACTGCCAGAAGTTTTTTCACCTTAATGCATAGCATGCATTACAGTGAAAAAACATGAGGGTTTACAATCCCTTTAATGACCGCCCGCCACAGATATACTACGGCAGGGTGGCTCCTGTATCTTCGTCTAATAGATGCAGGGGGTATGAGCACATCACTAAAGCTGATGCGCGTGGCCGCGATGTCCGAGGGCCACCTGCGATCGCTCCAAGGAAAGGCAGAATGGGGATCTGCCAATGTAAACAAAGCAGATACCCGTAGTGTCAGGGGAGTACAGTTTGAACATCTGTTCCTAGTGATTAGGAACAGTGATCCCTCTGTACCCCAGTCAGTCCACTCCCCCACAGAAACTCCCTAGGACACACTTAACCCTTTTATCGCTCCTGGTGTTAACCCCTTCCCTGCCAGTGTAATCAGTGCATTTTTATAGCACCGATCGCTGTATAAATGTCACTGGTCCCAAAAAAGTGTAAAAAATGTCTGATCTGTCTGCCGGAATGTCGCAGTCCCGCTAAAACTCACTGATCACCGCCATTACTAGTAAAAAAATAAAATAATAGAAATGCCATAAATCTATCCTATTTATCCTATCTAGCTAATTTGCATACTCGACGGGGAAAACGACGGAGGCGACACCTAGCGGACAAAAAAAAATGCATTTAAGATCCGACGGCGTAAGAGCCTTACGCCTGTCGGATCTAATGGATATCTATGCGTAACTGATTCTAAGAATCAGCATAGATTCTAAGCATAGATACGACGGCCCAGATTAGGACTTATGACGGCGTACATGGCGTTGCGCCGTCGTAAGCCCTTTGAGAATCTGGGCCATAGTATCTATACTATGGCCCAGATTCTCAAAGGGCTTACGACGGCGCAACGCCATGTACGCCGTCATAAGTCCTAATCTGGGCCATTGTATCTATGCTTAGAATCTATGCTGATTCTTAGAATCAGTTACGCATAGATATCCATTAGATCCGACAGGCGTAAGGCTCTTACGCCGTCGGATCTTAAATGCATTTTTTTTTGTCCGCTAGGTGTCGCCTCCGTCGTTTTCCCCGTCGAGTATGCAAATTAGCTAGATGCGCGAATTCCCGAACGTACGTGTGGCCGACGCAGTAAAGTTACGGCGTTTACGTTAGGTTTTTCTGGCGTAAAGTTGCCCCTGCTATATGAGGGGCAACCAATGTTAAGTATGGCCGTCGTTCCCGTGTCGAAATTTATAAATTTACATTGTTTGCGTAAGTCGTCTGTGAATGGGGCTGGACGCCATTTACGTTCACGTCGAAACCAATGACGTCCTTGAGACGTCATTTGGAGCAATGCACCCTGGGATATTTTACGGACGGCGCATGCGCAGTACGTTCGGCGTGGGAACGCGCTTAATTTAAATGCTACACGCCCCCTACCCGCCTAATTTGAATTAGGCGGGCTTGCGCCGGGTGATTTACGCTACGCCGCCGCAACTTTACAGGCAAGTTCTTTGTGAATAAAGCACTTGCCTGAAAAACTTGCGGCGGCGTAACGTAAATGAGATACGTTACGCCCGCCCTAAGTTACGCTGTTCTACGACAATCTGGGCCTATAACTTTTGCACAAATCAACACGCTTATTGCGATTTTTTTATATTTTTTGCACAAAATATGTAAAAGACTACATATTGGCCTAAACTGCTGAAGAAGTATTTTTTGGGGATATTTATTATGGCAAAAAGTAAAAAAAAAAAATATTTTTTTCAAAATTGTTGGTCTTTTTTTGTTTATAGCGCTAAAAAAAAAGCCGCAGAGGTGATCAATTACCACCAAAAGAGAGCTCTAATTGTGGGGGAAAAGAGGACATAAATTTTATTTGGGTAAGACGTCGCTCGACTGCGTAATTGTCAGTTAAACGCAGTGCCGTATCGCAAAATATGGCCTGGTCATTAGGGGGTAAATCCTACTGGGGCTGAAGTGATCAATCCATGTTGGTTGTCACTTTTGAGACCTTTATCACAAGCAAACTTCTGTATAGAGTCCCTTAATATTCTCTCAAATACCTCACATTCTATTGATGTTAGGCAGGGTATACACATTTGTTTATTTTTTTGTTTAACCAGAGGGTATTCAGAGATCCTCGCATCCGATTCCTGCTGAACTGGCTGATTTTTGGTAATTTTTTTTTTAATTGGTGCCACATTTTCTGTATGCCAATCAGTTGGTACCAGCTGGTTTGCCATGTTTAAGACAAAATGCTGCTTTTCTCTGAAGTTGTGTCAGCTTTCATTGAGCTTGAAAGCACCCAGGGCATGATGTCCATGGTTTAATAGGATTAAAAAGGCAGTGTAGCACAACCAAAATGTACCTTATACTAAAAAAACGACACTATAAAAAATTTGAATATTCCAACATACTCAAATTATACAGTGTACATTCAAAAATAGTGTAAACTCAAACTGTAAAGTCCAATCAAAAAATAGTGCAATCACCACTGTGACACTATTTGTCAGGGCACCAATAGCAGGAGAAGGGCTCTAGGACACAGCATTGCTACCAGCACTTCACATGGGACTTTATAAGGAAGTCTGTCAGTAGCTGAAGTTGCTGATTGATCTTCAGCTTGTACCATATTCCTGGGATCAGTGTTCCTGAAAGTACTCTGCTTCCAACCCGGCTTGTCCTTGACTATTCTCCTGCCTTGTCCTGATATTCTCTTCTGTTCTCCTGTGTCTGACTTTGGCTTCCCCTCTGACCTTGCATGCTCGTGTTATCCTCCTGGCTCCAAACTCTAGCTTGAATTGGCATTCCATTATCCTAGTCTTACAGGTGCCACCTGTTTACAGCCACTGCTTAGCACATCAGAAACCCTGCCTCTGCAAACATAATCACAGGGGACCTGTTCTACTTTGAGCCTGACTCCTCCTGTTCTCACTTTCAGGGGAATCTGGAACTTAGCCATAAGGGAAGCCCTCTCTCCATTGGCCTCCATCACCAGGTACATGATAGTATCAATTAGCCAATATGTCTGGGGCCAAGAGAGGTGCTGCGGCGATGGAGGCTCTCTGTCAGCCAACCGCACATACACAAGCCATCAAGCAAGAAGAATGGGTGCATGAGGTTACTACTATGGTGACTTCCACAGAACCTAACCCAGCTTGCTCCAGCCGCCATGTTACTTTCTCTGCTAGGACCCAAAGTCCCCACTCCTGAGTGCTTTTCACGGAATCGATTAAAGTTCAGGGCCTTCAGGAATGCATATGAATTTTATTTTGCACTTTAACCAAGGACTTTCGCACTTGAGACGTTCAGAGTAGGGTTCATTATTTCTCTTCTGTCTGATGAACCACAATCCTGGGTTCATAGCCTATTGACGCAAAAGAATACAGCACTGAACTCTGTTTCCACAATCTTTGAGGCTATGGCTGTCCTTTACGATGACCCACAGAGGACTGCTACTGCTGAGCCTGCCCTCTATACCCTTGTACATGGCTGACGACCTGTGGAAGACTTCATGAAGTATCGTTCTTGCCAAAACCAATCTATTAACCTTCTATGAAGACGTGAGCTGCCCTCTAGATGAATGAATGCCCGTAGACATGGTGTATCTGGATTTTGCAAAAGCATTTGATACAGTTCCCAATAAACGTTTACTGTACAAAGTAGGGTCCGTTGGCATGGACCATAGGGTGAGTACATGGCTTGAAAACTGGCTACAGGGGCAAGTTCAGAGGGTAGTGATAAATGGTGAGTCGTAGGAATGGTCCTGGGTGGAAAGTGGGGTCCCCCAGGGTTCTGTCCTAGGACCAATCCTATTTAATTTATTCATAAACAGCCTGGAGGATGGGATGAACAGCTCAATCTCTGTATTTGCTGACAATACTAAGCTAAGCAGGGCAATAACTTCTCTGCAGGATGTGGAAACCTTGCAAGAAGATCTGAACAAATTAATGGGGTGGGCAACTACATGGCAAATTAGGTTTAATGTAGAAAAATGTAAAATAATGCCTTATTTAATATTGCCTTTAATAATAAGGCCTTGGGACACTTTGGAGCTCGTAAAACTTGCAAGCTCATCCAACGAGCCTTCTGATGGCCTAATCTTAGCTGGGACTGTAGGGCCCAGGGTCAGTTCCTGCACAATGTGTCTATGCAGCAAGGGCATGAAAGCTAAAGCCTGTGGGTTATTAAGGCTCCTGCCCACCCTTAATCATTCCTGTGAGATGATCTCCATGGATTTCATCGTTGACCTTCCTTTCTCTGAAGGATTTACCATCATTTTGGTAGTGGTATATAGGCTGTCCAAGATGGCTCCTTTCCTGCCCATGGTGGGCACTCCTTCTGCTACAGAAACTGCCCACATCTTTATCAAAGAGATCATTAGACTCCACAGCTTACCCAGTAACATTGTTTCAGATCGAGGGGTACAGTTTACCTCCAGGTTTTGGAGCGCCCTCTTTAACTCACTGCGAGTGAAACTTTGCCTCTCTACTGCCTACCATCCTCAAAGTAACGGACAAACCGAACGCACAAATCAGACCCTGGAGCAATACTTGCATTGTTTCTCTGATACCTCTCAAGATGACTGGACATCCCTGCTCCCACTGGCAGAATTTACCTACAATAATGCTTTACATTCAGCAACCAACCAATCTCCATTCTGGGCCAAATACGGATTTCACCCTTCCGCTCTGCCAGAAACAATGTCCGAATCAATAGTACCCACTGTGCAAGACAGGTTTAAATTCATACAAAACAACCATCAAACTGCATACAAAGGGCTCAAATGGCTTAATAGAATATCTTCAACAGGAAACAAAGGGGTAATCTTTCTCTTAAAGTCAGGGACAAGGTATGACTGTCAACTGTGAACCTGAAACTGCCTTGACCATCAAGGAAGTTGGGGCCAAGATATATTGGTCCTTTCCAAATCAAGCGTGAGATAAACTCCAATGGCATTTGAGCTGTCCCTGCCTGACTCTTACAGGATCCACCCGGTTTTTCACATTTTACTTCTCAAACCAGCCATTTCTGACCCATTCCCAGGAACAGTGAAACCACCTCCACCACAGGTAACGGTTGGAGAAGAAACAGAGTATGAAGTGGAGTCAGTTCTGGATTACAGGAAGCGAGATAGGCAGATCCAATATCTGATTAAATGGAAGGGGTATCCACTTGAAGAAAGCTCCTGGGAAACTGAAGCCAATATACATGCCCCCCAGACTTCTCTGAGAGTTTCGGGCCAAATACCCAGTGAAAATGGCCCAAATGGGCATCCGGAGGCTGCCCGTCGGAGGGGCACTGTCAGGGCACCAATGGCAGGAGATGGACTCTAGGACCCATCATCTGTCAGGACACCAACAGCAGGAGAAAGGCGCAAGAACCCAGCATCTCTACCAGCACTTGACATGGGCTTTTATAAAGTCTGTCAGTGGCTGAAGTTGTTGATTCATCTTCAGCTTGTACTGTGTTCCTGTGATCCTTGTTCCTGAAAGTTATCTGCTTCCGAACCGTCTTGTCCTTTACTATTCTCCTGCCTTGCTCCTGACCTTGGTTTGTCCACAGATATTCTCTTCTGTTCTCCTGTGTCTTACCTTAGCTTCCCCTCTGACCTTAATACAAAAAAGAAAGCCACTTCCCCATCTACAGTATAACTGACCACTGCAGAAAGCAGCATTGGAAGGCAACATATTTTAGAAAAAAAGCCTGCAGACAACCAAATTGACCTGTCTAACAGTATGCAATAAAAACCTGGGGTCACCCTGGCATTCCCATCCCTTCTGACCTTGCCTGCTTATCTGTTATCCTCCTGGCTCCGAACTCTGGCTTGAACTGATGTCTCATTGTCCTAGTGCTACTACAGACCTGACACATCTCACAGGCAACCACCTGTCTGTAGCCACTACTTAGCACATCAGAAACCCTTCTAAGTGCCTCAGCAAACAACATCACAGATGGCCTGTGCTATTTTGAGCCTGACTCCCCCAGTTCTCACTTTCAGGGGAGTCTGGAACTTAGCCACAGTTAAAGCCCTCTCTCCATTGGCCTCCAGCACCAGGTACGTGATATTATTATCTAAATAAAAGAGTGCCATGTCTCCACCACCTCAAAACCATAACCTCTGCATTGCCAGTAATGGCCAAAGCAAGCTGTGTTCCCCTCAGGGATAATGGTTCTGACAGACGCTTGGCAAATCCTCACTCCTTTTTCCTCAAAATAGGATATACAGGTCCTCAGACACTCAGAAACACCAAATGTATATGGGAAGGAAGCAAGATCTGTCATACAGCCCATCAGTGGATCTATAATAGAACCCATCAGTGGATCTGTCAGGACAACCCCTTAGTGCCACCATAAGTGGATCTGTCGGTGCAGTCCCTGATGGGCCGTAGGACAGAACCACTGATGGTGGCACTAATGGACTGTATGGCCCATCTACTGATCTACTTACACAGCCACCTATTGGGCTGTGCTGACAGATCAACTGATGGGTTCTGTGACAGATACACTAATAGCGGCACTAATGGACTATGACTGTTTCACTGATGTTGGCACTAAGGGGTTGTCCTGATAGATCCACTGATGGGCCCTATGACATATCCACTGATGGCGGCACTAATGGACTGTATGACAGTTCCACTGAAGGGCTGCTCTGACTGATCCACTGATGGCAGCACTAATGGACTGTATGAGAGATCCACTGATGGTAGCACTAAGGGGTTGTCCTGACAGATCCACCGATGGGCTGCACTCACAGATTCACTGATGGGCTGTGTGACAGATCCACCAATGGGCAGTTTGACAGATCCATTGATGGGACTGTATGACAGGTTCTTCTTATTGGGGGGATGTGCACTGTACTGTGTTAGGAAAGCGTTAACTTCCAGTTACTCAGGTCTTGAGAGGTGTGTAAGGAGAAGAAGCCGGGAACAGCGAGTAACCACTGTATGTTTACACTTGTGACCAGCTGTTATTGGACACAGCTGATCATGCCAATATTATTGGCTCTTTACCTTGATTGGGGATGGGCTGTGTCCCGGCAATCCCCCCGGGTTGCGCACTAGCAGCATATCCTGAAGGATGTCATATGACGTCTACTCGGGATAATAAAACCAGTTCCCATCTGGCCAATAGCAGATTGATGAGTGGGCGGGAACTGGTTAATCACTAGATTACCTGCCACCGCAGTATACTGTGGCAGGTTGTCTCGCCGGGACAAACCACCGTAGGTATATGTTGGCTGCTTTAAGACAAATAGGCTGGTCTGGCATGCGTGCCCGCAGTGCAATTACGGAGCTGATGCTTGTGCCCAGCGGCACTCACAATCGCTCCTGAGAGACACAGAACGGAGGTCTGTCAGTGTAAACAGATAGATCTCCGTTCTGTAAGGTGTGAGGAGAATGATCGGTTGTTCATACCACATATGAACAACAATCGGTTTCTTCCTTCAGGTAGTCCCATCCCCCCACAGTTAAAATCACTCCCTATGACACACATTTAACCCCTTGATCGCCACTGCCAGTGACATTTGTACAGTAATCAGTGGCTATTTTTAGCTCTGATCACTGTTTAAATGTCAATGTAGTGTCAAAAGTGTCCGATCTGTCTGCTGCAATGTCACAGTAGTGCTAGTAAAAATAATAATAATAATAAAAATGCCATAAATGCTATTTTGTAGACACTATAACTTTTGCGCAAACCAATCAATATACACAAATCCTTCTGGGGCTGAAGTGGTTAAACAAGATCCAAACATCTAAAGTAGGCACTTTTGTGAATACAGAGGCAGGAATGCACCCATTACAAAATTGGTTATCTTGTAGAAAAACAGCAGTGAACTGTAACCATGATCTCACACGGCTAATAACAGAGTCATTGACATGGGACAGGGTTCTGTTTAACATATGTGTCTTTTTTAATGCTTTGTGTTTTACAATTGAAAATAATTGTTGCAGATCACTAGGGGTTTTATTACACAAATTTAATGAACTTACGACATGTAGGTAATATTGTTTGTTGGAACTGGGCAATGAAACATCACTAGTAGGTATCACATCCCCTGAAGAACAAAATGTATTAAGAAGAGGGTGGGAATTTAAAGGTACCAAAAAAGTATACAAAAGTTTTTTAATATAAAAATATAAATTGTATTTAATTAACAGACAAAGTTTCTTTAAAATGACAATTGAATGTTCAGAAAAAAACCATATCGTTTAGATATCATGTGCAACCACTTCTTACTCTACATGTTTTGCTCAAAGAGCTTCCTCAGGAGCTTTCGAAAGTGTTGCATGAAGTTTTTGCCAGGCATGCATTCTCAGCTGTTTATCAAACTATGCCTTGTTAAATTTGCATAATCATTTGTATTGTGATATGTAATTATATAATTTACTATTATAGTAACGTTTAAGCACACATTTTTATGATTGTTGTTTCTTTTGTAGTACTAAAAAACTTCATGCAACACTTTCGAAAGCTCCTGAGGAAGCTCTTTGAGCGAAACATGTGGAGTAAGAAGTGGTTGCTTTTTGTCTAAACATTCAATTGTCATTTTAAAGAAACTTTGTCTGTTAATTAAATAAAAATGCATTTTTTATATTAAAAAAACTTTTGTATACTTTGTTGGTATCTTTATGAATGTAGGTGATATTGTTTTTTGTAATTTACTCAAAAAAGTAAATTCACAAATATTATTGCATAGGTTATTACTCCTTAAAATGCTGTTTTTGACTAGGTGTCTGTGCAATCTCTAAACCATTAATGACCAAAACAAAGTTTTATTTATACCAGGAAGTTTAAAATGTGATGAAAACAACACTAACATTTAGAATCTAACATCTGACATTACAAATAGGCCCCAGGGGCTTCAAATAGTTGTCAGATTTAGCAAGGATGCTCAGTGTTTACTCCATCAAGGTGCAGAAAACTGTGTCTTGGCCACCATGTTACATATTATACCCTAAATACCAGTGTAACATGTAACATTGTGCAAAAAGTGAACGTAGCCTTTAAGTGACATTAGGATTCTTATCCATGCAGGTTGAGGGGCTCCAGCATGTATGTTTGATACAGAAGAAACTGGTTGCTCAGTATCCTCTGGGATTAGTAAGTCCTGATATGGGTCCTTGGACACTGAGGCTTTGTAGGGACATAAGAGGAATGAAGTCTTCAATCCTGGGCCCATGTTTTTCCAGTGGCCAGCAGTATTATTATGCAGGTGTGCACAACCCTTATGAGTTAGGTCTTTGTAAGAGCTCATCCCTTCCCAAGAAGTCTGAGTAGCTACAAGGAAGCAGCAAGTGTGCGAATGCTAGATGAGTGTGAAAACAGGAAAGTCAGAGAAGACCTAGATAGCCAGATGATTGAAGTTAAGCTTTTCTATGAATTTAGAGGATGCTCATGGGACTTTTTAGAGTTGCGTCAAACGATTAATACCACATTATATAAAATGATATTAATATTTTTTATTCCTTTGTAAGATTATAAGCAAGGTGCAAAATTAAAAGCAAGGTGCAATGCATGTAGCCATGCATTGAAAAGGTAAAAATTCATGGTTTGTGGTGCCTGGTGGTGCTTCTCTATGGCACCTGACAATTGGTGAATTTTTTGGTTCCTATTTCATTTAAAAATCACTTATTGGGGGTGTTGGGAGCAGGGAACATGCCTCCATCTCTGGTGGGCATGCCCAGGGATCAGAATCTTTTGGGAGGAAGTGGCGCCATGGATCAGGAAAATGTCAGAGGAAACAATAGAGTTTACACCGTTACAATTCCTGTTCCATGGAACCACATGAGCTATAAAAACTTATAAAAACAGCATTGTACCACATTTATTAAATGCGGCCAAAAGATTAATACCAAGGTATTGGAAACAAGCAACATGCCCCACCCTTCAAGAATGGAAAAGGGAAGTAGTTATAATAGAGAAATTTAAAAAAAATTGTGAAAATCATAACCAAGAAATAGATGGATAAAACCAAAAGCCTTATGCAGCTCGGAAAGAAGGATATTGGATCTATAAAAAAAGAAAGATGGGGAACAATCCACAGCAGGGGCGGACTGACCATTCGGGCACTCGGGCGCTGCCCGAGGGTCCCATGCCACTAGGGGGCCCCACCAGGGTTGTCAGCCTCAGTAAAACCATTAGATTATAGCTGCCCCGCCTCTCCAGTACCTTTTCAGTGTGTGTATGTGTATTCTGTGTGCATGTATACTGTGTGTGTATATTGTGTGTCTGTGTGTGTATACTGTGTATGTATACTGTATGTGTGTGTGTATGTATACTGTATGTGTATACTGTGTATGTATACTGTGTGTGTGTATACTGTGTATGTCTAATGTGTGTGTATACTGTGTATGTCTACTGTGTGTGTGTGTATACTGTGTATGTATACTGTATGTGTGTGTGTGTTTATACTGTGTATGTATACTGTGTGTGTGTGTGTGTGTATACTGTGTATGTATACTGTATGTGGGTACTGCGACATTATGGCGGACACTTTTGACACATTTTTGGTACCATTGGCATTTTTATAGCGATCAGTGCTATAAAAATGCATTGATTACTATAAAAATGCCACTGGCAGGGAAGGGGTTAACACTAGGGGCGAGGAAGGGGTTAAGTATGTTCCCTGGGTGTGTTCTAACTGAAGGGGGGGTGGACTGACTTGGGGAAATGACTGATCGCTGTTTATACATTGTATGAACAGAAGATCAGCATTTCTCTCCCTGACAGGACCGGGAGCTGTGTGTCTACGTGATCTCGCCTAGCAGAGCCGACCTGCCGCCGTATAACTGCGGCGGCTGGTCGGCAAGCAGCTAAGGAAAAGAAATTGCATAATGTATTGTTATTTACACAGCTCTTTATCTTCATGAAATAGGACTGTGAGTCTGTCATAGACACCTACAAGACATTTTCCACGTTCAGATTCTGTGTGCACTACAAGACCTGCTCTGTTCCTCATTGCTACTACATGCTGTGAGTGTACCCTGTCAAGTGCCTTCTGATTTGCTTGTTGTGACTGGTGAACTGTTACATCTACATAAATCCTTCAGGCGTATGCCGGCATTGGTGGAAGTGGGCGTGAGCCATGCAAATGAGGCGTGACCCCATGCAAATGATGGGCCGAGCGCCAGACAGATACGTATCACGAACTGCGCATGCGCCGAGACGTGGACGCATCCCCCTGCGCTTGCTCACAACCACGTCGGAACAACTGCCTAAACTACGCCGGATCACTGCGTACGGCGTGAACGTAACCTACGCCCAGCCAGACACGTCCAACGTAAAATACGCCGGCTTGTGTTCCCTGGTGCAGACCTTTGTATGTCTGCTGCTGGGTTACACCTCCTTTATGGGGAATAACTTAACGCCGGACGTAAAACGTACGCGCACTGTGTCGGGCGCACGTATGTTCGTGAATCGCCGTATTTCACTCATTTGTATATTTGAATGGCTAATCAATGGGAGCGCCACCATGCGTTCAGCCTAAATGTGCGCCTACCCTACGCCGGCGTAGGCAAGTTACGTCGGCGGGATGAAGCCTGTTTTTAGGCGCATCTTAGTTTGTGGGTCCGGCGCAGAGATACGACATGGCACATTTTCACTTACGTCGGCGTATCTTGTTATACGTCGGCGTAAGTGCTTTGTGAATCCGGGCCTAAGTGTTTACTGCCACCGCACCACGCTGCATCTCCCCACACGTATATGCTACCATTGAACCTTATTTAATTCCAGCTCTATAAAAGTGTAGCACTACCCCCGAAGGAGCTGATGGCGCTGTGATGCAGTCACCCTAAAGGTGGGTGCCGCACTCGAAGAAGAACCCAGACCAATGGCGTCTGTCCCATAAATACCCTCCTCCAGCATGCATAGCGAGGAGAAACCCTTCTGATAGGCTGCTGGGGGAAATGCACCCAAACCTCGACTCCACTTCTGCCACCCATCGTCCTGGGGTGGGAACAGCACCCCAGAAACAACAGAATGAGCCCGCCGCACAGCCAAGCTGAGACAGAGACCCAATTTGAACAGATTTACTGGATCAGAGCCAATTAACTCTCTGATCCCCCTTTAAATTTAAAAAGCACCGGTACTTGGAAGTAACCAGACGCTACAAAATCCTTTTGCAAGCCATATATAAAACTGTGTACACATTTCAGGAATTGTTGCGTATAACTTCCTTGTGTTTAGACTACTCAGACATGCAAGCTCTGTTTTTCACTGGTCTCATTGAGTCAGATTTTTCTAATAAAAGATGTATGCTTACTTCCTGCTAAGAAGGTCTGTGCTTTTACCACATTGGCATTTCTGGTGTTTGTCATTATTTGAATATGCCAATACCTGTTGAGTGTGCTTTACATGGCCTGATCAATATTGCACACTTTACTACTCTTCACCCTGTCCATGAGATTTGCTGACTACCACTGGCAATTTGTGATTTTTTTGTTTACTATTTACTATTTGTTTGTACTGACAACAGTGGTTTATGTTCATAGATTGCCTATATGACACAGCATACGGACTCTATTATAAAGGTACTGCATTTAAAATTGGCAAATTTGTTGTCTATTATAACCATTATAGTGTATTCCCTTTATGTTATGCAAAAATGTAATATAATTTCATAGGTTTATATGTTCCTGTGCAGAAACTGCATATCATGCAATCCCTGGATCTCTCAGTCTAGTGTTTTGCAGGTGAGAGCTAAATAGCAATTAGATCTGAAACAGAGACAAGCAGGCACACCTATAAAGGGAGAGATGCGGTTCTTCACATTAGTCACTTAAGAAGGCATGTGACCACTCAATGAAGTTGGATGAAATTTACCTTAAACTGTGTAGGGGGTTCTTTACTGTTAGAGCGGTAAGGATATGGAATTCCACAATCAGTGGTTTCAGCAGGAAGTGACACTAATTTCAAAAAATGTTTAGATGGTCAATTTATTGAACACAATATACAGTGAAATGGGAAGTGGTAGAGACATAAATGCACACACACTCACACCCACACAGGTTGAACTAGATGGACTGTGGTGTCTTTGTCCAACCTTACCAACTATGAAACTACAATTCAAATTGTATATGCTTTTATCTGCAGTTTTGTGAGTTTGTGATATGGTCTCTTTATGCTTTCGTGGATTGACCTTATTTTTCGTATTCGACCACACGCTGTACTCATATTAACGATATCACCACTGCATATATGAGTACAGCAGTGCACAGTCATTCATGTCAGTGAGATGCTGTACATTATGTTGCACCTGGCTGCCCAAGTGGAGGAAATATGCCAGGAATAATTCTGAATGGGTAGCCTGCTGTTATTTTATTTGTTGCACAGGTTATCATACTTGGGAACTTTCAGAAGTTAGTGAGCCTGAAACTGTAAAAGGTCAATAGAGGCGTGTAGTTTCCAAAATAGAGATATTAGTTGCACTGCATATGCTGGGCTATTATAGAGGCAACGGTTGAGGCATGATAATTGTGCCACAGCAATTTCAAATTGTTTACTAGTGGAGCATTGAAATATTGGGCTAACAATGGAAGAGGAAAAAAGTACTCCTCTTTGATGGTGTCAGTGGGAGGAAAAAAAAGTGGGAGGAGCAGGAGGCAGAAGATATGAGAGAATGGTGGGTAGAAAGAAAGAAGGGGAGGAAGAGGAAGAGAGAAAGGAATGCTAAGCTCCGTCATGAGTCACTACATGTCCAAACTTGTCTGCTTTACCCATGAGTGGGGACATTTATACTGGAGTTTGCTCCCCTCCACAGACAGGAGCAAAACAACACTTTTGCCTTGTACACACGTATGGGATTCGCGGCTGTAAAAAGGCTGCTGGGAATCCCAAGGGGAAAACCGAGAACCTGCTCGGTAACTTTCTCCCTGTACACACGAGAGGTTTTCTCGGCAGGAAAACTGCGGTGAGAGCTTTGGCCGGGAATCCCGGCCGTGTGTATGCTCCATCGCAGTTTTTCCTATAGGGAAACTGCCGGGAAAACGACCACCGGGAATCCTGTTAGGAAAAAAGAGAACATCTCTTTTTTTTCCCCGCAGTTTTCCTGTCAGGAAAACTGCGATGGAGCATACACACGGCCAGGATTCCCGGCCAAAAGCTCTCATGGCAGTTTTCCTCCTGGGAAAACTGGTCTTGTGTACGAGGCATTTATTTTACAAACTGTCGGTAATTTAAGGGACAACCATTGCAATGGCAACCCTGCACATGAATCCCATCTCTCTCTCATACCAGATCCCTCTTTACTGAATATACCTGCCTGTTATTAACTTCTAGGATGCGGAACCGCTTGCCAGAGAGAAACTGGATCTATAGTGATTTTGTGTATAAAAATAATACAGTAAACTTTTGAGATTATCACATTTTTATTTACTAATTGCTTCAGTTATCCAATTACGGTTTTATTGTGCGCAATGAAACTGCAAAATGTCACATGTAATAAAGTAGCACTCAGTGATAGTGTGAGAATTTTAGGAACAAATACAAAATTCACTATAGAACTTCTGATTCGCCAAATGATCCAGGGAAGGAGGGAAAAGAAAAATAACTAGATGGATGTTTTTAAAAACTTTTCTAAATAAATTAGTAAATGGGAGGGGAATATTTTCCACATTTTGTCATGTTACAACCAAAAATAAATACATTTTATTGGGACTTTATGTGATAGACTAACACAAAGTGGCACATAATTGTGAAGTGGAAGGAAAATAATTAATGTGTTTTTTTTTTACAAATAAATATCTGTAAAGTGTGGCGTGCATTTGTATTTAGAACCCCTGAGTCAATACTTTGTAGAACCACCTTCGCTGCACTTACAGCTGCAAGTCTTTTTGGGGATGTCTCTACCAGCTTTGCACATCCCCACAACGTCATACTGCCATCACCATGTTTCACGTGGGGATGATGTCTTCAGGGTCGTGTGGCGTGTTAGTTTTCTGCCACACGTACCGTTTTGCTTTTAGGCCAAAAAGTTCAATTTTGGTCTTATCTGACCAGAGCACCTTCGGAACCACGGAACTTATTATGACTTTCTTTTTTTTTGTATATTATTGTGTGTTGAAGCAGAGAAGCCTATTCTTATGAATGGGCTGCCTACTACATTAAAATCACTCCAAAGACGTGCTTGACCCTTTTTTTTCAACTTGGGCTGCACTGCAAACAAATGGTAATAAGTTACTATGTATTGTGGTGCAATGCAACATGCATGCAATGGCTATGTGCATTAGGGTGCTATCAGGGAATAATGGCATCACAGCGCAAAATACAGTGTAACAAGTGATGCCGTGCAGTTCAGGATGCACAAGTCTAGCCGCACTGTACCCTGGTACTAAATTAACCTGCTTTTTTTTATAAGTGTCTCTGAGCTGGTATCAGCCCATATGAATATTTATTGGTCAAGCAAGTTGCCTTTTTTACATTTTTGCAAATATAAGTATAATTAGTTATTCTAGTTCTGCTCTAGTAACAATACAGTATAATATACTGTTTCTTATCATGTATTTACTACTATTCTCAGATGCATTATAACTTATTTTTGCTTGCTTTCCCATGAGCAAGTAAATGCTTCAATATGCAACACATCACAGCAAACGTAACAAACTTTTGTGCTTCAGGCCCTTAGTCCAAGGTTTTCTGCAATGATCTGTCAATTGTCTGTATTTGCTGATATGCTTTTATTAATGCATTGTGCTCTTTGGTGGGAGGGGGTGCCAGCATATGATCTCACTAACTGTACATTTTAAGCAGCTCAGTTCTTTACTTTGCAGAGGCTTCCTAGAAAAATGTGTACAAGAAATTACTTTGTACATAATATTATTATGTAGCGCCCTGCTCCTGTTGAACAGGCGCTGCTTTAAATTTAGTGGGGGTCTGAGCTGTTATTTGGCTCAGACTAGTATGACTAATGGCAAATTTAACCTCTGTTCCAGCCATGGCTGTGCTGAGAGTTTCACTATTGCTCGCCTGGGGGTGTCATCACCACCCCAGGCCAAGTTGGCAGCAGCAAGGTCAGGGTGTATTGGATGTTCCCCTCAGCAGCGAAGTGCATGCTGCTGGGGAGGGGTACTTAAGGGACAGACGCCATTGGGAGGTCATTGTTCGCGCCTCGTGGGCCGTCTGGCCTGAGGTGCGTGTCCTGAATCCTGACTCCGGGACCACGTTGGTCCGAGGTCGCGGCTTCGCCTGAGGCCTCGTACACATGACCGAGAAACTCGATGGGCGAAAACACATCGAGTTCCTCGTCGAGTTCCTTGTTAGGCTTGTCGAGGAACTCGACAAGCTTGCTTTGCGTACACACAGTCAAGCCAAAATCTCCTCGTTCTCAAACGCGGTGACATACAACACATACAACGGCAGGGGAAGTTCGATTCCACTGGCTAAACTATTGGGGCTGCTTTTGCTAATTTCATGTGTTTGTGTGTTAAATAAAAGTTTGGTAAGAGACGATTTGCATTTTTCAGTCTGTTACAGCTTTAAAAATGTGTTATCTCCATTACAAATGCTACTTTTACTCCCGTCTCATACTTTAATCTGAGCAAGCGCGGGTTTCTTAGCATACAGATGTCCGAGTTTCTCGTTGAAAACCAGCCCGTCGAGAATCTCGACGAGCCAAATCAGACTCCCGTCGAGAAAATAGAGAACTTGCTCTCGTTTTGACTCGTCGAGGTTCTCGACAGTTTCCTTGACGAAAATGTACACACGACCGGTTTCCTTGGCAAAAAAATATCTCCCAGCAAGGTTCTTGCTGGTTTTTGCCGAGAAACTCGGTCGTGTGTACGAGGCCTGATGGGCCCAGTAGTTAGACTGAGGCCTGCCTTTTTGAAGAGGTGATCCTGTGCTGTCCGTCCTGCCGCAGGAAGCCACTTGATGAAGGAAGCCAGGGGAGGACCTATCCTGGAGAGGGCCATGCAAGAGGCTGGTACCTTGGGAGAAGGCCTGGAAACTTTAATCGAAGGATGCACCATACACTGAAAGACTTAACGTTGTTGCCTGTCGGAACTAAAGTTCTGCCAAAGCTAAGCTTGAGAGATCCGGGCGCTGAATCCTGTGGCAGGGGATTCTGGACCAAAAGTGTCTCCTCATAAAGGAAGGTCTGTGGCAGAGACTGTACTTTATTCCGTGTGCCATTCCGGCTGCTAGGCCAGTGTGAGGGACCTATCCGGGAGAGCAATACCTACTCTGGCTAGAGTGGCAACGAGAACTGTTTGCTGAACCAATGAATTGGTTTAAACAGGAGTTCCTCAAGACCGGAAAAATGTTTGAGGAAATGGTTAAGACTTGCATAGATGTTTGGTCACAATATCTGTTTCCTATTTGTGATTATGCACCTGAACCTACCTACCCTTCCACCCCTTTACTTCTTTTCTATTAAGGTTCTGCAAATAAATCCCAGAAAGTGCATTGTGTGGACATTGAAATTCTTTGGACTCTCACTTCGCCCTGGACAGCGAGAAGATAGAGGTAACGTGCCACCCAAAATTACTCAGCAGCTCCTTCGGGGGTAGTGCTACAATTATTATATAATAAAACCCAATAAAATATGTAGATAGTAAATATGATTTTTTTTTTTTTTCAGCTCGCAAACTTTTTACATTTACAGGACCACAAATACCTTTGTAGCCAAAGGAAGGGCCATCCCTGGCCTTATGTTCTCCCCTTGCTCTGGCTGTAGGATTTATGTTTGCTTGTCTATATACAAATGTATGTTTTTTTGCTTCCCCATATTCCTTAAATAGAGTGAATTCAAACTGTTTAGAGAGGAAAAGAAAAAAGTTACCTATGTATATAAACATGACACTCACTGAGTGTTTGGTGTAGCTGATACTTGATGAAAAGCAGATGGTGGTGGAGAAGGATATCTGCAGTATATATATATATATATATATATAAATATATAGGTGAATGTTAGTGTGAATTTATACAGCTACATTGTTACAGATTGTCACTTTGTATATCTATACAAAGCATATTCCATATTTAAAAGGTTCGTTTTTTTTTTGTTTTGTTTTTTTCACTGTAATGATTTGTAATTTCATGGTAAATCTTGTACAGCAGCAAAACTTCTGTGTTTATTTAGCCAGGAAGAATGTGGATTAGGAACTCATAAATCATTCTTACAGTTTCACGCAAAACTTATCGTCTGATGCAAACCTGCTAGGAATCTTTTCCAAGAAAAACACATCTTTGTACCAATGTCTGTACACACAACGCCTGCCTGTGTGTATGGTATACTCCAGTAACAAAAAGACTAGTCAGGTATACTGTATTTGATAAAATGCTCATTCAAAATTCTCTTCTTCCCTGCCAAGGGGATTCAGATGAATTAAAAAAGTGATGTAATATACATGCCAGTATTTGTTACAAACAAAGCTGTTGGTAACTGCTGATTGAAAAGCAGTTGTCTGACTTACACCTCTATGATGTAATATTACATTTTAGTGTCCTTTTAAACTACAAAATGTTTAAACGATCAGTGGTCTGCTAAAGGGTTCATATAACCGGTAAGGATAAGATATAATTTTCACTTTTTATATTGTCCTCATCCTGTTTTTTCTGTCTATCCTTGGCTGAACTAGTGACCTATTTCTTAAAGTTCTTCTGTACCCTGCGTATGCAACTTGAAATATTTATAGATTCAGGTAGGAGATACGACGGCGTATCTCCAGATACGCCGTCGTATCTCTGAGTGTGAGGCGTCGTATCTTGGCGCCTGATTCAAAGAATCAGATACGCCAGAATTTGTCTAAGATACGACCAGCGTAAGTCTCCTACGCCGTCGTATCTTAACTGCATATTTACACTGGCCGCTAGGGGCGTGTACGCTGATTTACGCCTAGAATATGTATATCAGCTAGATACGCCTATTCACGAACCTTACGCCCGGCCGTCGCAGTACAGATACGCCGTTTACGTAAGGCTTTTTCCGGCGTAAAGTTACCCCTGCTATATGAGGCGCAGCCAATGTTAAGTATGGACGTCCGGCCAGCGTCTAATTTTCCGTCGATTACGTCAGTCGTTCGCGAATAGGGCTGTGCGTTATTTACGTTCACGTCGAAAGCATTGGCTTTTTGCGGGTTAATTTGGAGCATGCGCACTGGGATAATTTCACGGACGGCGCATGCACCGTTCGTAAAAAGCGTCATTTACGTGGGGTCACAATAAATTAACATAATACACGCCCACATGTTCCACATTTGAATTAGGCGGGCTTACGCCGGCTTATTTACGCTACGCGGCCACAACTTTGCTTTGTGAATACTGCACTTGCCTGTCAAAGTTGCGGCGGCGTAGCGTAAATAGGATACGTTACGCCCGCACACAAATACGCGCTCCCTACCTGAATCTACCCCATAGTCTTCACTGACCTCTGTAGCTGCATTGTGGAGAAATTAATCTTCAAATTGCACAACGGAGGCACAGAAATGACAGGTCCTCTTCCCTCTCTTTTTTTCCATGACTGCGGAAACTTTGATCCTTCTAATGTTAATGCACAGAAGGTGTTTTAAGCAACTTCAGAGTTTCTGTTAAGAAATTTTAAAGTCTATAGTCTTCGCACTGCAACGCACTCTAATTGTGATCTTCAGCGGGTATCAATATAAAGTTAACGACACCCCAAATGCAGGTTGCAAGTGCATTGTGTTTTTCCCACAGCTGCCAGCACCATACTTTTTTTACCATGCGTTCCAGTTGCAGTGCATTTTAAAAAGTAGTGCATGTACTATTTTTGGTGTTGTGCGATTTTTGCCCATTCAAGATGAATGGACTGAAAGCGCACCACATGTGAATTGCCCAGTAACACACAGCTAGTTCCTGTGCATTTCATGTGCTGCCATGTAGTGAACTGGCTGTAAAACACCACTATAACCATTGTAGGACATATTCACAAAAAAATCAAATAGTGGCTCCCTCATGAAATAACATATAAACATATAACATATAAACCTAGATATATGAATGCAGAGAGAATAAATTATATAAAATTATATAAATATATAAAGTACTGCTGCAAACAAGTTACTACAGGTGCAATGATATAAAGTGCAATGATAATATATATTCAAAAATTTATAATAATTTGAATAAAAACAATGCGTGTAGAATTAGAAACAAATGGAAATAAAGTCCATTGTGAGTGTAGCAAAAGGTGCTAAAGTGCTGGCGAATCTCAGAAGGGGAAAATAAATTCCTCTGGATCCAGGGTGCAGAGTGTAGTGTTGCTGGTGCTCTGTAACAGTAACGGGTGGCACTGTGACTTCTGTGAGAGGTGGCTCTTCGGTGTAAGTAACACCCGTGGGTGTACTACCTTCTTACCTTACTGCTGTAAGGTAAGCAGCATTGAAAGATATGGTGGAATGCTAGGTCATTCGAAGTGGGGGAGGGGATTCCTTCCTTCTCCAGCGTTTCCAGTAATGTGTGGATGCGGGATGGGGGGGCCACTCGGGGGCTCAAATATGGATGGAGAAATAAGAGAGCCTCTTGATGTAGTACATTTGGCGTATTAAAATTCACAATTTATTTAGATAAAAAAGGTACTCACATTTCAAATGATGTAAAGTTCATTGCATAAAAACGCAGCGAGCTCGGGACCTTGTTGCGTCACTTGCGGTGTCCGTATGCCTGCGTCCTACGCGTTACATCACTCTCACGTGACTTCACCGGGGCACCCCCGGGTCCCATACTAACGATTTGGACCTAGAACTCCCGATTCTAGCTCACCTGATCTCTGCGATTGCCTCTGATTGGCTACCACAGTGATCAGTAACTGTGAAGCTTGACCCTGTGTTTCTCTGTCTGTGAATGGAGAGGAATGATATATTGGGGTTGATTTACTAAAATCGGAGTGTGCAAAATCTGGTACAGCTATGCCTAGAAGCCACTTAACTTCTAACTTCAGCTTGTTCAATTAAGCTGTGACAAAATAACCTGGAAGCTGATTGTCTTTTTATGCAGAGCTGCACCAGATTTTGAACTCTCCAGTTTTAGTAAATCAACCCCATTGCATCCTCTCTCCTTGCAGAGGAAATAACCAAAATAAAACATAATAATAACAATAATAAAAAATAAAGAAAAATTACCTAGATCAAAGTTTTATCTGGGTCAGTGCCAGGGTTAGTGTTTGGGTCAAGAATGGTCAAAGGTCAGGGTCAAAGGTCATGGTCAGTATATTTTGGACATTGGTATCAGTGTGTTTTAGGTAGGATGAAAAAGCAAAATGCACACTATTGTTTCTGGACTGTAATACAGGTACAAACAATAGATAACATACACATATGTGGTATCACTTTGATCGTCGGGATCAGGAGAATTTATTTTGGGTTGTTCTTTGGTGGTAGTTTAGGGTAATTACAAAAACTATACAGCTAAATTTCAAAAATATATTTATTTTTCTGCTATTTTGCGCCAGTTTTCCTAATAATAATTAAAAAAATCAGGAGCTGGTGACATCTGTAAGGTTGGAACAAGAAGTAGAGATCTGTCTCTTGGGACTAATAGAGGGTAATGCTATTTCAAAAGAAAGGAAAACGCAGATAGGCCTGCTACTATTCTTTGCCAGGAAAGTAATAGTGCTAAATTGGAAAAAAACAGAGGCCCCATCAATAGCACAGTGGAAAAATTTAGTAAATAGCAACCTGATATTATATAGAGAGACATATTGTAATAGAGGACATGGGGAGAAATATAGAAGAATAAGGGCAAACTGGATAGAGAACCCTATAACAGCGTCAGGATGAGGGGAGAATTGGGGAGATAATCACACCATTGGGAGGGGGGGGGGGGAGGAAGAAGAATGAATGGCATTGGATGAAAGGATATTGTATGAATGTTTTGGGAATAAGGTCAATGTTAATGTCATTAGAGTTTTAGTAAAGTAAAATATGAATGTAATATATGTGTATGATCTTATTTTTTTGTATGGATAAAAAAAAGAAAATTAAAATAAAGAGATTTAAAAAAAAAAAAAATCAGGAGCTATCCATTACCGTTCACCACCAAATGAAAGTCCAATTTATCCTAAAAAAAACAAGGTTTAATTAACCTGGATGCACAAAGTACGGTTTACTAACACATGTCAAAGTCTCAAAATTATGCTTAGGCATTAATATTTGTTTTACCCTTAGGCGCAAAGGGGTTAAGGAAAAGGGGACCTGCACCGTAATATAGACAAAGTTAAATGACTTCTCCTTAAATTACTGTATGCACCGCTATAGTCCCGCCATTGCTCTATTTTCCCATAAAGTTAAATGACATTGAATATCAGGCGTGGCTAAATAGAATCTGAGGCTATTTGCATTTTTGAAGAATTGGGATATGCTCCACCCACGCATCAAAGCCACCAGGGCCTAAAACATAACTTTTATTAGTAAAATAAATATAATTTTTACCAAAGTCAAATATCGCACTACCATGGATGTGACTTTACCCATAGGGTGGTGTACATGCCATGCACAAAAAGGTAATTCTATGTTTGCAATCACTGGTTAGGTTTGGATGATCACTCGGGTTATCCGCCAAGATGAAGACCCCCAATGTGTCATATGGGTGGTCAGCAATGACCCACCTTCATTGTCTACAGACTTGGACAATGCTACACGATACAGTGGCTGCAGAAGGGCTTCACTGTCTCTCTAAAGCTCAGCATGCCACTGTTCTGGACTCCAGCCTGGTAATAGCAAAACTCTTTCAGTACACCCTTCACCGGTCATTAATAATCCTTTACCAAAGTGAGGGTGGGTGATTGCTGACCACCCATATGACACATTGGGGATCTGTTGGGGGTGCCCTTTATGGGCATCTTGATGGATGCACAGCTCGATCATCCTCCCTAACCAGTTATTGCGATCATATAATTTCCTTGGTTTAGTTGGCAAAAAAAAATTGTGCATGGCATGTACACCATCCTATGGTTAAAGTCACACATATGGTAGTGAGATATTTGACTTTGGTATACTTCTTATATATTTTACTTATTGAATAAAAGTTTTGTTTTGTGAGGTGTCACAGCAGAGTAGAGAACCAGTGCCTGGAGCTGCCGGTAAGCAGTGCCCATATGTTCTGTCACTGGGCTCCTGGAGCTCCAGTCCCCTGTTGCAAAACCACATAACTCTTATTTAATACTGCCATAGACGGTTCACATCTCGGCCAGAACAGCAGGAACCGGCTGAGATTTAAACCGTTTGTGGGCAGGCTGAATGTATAAAGTTGATCGACCGATCAAATTGGGTACGACCAGCCTGCCAAATTCACTTGCGATTATTGCTAGCGGCTGCTATAGCCACTAGTAATAATCACTGTCTAATCCCGGCGGGTACGGCTTCCTCAGTCCACCCCCCGCCCGGAGCAGACAATTGCTTGGCAGGAGGGATTACCCTGTCAGCACTGTCTGTGCTGATGGGGAAATTGTGCAAATTTATTTTGCAAAGTGTATGGCCTGCATAACAGGGTCCTTTTAGGACACTGAGGTCACAATTTACACATAATATGCCCCTTTTACAGCACAGGTCCTCTTTCTGTGACATCTATTGAATTGAATTGAATTGAATTGTTTTTCCCCCATCATGTGAAAAGACAATGTTGTTGTTTTGCCCCTGTCTGGGAAATGGTCATAGAAGAACTGGCAATAGTGCACTGGTGCAAGAAGAACAAACGGGCGTATGTGATTTATTGATGGCAAATGCGCATGCGTGACAGCGCTAATAGGCAAACGCGCATACACAATAGGCAGATTGTGTGACAGATGCGGCCACATACTGGCCTTTACAAGACTGCTGTTGAGCCCAACACATTGCTGGATTGTCGTCAGCCTTCCTGTGTTCCATAGCCTCTGTGCATTAGACTTGGATTTCCTGTTGTGAGTCGGCTTGCTCCTGACCTGTTTGATCTGCTCTCCTGGTTTGACCCCTGGCTTGCTTTACCGACTTCACTGCTGTCTCCAGTGTCTGATCCCGGCTTGCATCACAGACTTTACTACCTGCCTCTTCCTCCGGTCAGATACACAGTGTTTGACCCACAGCCTGGATTCCACTACCGCCTCCTGCACACGCCTTTGCCAAGTGCTACTGAGGATCCCTAGAGACTTTGGCCCAGCTGTGTATCCTGCATTATCCGGTGACCACCAGCTCTACCCTCCTGTAGCCACCTGGAAACCTGTGCTTCTTTGGGCACTACACTTTCTTCACCATATTCAGAGATGTGCTGCACTTACCCGCAAGGGGACCCCTCTCAGCACTTTGGCCTCCGACCAGATATGTGACAGCCCCATCTCATCCACAGGGAACAAGTGTGTTTCCCTCTGTCAAGCATCAGACAATTTCTGCCACACTGTTCTTCTAGCAAGTACATGCTCATAAAGAGATAATGCTGCTATTTAGAGATATACGTAAAGCCTTAAACACATTATCTTGGTCTTACAATGTTGTACAAGCACACAATCTAATGACACTAGTGGCTAAGAGGCGATTTTATGCTTCAGACCAATGCTATGATGCTATGCATCATTTACAACCATCTAATACCATGACTTTAAGTCTCTGTCCTTTTCAATATGGTGTGGGACAAGGCTCTTGCTGCTTTTCAATACATATCCGACAAAACCCAGATATCAGGGGCATGGAAATAGCTGGAATTCATCACAAGATGGCCTTGTTTGCAGATGACATTCTGCTTATATAACTTCCTTGCACATTTCTTTTCCAAATTTGCTCCCACTTCTGTCAAGGTTTTCATTCAATCGGGACTCCAAATCACTCAAAATCTATGGGGCTAAACGTTACTTTAACTCATTTCACATTGCTGTCTCTACAACTGTATTTTCCCATCCAGTTGACCCCCTTTCTCTCCTATTTGGGCATCATGCTCATATGAGGTCCTGTATCAGGAGAATATTCCCCTTCTCAATAAACAGACTTGTGATCTTTTAACATCTTGGGAGCAGTCCCACGTTTTGTGGTCAATATGTCACTCCCACCAAAGCTGCTGTTTCCTTTTTGTGTTCTGCCCATTTCCATCTCCTCTCAAATACTTTGATCCGTACAGTCCTAGATGTTAATAATTAATTTAGGGACAGGTTAGACCTAGAGTCAGCAGGTCGACAAATCTAAACTAAATGGAGAGCTGGGCATACCTAACATCCTCTTTATTACAAAGCATTCAAAATTGCACCAATTATTCAGTTGCATTGCTCCTTATATGCACCTTTACAGACTTTTCTTGGATATCCTCGATATCCACCCTATACCTTGTGTCTCTCTAATCTGGATCCCTATCTATTTACACCAAAAACCTCTTAATTGATACTGGCCCACATGCTAGTGGTTTGGGACTCGGTGGGCCTTATTTCTTTACACCTTTCCTTGTTCCATTTATTTAGATGACCTTTATTTCCCTCTAAGCTGGGCAATCCCTTCCATTTTCGCTGGTGGATTTCCCAGGGCATTTATACAGTCTTTTCAGTTATCAGTATGCTTCAACAACATAAAGCTTCACATACAATCCCCAGTACTTACCCCAGAACTTTCCAAAATATACAACCGCTTAATTTTATTGAATACTTGCCCAAAAATAGGGATTCCCATCCAACACTGACTGCATTTGAATCTCTATGTCAATCTTATCCTCCTATGAAATGTGTAGTTTTACAATTGGATGCATCCATCTCAAGCGCCCTCTCCTGTTGGACTCTTATGTATTGTGCTTATGTATTGGAACTTGCTGGCTTTTGGAACTCAACAAATCCCTTTCTCCTGACGATTAGAATGTGATCTGGCCCATAACTTCTAAAAGTTCAGGACCTGTAAACTTCTTAAGGTCTTACCCTGTTGGTACTAGACACCCACAGGTTTCACGATAATCTTCCCTTATATCCCCCATCTTGGAGGAAGCTGGTACCATGCCTCACATTTGGTGGATTTGCCCTGAGGTGCATCATTTATGGATTAAAGTTTAGACCTGGGATACACTTCTCCTTAAAACAATTAAGGACGTTTCCGCCAAAAGCAAGACCCTCATATCTGAGTTGCTACTAAACAAACCATAGCACATGCATGGAAGTCCCCAAGTCTGTATTTTTCTGAAATAAAAGGCTGAATTCGGGGAACCCTTATAAATGAGAAATTGATAACAATACTCAATGACACCCATGACAAAATTCTCTAAGTTTAGCAGCTTCAGATTGACTATTCCTCATCCTTCCAACATACTGTTTATCTTCTTCACCATGAGCTCATAACCTAAAGATCCCATGATCATTCTCAAAACTAGCTCTTTGGTGGCTTCTGTGGGATTCCCTCCCCTCTGCTTCCTCTCTTCTTTTTGTTTTGCCACTTTCCCCCCTCTGTCCAGCCCCCACCTGTCTCTTCTTCCCCTATCCTCCCTCCTCTAAGCTCTTGGCCAACGCCTCCCCCTCCCTCCCTCCCTGCATTCTGTACCCCCTCCATTTCCCCTTCCTAAACAGTCTTCCCCTTCCTAAACAGAAATTAGAGATGGCAAAAGTATATAGACAATAGGCAATCAAAATGGTGTGTTTTATACAAAAAATATATATGCCTTCACCCAAATAATGAACTCACCAGATGGAGAATAATTACAAGCATCAATCGTTATTAATTGTTCAGTCTTCTTCGGTAAGTATCATAAACCGTGTTTCGTGTCCAGAGGGGCCTTTGCGCTGATGCCACACTGCTGTGTCCACGTGCTTGGAATGGCGGCCATTACTGTAAGTGCACTTACCAATTTTACAATGCTATAATGCTTTTATAGATTTTTAAATTGAGTCAATAAATACTGCACTATATTAGCTTTCTCTGGGCTCCTGTGTGGTGATTTTCTTATTTAGTGTGTTATTCGGATTCAACTAGCTATGTTTTGTGATATTTACCGAAGATCATTGATACTTGTGCTTATTGTCCATCTGGTGAGTGCATTATTTGGGTGAAGGCTCAGGTGTGGAATTATCCTTTGCACCTGGGTGATATCGGATGGATGTCAGTGTATGACTAGTTCTTAATAACTTCTGGTGATCTGAAAGTACAACTGTCAAATTATCAAATTACCGTAGCTTGTTCTGTGTATGGACTGCCGGTTCATCTTAACACACCTCCATCCCATTAATATCGGGTCTATTATATATCTACCTGGATGTCAATTCTATTATACATACCTGAATCTCAATAACACGTGGCTCATTGCATATATATATTTAGTATAAAACACACCATTTTGATTTCCTATTTTCTATATTATTTTGCCATCATTAATTTCTCTAGCGCTGCACATTTATTTGAATCTATTGTTTACAAAGGTTAGTATCGTCACCTTGTGTGCTAGATGTTCCTGTGCATAGTGTTTTTTGGAGTTTCTTTCAGGCTTTCCAGTTTAATCCCTTCTTCTTAAACCCAAATTTCACCTAACCTCTATTCTCTTGCCCTTTCTTGTTTTTGATCCCCTTCTTACCTGCTATGTTTTTTCCTCTCTGCCTCTAGCAGGTTTTCAATACCTTATAATGTGACTTTACCCATCTTTCTCTTCTACCTAGTCACTTTCTAGTTCCTAAAAAGAACTATGCACACTTTAAATCCAGCTAGGAATATCACACCAGTGTTGTGGCAGCACATTTTGATTTAGTTTTAGTCTTAGGCCTCCTACACACGACCGAGTTTCTCGGCAAAAACCAGCAAGAAACTTGCTGGGAGATATTTTTTTGCCTAGAAAACCGGTCGTGTGTACATTTTCGTCGAGGAAACTGTCGAGAAACTCGACGAGCCAAAAAGAAAGCATGTTCTCTATTTCCTTGACGGGAATGGAGAAAATTGGCTTGTCGAGTTTCTCGATGGCTTCACAAGGAACTCGACGAGCAAAACGTTGTGTTTCGCCCGTCGAGTTTCTCGGTCGTGTGTACAAGGCCTAATGCCGCATACACACCATCGCTTTATGTGATGAAAAAAAACGAAATTTTCTGTGAAGTAAAAAAACGACGTTTTTGAAACTTCAATTTTCAAAGACGAAGTTGCCTACACACCATCGTTTTTCTCACAATGTTCTAGCAAAGCGAGGTTACGTTCCACCACGTTTTTCCATTGAAGATCGCTTCATAAGTAGCTTCTGGGCATGCGCGGATGAAAAAACGTAGTTTTAAACAATGTTTTTGCTACACACGGCCAATTTCTGTGAAGTAAAAGTTGACGTTTTGAAAAACGACACATAAAATTGAAGCATGCTTCAATTTTTTTTGGTCGTTTTTTAGAAGACATAAAACGACGTTTTCCCCCACACACGGTCAATTAAAGTGACGTTTTTAAAAACGTCATTTTTTTTCATCACATAAAACGACCGTGTGTACGCGGCATTAGCCTTTTGACTAAATAGCATTTTAGTTTTAGTCCCATTTTAGTCCTCTGCAATTGTTTTGTTTTAGTACTACTTAGTCCTCATCAGTGCTATTAATCAATGCCCAAAGGTGTCACCTCATCAGTCTCCATAAGTGCCACCTCATCAGTGCCCATAAGTGCAGCCTATCAGTGCCCATCAGTGAAGGAGAAAAATTACTTATTTGCAAAATTTACTGACAAAAACTAAGAAAAGGGGAGGGGGGGGATAAAAAAAACCTAGGAGTGATTAAACACCACCAAAAGAAAGCTCTATTTGTGTGAAGAAAATTATATTATATTATATATTATAATTATAAAAATTTCACATGGTTACAGTGTAGCATGACGGCACAATTATCATTCAAAGTGTGACAACGCTGAAAGCTTAAAAATGGCTTCGGCAGGAAGGGGGTTTAAGTGCCCTGTATTGAGGTGGTTATTAAAATGAGCAAAATCTAGGCATTATCATGTGACATTCACCCTATGGCCTTTTCCTCCTTCTTCTCTTTATATTATCAATAATATACTGTTTTTATGCTCCTAAAGTGGTTAAGTAGGCACAAAAAAATGGTAACTGCAATTATGCAAGTGCAAAGAAAAATGTTTTTATATAAAACCATATCACAATTTTATTTGTTTCACGACTTGAACCATAATAAAAACATGTATATATATATATATATATATATATATATATATATATATTTATATATATATATATATGTTTCAACAAATAAAATTGTGATTTGGTTTTATATACACACAATATTTTTTTGAATTGCATAATTGCCATTTATTTTGTGCCTACTTAAAGTGTTACCAGGACCCTGCATTTACTATATCTGGTCTCCTACAGTACACAGAACATGGAACACAATTATTTTAGTAAATATAAACTGCTAAATACCTTTTCTCATCAGCAGTATATAGTCTTATGACTTTTATGAGTGTCTGGTTAAAGCTTGTAGGAGGAATTTGCATTCTGCTATGACTGCGGACCCTTGACCCTCTGTCTGGACAATGCTGATTGGCCCTGTGCCGATTGCATTCACGTTCCCAGAAAAAAAAAACACACCAAACTCAGCATGGTGCAGAGTGCCCCCAAGGTTCTGTTTTATCAGGAGATGATTTAGGGACAGTAGAACAAGAGGAGGATCAGAGAAGACAGGGTCAAACAGCCTTTTTACACAATGGGGAGGATTAACTCCTTAGGCTCCACAGTGAATATAGCTAGCATGCTTTTATCCCATATTTGGGATGTGGTACATGTTTACACTCATCCCCCATCCATACAAAATGTTCTCCCAAAGTGGTTATAAACCCTAAACATTTTTTACATTAATGCATTCCCTGCATTAAAGCAGTATTAAACTCAAAAACAAACATTTATTATATTTCAACTTACCAGTTTTTAGATGGGATGGCTGTATTAGCTTTCTTTTTAGGCTTGCTTTATTCTATTTTTATCTGGTAATTCAGCCAGCAAGTCTGTTGTTTTTCACAGAACAGACTCTTCAGCCTACATGGATGAGATAAACACTGGAGGGGGCAATTAAAATGTTGAGCTTTTATTTATTTGTGCAAAACCTTTATTCCAAAAGGAAAAAACTGCCTATAAAATGTGAGCTGGATATACCAACAACAAAAAGCAAACATTGAGCCCATGGGACTTTCATAAGAAATGGAAACAGAAATTCAAAAATGATTACAAATTTTATTACATAGATAGAAATATCTTAAAAATACACTTTAAAATACACACAATTTGCATCAGTATCATGACAACTGGAGTAATTCCATCATAAAAATAAATTTGCAGACAAGATATACATATACTCATCAGATCAACCATAGTAAGATGAATGTAGAATGCTGGATGATGTGAAAAATATTCCTAAAGTGTTTTTTTCACTTCATCAGGAGTACATTGAAGAGCTGAATAGCAATAAAGAAGCCACATCATTAGACATCAACACTCAACTATTCTATATCATATTCAATTCCCATAAACAGAGTGCTTATTAGTATTTTACATTACTCATAACCCAGCTGTAAGAAGGAATAAAGGTTAGAGCTCAGTCAATGGATACATTGCAGCCGCGTTCATGCGTCTATCCTGGGAGCTGTGTAGAGGGCAAAGAGCTGCACACCGGGGCTAAACCAAGAAAAACAGCGGGGGGAGGTAGGCCTCTCAAACTAGCGGATGGTAATGAACTACAGTATAAGCCCATAAAAAATGTGTAATGAGCGTCATACTAAGTATAATGAGGGAGGACAGAGTTAACAACTTGACTAGGACCCCCTTAAAGCAGAGAGCAAACAGATCAATTACCTGTGTATCAAAGAAAATGGTAAAGAAAACATCTGTTATAAAAAACATATATGGCAATACTTTTATAGAGCTGGAAAGATCCAGAGAATCAAAAATGTATATTTTCGAGTAGAGTGTTTGGAAAAATAAAAGAAGAAAATACCCTTAATCAATGAAAAATAAAAATAAATATAGGTAAATAAATATACAATCAAAAGACATCAAGGAGACAATAGCAACTAAGAATCGACAATGTATTGTGCTTGCGTTCCTGTTCTTTTTTTGCATTCAGCAATGATTAAGCACTTTGTGTGAAACGCGTCTGCTGAACAGTGTGGATCCCTCGTGTGTGATGTTTTTTAAACCTTTGACTCTACAATAAACCAAATTTTTTTCTTCATCTCTGGATGTGCCGCTTTTCTCTTTGGCCTCATACACACGACTGAGAAACTCAACAGAATCCATCAAGAAACTTGGTGGGAGAGCTTTTTTGCAGAGGAAAACGGTCATGTGTACGTTTTTCATCGAGAAACTGTCGTGGAACTCGATGAGGAAAAAGAGAACAAGCTCTCTTTTTCCTCGACGGGAGTCTCAATTTCATTGTCGTGTTGCTCGTCGGGCTGATTTTCGACGAGAAACTCGAGCGTGTGTATGCTAAGAAACCCGCGCATGCTCAGAATAAAGTATGAGACGGGAGTAAAAGTAGCATTTGTAATGGAGATAACACATTTTTCAAATTTTTCTCTTACCAAACTTTTACTTAACACGCAGTAACATGAGATTAGCAAAAGCAACCCCAAGGGTTGTGCCAGTGGAATCGAACTTCCCCTGCCATTGTATGTGTTGTACGTCACCGCGTTTGAGAACGAGGAGATTTTGTCTTGACAGTGTGTACGCAAAGCAAGCTTGTCGAGTTCCTCAACAAGCCTAACAAGGAACTCGTCGAGGAAAACGATGTGTCTTTTCCGATGAGTTCCTTGGTCGTGTGTACAAGGCCTTTGTTGCATGGATTTCCCAGGTTGCGGACCTTGGCAGGCACCCAGTCAAGTTGCCACAGTAGTATCAAGAGATCTTTAATTTGCAGACAGTCTTGGAGCGGTGTACACTCTACTTCCCTTTTCCTAAAAATATCAGTAGATGTTGTGAGACAATTGTGAGAAAATGTTGACACGTTTTGGGGGTGATCTTCCAAGTGCACTCACAGGCAACATTATACACCCCCAAATTTCTTATTCTCAGTATTTAAGGCTAACCAATAATTTCACCCTGTGATTAGCCAGCATCTGAAGAGGATACCCTTCTCCCCCTATCTCCTGAAATGATCTCTAGATTGAAGAGTGCATTTGAGGACCAGAGGAGTTTTTTTTCCCTGTTGAAACAAATTGGACCATGCTTTCTAATGCCACGTACACACGATCGGTTCATCCGATGAAAACGGACAGATGGATTTTTTCATCAGATATCCGATGAAGCTGACTTTCATCAGTCTTGCCTACACACCATCTGTTAAAAATCTGATCGTGTCCAACGCGGTGACGTAAAACACAACGACGTGCAGTGAAAACGGTCCATCGGACTGTTTTCATCAGAGGAACCGATCGTGTGTACAGGGAATTAGTGTTGTTTGCGTTACAGTGAAATAACTGGAATATAATGTTACCATATATTATTATACAGGTTTTATATAGCGCCAACAAAATAAAGACAGACATTACAGTTACATTTCAATTTGGTACAAGAGGAATCAGAGGGCCCTACTTATTAGAGCTTACAATCTTAAAATGGAGGGTCAATTGATATAAAAGGTAATAGCTGTGGGGGATGATCTGATGGAGGAAGTAAAACAGTGTATTAGTTAGAAGCAGCATAAGATTCTTTAAAAAGAAGAGTTTTCAGGGATCATCTAAATATGGATAGATTAGGGGACAGTCGGACAGATTGGGGTAGGGAGTTCCAAAGGATGGGAGAAGCTCTGGAGAAATCCTGGAGGCGAGCATGGGAGGAGGTGACAAGGGAGCTAGAGAGCAGGAGGTCCTGGGAGGACCAAAGAGAGCGGCTTGGTTGGTATTTTGGGACTAGGTTAGTGATGTAGCTGGGGGCAGAGTTGTGGATGGCTTTGTAAATGATTGTTATTACTTAGAATTGTATTCGTTGGGTAAGTGGGAGCCAGTGGAGGGATTGGCAGAGAGGGGGGAGGACACTGAATGGTTGGTAAGGTGGATGAGTCTTGCAGCGGCATTCATGATGGACTGAGGGGGGGTAGTTTATGTAAAGGTAATCCAATGAGGAGGGAGTTGCAGTAGTCTGTAAACGATACACAATATACCGTACTGTAATTGTGCTGCATATAATAATAATAATCTGTAAATTATTCTGGAAAAAAAGGCCATTTGACATTTACATTTACATTTAATAGATATATTTTAAAAGCCTATAATATCGTATTTGTTAATACCAAGGATTTTCTCCAATTTAGGATTGGCTCATTTGTTAATACTTATTGAAAACATTCACATGTCATGCACATGTTGAAAGCACGTTTATCAAATTGTTAAGCTTTCCAAATCTTATAATGTTGAGTTAGAACTGTACATATTTATTTTTTTTAACTGTTGCCTTATTTGTACAGGTTGTGATAAAGGAATGCCCCACATGCACACACCATGGGACCGAACAGTTGGTTTGACTGTTATGCTATGTAAATATCAGAAAATGTTGGTTACCTATTCTATCACAGAATAACACTGTTGAAGTGCAGTGTGATCTGATCAAAACAGCTCTCTCACACTCCTTGCCCCCACCCTAATAAACATAAAGATGGGCAGAATGATGCACTTGGGAGGAGGGAGGGTTGTGTGCCATTAAACCCCTTGGGCTCCTGAACAGCTCCTGATTGAAGGTAATTAATGCAGCAAAAGCTGTTTTTTATTTTTATTGTAATTCATTTTTATTTTCCACCTGGAGTTTTGCTTAAAGAGGACTTCAGATGTATAGTTAAAATTCACAAAGCAGGCAGGACAGTTTCAAATATTTCTACATATTTGGGGCTCTATCTGTCAACAGTCAGACAGACAGTTTACAAATGTAAGAAAATTCTATCTCAGTACTGTTGTTACTTCTTTGTTCATCACTCTATGGTTGGAAAAACAATAGTGGGCGCAGGAAATTATCACAGAGATAACTACTGCTTTCAAAAACTCTGATACTTGTACAGTATGAAGCCTCGTACACACAACCGAGAAACTCGACGGGCGAAACACATTGTTTTGCTCGTCAAGTTCCTTGTTAGGCTGTCAAGGATTTCGGCGAGCCAAATTTCTCCATTCCCGTCGAGGAAAAAGAAGACATGCTCTCTTTTTGGCTCGACGAGATCCTCGACAGTTTCCTCGTCGAAAAGTGTACACACGACCGGTTTCCTCGGCAAAAAAAAAAACCCAGCAAGTTTCAGCTGGTTTTTGCCGAGAAACTCGGTCGTGTGTACGAGGCCTCAAAGTGTAAGTAAACCCTCCTATCGTTTTTCAGCCAAGGAAGCTGCCATCTTTACCTCTGTTTAATCTACAACTGCCATGATGCTGCACATGTGGTCATTTATGACACCAGCCATTGCATGGTTTGACAGTTTGGTTGAGAGCACAACCAATGGGAGTATTACATTTCCGGCACATGCTGGAGATGAAACTGTTTTATGGATGGGTTTACTTCCGCTTTAAGTTTGCTAAAGACCACCTGGATGCTCCAAATACCTATTGGAACACTGTTTAGTTGACAGAGGAGACAAACGTGATCTTTTGGTAAATGGTAAATGTATGCCATGTTATGTTTGGAGAAAGCAAACAACTGTAGTCTGAAACCAACCCCTTTTCCAACTGTGAAGCATAGTGGAGGGAGCATAATTGTGCACAGCATTTTTTTTCTTTTTAAAGTGGACTTATATATTTAAAACTAAAGTTTAGTCATGTTTTGGCATATACAGCACTATACACATTAGGTATGTGTATATACCTATACACATTAGGTATTATAATATATTATATTACCTACAGGTGGGTGCTTTTTCTCAAAATACTCCATGCATGGTCCCCTTTACAGTCACTGAATCCTGCCCTGTGAGAGTTAACAGCAGTGGCTCTTAATTACAAAAGTTGTGCCGCTTTGCCGCCCCCTCCTGCCTCTTCTGCCATTTATGGAATGCATCTTACTACACTCCGATGATGCATTTAGTTCTGTATATGGAGGAGGGGGAGTTGAATGACAGCATTTCCTTCACAGAACTTTATTCGCCATAGGAGTGTATTTTAACATGAAACAATTCCAAGTTATTTTAGAAATATATACAGCAGAATGCCATATACAGTATGTTTGTTCCCTCAATATAATATAAATAAGTTAGGCCTGATTTAACTTTTTAAAGGTACATTGGTCCTAATGTACAAATACTTAGTACATTAGAATAATAAACTTCCACTCCACAGGCAGTTGTTCTCCACTGTTATGTCTACTTTACCCTCTTCTGACTAAAATCTGGGTGTTGTCTCTGCCCCCCTGAGTTTAATTCCTTCTCGACACTCCTTCCTTTCCCTACAGGTGTCAGTCCCCCAATACAGAGAAACTTGTAGCAGCGTCTTATAGAATCAAAGCTTCTAAGAAAAGTAGCAATGCCAGGCAGCGTAAATCTAACACAGTGAATGGTGAATTTACAGTAGAAGCATATTTAAAAGCAGACCTACTTCCCACTTGCACTGTCTTTAACACCAAGCTACTATGTCGCTGACATTAGGGAATAGGATATTTACAAGAATAATTATAATTAAGTGGGTGTTTAGATGCAATTAATGCTCAGCTAAAGCATTTTTTTATATGGGGATTTTTTACTGCTGTCTTTGACCCCCAAAAAAATAAATAAAAATTAGGGTATCACTAGAAGATAAAGACATAGACAGCAATTTAAACCTTGAAAATAATTTACTCTGTGCTTTTAGTGCCGCGTATGGAGGAGCTCAGCCACTAGACATCACTAGTGAAAAAAAAAACAGTATGCCAGAGTTTAGACCTAAATATTTAGGTCATAGATGCAAAGAAGCTTCAAAGTATAAAAAGATACATAGACAAACAAAGTCACACACTATGTAAACATATACAGGTGGTTCTCAAAAAATTAGCATATTGTGATAAAGTTCATTATTTTCTGTAATGTACTGATAAACATTAGACTTTCATATATTTTAGATTCATTACACACAACTGAAGTAGTTCAAGCCTTTTTATTGTTTTAATATTGATGATTTTGGCATACAGCTCATGAAAACCCAAAATTCCTATCTCAAAAAATTAGCATATCATGAAAAGGTTCTCTAAACGAGCTCTTAACCTAATCATCTGAATCAACTAATTAACTCTAAACACCTGCAAAAGATTCCTGAGGCTTTTAAAAACTCCCAGCCTGGTTCATTACTCCAAACCGCAATCATGGGTAAGACTGCCGACCTGACTGCTGTCCAGAAGGCCATCATTGACACCCTCAAGCAAGAGGGTAAGACACAGAAAGAAATTTCTGAACGAATAGGCTGTTCCCAGAGTGCTGTATCAAGGCACCTCAGTGGGAAGTCTGTGGGAAGGAAAAAGTGTGGCAGAAAATGCTGCACAATGAGAAGAGGTGACCGGACCCTGAGGAAGATTGTGGAGAAAGACCGATTCCAGACCTTGGGGGACCTGCGGAAGCAGTGGACTAAAACTGGAGTAGAAACATCCAGAGCCACCGTGTACAGGCGTGTGCAGGAAATGGGCTACAGGTGCCGCATTCCCCAGGTCCAGCCACTTTTGAACCAGAAACAGCGGCAGAAGTGCCTGACCTGGGCTACAGAGAAGCAACACTGGACTGTTGCTCAGTGGTCCAAAGTACTTTTTTCGGATGAAAGCAAATTTTGCATGTCATTCGGTAATCAAGGTGCCAGAGTCTGGAGGAAGACTGGGGAGAGGGAAATGCCAACATGCCTGAAGTCCAGTTTCAAGTACCCACAGTCAGTGATGGTCTGGGGTGCCATGTCAGCTGCTGGTGTTGGTCCACTGTGTTTTTTTAAGGGCAGGGTGAATGCAGCTAGCTATCAGGAGATTTTGGAGCACTTAATGCTTCCATCTGCTGAAAAGCTTTATGGAGATGAAGATTTCATTTTTCAGCACGACCTGGCACCTGCTCACAGTGCCAAAACCACTGGTAAATGGTTTACTGACCATGGTATTACTGTGCTCAATTGGCCTGCCAACTCTCCTGACCTGAACCCCATAGAGAATCTGTGGGATATTGGGAAGAGAAAGTTGAGAGACGCAAGACCCAACACTCTGGATGAGCTTAAGGCCGCTACCGAAGCATCCTGGGCCTCCATAACACCTCAGCAGTGCCACAGGCTGATTGCCTCCATGCCACGCCGCATTGACGCAGTCATTTCTGCAAAAGGATTCCCGACCAAGTATTGAGTGCATAACTGAACATAATTAACATAATTATTTGAAGGTTGACTTTTTTTATTATAAACACTTTTCTTTTATTGGTCAGATGAAATATGCTATTTTTTTGAGATAGGAATTTGGGGTTTTCATGAGCTGTATGCCAAAATCATCAATATTAAAACAATAAAAATGCTTGAACTACTTCAGTTGTGTGTAATGAATCTAAAATATAAGAAAGTCTAATGTTTATCAGTACATTACAGAAAATAATGAACTTTATCACAATATGCTAATTTTTTGAGAACCACCTGTATATATATATATATATACACACACATGTATTTATCGGCGTATAACACGCACAGGCGTATAACACGCACCCTAACTTTAAGAGGGAAGTTTCAGGGAAAAAAAACCGTTCCACAGCCCCCTGCGTATAACACGCAGGCACAGTTTACCCTCTATTTTCAGGGTAAAAAAGTGAGTGTTATACGCCAATAAATACAGTATATATTTATACAGTCATGGCTGAAATTGTTTGCACCCCAGATTTTTTTTTTTAGAAAATCAAGTATTTCTCACAGAAAAGTATTGCAGTAACACATGTTTTGTTATACGCATGTTTATTGCCTTTGTGTGTATTGGAACAAAACAAAAAAGGGAGGGAAAAAGCAAATTGGACATAATGTCACACAAAACTCCAAAAATGAGCTGGTCAAAATTCTTGGCACCCTTTCAAAATTGTGAATAAATAAGATTGTTTCAAGTATGTGATGCTCCTTTAAACTCACCTGGGGCAAGTAACAGGTGTGGGCAATATAAAAATCACACCTGAAAGCAGATAAAAAGGAGAGAAGTTCACTTTAGGCCCTGTACACACGAGGAGACATGTCCGATGAAATCGATCCGTGGACCGTTTTCATCAGACATGTCTCCTTGGAGCTTTTGGTCTGATGTGTGTACACACCATGAGACCAAAATCCCCGCGGACAGAGAACGCGGTGACGTAGAAGACACAGACGTTCTCAAACCAGGAAGTTCAATGCTTCCACGCATGCGTCGAATCAATTCGACGCATGCGCTGGATTTCGGTCCGCTGGTTAGACGTACTAACCAGCAGACATGTCCGACAGACAGGTTTCCAGCGGACAAGTTTCTAAGCATGCTAAGAAACTTTTGTCCGCTGGAAACCTGTCCGCTAGGCCAGGAAACCTGTCCGCTAGGCCGTACACACGGTTGGACATGTCCGCGGAAACTGGTCCGCGGACCAGTTTCAGCGGACATGTTCGACCGTGTGTACGCCGCCTTAGTATTTGCATTGGGTGTCTGTGTGTGCCACACTAGGCATGGAGAACAGAAAGAGGAGAAGAGAACTGTCTGAGGACTTGAGAACCAAAATTGTGGAAAAATATCATCAATCTCAAGGTTACAAGTCCATCTCCAGAGATCTAGATTTGCCTTTGTCCACAGTGCACAACATTATCAAGAAGTTTGCAACCCATGGCACTGTAGCTAATCTCTCTGGGCGTGGACAGAAGAGAAAAATTGATGAAAGGTTGCAACGCAGAATAGTCCGGATGGTCGATAAGCCGTTTAAATTAAATGAAACTCTATGGCAGGAGAACAAGGAGGACCCCACTGCTGACTACAAAAATCAAGACTACATTTTGCCAAAATGTACTTGAGTAAGCCAAAATCCTTCTCGGAAAACATGTTGTGGACAGATGAGACCAAGATAGAGCTTTTTGGTAAAGCACATCATTCTACTGTTTACCGAAAACGGAATGAGGCCTACAAAGAATAGAACACAGTACCTACAGTGGAACATGGTGGAGGTTCAATGATGTTTTGTGGTTGTTTTGCCGCCTCTGGCACTGGGTGCCTTGAATGTGTGCAAGTTATCATGAAATCTGAGGATTACCAAAGGATTTTGGGTCGCACTGTAGAGACCAGTGTCAGAAAGCTGGGTTTGCGTCTGAGATCTTGGGTCTTCCAGCAGGACAATGACCCCAAACATACATCAAAAAGGACCCAGAAATGGATGGCAACAAAGCGCTGGAGAGTTCTAAAGTGGCCAGCAATGAGTCCAGATCTAAGTCCCATTGAACACCCATATAGAGATCTTAAAATTGCTGTTGGGAAAAGGCGCCCTTCCAATAAGAGAGACCTGAAGAAGTTTGCAAAGGAAGAGTGGTCCAAAATTCCGGGTAAGAGGTGTAAGAAGCTTATTGATGGTTATATGAAGCGACTGATTTCAGTTATTTTGTCCAAAAGGTGTGCAACCAAATATTAAGTTAAGGGTGCCAAGAATATTGACCAGACCATTTCTGGAGTTTTGTGTGACATTATGTCCAATTTTCTTTTTCCCCTCCCTTTTTTTGTTTTGTTCCAATACACACAAAGGGAATAAACATGTGTATAGAAAAACATGTGTTACTGCAATACTTTTCTTCCAAAAATACTTGATTTTCTGAAAAAAATTCTGGGGTGCCAACAATTTCGACCATGACTGTGTATATATATATATATATATATATATATATATATATATATATATATATACATACAGTATGTTAAAAACTGCTACAGACAGTATGCATCATCAAAGAAAATGCTTATAACAGGTTCCAAAAATACCATCAGAAAACTGCCAGTGTTCTTGAACAAAAAGGGAATGGCTCAAACCTATATAGTATTAAAATATATGCTTAATACTTTTTGCTACAGATAATAATGAAAGTTATGCCCCAGAATTATGATGGTGAGTGGAGGAGATAAAGGGCCCAGCGTGCATTTCAAGACACAGAACCAGCATGCACTGTGCATGCTCCTACATGCAAACCACCAGAAGCAATGCAGTACTATACCGAAAGTAATACAGTACAAACAATGTTTACAAACATCTTACACTGATGTGCATCAGCCATAAGGGTTAGACGGGGTGGTTGCCTGAGAAATAGATGCACCTTAAGGGGAACAATGCTGATAATATACTTTTTAAAGCAAGTAAAAAAGTTGACAAATGTATAAAAACTGAAGACTGGACAACAATCTGAGGGAAAAAAACAAACAATAGGAGAAAAAAAGGGGGGGGGAACACTGGGCAAAAAACAAGAAAAAAGAGAGAAAATAAGTAAAACAAAAATAGCTTAAAAAATGTGTAATAAATAAGAAAAATACAAGGTACGAAATATCAGCAAAACACATACGTGGATAAGTGATACTCATAAATACAAAAAGTGTAAAATGAAGATATGTGAGAATCACATGGAGACAAATTCCTACAAAAGGAGAGAATCGCTAAAGGGGGAGAAAAAATTTGCATTATCATTCTGGATGAAAGCACGGTAGTTGCAGTGTGGTATCCAGGCCCCTAGAAACCACCATTTGCAAACAATTAATACAAAAGGAAAAGCAATTTTTGTCACCATAACTCAGTGATGGGGAACCTTGGCACCCCAGATGTTTTGGAACCACATTTCCCATGATGCTCCAGTACACTGCAGAGTGCATGAGCATCATGGGAAATGTAGTTCCAAAACATCTGGGGTGCCAAGGTTCCCCATCACTGCCATAACTGTACAGAAATTTGTTGATGACTATGCCTCTGAGCTTATGCATTGGCTGCTGCCAATCACAGCCAGTGAGCCAATAAGGAGAGAGCCAGGGCTAAGCTGCCCTCTTTTTTGTGAATGGACTAAGATGATGGAGTCCAAGCTCAATACAAAGGACTCTCCTGAATCGGTTAGTTCAGTTGGGCTAAATTATTGACTGCTAGCTGCAGCAGCCAGAGGCTCTGAAGGGCAGGAGAAATGACCACAACTGGCTATTTAGTTCTCAAACAGATCAGGTTTAGGTCAAACTCATGGTCGATCCGAAGCTCATTCCTAATTGCCAGTGTCCCAACCTTTTGTAGGCAGCAGTATAAACCAAATGTCCAAGATTATCTTCAATCCCTGTGTCACTCAATGCACTTTTCCAGTAAGCACAAAAATCTTATTTTTTTAAGTGTGTACCCTTTCCCTAAAAGCACAGAAGTATAGAATTCACGAAAAATCACTGCATATGACTTAAAGTACAATACATTAGGGACCATTCAGAGGACATCTTGAGTTATCATCAGATACTGATCAAAACCAAGTTTTGACAATGTATTGCTTTATCTGTTTAAAAAAAAAAAAAAATAAGAATAAGAATAAGGCTGTATTCACACCTATGCAGTTTTAGCCCTGGTTCACACTGGGTACGATTTGGAACGATTTGAGATGCGATTTGACATGTCAAATCGCATCTCAAATCGGCGGCAATTGTCGGCAATGGCACTGTCCTAATCAGTGCGACGCCGCATCTGCGATTTCAAAAAGTAGTTCATGTACTACTTTTTGCGATTTCGGGCCGCGATTTACATTAAATTGCGGCCGAAATCGCGGCAAATCGCGGCAAAATCGCGGCAAAATCGCGGCCGCGAAATCGTGGTAAAATCGCGCATTTTACCGCGATTTTGATATCGCAGCAGTGTGAACCTAGGCTTAGTGCTTTTTGCATTTTGCAGATTTGCACTACTTGTCCATTTAACATGGTTTCCTATGGAACACGTTTGTTAGTGCAAATCTGCAAAATGCAAAAAGCACTAAAAATGCATAGGTGTGAATCCAGCCTAAAGCCCCATACACACTATTGGATTTTCTGCAGATTTTTGTCTTCAGATTTACCAAAACCCTATAATATGAGGTTAAACCTTAAAGGGGTTGTAAAGGTTCATTTTTTATTTTCTAAATAGGTTCCTTTAAGCTAGTGCATTGTTGGTTCACTTACCTTTTTCCTTCAATTTCAATTTCAATTTTCAATTTCTTTTTTTTCTTTGTCTGAATTTCTCACTTCCTGTTCCTCCTCAGTAAGCTGTTCTGGCTGACTAACCACCACTCGGATGATGGTGTGAAGTTTACTGAGGAGAAACAGGAAGTGAGAAATTCAAACAAAGAAAAAAAAACATTTAGAAGGGAAATCGAAGGAAAGGGTAAGTGAACCAACAATGCATTAGCTTAACCTCCTTAGCGGTATCCCCGAGCGTGACTCTGGGTGGTTTTTCCATGCTAGGATTGGTATCCCCGAGTCACGCTCGGGATAGATGTGCAGAGTGTGCAGCGGCGCGGCTTACCTTCTCGCAGCATCCACAGACAAAGTTACTTACCTTGTCCCTGGATCCTGCAATGCATCCCTGCTGTGTGAGCGAGCCGCGTCCTCGCTCGATTCACACAGTGCCGTGTGCCGCCGATTTGCGTTCCCTGCGACGTTACGACGCACGGGGGCGGAGAACGGCGCCAAATTCAAAAAAGTAAACAAACACATTACATACAGTATACTGTAATCTTATAGATTACAGTACTGTATGTAAAAAATACACATCCCCCTTGTCCCTAGTGGTCTGCCCAGTGCCCTACATGTTCTTTTATATAATAAAAACTGTTCTTTCTGCCTGCAAACTGTAGATTGTCCATAGCAACCAAAAGTGTCCCTTTATGTCAAAAATGGTTTTAGAGCAGCTAGAAAACAGCGATAATAAATTATAATCACTTGCAGAATTGTGCGATAGCGATTTGTGGGGAAATTCGTCATAAAAAAAATAAAAATAATGACATCGACAATTCTGCAACTGAGCAAATTTCAGTGTTTTTGATTTGATTACAATATTGAATAATTTTTATTATAACTACATTATTATTTGTTATAATTATTTATAGTTATTTATTATATTATAATTTATGATTTTGTTTTTCAAACTTTATTATACCTGGGATGTCTACAAGACTCTTGTTTGGACAGATTTAAGTGAGTTATATATCAGACAGGAGGCTCATATCTTATGCATTAACTTTCTTTATTTAATGCCCATAGCAGACACTTTAAAACTTTTCTATAAACTTTTAATGTAAAAAAAAAAAATTTTCAGTCAGTAAGACTACGACTCCCAGCAGTCCTTGTAATCCGTAGCCATGCCCAGGTCGGTGACCTCTATATAACAGACTGCCTGACTAAGATCCTCCTCTTTCTTTCTGCTCATAGCAAAAGATAAGTACTCACGGCAAATTTTCTTATATATTTTATTATTATAAGTGTATTTACTTCAGTATATACATATATATATATTTAGATTGTACTTAATCGTCTGATTAGTGTTAATAGGTAGTCACTTCTTAGCTGTTAGTGATTTATTTATATATGTTTATAATGGTGCTGTATTACTCATAACAGGTATATATGTAATCATATTAGGTATATAGGTTACCTATTTCATTTTGTACCAAACGTTTTTCCCCTTTTTTATTTCACTGACCTGTACCTCTGCCCAGTTTTTCCCCTGGGCTGCTGTACAGTACCTGTACCGCCGAGCGCCGCACTGCGCCGTTCTTTTTAAAGTATTTTTTCCCTCTTTTTCCCTCAGAGGTGCTGGTGCGTCTGTTTACCTCACAGAGGCACCGCGCCATATTCTCCTTCCCTCCCCGTCTTTCCCGCGCACCGCGGGGGGGAGAGATTCGTCTCCCCCTCCTTCTCTCCTCAGACAAGCTTGTATGCTCTCTCAGAGCTGGAGGAGGGAGGGGCGACCAATCAGAGGAGAGTCACAGGACATGTGACTCTCTCTCTGCTCAGGCAGAAGGTGTAGGCTTTCTCCTCACGCTGCAAAGTCAGTCCCTGCACTGACAGCGGTGAGGAGAGAGCCTGGTATTGTAATTTAACCCCTGCCTGCCTTAGCAAGAATAACTTTCACTTTGCCTTACTCCTGGCAGCGTGGATTAACCCCTACCTGTCTTTAAGCAACAATACTCATATTGCCTTACTCTATAGCCTATTTTAATAGCTTATCCTTACTGATTATATTGATACAGAGCGCAGCATGTCTGACCTCCCTGCCCCTACGGATCCTATGGAGGATGACACCAATAGGGACACAGCCCCAGCCCTGAATGCTGCCCAGATTCAGGAGCTAATTAATAAATCCATCCTGGCTGCCCTGTCCTCTGCTGCCTCCTCCAGGGTATATATACCCATGGCCCCACAGTTACCGACGCCGCAAGGCGACGAACCACCGCCCAAAAAAGGCAAAGCCTCTCAGAAGAGGAAGCACACCCTGGCGGTGATTGACTCCCCGGCAGGGGAAGGAAATAATATGCCTCAGGTAAACCCTAACACGGCTTACCAACCCCAGCATCAGACGCACTCAAATAGACCCCTGGACCCCAGGGAGTTACAATTTAAAGGGACTAAGGCCGCAAGAAGGGCCAAACCGGACTCATACATTGACTCTCCACAAGAGGATTCTGATGACCCCTTAGAGGGATCGGATGAGTCAGAGCCGGATTCATATGAGGACGATGCTGGGGAGACGGCGCTCACTACAGCTGCCAACCCTGCCACGCGGGGAGATATTCTCCTAGACTCCCTAGGAGAACCGTTCTTTGATCCAAACGCTATTAGTCACCCGCGTTCTGGAGAATGGACCCCTCTACCAGAGGTGAACCAATACATAGAATTATGGGCTAGAAAATCCCTTGACAGGGTTAGTCGCAACAAACTTAGGGCTGAATGCCCTAGACCCCTTATACCCAATAAAGTGGTGGCTACCCCTGAGATAGACCCCATTTTAACCAAATATCTAATGAAATCTGGCAAATTCCAGAGAAAAGGGGTAGAACGATCATTCCGATCCATTCAAGATCGTTTTCTAGACATGATGGGGCCCCTGACCAAGATCCTCAATCTTTCGGAACAGGCGGCAGCATCCGGGCAACCGGTCGACCTACAACAGCTGAGAGGCTGGGCGCAAAGAGCAATATGCCTGGCTGGCACTGCCAATACGGCATGCTCGATTGAAAGACGCCGATCTATACTGATGCGTCTGGACCCCCAGTTAGCCCACCTGGCGGAGTCAGAACCCGGACCGTCTGCGGACGGCATGTTATTTGGAGACTCTTTATTGAAAGACGTCAGTAAATTTGTGGGCCTTTTTACGAGCCTGGACAAGGCTCAAAATTCCTTGAGGAAAGCTGGGACCCCCAAGGTTTTTAACAGGGCCGGCAGAAACAGAGGCCGATCTGCCGGCCGTGCCCCTTCCTACAGGCCACAAAATAGAGCCCCAGTACAATACCAGTACCCGCAGGCTCAATCCTACGCCGCTCCAGTGGCACAACCTGCCCCCTTCTTTCCACCACGAGGCAGACCATGGCGAGGACGAGGGGGACGAGGTTACCCACGATCCCGACCTCCCACCGGTGAGTATGATGCACACACCACTCAGTCACATTCCTGTGGGGGGACGTCTCAGGTATTTTATCCACGCCTGGTCTGCGATTACGGCAGACGCGTGGATATTACACACTGTAGCGGGGTTCACTGTGGACATCGTAACATCTCCTCCACTCAATGTTATACCGCCACCCATCCGCTTCGCAAACCAGAACGTTGCTCTAATAGACAACGAACTGCGAGATTTACTGGCCAAACAGGCTATCATAGAAGTAGACCATTGCTCCCCAGGGTTCATCAGCAATATATTTTTAGTGCACAAGAAAGACGGCGGTTATCGCCCAGTGATCAACCTCAGGGAGTTGAACCAATATGTCGTATACCGACATTTCAAAATGGAAGGTATACACTTCCTCCGAGACCTCCTACACCCAGGGGACTGGCTCGTGAAAGTAGATTTGAAAGATGCCTACCTTACGGTCCCCATACACCCAGAATCACAACACCTCCTACGGTTCCTATGGAGGGGCAAGATGTGGCAATTCACTTGCCTTCCATTCGGACTATCGTCCGCCCCATGGTGTTTCACCAAACTGCTGAAACCGGTGGTGGCGGCACTGAGGAGCAGGGGGGTTCGTCTGGTCATCTACTTAGACGACATCCTCATTCTAGCCTTCTCAGAGACCCAGGCCCATCTTCACATGTCATGGACTGTGTCATTGTTACAACAACTGGGTTTCATTGTCAACCAGGACAAATCAATATTGATTCCTGCTCAGCAGATGGAATTTTTGGGTTTTACGGTGGACACCATCCAATCTACCCTCAGCCTCCCCAGCCCCAAACTCGCTCTGATCCGCAAGGAGATCCGGACTACACTGCGGAAGGGTTGCCTATCCCTCCGCACGCTAGCGCGTCTTGTGGGCCTCTTAGCAGCTTCCATCCAAGCTATTTTCCCGGCCCCATTACACTACAGAGCCCTCCAGAGGCTCAAAATCATGCACCTGAGACAAGGTCTCAGGTACACCGACGAGGTTCCCCTATGTCGGGACACGATCGAGGAGTTGAAATGGTGGCTTCGCCATGCCGTAGAATGGAACGGCAGGACCATCTTCAATCCCTACCCGGATGTGGTCATAGAATCGGACGCCAGCCGCAGGGGCTGGGGCGCCAGATGCGGCAGGGCATCCACCGGAGGGACTTGGTCAGTAGAGGAAACCAAGCTCCATATCAACGCCCTAGAACTCCTGGCAGCTCTATTCGCTCTCAGGAGTTTTATGCCTCGTACCTCTACGTGTTGTATTCTATTCCGCATGGACAACGTGGCGGCGGTCCAGTACGTCAACCGCCTGGGGGGTACCAAATCCAAGGTCTTAGCGACCATCGCGAAAGACTTCTGGCACTATTGCTTAGCCCACAATATAACCCCTGTCGCGGAATACATTCCGGGCGTGTCCAACTCAGTGGCCGACTGGAATTCTCGGTACTTGCGAGATTCCAGCGACTGGCAGTTGGATCGTTCAGTATTTCTCCATCTACAACAGATCTGGGGTCCACTATACATAGACCTGTTCGCCTCACGCCTCAATCATCAGCTGCCCCGCTTCTTCAGCTGGAGGCCGGACCCAGAGGCCTATGCGGTCGACGCGCTGCACCAACCTTGGCCGGAGGGCACCCATTACGCATTCCCTCCCTTCCAGTTGATCCCCAGACTCCTCATTCGGATTGCCACCCTGGAGGCAACTGTGGTGTTGATCACACCGTGGTGGCCGACCCAACCGTGGTTTCCCCTCCTGTTGGGGATGACCGCGGATCGTCCCAGGCTCCTGCCTCACTTTCCCCACCTTCTCACCAATCCGAACGGGGAACTACACCCCCTAATTTTAGAAGACAACCTACCACTCTTGGCGTGGCTGGTTTCGGGATCGCGGACGCTGACAACGTCCTTTCACAGTCAGCTCAGGACCTCCTCGCCCTGGCCTGGGCCCCCGGGACTCGATCGGCATATCGATCAGCGTGGGGGCTCTGGGTGCGTTGGTGTGATCGACGGCAGGTCGATCCTGTACGAGCCCCTGTATCTTTAGTGGTGAATTATTTGGCAGATTCCTTTGAATCTGGCAAATCGTTCAGCTCCATAAATGTTTACCGGTCAGCTATTTCGGCATACCACTGCCCTGTGGATTCCCTACCGATCGGCAAACACCCGTTAGTCTGTCGACTCATGAGAGGCATAAGATTCCAACGTCCCCCACGGCCTAGATACCAAGCAACCTGGGATGTTTCCAAGGTGCTGGATATGTTCGCCAGGTGGGAGGATAATTCGGATCTTCCTTTAAGACTCCTTTCCATTAAACTGACAGTCCTCCTCTGCCTAGTGTCCATTAAAAGGGTATCCGATGTTAAGGCCTTGGATATCTCTAGACGACAATTTTCACCGCAAGGAGTCAAGTTTTCTGTAGTGCGCAGGACTAAGACCGGTATTCAATCGGTCTTCTACCCGTTTTTTCCTGCTCATCCACTCCTCTGCGTGGTTCGCTGCCTACAGGCATATGAACTACAGACCGCTAGCTTGCGTTCCCCGGGTTTGTCACAACTCCTGGTGTCTTATGTCAAGCCACACTTTCCAGTATCGTCGGCCACGCTGGCACGCTGGGTACGTATGGCCATGGACATGGCTGGTATTGATGTGTCCCTCTTCGGAGCCCACTCCGCCAGAGGGGCCATGGCCACCAAAGTAGTCACGTCAGGGGGCTCCCTCTCCGATCTTCTAGTGGCGGCAGATTGGTCTTCAGAGACTACCTTCCGTCATTTTTACTTTAGACCGCAAGAGCATGTATCCATGGCAGTTTTACCCTAATATTGTATGTGCAATGTATTCTCTCAGGATATGCATATTATGTCTGCAGGATTAGATGTTAAGCTTTAAACTTGCATAAGATATGAGCCTCCTGTCTGATATATAAATCTAGATTTTCCTAGCTTGTGACGGAAAATATAAGTTATATGAAGACAGGAGGCGAGTATCTTCCCTCCCGTCCCACCCTATTATGTATATCTCTGATTTCTTCACAGGTTACTGAATATCGTACCTGGGTAATACTCCGGATTGGGATACTTGAAAGTTCTACTGTCTTCTTACCCCTGTTGGGACGGAACGCCTATTGAACCCTCGTTGGGTTAAAATTTCTCCGAGACCCCCGTTGGGACTCGACGAACGACTCGGATCCAAGTTATGGATTCCTCGGACCCCGGCCGGACGGATACAGTTGAAGACGACGACATCCGACGGGCAAGATCTTCGCAGCAAGAAAGAGGAGGATCTTAGTCGGGCAGTCTGTTATATAGAGGTCACCGACCTGGGCGTGGCTACGGATTACAAGGACTGCTGGGAGTCGTAGTCTTACTGACTGAAAAATTTTTTTTTTTACATTAAAAGTTTATAGAAAAGTTTTAAAGTGTCTGCTATGGGCATTAAATAAAGAAAGTTAATGCATAAGATACTCGCCTCCTGTCTTCATATAACTTATATTTTCCGTCACAAGCTAGGAAAATCTAGATTTATTCCTAAGAATTACAGGCCTACAATTTAAAATGCCAAATTTCCATGCAAAATAACCTTTACAACCCCTTTAAGAGTTTCAATTTGTATGCAATCAGGCAGGCCCTTGCACTACATGGTTTTGGTAAATCCGAAGACAAAAATCTGCAGAAAATCCAATAGTGTGTATAGGGCCTAAGACTATTAAGGTGCACATATTGAATAGTTTCTCACAACAAAATGTGCTTCATTAGAACTACCATAATCTCTTTAATCCATCAAAAGAATCACTGTTGATTGAAAGGAGGACTCACATGAAATCCTGAAGGGGCTAGCATATACCTTGCCAAAGTGAATCTACATCTGAAAATGACTGGCTAGTTTGCTATTTTGAGTAAACATTGTTTAACCTTTGGAGATATCCATGTAGTGTTGAATACTTATGGTTATCAGTTGTTTATTTGAGGTTTCACAAAACAGTTGATACCCAGAAGTAAACATAATTTACGAAAAAAAGCAAGCTTCAATTTCTCAATCCATCATTCTGAGAATCACAAAAATGGGAGGCTTTAAATTGAAAAGGCCACTTTACGAAACGTTCCAGGTCTATGTGAGACCTCGTACACACGACCGAGTTTCTCTGCAAAAACCAGCAAGAACCTTGCTGGGAGATATTTTTTTGCCAAGGAAACCGGTCGTGTGTACATTTTCGACGAGGAAACTGTCGAGAAACTCGACGAGCCAAAAAGAGAGCAAGTTCTCTATTTTCTCGACGGGAGTCTGATTTGGCTCGTCGAGATCCTCGATGGGTTGGTTTTCAACGAGAAACTCTGTATGCTAAGAAACCCACGCTTGCTCAGAATAAAGTATGAGACGGGAGTAAAAGTAGCATTTGTAATGGAGAGAACACATTTTTAAAGCTGTAACAGACTGAAAAGTGCAAATCGTCTCTTACCAAACTTTTATTTAACACGCAAACACATGAAATTAGCAAAAGCAGCCCCAAGAATTAAGCCAGTGGAATCGAACTTCCCCTGCCGTTGTATGTGTTGTATGTCACCGCGTTTGAGAACGAGGAGATTTTGGCTTGACTGTGTGTATGCAAAGCAAGCTTGTCGAGTTCCTCGACAAGCCTAACAAGGAACTCGACGAGGAACTCGATGTGTTTCGCCCGTCGAGTTTCTCGGTCGTGTGTACGAGGGCCTCACAGTGCTGCAGAGTGCTCTAGGGTAAGAAATATTTAAATCTTTCTGGTTTTGAATGGATCAGATACTTTGTTATACACATTAGTGCTATTATTGCTTTGCAGATAACCATTAGTGTTACATTAGGCTTATAAAATAGTAAATCATCATTAAATTAATTAAAGCAAATTTGAACAAAAAACCTAGAAGTAATCCCAGACAACAGTGGCCCAGCATCCTATAAACCATACTGGTCAGCTCTCCATCTGCTCTTTGACCTACAGCAGGTCTGTGCTAAAAAGCTGCTTTAACCTAACTTTGAGCCAGCAGATTCTTTCTAAAGAAAGTGAAATATAGGTAATGAATTTGATACTCTTTGTGTGAAATGGAAACAACATTTTACAAAGGCTGTAGCCACTGATCTCTCCTTAACAATATCTTGCCTTAAGAAATGTGCAAGTGAGCAGAAGAGAACAGGATATTGAAAAGAAACCAGAAAGAAAACAAAAAAATACTGAGACAATGGTTTATTCTTCTTTTGTAAACAGCCAAATCAGAGAGTAAAACCCAGGAAGATTATCTCACTCACAAGCGTATCAGGGCTGGAAAATCCCCAGATTCTGCAGGGCTGCCTTTGATACTCCGAATACAAAGAAGGGTGAATTTTGCTAGGAAAACCAAAGAAAGCAGACATTGCGAGAACACATGTGCTGCAGGCTGCTATTGCATAAATATTTTTTTAGCTATACAGTAGAAAACAACAAGATCTAAAACAAATATACAGACAGTATTTATCATAACTTTTTGACAATTGGCACATACAACAGTTTTATTCACTTGAGCATGGCACATTACAAGATTGGCGTTTGCACAGTGGGATGCAATGGATCAGTTAACATCGCTATTCTTTATTATTTCAAGTGTGGTTCCATCTACAAAAGATATGTGCACAAAGCACATATCCTAAGACCTAGCCAATTCTGTGAATGCAGTCAACTTTAGCAAGGATGCATACTTGTTTCAGGTTCACAATATCACAGATAGTGTAGCTGAATGCATTTGACCTAAAATAGCTTTGGATTCAGCATGTAACTGCATTATAACTGACATCTGATGCATTTGCACAACGCCAGCTAGTGCTTTACAGTCCTCTCCCAGGTGGAGTGGGACATAAAGAGAAATTAACCCTAAACCAAGCACACTGGAATCTGCATGCTCAAAAGTTTAGTTGGAAACTGATGGTTCTGTAAAGATGCACTCCAGCCAAACCTGATGATTAGATCTTGAGGCTTATATGTATCGTATTGCTTCACCCCACTCACTTTTTCCTGTAATCTGGTAATTCTGGAATGCATCTGCTGGTGATGATGGAGCATCCTGCTTGCTGCCTTTTAGGCTGGGTTCACACTTATGCAAATTGGATGCAGATTTGCCCGCTTCCAATTCGCATGACAGGAGACTGTGACCGACTCTGCCATTGAGATCCGGTTCACACATCACCGGGGCAGCTGCAGAGCAAATTGCATAGGGGTCCTGTACGTCTTTGACTGCATTTCAGGTCCCAATTCAGGCAAAAATTTGGGCCTGTTTTATCGCTAAAACGGTATTCAAATTAAGTGTGAACCTAGTCTCAAATACAAAATTACATTACCAAGAAGTTTCACCTAGCTAATCTAATCAGATTTAAACCTGACTGAAAAACTGAATGCAATCGGTAAGACAAACATACACAGCACAGGTTTCAGGATGTTTACTCCCACTGCCTGCTTTCTAGCCCTCTTGGTGGGCTTTTTTTTTACAGAGCATTGCACAGAACTCTGATTAGGGTATGTTAAACTGACTTTACCACAGTTATTGTGTTTATTGACTAGCAATAATAGCTCACTAACTGCTTTTAATTCATTGCATAAAATTGTTCCATAACATGAACCTCTGATTTGCCTATCCAGGGCAAAATAATAGGTTTGCTTTAATATAGCCCTATCAGCAGCATATATGTACCTTCGTTCAGCTGATAAGATTGAAGAAAAGTCCTGTGTTAGGAAAGGGCTGTGTATACTAATTGGCCGAGCTCTGTCACATGGAGTGAATCATGCCATTATAAAAAATACTCAGCATTTTTTAATGTCTTCCATTTCTGAATTGGGCAGTGGGGGGAACTAAGAAAAGGTGACTATATGCTACGGAGGGGTGGGAGATTAAACAGGCCTTTTTCGTTGCCTTAAATAGGCAAAGCACAGGTTTGCTTTAAAGTGCAAGACTTGAGAAACCAGCTTATGCATAGAGTATAGAAACTAACATCACTTGAAGATCTTCTACAGGTAACACTAAATACAAGTTCTACTGTACTTTTTGGTCTGCAGCTGGCTTGCACTTCTCTATGTGAAATTGTGCCCTAGACAGTACTGTTCTGTACCCTATACTAATACTCTTTTAGTATGTGGAATAGATGGAAACAGTCCTTGAGACAGAGACCAGGTTGGCCATGATTTAAGGGACAGAAATAATAGGTGTGTCTCGCCTAAATCCACATCTACTACAGACACAACATCTTTTTTGGGGTGCCCTTTGGGTCGGGGTACCAGCACCTTCTGGACACAAAAGGGCCATCATGATCTCTTTCTGAAATTTTAGGAAGAATCCACTTCTTCCTGATGCTTAGTACAAAAGTGTTAAACACAGGCAATTCAAAACAAAAAATTCTCCTGCACTCTGGTGTTTTTGTTATGGGGTAATGCAGTCCAATCGTAAGATAAAATGACAGGTCTTGCAGCCCTCCTCTGAACCATGGGTGTTCACAGACTGAGAAAAAAGAAAAAACAAAAGAGGGAGGGCGAGGTGTTCCTGCAAAACAAACAATGGTTACCAATAAAACACAGTAACATTAACTCAATAAAACTAAAACAATTTTAGACTTTTTTTTTATTAAATGTTTTAATGTTTTTTTTTTAACATTTAACAAGTTTTTTTTGTAACTTCAAACTGCGATAGACAGTTTCATAACTATCTAATATCTTTTGAGACCCAGTGTGAAAGTGTGCCATAGACAGTACCATTCTGTACCCTATACTAATACTCTTTTAGTGTGTGCTAGCGATGGAAACAGTCCAAGGTTGGCCATGATTTGAGGGACAGAAATAATGGGTGTCTTGCCTAAATCCACATCTACTACAGACACAACATCTTTTTTTGGGTGCCCTTTGGGTCGGGGTACCAGCACCTTCTGGACACAAAAGGGCCATCATGATCTCTTTCTGAAATTTTAGGAAGAATCCACTTCTTTCTGATGCTTGGTACAAAAGTGTTAAACACAGACAATTGAAATAAACACTTTCTTGCACCAGCATCTGGTTTTATGGGAAATTAGGCACAGCATAATCATCTGATCGTTGAGGTCTATCCCTCCAATGTTAAGGTTGTAGTCGTAGACACAGAGGGGCTTCCAAACAACACCAGTCACCATTGTAATTTGGACATTGTATCTGCTTGAATGGAAGGCAGGACCAAAACATCCTGTCTGTCCTTTTAATTCACTGCATGCAATTCATCTCAAGCAGACTTTCTCTCCCCGTCTAAGTTGGGTATTTACAAGCCCTTGGGGGAAACCCAGGCAATTAGGTTGCATGGTGCCACATGAGCCAATTCCAAATTCAAAAAGGTATCTAAAAAGTGGCACACTTGTATACAAATTGCCCACGTATAAGTGGTACCCCTTTTGGAATAAGGGAAACACCAAGTCCCAAACAATCTTGCCACTGCTCCCTATGTAGTCAGGCATCTGGGGGGCTCCACGTGACTATCTTTTACCTCGTAAATCTGGAAATCACATGTATAGCCTGTTGCCCTCTCACAGAGCTTATACATTTTGGGCCAAATCCTCAGCCAGGCGGCGTAACTTAACTTTCAGCAGTTAAGTTACACTGACTTAAAGTTTCTACCTAAGTGCCTGATCCACAAAGCACTTACGTAAAAATTTCAAGCCGTGTAAGTTAAGTGCCGCCGTCGTAAGGCGTTCCTCCTCTCCGGGGGGCGTTTTCAATTTAAATGAGGCGCGCTCCCGCGCCGGCCGTACTGCGCATGCGTGTGACGTAATTTTCCAGACGTGCACCGCGCGAACGTAATTGACGCCGGGCGGCTTTGTGGATTGCGACGGGACACTAAAGTTGCGACGGGTGAAAAAAAAGACGCGCCGGGAAAACAAATAATTTAAAAAAAAAATGACAGCATCGCTTAGCATGCATTCCTGAGAGGGAGAACTCCATGCCAATTTTCAAAGAAAAAACCGGCATGGGTTCCCCCCCCCCAGGAGCATACCAGGCCCTTAGGTCTGTTATGGGTTGTAAGGAGACCCCCCCTCCGCCGACAAATCGACGTAGGGGGTCCCCCTACAATCCATACCAGACCCGTATCCAAAGCATGCTACCCGGCCGGTCAGGAATGGGAGTGGGGACGAGCGAGCGTCCCCCCCCTCCTGAGCCGTGCCAGGCCGCATGCCCTCAACATGGGGGGGTTGGGTGCTCTGGGGCAGGGGGGCGCACTGCGGGCCCCCCCACCCCAGAGCACCCTGTCCCCATGTTGATGAGGACAGGACCTCTTCCCGACAACCCTTGCCGTTGGTTGTCGGGGTCTGCGGGCGGGGGCTTATCGGAATCTGGGAGTCCCCTTTAATAAGGGGGCCCCCAGATACCGGCCCCCCACCCTAAGTGAATGGATATGGGGTACATCGTACCCCTATCCATTCACCTGTAGGCAAAAAGTAAAAGTTATTAAACACACAACACAAGGGTTTTTAAAATAATTTATTATTCTGCTCCGGATGCCCCCCCTGTCTTCGTTATTAGCTCAATTACCAGGGGGGGCTTCTTCTTCCACTCTCCGGGGGTCTTCTTACACTCTCCGGGGGTCTTCTCCGCTCTCCGGGGGGGGTTTCTTCTTCCGCTCTCCGGGGGGGGCTTCTCCGGACTCCGGGGGGCTTCTTCCATCTTCTCCCCTCTTCCGCTGTTGACTCGGCGAACCCCGGTTCTTCTGCAGATGTCCGGTGCCTTCTTCTTCAGCGCTGGCTGCCTGCTATGTTTGTGTGTTAGCTCGATTTCAAACAGGCAGCCGGCGCGGTCTTCTGTGACGTCAGGGTTTTCTGTTCTTCTCCCCTCTTCCGATGTTGACTCGTCGCCTCTTGTCGCTGCAATGATGGAAGCGCGCCTTGCATCCCATTTATATAGGCATCACCGTCCCATCATGCTCCGGCAGGTACCCACGTGGTGGGTGCCTACCCACGTGCACCCACCACGTGGGTACCTACCGGAGCATGATGGGACGGTGATGCCTATATAAATGGGATGCAAGGCGCGCTTCCATCATTACAGCGACAACAGGCGACGAGTCAACATCGGAAGAGGGGAGAAGAACAGAAGACCCTGACGTCACAGAAGACCGCGCCGGCTGCCTGTTACTAATTGAGCTAACACACAAACATAGCAGGCAGCCAGCGCTGAAGAAGAAGGCACCGGACATCTGCAGAAGAACCGGGGTTCGCCGAGTCAACAGCGGAAGAGGGGAGAAGATGGAAGAAGCCCCCCGGAGTCCGGAGAAGCCCCCCCCCCGGAGAGCGGAAGAAGAAACCCCCCCCGGAGAGCGGAGAGTGGAAGAAGACCCCCGGAGAGTGGAAGAAGAAGCCCCCCTGGTAATTGAGCTAATAACGAAGACAGGGGGGGCATCCGGAGCAGAATAATAAATTATTTTAAAAACCCTTGTGTTGTGTGTTTAATAACTTTTACTTTTTGCCTACAGGTGAATGGATAGGGGTACGATGTACCCCATATCCATTCACTTAGGGTGGGGGGCCGGTATCTGGGGGCCCCCTTATTAAAGGGGACTCCCAGATTCCGATAAGCCCCCGCCCGCAGACCCCGACAACCAACGGCAAGGGTTGTCGGGAAGAGGTCCTGTCCTCATCAACATGGGGACAGGGTGCTCTGGGGTGGGGGGGCCCGCAGTGCGCCCCCCTGCCCCAGAGCACCCAATCCCCCCATGTTGAGGGCATGCGGCCTGGCACGGCTCAGGAGGGGGGGGGACGCTCGCTCGTCCCCACTCCCATTCCTGACCGGCCGGGTAGCGTGCTTTGGATACGGGTCTGGTATGGATTGTAGGGGGACCCCCTACGTCGATTTGTCGGCGGAGGGGGGGTCTCCTTACAACCCATAACAGACCTAAGGGCCTGGTATGCTCCTGGGGGGAACCCATGCCGGTTTGGAATTTACAAATTGCCGTGGAGTTCTCCCTCGGGAATGCATACCAAATGCCGTCGCTTGAATGGGCCTTTACAAGGTGTGACTAACTTTACACTTTGTAAAAGCAGCCCTAGTTTTACACCAGGCAAACTAACACTTACGGCGAAAAAACTAGGCACAAAAGCTTTGAGGATCGCCCTAAGTGCTAATTTGCATACTAGAAGAGGCATTTCGACTCAAAATGCCCCCAGTGGCGGATGCGGTACTGCATCCTAAGATCCGGCAGTGTAAGTCCCTTACAGATGTCGGATCTTCTGCCTAACTTAGGAAAACTGCTTCTGAGGATCAGTTCCAAAGTTAGAACCAGAGATACGACGGCTTACGCCGGAGTATCTCTTTTGTGGATATGGCCCTTTGACCCTATATCTGGCACACTTGGAGAGGAGAAACTGTTTGAAAGCATGGAGGCCAGAAAAGTTAACGAGGGACTCTTCTATGCAGACATTTTGTTGGTGTGTATACACATCTGCAAATTTTTGGGTAAAAATATTTCCGAGGGGTCGAATTTTGTGGAGCCGATCATATCCAGGGTCACCCAGAGGACAACAGAAATCATTGTTGTTGAAATGCATAAATCGCATTAATATCTCTTGTATCTAGTCCTGTCAAGGCAGCAGATAACATGGGCATATAATGAATTAGGTCTGTGGACCAAGATGATCGCAACTCATTCTTTTTAGTAATGCCCATGTTGAGGGTTAGGTCTAGGGTTGTCCCGATACCACTTTTTTAGGACTGAGTACAAGTACCGATACTTTTTTTCAAGTAGTCGCCGATACCGAATACCGATACTTTTTTTTAAATGTGTCCCCAAATGCAGCGATGTCCCCCCACAGATGCAGCCATGTATCCCCCCATGCAGCCATTGTCTCCCCCCATGCAGCCATTGTCTCCCCCCATGCAGCCATTGTCACCCCCCATGCAGCCATTGTCACCCCCCATCCAGCAATGTATTCCCCCAGCCATTGTCACCCCCCATCCAGCAATGTATTCCCCCAGCCATTGTCACCCCCCATCCAGCCATTGTCACCCCCCATCCAGCCAGCATCACCCCCCATCCAGCCAGCATCACCCCCCATCCAGCCAGCGTCACCCCCCATCCAGCCAGCGTCACCCCCCATCCAGCCAGCGTCACCCCCCATGCAGCAATGTATCCCCCCATCCAGCCATTGTCACCCCCCATCCAGCAATGTATTCCCCCAGCCATTGTCACCCCCCCCATGCAGCCATTGTCTCCCCCCATGCAGCCATGTATCCCCCCATCCAGCCATTGTATCCCCCCATCCAGCCATTGTCTCCCCCCATCCAGCCATTGTCTCCCCCCATGCAGCCATTGTCACCCCCCATCCAGCAATGTATTCCCCAGTCATTGTCACCCCCCATGCAGCCATTGTCACCCCCCATCCAGCCATTGTCACCCCCCATCCAGCCATTGTCACCCCCCATCCAGCCAGCGTCACCCCCCATCCAGCCAGCGTCACCCCCCATCTAGCCAGCGTCACCCCCCATGCAGCCAGCGTCACCCCCCATCCAGCCAGCATCTCCCCCCAACCAGCCATTGTCACCCCCCATCCAGCAATGTATTCCCCCAGCCATTGTCACTCCCCATGCAGCCATTGTCACCCCCCATGCAGCCAGCGTCACCCCCCATGCAGCCAGCGTCACCCCCCATGCAGCCAGCGTCACCCCCCATGCAGCCAGCGTCACCCCCCATCCAGCCAGCGTCACCCCCCATCCAGCCAGCGTCACCCCCCATCCAGCCAGCGTCCCCCCATACAGCCAGTGTCTCCCCCCATACAGCCAGCGTCTCCCCCCATACAGCCAGCGTCTCCCCCCATACAGCGTCTCCCCCCATCCAGCCATGTCACGCTTACCTGCATCCCCGCTGCCGCCGACTGTGTAATACGGGCGGGAACATTACAACTTTGAATCGCTGTAATGATTGGCGCCGCGCTGCGTATAGACACTCCCCCTCGCTCGGGATTGGACAGTTCACCCGAGCGAGGGGGAGTGTCTATGCGTGGTGCGAATCATTACAGCTATTCAAAGCTGTAATGTTCCCGCCCGTATTACACAGTCGGCGGCAGCGGGGATGCGGCGAATGGCGGCGGATCGCGGCGGATTGCGGCTTCGGTGGCGGCGGTCGGCGGCAAGTATTCTATTTGTGTATCGTGGCGGGGTATCGGCGTCTGAGTACCGCCGAAAAAACTCGGAATCGGTCCCGATACCGATACTAGTATCGGTATCGGGACAACCCTAGTTAGGTCCAAAAAAGTCTTAATTTCATAAACTGTGATATGTTTCCATGTGAATTGTATGGAAATGTTTGAATTAGATTGGCACAGAAAAATTGCTTTGGTCCACAATCAATGGGTACAGATCTTCCATGAAAACAGCTCCAAAAAATTGAGGAAGTATGGGTGCTGCAGAATCTATGTGTAACACCACCACTGAAGGAGCTGATTGAGAATGTTAGGTCCTTTTTACTGCCTCTCAACCCCAAGAACCGTCTCAGCCTCTCTGGCACACCTGGCAAACAATGTTAGTGCAAACACAATAGTAGATGGACACCATGCTATATTAAACCAGAAAGTATTTTTACTAAAAGACTTTCCTCATCAAATAGTAGTAATATAACCAAGTAGCAAACTCTGGTATTGGACAGTATAACAGGAAGCCAGATGTAAACTAGAAAATGCATTTCCTGAGGAAAATGCGTGGGAATGCTGAATAGCTGAATTGCTCAGCCCGCACCAAAGCCATTCACCATAACCACTACACTATCTTTAGGACACACAGCTCCTTTCTCTATCTGCAAAGTAGAGAGTGTCTTTACTTCCTGGTCGCCCCTCCCCCCTCAAGAGGTTTCCCCCCCCCAGGTCAGTGAGGAGGACTGCACTGAGGTAAAGAAAGCTATTTAGGGAAAGAAATACCATTACAAATGCCTTTAATTCACACAACTAATAAGTGAAATAAGCCTTCAAACAAACCTTAATAAATCCACAACCGTACATGCGATCGATACAGCGACTTCACTGTTTGAAAGACACGTTGATAAACTTAAAAATGTGGCCATGTCAGCGATTTAGAAAAGAGTGTCTTTGTGCATTTTGCAGGAACATTTTAAAGACGTTTTAACATTACAGTCAATGGGAGAAATTTTGGGACTTTTGTCCTTTAGAAGCTCCAGGAACTAAAAGTAAAATGCCTATCACAAAACTGACCACATTGCCTGAAACCAGACAAAAATACCTACGTTTTGATATATAAATTGTGTATGACAAGTAGATCTTGTGGGCGTGAGAGCAATTTGTTCCCCCTTTTTTTATAGATAATTTTTTTTTCAATGATCTCCACTCTAGTGATGTCATCGTCCACTCTAAAACACCCCCATAGGAACACATTATAATCGATAACATTTTCTGAAAAAATCACTAAACGTAAATAGCTTTTTCACAAAAACTATAAAAGATATCAATCTGAAAAGTCATAGCCGGATAGCTGAATAATTTGTGACCGTTTTAAAGTTTGTTTGGTGTCTGTAAGTGAAAGTATGAAGGACCTGAAACTTTTGGCAGCACATGAGATTTTAAGCGGTAAAAAGGATGTTCTCATTGACTTCAATGTTAAAAAAAAGTGTCTAACAGCTTAATATTTTAAAAAGTATAAATAGTACAAAAAAACTTGAAGAAGTCCCATCGTTAGCTGAACGAGACGAACATTTTAAAAGTTGAATGGTCTCAATAGCTGAAAGTATGCAGAAGTTACGCAGAGCCAAAAAACGTACGGAATAAAAAGAATAACAAATTTACGGATATCAATACTGGGAATGCTTATTAAAGCATTCCCACTAAATATAACCAGCACAATTTAAACCAACGTAACTGGCTCAAATTCGACCTATGGGCTCAGACATGAAGGAGAATAGGGATGCTCTGGAGCTTACACACGATCATTTTTAATGACCAATTTAATGAAAAACGGTTGTGTGTATGCGGCATAAGGCATCCTTAAGAACTTTGTGACGTTAAAGAAGGAAGGTGTATGAAGTTCACTCTGGCAAGCCCTGCACTTGCTTTTATTGCTAACATCTTTCTCAAAATATTAGTTGTCTGGCTGTTTTGTTGACCACCTTGCTTCAATACTTTCTGTGCCACTGAGCAAGTTTTCAGAAGAGTGACAGGAAAGTAAAAAAAAAAAAATATGTACTGGTTATTTACTCAATGTCGATGATTTAATGTAATGAAGCCAAAGGTTCAGTATAAAATCAAAGCAACTAGCATTGTGAGAAAAAATGTCAGTAATGGCAGCCTCTGTGTTTCTTTCCTGACAGGTTACCTTTTGAGATAAGATTTTGTTTAAAATGGGTGGAACTATTTGTTTAATCTTGCCCCGGAAGGGTTTATTATTCCACGGCTGCAAAAGTCAAACATGTTTATATACTGTTAACAGAAGCATATATCTCCATTGTAAAATGTTACAGTAGCAAAATTCCCAACCTGCATTATCAGCAATGATGCACAAACTTGCATTGGTTTATTTCATCAGAAAACTTGGCATACTTATCGTAAAATGCACAAATAGCCAACTTTAATGCACACTCCATTGAAATCAATAGGAAGTGGATCAAACAGAAGCGTGGCTAAGTAGCATGCCAAAGGTGTGTAATGAGTGGTAGTGAATATGGCGGCAGCACATGAAACAAGATATTTGCTGGGGCATGGCACAATATTCTGGCAAACAGGAAGTGCAGAGACATGACTTAAATACGAAGTAAAGTGGTCCAAGGAATCAGTCAGGAAACTGTCCAGCATTACAGATTCGGATTCTGTCAGTCTTCTCCTCCAGGGGCGGTGCAAGGATTTTTGTCTACACAGGCAAAGGTGCATTTTGGTGCCTCCTCTTTTCCCCCATGATCCCCCTGCCACGGTGCCACCCCCTCCCCTTCACAATGCAACCACCACCCCCGCATGGTATATACTTTATTTGCTCTCTAATAAGCAGTGAATGCAATAATAATCCCCAGCACTGGTTTCAGTAAACTGCAAAAAAAAAAAAAAAAAAAAAGCATTGGCCCAGTAATGTGCAGGTAATGTCATAATCTGCTAGTATGCATACTAACAGATTATGACAGTCTGACCTTACAACAAAGCCCTCCAACAGTGCGAGCTCACCGCTGCTAGAGTGCCCATCAATTGCCGCTTTCCTAACACAACAATGAGAGAGCAGCGAGCTTAATTTCCTGATTCCCTCACCAAGGATGGCGGCAGGGGCAGCTGAGAGCTGAGCGATTGCTCGGCTTCGGCTGCCAACATCGCGAACACCCTGGACAGGTAAGTGTCCATGTATTCAAAGTCAGCAGCTGCTGTATTTGTAGCTGCTGGCTTTTATTATTTTTTTTTAGTAAGACCTCCGCTTTAAGTTATGTTTTTTAATGCCAAATTTGGTTGCCACATGGTAGGTAGTGTGGCTGTAATTGTGAAACAAGCAACAGCATGTTCTGCTCACTGTAATTAGTGAAGCTGAAATCTGCTAGTCAGGCCTGCTCAGTGTGCTCAGCTGCTCTCCCTTGGGCTTCCACTGTATCCTGGAGACGTTATTGAATAGTAGATGTGAAGCTATGCAGAGGGCATCATGAATATGGATGCAGCTCTGGCCTATCCCAGAGAGACAGACTCTGAAGGCAGGCTGGGTGACTGTATTTATTCTATGGGCTCTCTGAGGTTTGGGTCTTGTCCCAGAGTGGATGAGTCCAGCCTGGGAGAGGCACACTGCTTCCCCAGGCACAGGCTGCTGAAGGAGGTCTCAGGTGGATGACCTAAGGGGAGGAATTCAGAGACCTGGATGCTTAGAAAAAGCTGACTGAGGGAAGCTGTTTGCCATAGATCTTTGTGGTTTCACTGGAGAGCATCGCTTGGAAGATTAAAGGGTGGCATCCAACCGTCCTTGGGCCTTGTGAGTACAGACATTGCTGGATCTTGGGGACCTTGTGCTCTAGCTACCCCTTTGGTGCCTAGTTATAGTCAGCTATGGGTCTATTTAAAGGGGAAACAGGCTAGAGGTCCTTGAGAGCTCTGTCCAGATATTGTCCACTAACAGAGGGGACTTTGCTCTACTAGTTCTACTACTACTTAAGCAAGAAAGAGGGATTTAGCTGGGGACGGGACCAGTGGTCTACACTCAAACCACATTCTCCCAAACCAGTGAGACCCGCATCCCCACCCTCCAAGACACCCAGCTGGTCAAAGCTGGGCAGTAGCAGCAACATCCAATAACAGACACCACCATGATCAACCAGTTGGCTGTGATGAGAATAGAGGGGGTGAGGAGGGGCCTGAGATCAATCACATATGCTCACCTAGTTTTTGGGTCCATTGAGCACGGGATAGCAGACTAGGGGTCAGTGGCTGGCACAGAGTGGGACTGTAAGGGCTGACAGAACCTGAGGGAGATGGGAAAAAGGCATATTGCCCAGTTGAAGTATTCTGTTAAGGTGCTTGGGTTCTGTGAGGCCTATACAGAAAGAAGGCCAGGCTTATCCCCACCCTGTACCGCAGCCCAGGCTCTGGATAGTCCAAAGGTGAGTAGCTCTGGAGAATGGGTAGGATTTTCCCTACATCCCATGGGTAGTCATGCAGGAGGTCGAGACAAAGCGTGACTGGTGTGAGGAATAGGTTTGGAACTTCATGTATGTTCCTAAGCAATACAGGAACAGAGGTCACCCTCTCTTGTGGCAGGAATTTCAGTCTGTCAGAAAGAATTGGAACATAGGGAGGTCCATTTGCATAGACAAAATGGTCATCACCAAGGCTGAATGTTGGGACCAGGAGTGGTCCAGCAATTTGAGGACTGAATGTTAAAATGGTCCATATTCCACTTCTATTGCTGAACCGGAGAGTCAAATACACTTCTGTTTCAGGGTGCAAGCCCCTTGAAAGAATTTGGCTCATGTATGGAGGCATGAGGTTGCCAACATCTCTGTATCAATTGAAAAAGATGAATACCTCTAAGTGAGGTGAGATTTTTCGGGCAACCAAAAAAATATTGTGACAACTAGGTCATAAAAATATATAAATTTTAATACATTAGTTTACAGCATAAACATTTCATAATGACAACATTATTTAAAAAAAAAAAAAAAAAATAAAAGATTTCAGAATAGAGAAAATTGTTACTGCTAGAGGATCACCACACACCCCAGGACTAGGCTAAGGGTATAGGTGATCATTTATCCTATAAAGGATAAATGATCACCTATACCCTTAGCCTAGTCCTGGGGTGTGTGGTGATCCTCTAGCAGTAACAATTTTCTCTATTCTGAAATCTTTTATTATTTTTTTTTTTTTAAATAATGTTGTCATTATGAAATGTTTATGCTGTAAACTAATGTATTAAAATTTATATATTTTTATGACCTAGTTGTCACAATATTTTTTTGGTTGCCCGAAAAATCTCACCTCACTTAGAGGTATTCATCTTTTTCGGGTGCAAGCCCCTTAATCCTTTGGGGAAAAAAGCCCTTTCCCCCCTTCCCAACTATCCTTACAACAACAGAAGGACATTTAAGGGGAATCTACATTAATGCCTAGGAGAAAAGACTTTTGTTATAAAGGACTTCTCTAATCCAGACTACAGGGACTACAACCTGGAGAAGTTAAACCCCTTGTTCGTTTTGGACACTTTGCTAAGATTTGTTCTGCATGGATATGATGCGAAGATTTGTGCTGCATAGACACTTTGCAAAGATTTGTCCTAGGCAAAGGGGACTTTGCTCTACTAGTTCTACTACTTAAAGTGGAGGTTCCACCTATCTAACAACTTAACCTTAAACACAAGGGCACAGTTAGCCTAAAAACCGTTCGCCAAACAAACATTTTTAAAACGTTTGTTTACCTTTCTTTATGGTCTGTGAAGCAGGCACTTCCTGGTCTGTCTGAGTGGGGCTGGGCGTGTCTATTTCTTTCCAGCATAGGGCTTCAGAATGCCAGGAGCTAAGATGGAAACGTCCATCGCTGTATTTTATAACGTTTACTTTCTGATGAATTAAGAATGCTGGTGCCTAGATTCCTGGGACGGGTGAGTACATTATTGTACATGTACTAAGCGGGAGAAAGGATTTTTTTTTAAAAAATGAATTTCGGGGGAACCACCCCTTTAAGCAAAAAAAGGAAGATTAAGTCATCAGTGCACATCTCTCCAAAAATAAAAACAACATTCCCTAGACTAGTCATTGAAGAAACAAGCACAAGTGTTTGTGTGCATCTGGCTGTGGAAACTACTGTGTGCCTGGCTACAGGGCTGAAGTTTGGGAAGACTTGGGCAAAATAAAAATGGCTTCTACGGGAATAGCATTGCACTCCTGTAATGTAATTAAACTGTTGGAAAAACAGGAATTGGAGTTGAGATAGGAAGATCAGTAATATAACATGGATAATACTGGTGTTAAGAAAACATGGCTTTGAGAAGTGGAGCTACAGTATCTTTAGTATTGTTATAAGCAAATTCTGCTGTAGGAAGATAGTCCCCCCAGTCATTATGAAGATAATTAACTGTCAGGAAGGACATTCCAACAGACAGCATGGCTCTTGTAGACAATGTCCTGTGCATAGGCACAGGCTAATTCATGCTCAATGCTCATAAAATGTGTGCACGTGCTTGTGCATATTCGTGTGCATGCGCGCACATCTGTTGCTCGCATTGGCGCCAAGTGGGCTATTTAAACTGAGCCTGTGGTATGCTTCAGTGCTGTCTTGTCTACAGCATTCCTGTGCATACCTGCAACCTGGTACTCTGCATCTGACTACTGTTACCAACCCGATCCTGAACTCTGCCTGCATTGATCCTGACTTGCCTCTGACCATGCTTCTGCCCATTCCCTTTGCTGCTGCTCCAATGATCTGTTACTGACTCGGCCTGCATCTGACATTGCTTCTGCCTATGCATCTGCACGTAACCCGTCTGCCTGTGTATGAACCGGTTTGTCTGACTCTGCTTTTGTTCCCATTGCTGCTGTACTGCCTGCTGCGAGCCTCTGCCTATATTACACTGGTGCCGCTTAGTGCCTGTCTTCTACCAGCCTGTCTGCTATATCCAGTGCCAGCCTGCTCCAGTTTGCTGTTCACTGGTTTCCATCCAGCACTCCTGCTCTGCTGCAGTCTACTGACGGTCTTCCCCTGCTTGACCCTGAGAGTCCGTCCAGACCTGCTGCTAGCAAGAACAATAGGCACTTGTGCCACGCTGTACTCCTGCACCTGTCTGCTCTATCAGGGGCCTTGAGTCAGAGGTGTAGGAGAGACCGTCCTCATTGTGCAGGCTCTTCCACCAGGTACGTGACACTGACAAAGCATTAAAGGTACTGCTTTAGAGTTTGAAGAGTGAGGATGAAAAGCAGAGGACAAATTAATTGGAACACCTAAACTTGAGAAAAAGCTTTTCTAGAATGTTGACGTAAACTATTCCTCTGTTCGACCCTGCATCATCAGGAATTCCATGTAATTTGAAGGCTTCTTTAACTATCAGCTCTGTTTGTTCAGCAGTGGGCACCCTCTGAAAATGGCTGTAAACCCTTGCATGTGCCCAGTGAAGTGACTGGCCTTGGGATATGCAGAGATGAAACAAAGTCCAGAATTTATAAAGCTTGCCTGAGCTGTCAGAAAACAGCTGAGGCTGTCAATCATCTGGAGCTTCCTCCCCTGTCACCTTTTTTCTCTTGGTGTCAGGAAAACTTGTCAGAATTGATTCATACTGATAGCAGAAGAATGGAGCAGCAGGCAGAAATGACATGTACAGGTATGTTCTGTTCATATTTTATGTCTGAGGTTTACAACGACTTTAACCGGTATAATATGAGCCATCTTAGTGTGATCGGTCGACTCTCAAGGACTCTCAAGGACCACTAGCCTGTGTCCTCCCCCATGATGGAACAGGAAATGGCCGGAGTGTCCCCAAAGTAGAAGTTTGATAAGTCTTATTGAATGCACAGGTCAAGTACAAAGCCACTTGGTACTGCTACAGGGCATAACTAAATGTGAGTGCACCGCCATATATTTTTGATTACGGTATATTAATATATTTTAATAAACATATTGCACGATTATCAGGTATTGGCTTTTTTTATCCTGAGATTACCCTGATGGAGATAGCAAAAGATACAGACCAGTGAGCGGATGACCAGGATTGATCCATTACAGAAACTTGGCCCCCAAAGCTGTGAGGGTCCTAGTGGCCCAAAGTGATCTGGTGAGTGGCCCCTTTACCTTAGGTGGATGTGCATATTATATATAAAGAGCATACAACGTCTATTAATTCTTTTGCACGTGGTGATTCTTGGAGAAGTGGATAAAAATACAATTTGGGAAGGACTTTTTTTGAGTTTTTTTTTTTTAGTTGTTCATTTTTTGATTGTATTTACACACAGTATCTCACAAGAGTGAGTACACCCCTCACATGTTTGTAAATATTTTATTCTATTATCTTTTCGTGTGACAACACTGAAGAAATTACACTTTTCTACAGTAGTAAGTGTACAGCTTGTATAACAGTGTAAATTTGCTGTCCCTTCAAAATAACTCAACACGCAGCCATTATTGTCTAAACCGCTGGCCACAAAAGTGATTACACCCCTAAGTGAAAATGTCCAAATTAGCCATTTCCCACTGCGGTGCCATTGACAGGTTCCACTCAGAACAGGCCTCGCCATGGTCGACCAAAGAAGTTGAGTGCACATACTCAGCGTCATATCCAGAGGTTGTCTTTGGGAAATAGACGTATGAGTGCTGCCAGCATTGCTGCAGAGGCTGAAGGGGCGGGGGGTCAGCCTGTCAGTGCTCAGACCATTGATCTGCATGGCTGTTGTCCCAGAAGGAAGCCTCTTTTAAAAACGATGCACAAGAAAGCCCGCAAACAGTTTGCTGACAACAAGCAGACTAAGGACATGGATTACTGGAACCATGTCCTGTAGTTTGATGAGACCAAGAAAATCTTATTTGGTTTAGGTGTCAATCGTGTGTGGCAGCAACCAGGTGTGTGTCAAATGTGTCTTGCATACAGTCAAACATGGTGGTGGAAGTGTCATGGTCTGGGGCTGCATGAGTGCTGCCAGCACTGGGGAGCTACAGTTCATTAAGGGAACCATGAATGCCAACATGTACTGTGACATACTGAAGCCGAGCATGAGTCCCTCCCGTCGGAGACTGTTCCTGCAGGACAGCATTCCAACATAATAACGACCCCAAACACACCTCCAAGATGACCACTGCCTTGCTAAAGAAGCTGAGGGTAAGGGTGATGGACTGGACAAGCATGTCTCCAGAGCTAAACCCTATTGAGCATCTGTGGGGCATCCTCAAACGTAAGGTGGAGGAGAGCAAAGTCTCTAACATCCACCAGCCCTGTGATGTCATCTTGGAGGAGTGGAAGAGGACTCCAATGGTAATCTGCAAAGCACTGATGAACTCAATGCCCAAGAAAGTTAAGGCAGTGCTGGAAAATAATGGTGGCCACACAAAATATTAACACTTTGGGTCCAATTTTGACATTTTCTTTTAGGGGTGTAGTCACTTTTGTTGCCAGCAGTTTAGACATTAATGGCTGTGTCTCACTTTTGTAAAACACTGTATTGTGACAGAACGAGGCTCTGCCACTATGAAAAGAGATTGAATAAGAGTTTGCATGTCAGATGATTGCAAGGCTACAAGAGCAGTTATTTTGAGAGGAGAAATCTGCTCTGGCAGCTTTCTCTGGGTTTTGTTAGTTCCGGATGGGGCTCTGTAGTTTGGAGATCCCTCAGGGACTTGGTTGGGACGGGATCTCCAACCCTGTGTCCGGGTTTTGTTGACAGCCAGCAGGGTGTGTGCCCAGGTGCACACAGCCCATATGACGAGAGACTGGTGAGAGCAGTGTGTGGAGGAAGGTGGAGTGTGTGTAGCTTGTTACTGCTTCTGCTGTATCAAAACAGACCTGTTTCTGGAAAGCTGTCTGCTCTGTGTGGTCTGGGAGAAGGATCTGGGAGGCTGGGAGAGCTGAGGTGACTAGCAAGTCCAAGGGGGCTGAAGGAAGTCCTGGAGTCTGGGGGACAATGAGCTAACCCAGGGGCTGGAGAATCCTGAGGAGACCAGGAGTAGGCCGGTTTAGCAGAGAACTGCAATGCAAAATAAGCCCATGAGCCTGGAGGCTTGGCATTTTCTGTTGTGTGAGTTTACTGGCGAAGAACCCCTGTGTTGGAAATCCTGTGTATATACTTTTATTTTGTTCCTTTTAATAAAAATGGGCTGCCACGCCCTCAAACCTGATAACTGACTGCTGTGGAAAAACGCATCTACAACTGAGCTAAACACCCCAATGTTACAATATATACAGTATACCATCGTAATATATGCATGTACTACAATACAAGTGGTTTAATAGTTTTTTCATGGCCTTTATATATTGATTTTTCACAGGTGATTCTCAAAATATACTACGTATGTCATTTGTTTTTTGTTGCTACCAATTTATCACCAAACCAGCGCCTCAACATTTCACGTTGAAAACAAACAATACATTATTTTTTTGGGATGTAAATGCAGCAGTTTGAATCTGGAAGTATATATGACATTGGGCAAGGAACCCTCCATTGAACTTGATTGGTAGAGTGGATTAGTCTCCTATCATTGCCCTTTCACAAAATTTTCAAGTTTGGAAAATATTTCTTGGTAGGTAACCCCAAACTCTTGCAGCTCAGCAATTTACTTCCACAAAGGTGCTACATAAGTTGCTATAGCGGCCTCCAAGTTGTTGGCCGGATTATTTTTTCACAGACTGGGGTCAGGCTTAGAGACCAGTATCTATAGCAAGGTTTTACAAAGACCAGCTGCACAAATACTACACATACACAAGTCGGTCACCATGAGGTGTATAATGGAGGGTCGGCCAAGGCAAAGGAGGGCAATGAGAGCAGGCACTAACATGGGGGGCATGTACCAATGACAGCCAAAATATGAATAAATGTTAATCCCCCCCCCTCCATGTTATGCAACTTGGTAATCTACCAATTATTCTTCAAATTACATACTTAGTCAATGCTTTTCAGCTATATGTAGAGTTGCAGAACAGCAAAGTTCTCTGGGACAGCATCACCCACTCCGTATTCTGGCATCATATAATTTGTATGTGTAATACGTGTGTTTAATTGTACATTATTCTTCAGCTTACATAAGGCTTTAGCACCCCAACCTGATTTATTGAAATGTGATCAAATTTTTCTTTATAGGTACAAATATTACAAAAAACACTGCATATCACGTAAGCCTTTTGTGTAGGCTGCACTTGAAGAGGGATAGGGCATTTTTGATCCAGAAATAAAAACTACAAGTAACATGTCAGATGTATGAATGTGACATGTACACTCTTTACATCATGTAAGCCTTTATAGTAGGTTGCATTTGAAGAGGGTGAAGCGATGCATTTTTGATCCAGTACCTAGAACAGCAGTGGATTATGTTAGAAATACAAGGCAGATATATTAAACAGACTGTAAACCTTTTTAGCAGGCCACATTTTAGGAGTGAGTGAAAAGCTTCTGTTTATATAGAATACAATTACAGTATATTGTGTCACAAAGCAGAAATATTGTAATAGTCAGAATTAAATCAGTTTGAGTAGGACACATTTTTAGAGGGGCACGCAGCATGCAACTTTTCATCCTACAAATCCAAAGTATATATACATATAAGACACAGAAAAAAGAAAGAAACAATGCCCACCACAATACATAGATAGAAAGCATTTCAGCTGACGCACGTTGTTGTATTCTGGGAGTTGTAGTCCATTCCACACATGCTCAAGCTCCCGGTGGGTGGAGAAGCAGCACAGCCAGTAAATTACAACTCTCTGATCTTGGAGGCAGGGAGCACCAGGGAGACGAGACTTGGAACCCACGTGACTGGCTCGGGTTGCAATTTTACTTAAAGGGGTTGTAAAAGTAAAAGTTTTTTCACCTTAATGCATTCTACGCATTAGGGTGAAAAAACATCCGACAATACCGGCCCCCCAGCCCCCCTGTTATACTTACCCGACCCCTTGAATGTCCCGCGCTCACCCTCGACATCCTCTTCGCCGTTGAGCCTGGCCGTTGATTGGCTACAGTGGATGGATTGAAAGCAGCGCAGCCATTGGCTGGCACTGCTGTTAATCACATCGAATGACGCGCCGCGCCGGGGGGCTGAGTGATACAGTCGGTGGCTATGTCCGCCTCTGTATCACGGGAGCGCACCCACAATAACTCAACACCATGCGAGTGGAGGTAAGTATAACATGTTTGTTATTTTATTAATTTTTTATTTTAGTGATCCTTTAACCCAAGTACAGGAGCATCACCCCCCCCCCCCCCAGGACTGGAGAAGGCGAGAATTGGTACTGGCAGCTGCCATTGCTGAGGTGAGAAACCCTGACATACACAGGGCCAGCTGACCCCCACATCCCATCTATCTCCCCCATTTACCCTGCCCCAGTGCCACCCAGTAACCAAAAAATAGCCTTCAGCACTGTAGGTCCTGCTGGGAGCTGGCCATAGTCTGTGGTACTTACGGGCCTGTAGTTCCTGCTGGGAGCTGGCCATGAACCTGTGGGTCCTGCTGGCCACTAGCCAAGGGTGGATGCACCACAAGCTGGTATCAAATGCACTGATAGATTTGCCACGCTTTATACACTGCAGACAGAGGCTGCAAACCACTATTAAGCTGTCTACAGCACATGTATAAAAATAAGGCCCAGACTGCTGAGCCCTGTGGAATGGACTTAGGGATTCCAGTGGCCTGCACACATGGAGCAGTACCATCCAGTGGAATAGGGCAGCTGCTTCCTCCACTACTATGAACGTTTCTCCTGGACAACATCATGACTTTATACCTCTACATTCTCGGGCACCCAGGTACAGTCTACCACCTTATCCACTTGATCATTTCATCATTTAACTGTAAGCTGCAGCCGCAGGAACATCACTGGCGATTTATTGCCCGTTGTCCCCCTCCCCTCTATGCTATGTCCCCCTCTCTTCCTTAACATCTGATTAAACCAATTGCTGTCCATCCTCCTACACAGCAAGTGAATGATGGTGTGCTTAAAGGGGTTGTAAAGGAAAAAAATTGTTTTCATAATAAGCATCCTTTACCTGCAGACATTCCTCTTTTCACTTCCTCATTGTTCGTTTTTGCTCAGAAGTTGCTCTATTTCTTCTCTGTTCTGTTCACTTCCTGCTTGTCTGATTTTACTCACCACTGTGAAGGGAGGCTTTACTGCGGTGGTCAGTGACGTGCTCGCCCCCTCCTGGGAACTACATTTGTGCGGCAGGACGCTCATTGCGTGTTAGAGACTTCAAGCAGGTGTGAATTACTGGGCGTGCCGCAATGAATACTGGGAAATGTAGTTCTTACATTAATGAGCGCCGCAAACCAGGAAGTGAATGAGAGAACAGAAACTAAAACGCCGGAGGTGATATAGATGAAGGAATTTAATAGGTATTTACTCGTTTTTTAACAGAATCATTACACTATTCGGTCTGTCTACCTTGCAGACATTAATTTTAGGCAAACATTTTTTTTCCTTTACAACTCCTTTAAAGTGCTTTCCATCTATTAAATCTTCTGCCCTTGTTGTTTTAACTTTGGATAGTAAAGCATTTTTTTTCTGCCAGTAAATACCTTATACAGCCCACTTCCTGTTTCTTGGCTGGTAAAAAGCCTAGGCTTATGACATCATACACAGAGTTACTGGATGGGGGAATCCTGATAGAAGACAAAAAGGGAGAAAGAAAGGCGCACCAGCCTCGTGTACTACCGTTTGGCAAATTTTAATGGAATAATAACATAATGAAAACTACTCACAAACAAAGAATGATAAAAGGCTTGTCAAACGATATTTGAAATACCCCTCAAACCACACTCCAGAAGGTAGGGGGGGTGGCGAGGTGCGTTGCTGCTGGCTGACGCGTTTCGAGGTGACAGAGACCTCTTCCTCAGAGCCCAGCAGTCAGACTGCTGGGCTCTGAGGAAGAGGTCTCTGTCACCTCGAAACGCGTCAGCCAGCAGCAACGCACCTCGTCACCCCCCCTACCTTCTGGAGTGTGGTTTGAGGGGTATTTCAATTATCGTTTGACAAGCCTTTTATCATTCTTTGTTTGTGAGTAGTTTTCATTATGTTATTATTCCATTAAAATTTGCCAAACGGTAGTACACGAGGCTGGTGCGCCTTTCTTTCTCCCTTTTTGTCTTCTATCAGGATTCCCCCATCCATGAAGGGCAGCAAGGCCTCTGTTACTACGGGGTTTTTTCTACATCTAAGGAGAACTGTATGTAGACATTTGACCAATTATCAAGGATCCCACTTGTGCGCAGGAGTTTGTGTTTTTTGACAGCAAACCCCTAATCCCTAATTATAAATTACATGCATCAAAGTAGTATATACTTGTTTGTTTGGGGGGGTTAAATCTGTGCAGTGGTTTTGAAAACAAAAAATCTTCTCTATGAGCGCTGCCTGTAGTGCCACCCTTAGCTGAAGCCCAATTTATGGGCATTTCTATGGGGGAGTTAAAGCAAGCACTGGCACTGAAGCCATCTTTCCCTCCTCACTCTAGAGCCCTTTTAAACTAGATGACCTGTGTCTCATCTCTGACTCCCTTTTATGGAAAATATTTTATTGTACAAGAACTGACAGAAAAGACTGAGCCCAAGGCCAGGAGTCAGCTGCTCAGAGGAGAGAGACTTCACTAGTAACTGACATCTTTTGTTGTTATGAATGGCAGCATGCTGGAGTGGAGAGCTGTCATTGACAAAAACATAAGCCAGCTACTACAGCTGCTCTCTCCCAGAGCAGAGGTGGCACAGGACTGTAATATAACATGGCAGAGCTGAAGATGGTCAGTCGGTCAGTTTTCATGGGAGGCAGAAGTTGTGTGAGCTCTGTGAGCACTACCTGTTTACTCCCCTACTTCTCCTGTGCTGGCAATCAGAAGTAATTAAAGGGGTTGTCAAGGTTCGTTTTTTATTTTCTAAATAGGTTCCTTTATGCTAGTGCATTGTTGGTTCACTTGGTAGGAACCAAGAGACCGGTCTGATTGTCTGATAAGCTGTATTCAAGCTCTCTTTGTGAGTAGGACTTTTTGCTTTTACTTATTCAATAAAACCTCTTATGGTAATGCACTAGGTCAGTGTGCCCTCCTTTTCTTTTTTCTTTTTCTTTGTTGGTTCATTTTCCTTTCCCTTCGATTTCCCGTCTAAATGTTTTTTTTTCTTTGTCTGAATTTCTCACTTCCTGTTTATCCTTAGTAAGCTTTCCACCATCATCCCAGTGGTGGTTAGTCAGCCAGAACACCTTACTGAGGAGGAACAGGAAGTGAGAAATTCAGACAAAGAAAACAAATAAAAAAAACACTTAGAAGGGGAATTGAAGGAAAAGGTAAGTGAACCAACAATGCAGTAGCTTAAAGTAACCTTTTTAGAAAATAAAAAACGAACCTTTAAGTATTCATCAAATTATGAGCAGAGTTATTGGACAACAGTGAGGGGAGAGAGGTGAGCTATCCGACCACACTGATCAGTAACCACTGTACATATTTGAAAAGGACCAAGTGCACTGGGGGTCTTCTGCATTTAACAATACTTATTTTTTAAGTAGGCATTGGAGCCAGGCAAGGCAGTACATTAAAGCAGGTTTCATAATCAAATAATACATATTTTTATAACCGTTTTAAAGCGGAGTTCCAACCACAATTAGCATTTTTTAAATGTATGTCCTTTCATCCTGCGGTTTTATAATATAAATCCGGTCACTTACTATTTTACAACCCGCCACCGATCCGCTTAGATATTCAAAAAAGATAGTTTATAAAACTATGTCTACACCATTGTCATTTTGCTTGTGGGCATTGTGAAGCCTACAAGCACTTACTTCCTGGAAGTCTTGGATGGGGAGTGATAATTGGACAGCGCACTGCATCCTGGGAAATGATGACACACATTTCCCAGGAGCATTAGAGGGAGATGATGTCAGAATCCTAGGTGGTTTCAAAGGCAGATTTCGTGGGACCGCATAGCAACAGGCATTTCCAGATGAGTAAAAACTATTTTTTTTTACCTTTTTAGGTCTAATGAGCACAATAATGAAAAAAAAAATTTGTGATGGAAACTCCACTTTAAGTAACAAATTCACTGAATCCCTATATATGTTTTAGATTTTAAAAAATAACAATTATAGATAAGATAATATTTTATTTAAAAGTATTTTCTATAAACTGGATCTTGGGAGATTTTTCAGTCTTCCAGCATCAACCATTTAAAGAAAGCCAACAAACGGTAGTCATCTTTAGTAAATTCCAAAGAACAACATTGACCAGTACAGTTTTGGGTCGCATGATGCCGTTTTGCCAAAAATGGCCAACCTGAGCGTATGGATAAAATCAAAACACGTTGATAAGTACAGGTAAAATGTGTGTTTTATATTACTCATTTTTATTACTCTTAAAAGATCTGGCAAATGTATTTTCTGCCATTCAATGCACACAAAAAAAAGTATATAGTATAGAGCCCTTGGATTTCTGTTTATGGAACAGAACACATCACTATTGCTGTAGACAGAGCAACAGATCAGATATAAAAGTGACTAAAATTTGTGCCCATGGCAAATGCAAAGATAAAAAAGTTCTGAAAAACTGAAAAGGGCAGAACATTCCATATTAAGAAGCTGTATAAGTGACCTGGCCTGCATGCCTCTCCTCTGGGTTTTCCACCTTATAGCATGAAAGAAGCTAAATTAGCAAAACAGAAGTAAACTGTTGACTGTTTCATTGCAGGATTAAGTGTGATAAATGGGGGTTTTGTTCTGCCTCTGTCCAGATGTTGTGTCTATGCCGCTGTGTTTTTTCTTTTACATTCTTGGCGGGGAGCCCGTATATATTTTGGATACTGAGGGGAGAATATAATACCACTGGAAAATGATGCGGTCTGGTTACCTTTTAAATAACATTTCCTACCTCCTCGATTTTCTAATAGTTTGTTTTTCTTTCCATGTTTTTCTTTTATTGGAGGACTTTTTTTTTTCAGAGGGGGAATTAATAACACTGCCAAAGTCTCGACCAAAAAAAGGGCTGCTATTTATTTTATACTGGAAGTTAAAGAAAGGGCTCTTCTTCATTTAAATTTTCATATAATAAAAAAGAATAAAGTACAAAAAAAACAAAAAAGAAATGCTCAAAATTGCAAACGGCCTGTACCTTATTTTGATTTAGCACCTTTGACCTGCCATTTTCTCTAATTGTAGCTCTAGAGATGCACCCTCGGTTTTCTAGGAAGTACCTGCAGCTTCTGGCCTCCGCTCTTGAAAACACCAAAAACTGCTACGGCATTGAGAAAGAATTCAGACCTCCCAATCTAAGAAAACAAACAAAGGAAGGCTGTCCAGTGAGGCCTCAGCTTTCACTGCAACAGAAACCTTCCACTGATCTTGGCTCTAAAAGCCCTGACACTAGTATTCAGCAGATCTGTAATTAACCTCTATACTGCCAGATTTCCACCATATTGCATTCTGTTTGCAATTACCACATTTGAAGTTTGTGATATTACTCCTTCCTTATTAAAAGACACCCAAACAATCACATATCTCCTAAAGAAAAAAACAGCCTAGTGGAAGTTATCAAGAATGATTTAAATATAAAATGCAAAAAAATGTAGATGGCAGCACAACTGAAAGGTATATTAAAAATGGTGAGTGTATTTATGGAGAAAGGGCTTTTAAACAGAACTTTCATCGATGGTCAAACAACTTTCCTCAATTGTAACCCATAACTATTCTATGCCTCACAAACTCCATTGTCTGACTGTCAGTTGAGATAGTAAATCACCTTGATGTGGAGCAATCAAAGTGTCTGAAGTGCATTGATTGGTACCCACCAATATAGAGGGTCCTTGCTTTGGTTAAGAAAATGTAACAGTGCGGGCCTAAAATGTTTTTTTAAAAAGAGCAGATCGCTCTCGGGTAGCTATAACCCAGGGGTGGCCGACCAGTGGCCCGGGGAGCCCTCTGATGTGGCCCGCGACATCCTTCTCTGGAATGGCGGGTTGGTAAGCCCAGATCGCAGGTTGCTGACCCGCTATACTGCAGCATCAGTGTTGTGAACAATGCTGGTGGTAGAGGAAGAAAGTGGCTGCAGGGCAAAACCCCATAAGCCGATGCTTCCTCTACAGCACCTGCTTTTGCCACAGGCGGAGTCTATGGCAAAGTTCAGCTAACCTGCAGGATAGACACAGGAGCACTACGCTGCACCTGCGGTGTGGGTAAACCGCAGCACATCAGTGTGAAAGCAGTCTTAGGCCCTTTTCACACGATCAGCCTGACCAACTGGGACCCTCAATTCACCTCTATAGAGCGAAAGATGTCCGTTTACGCCCAACTACCTCCAATCCGAAAAAACAGAAGGGAATTTGTTCCCTCCCATCTGGGTGGATCGGAGGGCCTATAGAGTAGCTGTGACCCTTCAGCCTCCCACTCCGCTCATTGCGGCCCGTGACTGGTTACCAAGTTGCTTAAGTGGCCCTCATTCTTCAAAAGGTTGGGCACCCCTGCTATAGCCCAACAGGAGCCCTAAAGATCTGGGCCCGGATTCAGAAAGAATCGCATATCTTTAGGCGGGCGTAGCGCATCTCATATGCGCTACGCCGCCATAACTTAGTCAGGCGAGTAGCATATTCAGAAAGAACTTGCGCCCGAAGTTACGGCGGCGTAGCGTATATGGGCCGGCGTAAGCCCGCCTAATAAAAATGATCCAGGCAGTGGGCGTGTTGTATGGAAATTAATCGCGGCCCCACGTAAATGACGCGCTTAACGAACTTTCTCCCAAAGTTATGCCGGCTCAATGTTTAGTCGAAGTGAACGTAACCTACGCCCATCCCCATTCCCCATTCACGGACGACTTACGCAAACGACGTAAAATACGAAGATGTTCCGACGTTTCCGACGTCCATACCTTAACATGACTTACCCCTGCTTTATGAGGGGTAAAGTTACGCCGGACCGACGCCTTACGTAAACGGCGTAGCTAAATCCGATGGGCACAAGTACGTTTCTGAATAGGCGTATCTACCTCATTTGCATATTCGACACGGAAATATACGGAAGCGCCCCCAGCGGCCAGCGTAAATATGCACCTAAGATACGACGGCGTAAGAGACTTACGTCAGTCGTATCTTAGACAAATTCTGGCATATCTGATTCTTTGAATCAGGCGCCGAGATACGACTCCTCACATTCAGACTTACGACTGCGTATCTGTAGATACGCCGTCGTAAGTCCTTTGTGAATCTGGGCCCAGATGTATAGGATTGTGGTGGGGCTAACATTTTTTTAATTCGCTATGCTTCATTAAAGCTGAAACCACTGAAGACAGCCAACAAGAGCTTTACCTGCAATTGCTTTACCTTGTAAAGAACAGGCTTGGAACAAAAGGGAAACTAGGTGCATGGCTCACATGACTGGGGGGTAGCTGTGTAGGTTGCACAGGTTAGTTGCTCCAGAATGTGCAGGTCAAGGGGTGGTGGTGATTGGTATTGGGCAATAGCAGGGCAGTAGGTGCGGCCTGGTTAAATGCTTATTCCCAGGGGGCGGGGGTTCGTTTCAGTAAGGGGGCAGCAGGAGAAGAGGCAACATCACAGACATTTGAATGCCCTCCCTATCTCCCTCCCTGTATTTAGGCTGTTTGATTTGTTTAATGTTATGTTTTTTTTGTTTTAGGTTGATGAATGCAAGGGTCTCTGGTTCGTGAAGGCCGGAATGGTGGAAGGTATACAATATATGGTATGGAAAGGGTTGGGCCTATCTCGGTATGGGTACCATCCCTATCTGGACATAATGGGCTATCAGTCATCGGGCTGCATTGGGCAAGAAGGTGGCAATAGTTTGTCCCTGAGCTGGTGGGATCGCGGCTAGGGGCCAGGATGCCGATGTGGTGGTGGTACAGCCGATGCGATAGAAAACCTTCCTTCATGAACCTCAGCCATAGCAGTCAGTGTAAAATAAAGTTGGGTGATATGAGGGTTATTTTTACTCCCAATGACACCAATAATGGGATTTATTTTACTCCAACTGACACCAACAATGGAAACTATTGTATTCCCATTTCTCTTTAGTATGCCACTAAGCCCTGTTTTGTCTAAAGCATAGCAAAATATAGGGGGAAAAGTGCTAAACTACAAGACATGTGTCATGAAGTGACACCCACTTTTTTGGCAATGCCCCATGCGTCCAGCATCTGTCTCTTATTTATTTTAAAATGGTAGCAACTATACAAATAGGGAAAAGTACATTTATAGCCCCAGACAATACACCAGTGAAAATCAATGGTCTGAATACACTGCCTATATTTCTGAGCCCTGAGCACCTTCTTCAAAGGAGCCACATTAAATATCCACAAGCCAGGGTCTCTTTTATTTGCCCAGTTTAGGTATGCTATGTCTTCTTTAAGTGCCCTATTGTACCTCTTGCCCTCAAATGTACAACATCCATTATCTGGGATTGTTTATAATAGCACTTTTGGGCCATGTGAAGCAATCCTATTGGGTCATAGAAATAGGTGACATTAATTTTTGCTTTCCTTAACCTCTTGCCAACCAGCCGCCATCATTTGGTCAGCTCTGCTACGCTAACCGCCGTATGTGTAGAGAGGCTAGCGGGCAAGCGCCGCGGGAGTGTGCCCACGGGTCTTGTGGACTCGATGTCAGCCGGCGATCGAGGTGTATGGAGGCAAAACGTATGTAAACAAGGCAATTCCCCATTCTGTCTAGTGACATGTTAGAGATCTTCTGTTCCCAGTTATCGGGAACAGCGATCCTTGTCATCTCCTAGGTAGCCTATCCCCCCTACAGTTAGAGCACACCCAGAAAACACAGTTAATCCCTTGATCGTCCCCTAGTGTTAACCACTTATCTGCCAGTGAAATTTATACTGTAATCAACTTTTGCGCAAACCAATCAATAAACGCATATTGCGTTTTTTTTTTTACCAGGAACACATATTGGCCAAAAGTGGTGAAGATTTTTTTTTTTTTTTTTATTGAGATATTTATTATAGAAAAAAAGTAAAAAAAATATATATATTTTTTTAAATTGTTGGTCTTTTTTTGTTTATAGCGCGATAAAAATAAAAACTGCAGAAGTGGTCAAATACCACCAAAAGAAAGCTCTATTTGTTGGGAAAAACAGGACATAAATTTTGTTTAGGTACAACACTGCATGACCGCGCAACTGTCAGTTAAACCGACGCAGTGCTGTATCATAAAAAAGGGCCTGATCATTAAGGGGGTGAATTCTTCTGGGGCTGAAGTGGTTAAAGTGAAACTCTAGACATATCTATTTTCAGTTCTGGAGACTTGTTAAAACATTCATAACATTTTTATTGCTGCCTGGGTCCCTGCTGCAGAAATTTCCACCCATTTTCCCATATACACAACAGGAAGCTAGAGAAAATCCTCCCAAAGCTATAGGAAAGCACACATTTAAGTTTTACCCTTATTACATGCTCCAGCGAGAGCTTGAATATTTTGCATTCCTTTTCACTTTCTGACCTAGTGACAATTGTCACTAGGGCAGAAAGTGATTGCGATTCTATCTCCCCAAAGGAAACACAAACAAGGATAACAATCAACAGAGAGTTGAATACTCCCACGCTGTATTTACTCTACAAGAGGAAGCTTATATTGGTGTTGTGTCGCAGCTCTTTTTCATAGAATCAGCTTAAGCTGGCCACAAATGTTAAAAAGGAGGATTAGGCTACGTTCACACTGAGGCTTTTTTCAGGCACTAAAGGGCTAAAAATAGCGCCTGTAAATCGCCTGAAAAACGCCTCCCCTGCAGCTCCAGTGTGAGAAACCAAGTGCTTTCACACTGGAGCGGTGCACATGCAGGACAGGAAAAAAAGTCCTGCAAGCAGCATCTTTTGGGCGTTGCGGAAGCGGTGACTACACTCCTAAAACGCCCCTACCGTTGAAATCAATGGGCAGTGCTGCCGAAGCACCTACAAACCACTTTGGCAGCGGTGCTTCAGCAGCGACACTTTGCGGGCGCTTTTAACCCTTTGTTTGGCCGATATCGGGGGGTTAAAAGCGCCCCGCTAGTGCCGAAAAAGCGCCACAAAAACTACAGTAAAGCGTTGCTAAAACTAGCGGCGCTTTACCACCGACGCTCCCCCCGTATAAAGTGCACTTAGGGTTGTTCTGTGCATAGACATTGCACAGAGCAGGTAGGTATAACATGCTTATCATAATTTTTTTTATTCTGCATTTAATGTCACTTTAGGATAGAGACATATGCATAAAACTGTTGTGCTTCCTCTTATATACTGGTGGTGAACAAATCTGGATATGAAAATGCAGTCATGTAAAACAATGTCCTACAATCACAAACAAAAATATTAATATAAATGTATAAAAAATAAAACTCCACAATAGAAAAGACGATCTAACCACAGGTGAAGAAGTGCTGATTGGAAATCACATGTGAACACTCCTGTCTGCCAGCACCAAACTAAAGAACACCTTCAGGGGCCATAGGACAATCAGAGCACCGGCCCCAGAAGATGTTCTTTAGTGACGAAACATGTTGGACGGAGTGACTGATACTTTCATGCTGTCTGTCAGACATTGGCTGATACATGCCGTATTTATTTATTTTTTCTCATACCATTGGTGTCTTTTATAATAAAACTGTGTGACAGAATTGCACTACGAGTCTGCCCTTTTCCTCTCTCCATAGTCCATTTATGATGTTTTGATGAGCTGTGATGCCTTCCTGAGGGGGTTCATCTGACACCCTGGATAGTCCTCATGCATCTGTGTTAAAGGTCTGATGTCTCTGGTACGTGGTTGTGTTTAGTGTTGGACCACAGGAGTGTTCATGTTTGATTTGCAGTCAGCACTTCTTCACCTATGGATAAACGTTCTATCATGGAGTTTTTTTTATTTATATTAATATATTTGTTTGCCGTTGTGAGCCATTTCATATGAATGCATTTTCATACACTGACATGATCACCAGTAGATACAGTATTTATTGAGACATTATATATTGAGTTATGGTATATTTTGGTTGTTTATTGCACTTTTTTTGTTGGTTCATATATAATTAAGGGGGAAGTGCAACAGTTTTATGTATATACACTTTTCTGTTGTCTTGTATTCTTCTTATTGCTGCTTCTGTGTAACTTTGTAAGGTATTGTTTTGGTTATTATCACCTACTGCAGATTTATTTAGTTTTATACACAGAAATAGAGATAGCAAATCTACATTATACCGACTCCGTTGTCTATGATGTCTTTTCACCCATTGACTGCCAAATCCCTTTTCTGGTAATGCAGAGATGTAGCGACAAAGCTTCTGGCAGGTAAAGCTATAGGCCCGGATTCACAAAGCACTTACGCTGACGTATCTCTAGATACACTGCGTAAGTGTAAGTATGCGCCGTCGTATCTATGCGCCGTACCCATAAACTGAGATACGCCTGAAAATAGGCTTCATCCGACCGACGTAACTTTCCTACGCCGTCGTATCGTGGGCGCATATTTACGCTGGGTGCATTTGCCACTCCCATTGATTTTCTATGCACATATGCAAATGAGGGAGATACGCGGATTCATGAACGTACTTGCGCCCGGCGCATAATATATGCGCTCTGCGTAAGTCCTACATCCGGCGTAAAGTTATTCCCCATATAGGAGGCGCAAGTCATGCAAAGGTATGGACCAGGGAACACAGCCGTCGTATCTTTTGTCGTTTACGTTGTACGTGAATATGACTAGGCGTAGGTTACGTTCACGTCGTAGGCAATGATCCGGCGTATAATAGGGAGTAGTTTCGACGTGATTCTGAGCATGCGCACAGGGATGCGGCCACGGGACGGCACATGCGCCGTTCATTTTAAGTACTTCTATGACGCTTGGCCCATCATTTGCATGGGGTCACGCCTCAATAGCATGGCTCACGCCCACTTCCACCTACGCTGGCTTACGCCGAGGAAACCCAGCGTATCTTTAACAGTGAGTGGGAGCGAGTGCTTTGTGAATCCAGTGCTTTCTTTTACCAAGTTCAGCAAATAAATCAAAGAAAAAGAAGTCTAAAGTGTGGGCATTGAACTTTTTCTCAACTCTCATCTGATACCCTAGACGGAGAAGATAGAGGTAGCATGCCACCCAAAACAATCCAGCAGCTCCTGCAGGGGTAGTGCTACATATGGAAGGGAGAAAAATAAAAATTAAGGAAGTGCGCCTTGGAAAAGCTTGATGAGCATAAATCCTCAATGACCTCCTCGCTTCTCTGTCACCACCCAGAGTACCAAACTCCAGACAGCTTTTCTCCAACTATGTGTAGGCAGAAAGCACTTGTGAAATGCTGCTTAGTACTGAAATGTGTATTTAGCTCAAAGGGATTTTATGTAGGTTGCCCAGCAGATCCCTCCTTCTGGCTGCTACTACAAGGGATTTTATGCCTTGTGATGAGATCACAAGGTCAAAGAACGGGACTATGTTCCCTGCAGGAAATTGGTCAAAACTAAACTCTGGGATGGAACACAAAAATACCCTTTTGGTGGGCACCTGCACTACAAGAGGTAAATATATGTAATGTCTAGGGGGTAGTGGAGAAATTATTTTTTACTTACCGTATTCCTCATTCCAGCATGCTTCAGTGCTTTTGACTTCTTTATGAAGCTCCTGCCTGTGAAGTATCACCACATACATTGTAAGGTTATTAACCCTGCATTCAGTTTTGCCAATCCCCCGAAGTGAAATTTACTGACATGATGCCAAAATTTACAATACGGCGCCTTTTTTTATAGGCACAAATCATGAAATTTACTGACAGAGCCAAATTTTTTACTGCCACTGCAAAAAAGTGCCTAAAATGGCAGTTTTTATGGCTAAACAGTGTAAATATCAATATTTTAACTATAAACATGTAGCTAGTACTATTAGCAATGTGTTTACGTTAAACAAAAGTCAAACAACCATATGTCTCTATTTACATGAAGGTCAGGTTAATATAACTCAGCCAGCACAGAGTTCCCCCTTACATCAGAGTCTACAGGATTCCCCCTTAGGCCCCGTACACACGACCGAACATGTCTGCTGAAACTGGTCCGCGGACCAGTTTCAGCAGACATGTTCGGTCGTGTGTAGGCCCGAGCGGACAGGATTCCAGCATACATTTGCCCGCCGGGCCTTTTCCCAGCGGGCAAATATTTCCGGGCTTGTTTTAAAACAGCCCGCTGGAATCCTGCCCGCTCGGACATGTTCGGTCGTCTGTACAGACCTACCGTACATGTCCGAGCGCCCGCCATCCCTCGCATGCGTCGAATGACTTTGACGCATGCGTGGAAGCATTGAACTGGCAGGGCCGCCCATGTCGCCGCGTCATCGTCGCGGCGACGGCGCGGACACGCCCCGCGTATTGTTTAATCGCGGATTTCTGTATGATGGTGAGTACAGCCACCATACAGAAATCCCCGGGCAGACATGTACGGTGAAAACGGTCCGACGGACCGGTTTCATCGTACATGTTTGCTTGTCTGTACCCGGCCTAACAGTGCAAAGATACTCTGACATAAAGGGTAATGCTGCAGATCGTGGTCTACTCCTTCCGCGTTCCCCATCCAGGCGGCGCTCTCACTCTTGACAACTCTCCAGGCTTCCCCACAGAGACTGCAGACATGATACAAGGAGATAGAGATTGCAGACATGATACAAGAAATGGTTCAAGGCTGTGGAGATGATACAGTAGGTGGCTAGAGGCTGCGGGCATGATACAGGAGGTGGTTAGAGGATGCAGACATAATGCAGGATGTGGTTAGAGGCTGCGGGCATGATACAGGAGGTGGTTAGAGGATGAAAAGGATACATGGGTTGGCTATAGAATGCGGACAGGATACAGGAGATAGCCTTTTTGAACATCTGTGGTTCTGTAAAATCTCACCACTGCCATTCTTGTCTGGTAACTGTTGCGCCTCCTTAGTCCTCATGTGTGAACATCACATAGATAGCAGCCATGGATGGATGGATGGATGGATGTTGAAGGGGCCCAGTCTCCAGGACTCAATGTGGCTGTGCTCATAGTGGCATGGTGAGATTCTCTAGCAGTAATAGATGAATGGTGCAGGGTCTGTTCTCTAGGATTGTGTGGCCATGCTTACAGAACCATGGTGGTGGTGAAGGTGCCCACAGGCTCCAGCCATGGTGCAGGCTGGGGTCTGGTCTCCAGGTTGGTAGGTATCCACTGATTTGCTGATTTGCTGCCTAGGTGCCGAGACCGAGTGCCGACTGCTGTCCATTCAAAAATGATGCCAAGCGGTGCCATTACGTCACTGACACACCGCACATGCGTCCACCCTGCCGAAAATGGCCAAGCACTTATGAGCTTGCCCGAGCCCGCAGCCATATTTTTCACTGGCGGCCACTGTCCGTAACAGGCATTTACGGGCAGCCCATAAATGGGTTTAAATTTCCGGACTGCCCATCAATTTATGAACAGTTCGCCACACTGCCTGCATTGTGTGTGGAGGGGCGAGTGCAACTATGAGAGGCTTAGAGAGGAAGCAGCACTGGACTGGAGAGCCTGCTGAATCACAGAATAAAGTGCTAAGTATTTCTACTGATTCTGATACTCCTCGACATAACTAGCATTTAACCCTTGCAGTACGGTGGGCCCACTGCAAGGGTTTTTTTATTTTTTTTTGCCAACCTGAGTTTAGCTTTAGGTTGAAGACTCTTGCTGGTGGTTCTTCTGTGGAGGGGGATGGAAGATTAAGGCCATATTTGGTTTGTACCTAGGGATAACATTTTAAAGGTTGTATGCTTCATGCTTTGATTGGTTATATTACTAATTAAATATGTTTGCTCTCTTTGCTTCCCCTACACCTTGGTGTGTTGCTGTCTGTTCAAAGGAAGCAGAAACGAGACAAAAGTACAAGGGTATAGTCATTGCACTGAATGTAAACTAGAGGGTGCAAAGGTAAATTTATATTTTGTAAATGTTTTATTTTACTTTTAGATTTACCAGAATGCTCCATGGAAAAAAAATAGATGGATGTCTAGTTGGGAAAACATTTTCTCATTTTGTAGCCTTATTTTTCTCATGTATTCCCCTCTAGTAAGGCACTTGAGATAGACTCCTGACATTTTTGTTTCGGTGGGCTCACACTTTCACTGAGATATGAAATATATACCGTATATAATATGTATATATGTTTTTTAAGGTTTATGTATATATTTTTTTCAACAACTGTTGATGACATCAAACCACTTTGTCTAATCACCCCAAATCACTCCACTTCTAAGATCAGATTCAGCATAATAACACATCTTCCTCCCCTGGGTTTCAACTTCTATGCTGCAAGGAGCAGAGGGCAGAATTTGGGAAATAGGAGCAGGCCCAGCTGGATTTAGTAGTAAACACCTCAACGGCATGTTCCAAATTTTCTTTTTCTCCCTCCTCCTCCCTTTCCTTTTCTTCCTTAAGGTAGCTAAGAGGGAGCTGAGCCAAAACTCTGCAGCCCCATGGCAAGAACCCCCCTCTCTGAGTGCACCCCAGCGCCTGCCAGCTCAATTAAAGGGACATGAGGGGGAGGCTGCAGCTGGAGCTGTCCTGCTTCTCACAGCCAAGTCACAATTGTTTAGTCTGAAAGGCTTTTCAGGGAGTGCTGGCGTTCAGTGGCTCCACATCTGGATCTGCGGCTAGACGGCCTCTCTCCTTGGCTGCTGTCCCTTGAGCCTGTGCAGTCTGTAACCCAGGGATCTGTTGAGCGGCTGCAGTCAGACAGTGTGTGAAAGCAACGGGGTTACCCCTCTGACACACAGCTTGTATAAATACAGGGAGCTTGGCTTCTCAAATCAGCAGGGCTCTCCCCTCTCTCTTCTTGTCTTCTGCAACCTCAGTTGAGAAGAAAGAAGCTTAACCCCTCCAAGATAGAGCTGAAATTGCTAAAACATATGCTGCATACCTATATTCTAAAAACTACTGCACAATATACAAAATACAATGAGAGTAATTAACTCTCATTCAAAATGTGACATCTGCATGCGTAATATTCTGTTTGAATTGTATTTTTATGTACATTTCAGGAATAATAATGAAACAACTGTATGTAGCAAATTAAAGGGGTTGGAGAGGCAGATTTTTTTTTTTTATCTTAATGCATTCTATGCATTAAGATAAAAAGCCTTCTGTGTGCAGCAGCCCCCCTAACACTTACCTGAGGTCCTTCTCTGTCAAGCGGTGTCCACGAGTGTCTCAGACACCCGAGATTCTCCTTCCTGATTAGCTGAGACACAGCAGCGGCGCCATTGGCTCCCACTGCTGTCAATCAAAGTCAGCTAGCCAATCAGGGGAGAAAGGGGACGGGCCGGGGGTCTGTGTCTGGATGGCTCGGGTGCCCCCATAGCAAGCTGCTTGCTGTGGGGACACTGAACAGGAGGGAAGGGCCAGGAGTGCAGAAGAGGAGGAGCTGCAGCTGCTCTGTGCAAATCCACTGCAACAGAGCAGGTAGCTATAACATGTTTATTATTTTTATAGGAAAAAAAAACAAGACTTTACAATCACTTTAACCACTTACCCCCCGGACCATATTGCTGCCCAAAGACCAGAGTACTTTTTGCGATTCGGGACTGCATCGCTTTAACAGACAATTGCGCGGTCGTGCGACGTGGCTCCCAAACAAAATTGGCGTCCTTTTTTTCCCCACAAATAGAGCTTTCTTTTGGTGGTATTTGATCACCTCTGCGTTTTTTATTTTTTGCGCTATAAACAAAAATAGAGCGACAATTTTGAAAAAAATGAATATTTTTTACTTTTTGCTGTAATAAATATCCCCCAAAAATATATAAAACAACATTTTTTTTCCTCAGTTTAGGCCGATACGTATTCTTCTACCTATTTTTCGTTAAAAAAAATCGCAATAAGCGTTTATTGATTGGTTTGCGCAAAAGTTATAGCGTTTACAAAATAGGGGGTATTTTTATGTCATTTTTATTAATATATATTTTTTTACTAGTAATGGTGGCGATCAGCGATTTTTTTTCGGTATTGCAACATTATGGCGGACACTTCGGACATTTTTGACACATTTTTGGGACCATTGGCATTTTTATAGCGATCAGTGCTATAAAAATGCATTGGATTACTATAAAAATGCCACTGGCAGTGAAGGGGTTAACACTAGGGGGCGGGGAAGGGGTTAAGTATGCCTGGGTGTGTTCTTAATGTGGTGGGGGAGGGGGTGTGGCCTCACTAGGGGAAACACTGATCCTCTGTTCATACATTGTATGAACAGAAGATCAGCATTTCCCCTGCTGACAGGACCGAGAGCTGTGTGTTTACACACACAGCTCCCGGTCCCCGCTCTGTACCGAGCGATCGCGTGTGCCCGGCGGTGATCGCGCCCGCCGGGCACACGCACGGGAGTCGGGGGCGAGCGGGGGGCGCGCGCGCGCGCCCCTAGTGGCGGCTGAGAGAGAGGACGTTATACTACGTGCTCTCGCCCAGCCGAGCCGACCTGCCGACGTAGAACGGCGGTGCGCGGTCGGCTAGTGGTTAAATATGTATCACCCTCTACCATAGGTAGGTGCTAGGAGTGAGGATTTTTGTGATAGCTGTCAGGCAGGTCAATTTAGGCAGGCCTATGCTGCATGCTAGGTCTGGAGGGCAGGGAGTGGTTAGTGTAGCAGTGGGTGTGACCACCTGTGCTTCAGTTCTTGGGCGCCTCCCCTGCTTCCAGGGAGAATGTTCTGGAAGAGGGGCAGGGCTGGGATCTGGAGTGACAGGGGGCTTATGTGAGGAGCCCTGACCAATCCCCAATTGGAATTGGCAGGGGGAAGGCTTCCTTCATTAGCTCCGATCCAGCCCACTGGAGGGGAGTTGTCGGCTGGGAGAAGTGAAGAATGGAATGCTAAATCGCAAGCAGGAGGCCCATCCCCATTGGGGGGGGTGCGCACCTCGACGGAGGAGCCCGGGAGCTGGGAGGGAGCCTCATCCTTACACGGTCATGGAAAAGGTGTCCTGGAACAGGGGGGCTGGAGAAGCAATTGAAACGCATGTCCGGTTAAGTTCTTCACTATGGACCCAGGGCAGGAGAAGAGTGAGTGAGCCACAGTGGATATCTGGAGGAGGCATGCCAGGGGAGCTGGGTGCGAGGACAGAGGAGAGAGTGTGGGGTTTTGTGTCAAATCGATGTGGCAGGATTTGCAAGTCAGGCTAGCTGGGATCAGTAGTCCACCAACTAACGCAAGCTGCTTAGCAACTAGGTCGCAAGAAGGGGTACTGCAGGCCCCTTGGCTATTAACAAGCCAGAAAGTTCAGCAATTCTGTCAGCACCTGGGATTATTCAGAGTGATCCCTGGTTTAATAGGAAGGTGTTGGGACAGAAACATGTTACAGTGAAGTTTTATGCAGGAGGAGTGCATGAGTTGATGCAGAGGAGGAGCAACAGTCTGCAGGAGTTTGTGCAGGGGAAGTGATTGTAAATGTTAGAGTCCATCAGTTCTTCAAAAGCTCAGTTCATTTAATAAATTCTTTAACCATGATGGCAAAGTATCTGTTCTATGGGTAACCCATACCCCCTTTTCCCAACCAAGTTATATCCCTCAAATAAGCAAAATAACAGTTCATTGTCTCTGAGAGTGATATATGGAGGTCTGGCAGCAAGGTGATATAGTGGATGCTAGTAACTAGTAGCAACCTTCCTCTAGAATTGTATTTAGAACTGAGGTAGGCCTTAAAGAACAACCTGCCTTTGCAGAATGTTACCAACTAAGCTGATTTCCAACAGTATGAACAGGACTATCTACACTTACATTTGAACTCTGGGGGGCAGATCCACATACATACGCTGTGCCCGGTGCAGATGTCAGATACGCTACGCCGCTGTAACTTACTTTGACTTGGTTTGAATCCTCAACGAATTTGCGCCGTAAGTTACAGCGGCGTAGTGTATCTCTCGCAGCGTAAGGGCGCAGAATTAAAATTGGGCAGGTAGGGGGCGTTTTTCATTTAAATGAAGCGTGTCCCCGCGCCAAATGAACTGCGCATGCCCCATCCGTCAAAACTCCCAGGGTGCATTGCTCCAAATGACGTCGCAAGGACGTCATTGTTTTCGACGTGAACGTAAATGGCGTCCAGCCCCATTCACGGACGACTTACGCAAACGACGTAAAATTTTCAAAATTATACGCGCGATAGACGGCCATACTTAACATTAAGTACGCCACCAGATAGCAGCTTTAACTATACGCCGGAAAAAGCCAAACGGAAACGACGTAAAAAAATGCGACGGCCGCTCGTACGTTCGTGGATCGTCGGAAATAGCTCATTTGCATACTCAGCGCGGATTACGACGGGAACGCCACCTAGCGGACGTCGAAAACTTGCATCTAAGATCCGAAGGCGTACAAAGACGTACGCCTGTCGGATCTAACCCAGATGCCGTCGTATCTTGTTTTGAAGATACGATGCAGGAATTTTAAAAATATGCCACCGTATTAATAGATACGCTGGCGTACTTTCTTTGTGGATCTACCCCTGGGTTAGGAAAATATTGTCTAAATACAAGAGCCATGTGTATTCTTACTTGAATATTGGTGTGCTTTTTGTGGATCTGTGTTGTAATTCAGTTTAAAACTTAGTAGTAAATGTAGGAGGTTCCTGTAATGAAGACCAGTCACTGATACGCTCTTTCCTTGTGCAGGGTGGATGGTCTTGTTTCCGCCCCTCCTGTAGTTTCCTGCAGGCAGCCTGTTGCAATTGAACCTGCTGGGTCCCTCCAATAACTCTGCTCTCTGTAAAGGCTATGTACAGCACAGTGATATTGGCATCACTACTATTACAAGCTGGGCCAGACTTACCATTGGGCTTGACTGGGCTCAAGCCCATGGGCCCCGCCCAATAGGGGGCCCTGCCCGTTTACGTAAAAAAAAAAATCAATAATATGCCAGTCATTTCATTTTCCATTTAAAGTGTGTTGATTGATCTAGCATTTTTACCTGTTCTAGGGACATTGATATTTTTTGTCCTCCGTCCAAGTAGACAAACTGTCTTTCTTTTATTATTACCCTTGTGAAGCTATTTTTGCAATATTATGCCCGGTGTCTGTCCTTTTGCTTGATGTGGCATGTTACTTTGGCTCCAATTGCTGAATTTGCCCTTTGAATACATTGCACTCTGACTTGTGTCAGTGCTTTTTTGTGCCCATGCCCTTCGGGACAAAGCTATGTTTACTATTGATGACTACGCGTCATCATTATGCGATGCGGTCGCGATGATGTCATTACGCCCGTTCATTCTTCTGCGCATGTGCGGGCATCTGAATGACACTATTTATAGCTGCGGCGACTACCGATGGACAGACGTGACGGCTCGTACGGCGGAATTATATGATCCCTCTCCATCTGATGGGTACAGCAGAAGCTCTTTCCTCTTTGTGGTGATATTGGGTTATTTATCCCCATACACACATTCATTTTATGCTGTTTTGCTTCCCTAGGCATACTCCTTTGAAGTGGGAGAATACATAGCTTGTGTATGTATAATTTTGTTCTATTTAACCACTTAACGCCCGCCGCACGCCTATTTACGTCCACAGAATGGCACGTACAGGCAGAAGGACGTATATATACGTCCTTGCCTTCTAGTGGGTGGGGCTTACCTCGGGGAGCAATCCGGGAAGACGGCGCGGCTATTCGTTTATAGCCGCTCCGTCGCGATCGCTCCCCGGAGATGAAGAACGGGGAGAGCTGTATGTAAACACGGCTTCCCCGTGCTTCACTGTGGCGGCGTATCGATCGAGTGATCCCTTTTATTGGGAGACTCGATCGATGACGTCAGTCCTACAGTTGTAAAAACACACTAGGTGAACCCTAACTCCTACAGCGCCCCCTGTGGTTAACTCCCAAACTGCAACTGTCATTTTCACAATAAACAATGCAATTTAAATGCAAGTGAAAATGACAATGGTCCCAAAAATGTGTCAAAATTGTCCGAAGTGTCCGTCATAATGTCGCAGTCACGAAAAAAATTGCTGATCGCCGCCAATAGTAGTAAAAAAAAAAAAATAATAAAAATGCAATAAAACTATCCCCTATTTTGTAAACGCTATAAATTTTGCGCAAACCAATCGATAAACACTTATTGCGATTTTTTTTACCAAAAATAGGTAGAAGAATACGTATCGGCCTAAACTGAGAAAAAAAAATGGTATATATGTTTTGGGGGGATATTTATTATAGCAAAAAGTAAAAAATATTGCATTTTTTTCAAAATTGTCGCTCTATTTTTGTTTATAGCGCAAAAAATAAAAACCGCAGAGGTGATCAAATACCACCAAAAGAAAAAAGGGGAAAAAAGGACGCCAATTTTGTTTGGGAGCCACGTCGCACGACCGCGCAATTGTCTGTTAAATCGGCGCAGTGCTGAATTGCAAAACCTGGCCTGGGCATTTAGCTGCCTAAAGGTCCGGGGCTTAAGTGGTTAATGTAATGTATAGAAGGTAGGGCCCGAAAGTGACTCAAGCCCAGGGGCCCCCACCACCCTAAGTCCTGCCCTGATTACAAGGTAATATCTGGGTTGCAAAGGCATTTGGTGCCCAGAGTTCAGCTTTAATACCATAACAGAGAAACTGCCACTTTGAATGGATTGCATTAGACTATAATAGGTGATAATAATAAATCAGAGCTAATTAATTTCAACTGCCCTTCCCAATAAAGCTGTCGCCCTGTTGTTAGGGTCCAGCTCTTTGTGAAGTTCAAAACTAGCCAGAGGACCAATGATGATCCAGCAACTAAAACACTTGTGATGAATTAAACATAGTCAAAAGAAAATGGAAAGAAACTGCTGTATTACTGTTTTTATAAGAAGCATACACTTTATTCTATGGAAATTAAAATGATTTTCCTACTGGTGATATTATTAACCAATATTTCCTTTATAGCTCCCATGAAAACCTCACCACCAGCTCCCTATATAGTGCCAAGCCATTTCTCAGCAGTATATTTTGTATCCAGTGATAAAACTTTGGCCACATCGTAGAGTGCTTTGATTTCTTGCTCAGGATTGAATGTAAAATCAAACATTTTTACCCCCAACAGCTCAATCAATATACAAATCCTATAGATAAAAGATTATATTAAGCAGGGAATACAATCTTTAGTTCACTACTAAAGGCACGGAAACTGGGGGAAAAAAGGATCATGGAGTTCCACCTGCAGTTCATGTGGGTATGAATCCGGTTCAGTGTTTATAAAGTGGAACTAAACCCATCAATTTCATGGTTTCTCAAAACAGTTACATTCAGACATGGCATGAGTGATAACTGTCAGGCCCCGTACACACGACCGAGTTTCTCGGCAGAATTCAGCCAGAAACTCGATTGGAGCTGGATTCTGCCGAGAAACTCGGTCGTGTGTACACTTTTCAGCGAGGAAGCCGACGAGGAACTCGTCGGGCCGAATAGAGAACATGTTCTCTATTTCCTCGCTGTTCAATGAGGAAAGGCGGCCCGCCGAGATCCTCGGCGGCTTCAACACTGAACTTGATGAGGAACTCGATGTGTTTGGCACGTCGAGTTCCTCAGGCGTGTGTACGGGGCCTCACAGTTGCCTCTGCTCTCAACTGAACTGTCATGCCATCAGATGGTTGGAGTCCTAACTGATCACATGTGCAGCACCATGGAAACGGCAGATGTAAGGGCTCTTTCACACGGAGCGGATCCGTATTGATCCGCTCCGTTAGCCCGTTTGAAACTCGGTCGTTCCGCCGGATGGAAGAAAAATAGGGTTTTCTTCCGTTCGCAAAAGCGGATCTTTGCGGACGCGGATGGTTGCGGACGTTAGCGGATGCATCATCCGCTAACGTCCGCCATCCCATAGGGATACATTACAAGTCCGTAAACGGACTTGTAATAAACGGACCGTTTGTCGGTGTGTGTGAAAGGGCCCTCAAGCATAGGAGGGTTTGGTCTCACCCTAAACCCTAAAGTGCAGATTTAAAAAGAGTGTACAGGTGATGTATGTTTCAGAGGCTATACTATGCTTCTTCAAACCATTCATAATTTATTTCTAAATCTGCACATTGGAAAATTGTTCTGTTGTTAACCCCTTGCTGCCGCTGCTCCCTGCCTCTTTAACCACTTCCATACCAGGCACTTTCCCCCTTCCTACCCAGGAAATTTTTTAGCTTTCAGCGCTGTCGCACTTTGAATGACAATTGCCTGGTCATGCTACACTGCACCAAAACAAAATTTTATAATTTTCTTCTCACAATTAGAGCTTTCTTTTGGTGATATTTAATCACCTCTGCAGTTTTAAATTTTTGCGCTATAAACGAAAAAAGTCAGTCAAGTTAAAGAAAAAAATTATGGGCACTGATAGGCAGCACTGACGGCACTGATAGGCAGCACTGATGGGTACTGATAGGCGGCACTGATAGGCGGCACAAATGGGCACAGATATGGGCACAAGCCATGACTAAGCAATGAACTAGTGTGAAACGCGTAGGCTGCTTTTTTTCCAGATTTTTGCTGTTTTCCTGTGGTGCATTTTCTGTTGATTTTACCAATAAAGACAACTTAAGAAGTTTTTTTGGAGTGCGGCTGTCCATCCTTTTGAAATTTCTACCAATGGACACAGATAGGTGGCACTGGATAGGCAGCATTGATGAGGAGCTGCTGACAGGCATTACTGACTGGCACTGATTGGCACTTTGATTGGGCACTGACAGGCATTACTGATAGGGCACTAAAGGGGTAGAGAAAGGAAGCGCCACCTAAGTGCAGTATTAAAGAGGTTCTTTTAATGACACATTGTAAAAAACACACTTACAAGAAGGTAAGGAAAGAAGGCTCATCTGTAACATCCTGTAGTCCTCGTCCCGGATCCATGGGCTGCTTTAGAAGTGAAGAAAGCAGATTGTGTCTTCAGGCCTGTCCTGTGGCCTTCAGGATGTAGTCTGTTCCAGCCTCCTTCTATTGGCCTGATCGGGTCAATAGAAGGAGCAGTGGCTCCGAGCGCGTAGCCCAATCAGCCTTTGTTCTCCCTGTTTGACCCTCCTCCCGGAAGTGTTCCTGGGAAGTAATCACGTGACCTGTGAGGCTGGAACAGACTACATCCTGAAGGCCACAGGACAGGCCTGAAGACTCCACACAATCTGCTTTCTTCACTTCTAAAGCAGCCCATGGATCCGGGACGAGGACTACAGGATGTTACAGATGAGCCTTCTTTCCTTACCTTCTTGTAAGTGTGTTTTTTACAATGTGTCATTAAAAGAACCTCTTTAATACTGCACTTAGGTGGCGCTTCCTTCCTCTACCCCTTTTTTGTTTACCACAGAGTCAGCTCTCTGAGGACAGCAGCCGCCATTGAACAGCCACATCACCTGCATTTTTAACCATTGAACTGCCTGTTACTACTATTTCCAATGGACTAATCACCATACTCCTACCCATATATGTACTTTGTATCTGCGCTGACAGTTACATCTCCTATTGTATACTGATAGGGCACTGATTGGCACTTTTGTGGGCACTGGCAATTTTGTGGGCACTGATCGGCACTGTTGTGGGCACTGACAGGCATTTATGAGGGGACAAGTTGTCAGGTGTTTGGGCACTGATTTTCACCTTTTGATGGGGGCTGTGCTGATAATCAATGTGCTGATTATCAGCACAGCCCCATCCGCCCCCCCCCCCCCCCATCGACTTGCTGGAATTTTTTGGGGGGATTTTGGATTTTATAACTGTCTTCCATTTCCTAGGTGGGGGGGGTGGTGCCCATGAATACCAGGGCCCTATTCACACTTGTGCCAGCACAATAAGTCCTTGTTACAGGCAGGAGAATGTGACAGGAGACTAATGCTTTCTAGGACCGTGTGAAGTTTCCACAGTCTGTGTTAATTTGGGGAGCCATGTCATCTGCTGGTGTTCGTCCACTGTGCTTCATTAAGTCCAGGGTCACCGCAGCCTCTATCAGGAGATTTTGGAGCACTTCATGCTTCCTTCCGCAGATAAGCTCTATGGGGATGCTGACTTCATTTTCCAGCAGGACTTGGCACCTGCCCACACTGCCAATAGCACCAAAACCTGGTTCAATGACCGTGGGATTACTGTGCTTGATTGGCCAGCAAACTCACCTGACCTGAACCCTATAGAGAATCTATGGGGCATTGCCAAGAGAAAGATGAGAGACATGAGACCGAACAATGCAGAAGAGCTGAAGGCCGCTATTGAAGCATCCTGGTCTTCCATAACACCTCAGCAGTGCCACAGGCTGATCGCTTTCATGCCACGCCGCATTGAGGCAGTAATTGCTGCAAAAAGGGCCCAAACCAAGTACTGAGTACATATGCATGCTTCTACTTTTCAGAGGTCCGATATTGTTCTATGTACAATCCTTGTTTTATTGAGTGCATGTAATATTCAAATTTTCTGAGGTTGTGGATTTGGGGTATTTATGAGCTGTAAGCCATAATCATCACAATTATGACAAATCACGGCTTGAACTATCTAGATTAGTTTCACCTTTTAAGTTGCATTAGTGAAATAAATGAACTTTTGCAAGATATTCAAATTTTTCGAGTATCACCTGTATATAGAATGGAGTTAGATCAAGCTAAAACAGCACATTATATCACAACATTATAGTACATTACACAAGGCCATCATAGATATCAAGTCTAAATGATATCAAGCTACAACAATTATATTACCAAACAAGAACATGCACTTCAATTAACCAGTAAGAGCTTAACAAACTGCAACATCATATTACACAATGCTGCCATAGCTGCGGTAAAGCAAGTCACAAGATGACATTATGCTGTATACAGGTACTTTCCAACTTTAGAATGTAAGCCAAAGGATCACATTGGTGCAAATGTAAAATGTGGAGTGTGAAAACATGGCCCTAGTCTCAGTGGGATAGAGGCCCCCAGTGGGGGAATAGCCATCCAGATTATTGATGCCAGTGTGATAATTGACTCCAGTGGAAAAATAGTCAGTGTAATAGTTTCCCCTGTAGAAGTTGATCTCATGAAAAAGTTATTGTAGTGGTGCACTTTAAAGATAGAATGGGAAAGAACCCCTGTCTTTCTTTTTTTTGACAATATTTTGCCAGACAGGAAGTGTGGCTTTGGCCAAATATGGCTCAGGGGGTTTAGTACACGCCCAACACTATATAAGAGAGAGAGAGAGAGTGTCATTTTTTTTAGTTAGATAGAGCAGGCAGGCTAGTCAGTTAGAGTTACAGTGTGTAGAGGATATATATGCATCCCAGGTGTTGTATATATATTTATACACTGTATTAAGTTTAGCTAGATCCGCTCTTCCTAATATACTGACAGGCAGGCAGGTGATTGTGCTAGCTGCAGTATTTTCACTTCGGTTCATTCTCATCGGACCAAACCGACCGTGTGTACAGGGCCAAAGTCAGAAATGCGTAAAGTGTTTCACAAAGTATTGCAGTCATGAGTATGTAACAAATAATATTTTTATTTACTCTGGAATTGGTATTCCAGTCCTAGAATTTTCTGATGGAATAAAATAGAATACAATTTAATCTGAATGTATCCTTTCACTGCCACTCTGCAGTGCTTCCCAATTGAGGGCCACTGCCCACATGGGCTATACATACATTTTAAAAGTAATTAATAGCAATAATACAAATATAAAATAAACACTTTACAGCTGCCTCTTCCTCAATATCCACTACCCCTTCGTGTGGCAAGAGCTAAATTATGTCATGAGAGGCAAGAACTTTCATATTACAATGACATAAGTGTGTTTTTTGCCTGTGGCATGTAAAAGATAATGGAAAATCCAGCTGCTTATATGTAAACATGCAGAGTGAAAGCAGCTTCCTCCTGCAAAACCTGAGACTTCAATTTGAGGAAGTGTAAATACAATGCTGGCAATTCATCCATCCCAACACATACCACATTACTCACCGCCACATGATAGTTTCAGGTGAATTTGTCTGTGGTATACAACTTTTGTGTAACTTACTTATCAGTAAAGTTTATAATCAAGCCATGAGACCGTCATGGTCATGCTTTTCATAAACGGCCCACCCCACACAATTACCCTTTTATATAGCTAAAAGCCATAGTACTATTTTAGTACCACTCTTGTATAGCCCTGGTATTATGTTAGACAATAGATCCATGTGTAAGTTTGCATAATAATCAGCATTACATGTAAAGGTAGATGGCTAGCCCTATGCGGCCATAGTGATGCTATATGCTATATTGCAGACTTTTATATTGAAAGTCAATGTTGCATCACTCATATATTTTTTCTGAGGCAATTTATGCAAATGCAGTACATACAGACTGCATGCACATACATACCTAGCTTTTATCAGTTAAAGAGGTGGGCTTTATATATATGTAGCGCTACCCCCGCAGGAGCCGCTGATTTGTTGTTGGGATCGGCATATTAAGTTACCTTGGTGTTGTCTAGGGGTGCAGTTGTAGAAACAAGGTAGTGAGCGAATGTCCAGACAGTGAATAAAGGTTTTTTCCAATGCTTTATTTCCAGGCCAACACGGCCAACGTCAACATCAATTAGGAAAAGAAAGGCTGATGAAGAGAAAGGAAGAACCTTGCAGTATCAGGCCTGGATATGAACAGAGCAGTCCTGCTCTCAATAGTACCAAATTTTGATTCGTTGCCACTCCAGCTGGAGTTAGTGAATTGCCCCCGGACAGACCCCTCTCACAAGCCTGGCAGCCGAATTGTCACTTTGGATTTCTGGGAGGAACAGGCCTCTCTCACAGACCTGGCTCTAGAGCCCCTGCCACAGGCCAATTACATTAAGTTAGCTAGATGGATAAATGGAGCGAATCCTCCCAGTAGATTTTTGCATAGGTCACCGGATGATTGGTTCGTTCAAGCCCTGTTGGATAACCTGCCTCCGGGTTCTCCTCAAGCCAACCCCCCAATCGAACGGCACCCAGCCTGGGATCCTCTCAATAGAACCAGGAACCCAGTAAGTCACTGGGGTCCCCTTTTTTCTCCAGATGAGGTTCTGTGTAGCCTGCAATTTTGGCCAGGTGGGCCGCGCCAGCAGGGTCCATGGATGCGCGCACCCTGAAGGTGGATGCCGCACCTGGAACCGGGACCCCGCGAAGATTTTAGAACACATGACACCTGTCACAGATATACTTCTCCCCAGCATGCCCCGCGAGGGAAAAACTCCTCTGATTGGCTGCTGGGGAAAACTTTCTCTGCCAGAACCCCTCTGGCGCCAACTGCTGGCCAGGGATGGATCACATCCCTGGAGTACAGACTGACCCAGTGAACATTTCTGGAATGACAGAAGTCCCAATTTAAATAAATTGTGAATGGGAGCAAAGTAACTCTCCCATTCCCCACTAACTTTAGCGTAGTGCCCATACTGAAAGTAAGGGGGCGCTACATATAGTAAGCAATATTGTTGTTTAACTTGTCAATAAAACATTTTCCGTTAAAGTAACTTTGTCAGGTATAAAAAAAATTGAATTAGCACCCCTACAGGAAGGGGTCCTCAAACTTTTAAAACAAAATACAAGTCCTTCAGACTTTAAGGGGGCTACATATTCCTGATTAATTAAACGAAAAATGTAAGTATCGATTGGCACTAACACACCAAGCATCTCCTAACTTAGAATTGTCATGATCACTACTAGGGATGAGCTTCGTGTTCGAGTCAAACTCATGTTCGGCTCGAACATCGTATGTTCGACCGTTCGTCGAATTACGAACGTTATGGGTCGTTCGCTCCAAATTCAAGTGGCGTGTCACGGCCCATAATTCAATGCGGCATCGCAGTGCATTGCTGGTTGATGATTGGCCAAGCATGCACTATGACCCGCATGCTTTGGCCAATCACACCAAAAACAAAAAACGGAGAGCCATAATTGGCCAAAGCCAGGGTGGCTTTGGCCAAATATGGCTCAGGGGGTTTAGTACACGCCCAACACTATATAAGAGAGAGAGAGAGTGTCATTTTTTTTAGTTAGATAGAGCAGGCAGGCTAGTCAGTTAGAGTTACAGTGTGTAGAGGATATATATGCATCCCAGGTGTTGTATATATATTTATACACTGTATTGAGTTTAGCTAGATCCGCTCTTCCTAATATACTGACAGGCAGGCAGGTGATTGTGCTAGCTTCAGTATTTTCACTTGGTGTACTGTGTCCTCTGCACAGTGTGCACCTAAAGCTACGTGAATACAATTGCTGTTGTTCTCATATTGATACCAGAGGCAGTGGCTGATAAGCAAGTATTTTCACTTGGTGTACTGTGTCCTCTGCACAATGTGCACCTAAAGCCATGTGAATACAATTGCTGTTGTTGTCATATTAATACCACATGCAGTGGCTGATCAGCAAGTATTTTCACTTGGTTTACTGTGTCCTCTGCACAGTGTGCACCTAAAGCCACGTGAATACAATTGCCGTTGTCATATTAATACCACAGGCAGTGGATGATCAGCAAGTATTTTCACTTGGAGTACTGTGTCATCTGCACAGTGTGCACCTAAAGCCACGTGAATACAATTGCTGTTGTCATATTAATACCACAGGCAGTGCCTGATCAGCAAGTATTTTCACTTAGTGTACTGTGTCCTCTGCACAGTGTGCACCTAAAACCACATGAATACAATTGCTGTTGTTGTCATATTAATACCACAGGCAGTGGCTGATCAGCAAGTATTTTCACTTGGTGTACTGTGTCCTCTGCACAGTGTGCACCTAAAGCTACGTCAATACACTTGCTGGTGTTCTCATATTAATACCACAGGCAGTAGCTGATCAGCAAGTATTTTCACTTGGTGTACTGTGTCCTCTGCACAGTGTGCATCTAAAGCCACGTCAATACATTTGCTGGTGTTCTCATATTACTACCACAGGCAGGGATGTGCAAGTATTTTCACTTGGTGTACTGTGTCCTCTGCATAGTGTGCACCTAAAGCTACGTCAATACATTTGCTGGTGTTCTCATATTAATACCACAGGCAGTGACTGATCAGCAAGTATTGTCAGTATTTGTGCAGCTACATCTCCCTGCAGGCCATTAGTATGTCTGGAAGGACAACAAGGAGAGGCAGAGAGTCACGAGCCGATAAAAGAGGGCAAGCAGGCTCTGCGTCTAGAGGCAACAGTGCTGCTGGTCGTGGACACAGTGCATCCTCATCAGCACGTGGCCGTGGCAAACGCTCATCCTTTTTTTCGGCAGCTGGCCGTGTTGAGCCTCAACATGCCGAACACTTGGTAGAGTGGATGACCAAACCGTCTTCATCCTCCTCATCCTCTCTCACCTAGGCCCAGGGTACTTTGTCTGGCAAAGCAGCTGCCAACGCGGCCTCTTCCGTCTGCTCAATGGCATCACTCACTCCTTCCCTAGCCCCACCATGTCCTGCTGATGAGTCCCCCGAACTCTTTGACCACGGTGTTGGGTACATGCTGCAGAAGGGATGCGCAGCATTTTGAAGGCTCAGATGATGGTACACGGCTAGAGGAAGGCAGTAACGTGAGCCCAGAGAGAGGGGGTGCCCAAGAAGGACAGCAATCCGGCAGTCATGTTCCCCCAGCTGCAACATACTGCCAGGTTTTCTACAGTGATGAGGAGGAAGGGGATGATGAGGTCACTGACTCCACGTGGGTGCCTGATAGGAGAGAGGAGGAGGCACATCTCCAACAAGGCAGGATGCCCTCCAGGGGCCAGCTTAAGGGCAGCACACTGACTGCATCACAACGCAGAGCTCCGTATGTGCAGGGCGCTGCTGTCTCTCCGCGTTATTCCAAAAGTTCTTTGCTGTGGGCCTTTTTTGAGACGAGTGCATCAGATCGCACCGCTGCTATTTGCAACATATGTCGCATCGTATCTCGCGTGGCCAAAACATCACCCGCTTGGGCACCTCATGCTTGACCAGACATATGTCGACCTGTCATGCAGTTCGTTGGCAAGCGTACCTCAAAGACCCACACCAAAGAACAAAGCGGACCTCTCCTTGCTCCTCATCTGCTGGGATTTCCAACCCCACTATACCTTCAGTCCTCTCTGAAGCCTGCACTGATAGGACTGAAGGTGTAGAATTAGGTGTGTCACAGCCCAGTTCTTGCGGGCAATCTACTATCGGTGCACCGAAGCCAGATTGTAGCAGGCAAATTTCCCTGCCCCAGCGCCAAAATACGTTTTCTCCCAGCCATCCACATGCCCAGCAGTTGAATGCTAGCTTAGCTAAATTGCTAGCACTTCAACTGCTGCCTTTTCAGTTGGTAGATTCTGCCCCCTTCTGTGAGTTTGTGGAATGTGCGATACCTGGCTATCGGAAGGATCCTCGTATTCGTGCTATCAAGGAGAGGGATCATTACTGGCTGGCAACCCTCCCTGATCCACGTTACAAGGGTAAGGTTGCGGACCTTATCTTATCGGACCTTATCTTGCCGGCGCAGAGGGAGCAGAAGATGAAGCATCTTCGGGAGGCCTTGCAGAAAGGTCTGTGCAATGCGTTCCCGGGGACTGGGAGGTTACAAAATCCTGGTCCTGGACAATGTGTTGCAGAGGCTTTGGTCAGTCACAGAAGGAGCGGTGGAGAAGGTAGCCGTCTGACCGATGCGTTCAGACAATTTTTTTAGTCCGCAGCCCCAAGGTATGACCGATTCCAGCAACCATTGCCAGGGTTTGTTTTACATGGTGCCAGAATACCTAGGGGCAAGATCAGACTTGGACACCTTTTCCCACCGAAAATCATCTGGCTTACTGGGTCTTGAGGATGGATCACTGGCCAAAGCTTGCACAGTATGCAATTGAGGTACTGGCCTGTCCTGCATCCAGCGTTCTTTCAGAACGCACATTCAGTGCTGCTGGAGAATTTGTAACCGATCACAGGGTGCGCCTCTCCACCGACTCGGTCGATCGACTGACCTTCATAAAAATAAATCAGGCTTGGATCACCACCAAGCACCTGATGCTGATGTAACTGAATATTTTTTTTTTTAAATGTCAGATCCCTTCAAGACTGCCTATGCTGATGCTGAGTGACTATCCTGTTATGCTGAGTGACTATTCTTTTCCTCCTCAATGATCATGCTTGTAAGAAGATTTTTGGGCAGGGGCATGTAATTACAATTTTTGATGCAATACTTTGCAGCAGGGCTTATTCTTGCGCTCCAACTAGAGTATCTGTGAGGGGTTGCAGTGTTGTGGCACTGCCACCAGTGGCTAAGGCCCAATTTTTTTGCCCCCGTTTAACAGGGGCATGTAATAAAAAATTTTGATGCAATACTTTGCAGCAGAGCTTATTCCTGTGCTCCAACTAATGTATCTGTGAGGGGTTGCAGTGTTGTGGCACCAACACCAGTGCCTAAGGCCCAATTTGTCTGCCCCTGTTTAACCGCTTAACGCCCGCCGCACGACTATTTACGTCCACAGAATGGCACATACAGGCAGAAGGGCGTATATATACGTCCTTGCCTTCTAGCGGGTCGGGGGTCCGATCGGGACCCCCTCCACTGCGTGCGGTGGGCGGCTTACCTGCGGGAGCGATCCGACTCGAGGGGGCGGCTGTTCGTTTCTGTCTGCTCCCTCGTGATCGCTCTCAGCCAATCCCGCAAGCCTCCGCCGTGTCACTTCCTCTGCCTGTAAAATGTAAACATAGGCAGAGGAAGTGATGCAGCTCTCATCTCGGCGGTATTTTCAAACGGCCGAGATGAGAGAAGACTCACACAAGTCGCACCAACACTACACTGACACCACACACATAGGCACACTTAACCCCTTCCGATCAACCCCCCCCCACCCCCCTGTCACACTGTCACTGAATGCAGTGATCATATATGTACTGATCACTGCATTTAGTGTCAGTGTGACAGTTAGTGTGACAGCCAGTTAGTGTTAGGTCCAGGGTAGCCCCGTACCCCCCCTAATAAAGTTTTAACCCCTTGATCACCGCCCTAGTTAACCCTTTCACTCCCTATTGCCAGTGTCACTAAGCGATCATTTTTCTTTTTACTAAAGACATGTGGCTAAATAAATTTTGGCCTAAATGTTTGACTAAAATTTAGTTTATTCAATTTTTCTTATAACAAAAAGTAAAAAATATTGTTTTTTTTTTCACAAATGTCACTCTATTTTTGTTTATAGCGCAAAAAAAAAAAAAAACGCAGAGGCGATCAAATACCACCAAAAGAAAGCTTTATTTGTGGGAAGAAAAGGACGCAAATTTTGTTTGGGAGCCACGTCGCACGACCGCACAATTGTCTGTTAAAGCGACGCAGTGCCGAATTGTAAAAACGCATCTGGGCATTTAGCAGCATATTGGTCCGGGGCTTAAGTGGTTAACAGGGGCGTGTAATTACAATTTTTCTTTAAAGCCATGGTAAGAGCAAACCCAAACCCTATTCCTACTGAAAATAATGTAGCCAGGTGCTTAGATAAGAATAGAGAGTGACTGAAGTGCTGAACTGATAAACCGCTATATCAGCAAGAGTAGAGAGCTGCTGCGCAGGGAGAGTTTAATAGACGTGTCACCCTAATCGCAGGCAGTGAGACATTTCACAATCCCCAGCTGCAGAGATCGGGAAATGTCTTACTGCCTTTGACTAGAGCTGTGCAGTGCCGACTTCCTGGCGAGCTCTACACGTGCTAGTTGCAAACACGCCTGAGCTCATCCTTACTCCCTCCTTCTCGGCGATCTGCTGCTGTGGGGATTTACTAGCTGCTGTTAGATAAAGAGACTGAGCCTTTTTAGGAACTAACCATACAGACATCTATTAGTCGAGGGACTGGGACTGTACTCATGTGCAGTAACGGTACAACTGGGTCCCAACGCTAGCCGGCTGAAGAGTTGGGATTAAAGGTTGCTCCTTTATAGCTGCTACATAGATACCTTTACTTATTGCTTATGCTAAGAGGTACCATCCTGGGGAAATTGTACTATATCCTAGCCATTCTCCTAATGTTCACTCTAAATTAGGTATAGTACTATTACTGACATTTATAGTTATACAGTTATAGCTTATATGCGCTGTTTATTGCTAGCTTTGCTGATTAATGTGTTAAGTCCAGTCTAGTGGTACAGAACTCTGTTCTAAGTTACTTTGGCATAGTGATTTTACTGTTTAGCATGCTGGGTCTGAACTTATCTTCTGTGTGCTCATTTATGCTCAAACCTCCATTTACAGTATTCTAACCTATACCAATACATTGATCTAATTTACCACTAAACAGTCTTATTTCTATTTCCTGGAGGAGCAGCTTAGGTTTGTTCAGTCCATTACTCTGCCTCTCAACCCCAATAACAGTCTCAGCTCTGGCACTCCTGGCAATAGTGTAAGTGAAAGGACCAATGAGAAACACACACGTTTTGAAAAATCACAGAAATTGTCCTTGCTGCAATATTTCTGTGGGAAAGTAACAAGCAGTAACAGTATATATATATATATATATATATATATATATATATATATATATATATATATATATATATATATATTTCAGGCTGCTTTCAGGGGATGTCAAACCTGAGAATGCTCCCAAGAGCAGAGGCACACTTAAATGGCAAATGAATCACAATATGACACTTATTGGATTGGTTACCTCTACTCAAATTTGGTTCTATGAGTCCAGACAGGAGGAGAGCAGAAGACTGACCATCTTTATGTCAGACCTCTCTTTTCTGTCTCCTGACACCAAAGGCCCAACTACAAACACTGTTTTTTCAATCAATATTTAATGGCTTAGCTTCCCAAATAAACTGTCCACTGCACATATAGAGCCCTGAGTGTGTGTGTGTGCAGGCCCATATGGCACTAGTAGCTTCATTCCCCTTGAAGATAGATGAGGCTTTGTATCTTCAGCTAGTCAATCTCGTTGGGGCACTTGAACTGATGAATAGCAGGGCCAAACAACACAACTGGCCCAGATTATCAAGTAAAGAATGCAGATCTTCCTCAGCAAGGTGAAAGGAAAATAGCATCTGTATACAGTGTCTCTGTATCTGAATGGCCTTGTGTCCTGCAGCACTACAGGTGTCAGCAAGGGGACTAAGAGCAATGATGTCTATATAGTGGCCATATAACGCTATCTGTGTGCAGTGTCCTTGTTTCCTGCATATGGGCAAAAGCCCTCTCACCCAATCCTGTGGTCAAGGCCCAATTGAATGTCCTGGAACAGGCAGGCTCTTCTAGTGACCCGACTGGTCACCTCACACTGGAACGCTTCACACCGTTGGTGCAGGTGCATCTGGATATGCACCTGTGATCCCCCTCTCACAGGCTGGATGTCCTGACTGGCTGTGGATGTCTAAAATCACAGGGTGGACTGACCTGGGAGGCAGACCCTAGGTCTAATCTCTTCCTCTCCCTCGTGTGGTCTGAACACCCTCAGAACAGCAAGATGGAGTCTTTAGTTTCCTGCTTCCTAGAGCAGGCTGGCTTGAGTCCTGGGAATACAATTTCCCATATGCTTTGCTCCCTGGTGGTAATCACTCTAGATCATTACCGCACCAGTCATCAGTTTATCAGATCACCATCGATCTATAGAGACACATTGATCTATAGAGACACATCATGGAATTAAGCATGGTAAGTTAGAATGCAATATAAACTTGACAATGGTATGTTCAGAAAACTTTAAACACAATACTTGGCTTGTTGCAAAAACTCTTGCCACGAGCCACCTACCACTAAATCTGAGGGAGTGTACAAAGCCAAAAACAGCTTCTTACTATGGTGACAAATCTATGTGAAGCCTGCCCATTGATATACATTTATTCCCTTGGCCCAAATTGGAGTGGTACCCAAATAACATGAGCACTGTACGTGTTTCTGCATCCAGCACCCATCTGACCGAAGACTTGAAATGTTCTGGCAGTTAAAAGCTGTATGTGGAATTGTAAGGAATATTCCCATTAATATCTAACAGTTTTTTGCTTGCTTATGTAAGTTTTCATAAAAGTGGTCAGAGGGTAGGTGTTGGATGTGACTAAATACTCTTTTTATTGTCTATAAGGAGGGAGTGTGAGTAGTTTTTGTAAAGAAGTAATGGAAATGAAGGATGACTAATAGAAAACTGAATGCCTTCCAAAACAAATGGTAAGCCTATAAAAACACTTTCTATAGATGGAACCATTTTCCACAACAAACACTTCCACCCTCTGTTTCAGCAAACAGTACTTCAATAGAGAGATCATAAGATAGAAAATATATTATTTTGCTATGGAATGGGAATAGTCAGTCCTTTCCTAGTTGTCAGCCTTTCCCTACATTTCAATATACAGTAGGCCAAACTTACCATGTAATTTATATCCAACAGGAAAGATATACAATTGTAGAGTCCATTAACTACTTAAAAAATACAAAAGTTTCCCAGCACTTAACAATTTCAGAGTGACTTTCTCATATATTTGCAAATGTATGTACCCAAAATTGGAAATTCCACTTATATGCTTCCTCTCCCCCGCCAGTGTCACATTTGGCACCTTTCAGAGTGGAGGGGGGAACGGGTACCTGTTTTTGACAGGTACCCTTCCCCACTTCCAGGAGACAGTGTTGCTGTGCCGTCCCTCAGAAATTTCAATCCCCCCCATCCTCCTTCCTCTGCCGCTGCACAGTAGGGAAACGGTTGTGAAGCCGAAAGGCTTCACTGCCGGTCTCCCTTACCTTGAATGGCGGGGGCAGCACATGAGAGAGCCCTGGACAGGTAAGTGTCCTAATATTAAAAGTCAGCAGCTACAGTATTTATAGCTGCTGACTTTTCATTTTTTCTTTGGGGTGGCAGAACTCCTCTTTAACATGAAGCACCCCAAAATGCTTGGCCAAGTGCCTGTCGAAACATTTGTCACAACAACTATAGAGAAGCTGTGGAGAACTTCAAAAACACAATACAGTAAAACCTTGGTTTGAGAGTAACTTGGTTTGAAAGCGTTTTGCAAGACAAGCAAAATGTTTTAATAAATTTTGCCTTGATATACAAGCGATGTCTTGATATAAGAGTAGCGTCATGTCACAACCGAGTATAAAAAAGAAGTATAAAAAAGAAGAAATGTAGCAATATGGTTACAACATTCAGCAACTTATTGCTACACTGAGGCCGCGTACACACGATCAGTCAAAACCGATGAAAACGGACTGAAGGACCGTTTCATTGGTCCAAACCGATCATGTGTGGGCCCCATCGGTCAGTTATCCTTCATTAAAAAAAAAGAGAAATTGCTTTAAAATTTGACCGATGGACGCCAAACCGATGTGTCAAAACCGATTGTTAGTATGCAAAAGCATTGGTCAAAAGGCCGCGCATGCTCAGAATCAAGTCGACGCATGCTTGGAAGCATTGAACTTCGTTTTTTTTAGCACGTCGTGTGTTTTACGTCACCGCGTTCTGACACAATCGTTTTTTTTAACCGATGGTGTGTAGGCACATCAGACCATCAGTCAGATTCATCAGTTAACCGATGAAACGGTCCTTCAGTCCGTTTTCATCGGTTTTGACTGATTGTGTGTACGCGGCCATAGAGGTGCCTAAGTGTACAGTAAATGCTTTTATATACAAGTGGTTTGGATTACAAGCATGTTTCTAGAACGAACTATGTTCGTAAACCAAGGTTTTACTGTACCTGAATGTACTAGACCTTTAAAGATAAACAAGTGTCTTCTTTCTTTGCACAGTGAAGTCCCAACTTTAGGGTTAAAAAACATTTGAAATATTCTGCTTTTCCTTGCAAAATCTTTAGAAACCTTTGCTTATTTAACCAAGCTTCTTTTGAATAGATTTGGAAAGTTTCACTGTTGTCAAGTGTTTATAGAAATTCCTACCTAATAGCTACTCCTATTTTAGTACGACAGTGCTGATTTTCAACCACAAAATATGCAGGCTCTAATGCAAATATGGATTGTAAACTGATGGTAGTTACACATATAGCATGTGTAGCTACACATATAGCCTTAAAACTTGCAGAGATAAAAAATACAATAAAGTCCATAAGCTAATCTAAAGCAAACATTCAATTATAGGCTACTTCAACCATTTATATTCATGAACAAAGATAAAGGATATTGGTGAAAATATTAAGCACTTTGGGCCAGATTCATGTACATTTACGTCGGCGTAACGTATCCCGTTTACGTTACACCACCGCAAGTTTTCAGCGTAAGTGCTTGATTCACAAAGCACTTGCCTGTAAACTTGCGGCGGAAGCCCGCCTAATTCAAATGGCTTGCCTGTAAACTTGCCTGTAAACTTCCGGCGCAAGCCCGCCTAATTCAAATGGGGCGTGTACCATTTAAATTAGGCGCGTTCCCGCGCCGAACGTACTGCGCATGCTCCGTTTTGAAATTTCCCGCCGTGCTTTGCGCAAAATGACGTCGCCCCGACGTAATGTTTTGAACGGCGACGTGCGTTACGTCCTTTCGTATTCCCGGACGACTTACGCAAAAAAAATGTGAAATTCGACGCGGGAACGACGGCCATACTTTAACATGGGCTGTCTATTTTTACACCACCTAAATAGCAGCCGTAACTTTGCGATGGGAAAAGCCGACTAGCGACGACTTGAGAGAATGCGACAAACGTGCGTACCTTCGTGGATCGCCGTAAACAGCTAATTTGCATACCCGACGCGGAAAACTACGCGAACTCCACCCAGCATGCGCCGAAGTATTGCATCCTAAGATCCGAAGGCGTACGAAGCCGTACGTCTGTCGGATCTTAGCCAAATGCCGTTGTATCTTTGTTTGTGAATTCAAAATAAAGATACGACGTGGCAAATTTGAAAGTACGCCAGAGTATCAGCAGATACTCCGGCATACTTTTTCTGTGAATCTGGCCCTTTAATTTCCCTTTAAAATCACACTTTAGTTTTGAGTTAATACCATGCAAAAAGGCATATTTTCCTTATCATAAGCTTCTGACCAATATCTTAGAGGGTTCTTGAGGTCTTATCATTTGATTTCAGAAGAGTGCTTGTAACTAGGAAACACAAAGGTATGAAGTTGAGGAGGAGCTATTAGTCCTTAGCTAGTATCGGCTGGAGCTTCACAAGAGATTTGTTTAAGATCCCTGGGAGATAAACAGTTTCTCCAAGTGTTTGTTTTATGTGAGGTATAGTAGGTTGTGCTGCTGATTATAACTTGCTGTTATTTTGGTGAAGCTGACATAAGACTAAAGAGAAAATGTCTTTGTTGTTAAAGAATGTCAGTTTGAGTAAATATTTGGAGCTCATGATGAAAGAATAAATGCAATGCCACAAAATTTCCAGTGAAAAGCTGATTTTATGATCAGCTAGGGCTCTTTCGCACTGGTGTCCGGGGGGACAGTAAAATTTATTTTCAGTCCTTACTTGCTATTGCTGGAGCAGGCACCTCCAGGTCACCAAAAGCCAAAAGATCAGGATCAGAGTATATATATATATATATATATATATATATATATATATATACTGGACAACAGCTGGGGTGTTGATGGTAGTCTCTGATGCCTGGACACAAGTTTGTAAAGAACTGTGGGCCTGCTATCCTCAGAGTTGCGCCAGTTCTGCAAACAAACACAAGGAAGACGAAGGGTGGTAGCGCCATCTAAGTGCAGTATCACAGGTTTTTTATTAAAAAAACGGTATAAAAACACTAACAAGAAGTCATAAAAAGGCTTATTGTAAACTGGCTCCTCCGCCAGAGGGTCCTTACTGCATGGTCTGCTAGATACAGGTTCCCTGGAAAGCAGTGGAGATGGTAGAAAGTTCCTATGGTGTGTATTAAGTCCATGCACAACCAGCCTGGAACGCTTGGGCAGACGTGACGCCATCAGGAGGGGACCGAGTGGCTAGAATTCTGGCTAGTGACAGGCTATGCGCTCAGAGCTGTCTGCTCCTTCTAAAGGCCCGAGCATTCCAGGCTGGTTGTGCATGGACTTCCTACAAACCGTGAGTGAGTGAGGAGTGAATAACTTGTAAAGCGCTGCAAATGCGAACTTAATCGCCTTTAAGGCACTTATTTCCATCCAGTGTCGTCCTGATCCTTCAGAAGGGGTGGGTCTTAAGTTTTTTCCTGAAGGCCCAATGGTTTTCTTCCATGCAGATGTTTATGGGTAGAACGTTCCATAGCCGTGGTCCTTGGACTGCAAATCTTCGTTCTTCCTTCGATTTGTAGTGGGACTTGGGGACGTGGAGGAGGTTTTGGTTGGTTGATCGGAGAACGCGATTGGGGGTGTAGTGTTTTATTTTCTCGCACAAGTATTGAGGAGCGTTTCCTTGTGTGCACTTGTGGGTGAGACAGAGGGTCTTGAATGTGACCCGATCCTTAGGAATTTTCTTCCATCTCCACTGCTTTCCATGGAACCTATACCCAGCGGACCATGCAGGAGTAAGGACTCAGGACCCTCTGGCAGAGAAGCTAGTTTACGATAAGCCTTTTCATATCTTACTCCTTGTAAAGTTTTTTTTATACCCTTGTTTTAATAAAAACCCCTGTGATACTGCACTTAGGTGGCGCTTCCCCCCTTCTTCTTCCTTGACCTAAAGGTCACTGCACCTAAACCCACTTCATGCCCATGCACCCCCAAAACCCAAGATGCTAGTACCCAATCAGTTTATTGATTGCTGGATGGAATTCAACCCCTTCCATGTGCCCCTGTAGGCCATTTAATGTCCTAGGCCAGGGGTGTCGAACTCAATTTCATCGTGGGCCGCATCAGCATTATGATTGCCCTCAAAAGGGCCGGTTGTATCTGTAAGATTAGATGTCCAGCGCATCCCCTCCCCTTTACATTAGATGTCAAGAGCCACCCCACCATCTGAAGTTGAGTCCCCCACTCTCTCTTACATCTCAGTGCACCCCCTTTTCCTTATGCTGCTGCTGAGAAGAAGCTGGATGCATTGCTTGAAAGCAGAAAGTAAGGGTAGTAGGACCAGAGGAGGGCTGGGGCTGCAGGAGAGGCGTGAGGGACACATAAAATGCCCTAGAGGGCCGGATTCGGCCCGCAGGCCTTGTGTTTGACACCTGTGTCCTAGGCAGACAAAGAATGCAGCAAGCAGAATGCTGTTTGGTACTTCCATGCTGCTGATCAGACATGGCACGTAGAAACATAGATTTGGCTACTATTGATTGCAAGTAATGATTTTTTTATTTTATTTTTAATGGTCTAGCATCACAAACCGACATACTGTAGTTTTCCTCCGAATTATAACTTTTCCTTTTCCCTTTGGGGAATAATGCATCCACAATAGCCACTGCCCACATGCAATAAGTAACCAGAAAATGTTAATGTGGTTTCAAAGGATGACTGATATTCGGAAAATATGTAACCTGCCTTTGCTGGCTTCTTTCTGAAAAAAACGAATTGCTAGCTGCTTGACTCTTATTCTGATCCTCTGGCCTCAGTACTTTCTGAGTCACTGACAATGGAAAAATATGCAGCAAGTGTCATAAATCCTGATATGTATACTTGTTGTGGGGTAGTGGGACTATTAAAATAAGAACCAGCATGAGTTCTTTTTAGGCGGGTCAGCAAAGACAACTTACATGTTTTTCTCCCTTTAAGTAGTCACTGCAGTATTGTTAGTGATTCACTTGGTTGCTTATTACTAGCATAATTGTGGGAATACGGATGCAGTAATCACAGATAATTATTACATTCTGACCAAAGAAAACCCATGTCATAAGACCTAGATTTGCACATTTCACTTGCATCAGTCACAGTGAATTTGTGAACTTTATCAATACATGGGCTGGATATTGCTCTCACACTATGACACGTGCTTATATACTTTTTTTTAAGTGCCTCTTGTTAATCTGCCTGCTGAGCTTTTTCAATTCAGTAGCCCAAAATGTCACGGCAAAACTGAAGGAGAGGTGTTGTTGGGGGTAAGTGACTGCACAGACCAGGGTATAGATACCAGTCCACATTCTGCAAATGTGTTTGCCTCGACTACTAATGTCGCTTAAGTGCAGCATTATGAAAAGTCAAATTACAGAAAGCCTCTCTCTTTCAGACGTGCTGCCCATAACACATTCCTTCCACATCATTGGCTGCTTCCTGTTTACTCATCTTTCTGTCTCCCTCATTTTGTGTTCATCTTTCCATTTCCTAAAGAGACAGCACATTGAAATTTGCTACTTTCCACTTCCAGAGCTGCAGTACTTCAAACATTCTGTTTCCCAGCTTATCACAGGACTGACTGGAAACAGATGCATCCTGGGCACTTGCTCATCTGCTCTGCTGACTCTGACCTGTCAGCCTCTCTCCACTGGACTATAAGTTCTTAAAGGGTTAGTCCACCTTTAGAAAAAAATATAAGCTATATAGTCCATTAACACCATACTGTAATGCTAAATGTATCTCATTTTAAAAGTATGCATTTTTTTAGTCCCATACCTGTAGACCTGAATACTGCCCCAAATGCTTCAGATAGTTTTCACAGCTTCGACCTGTCCTCTTCTATAGGATGGAACAGCCGCTAAGATGAGTTCCCCCTAGTGGTCCTTCTGAGCTCTGCACATGGGCAGCACTATCTCTTGTTGACGCAGATGACCTTAGCAACACTCTCCCGCCAATTGCAGGTGTCGAGCTTATCTGCTCAGCAGAGAGCACGTTGTGCATGTGTGGCACTCAGAAGAAGGACAGCTTTTACTAGAGAATAGGACAAGACGGAGCTATAAAAGCTATCATGAGCGTCTGAGCCAGCTTCACTTCGCACACAAATGGCCTACAAGTATGAAAAGAGCATAAATAAATATTGTTAATATTGGATTAGTTTAGAATTACGAAATAGAGTATTTTTTTTTTTTATATAAAGGTGAACTAACCCTTTAACCACTTTAGCCCCGGGCCTGTTTTTCAGAGTCGGTGTTTACGAGACAAAACCATTTTTTTTTGCTAGAAAATTACTTAAAACCCCCAAACATTATATATTTTTTTTTTCTAACACCCTAGAGAATAAAATGGAAGTCATTGCAATACTTTTTGTCACACCGTATTTGCGCAGCGGTCTTACAAGCGCACTTTTTTTTGAAAAAAATCACTTTTTTAAATGAAAAAATAAGACAACAATAAATTTGGCCCAATTTTTTTATATATTGTGAAAGATAATGTTACGCCGAGTAAAATGATACCCAACATGTCACGCTTAAAAATTTCGCCCGCTCGTGGCATGGCGTCAAACTTTTACCCTTAAAAATCTTGATAGGCGACGTTTAAAAAATTCTACAGGTTGCATTTTTTGAGTTACAGAGTAGGCCTAGGGCTAAAATTAATGCTCTCGCTCTAACGATCGCGGCGATACCTCACTTGTGTGGTTTGAATACCGTTTTCATATGTCGGCGCTACTCGCGTATACGTTCGCTTCTACGCGCGAGCTCGTCGGGACGGGGCGCTTTAAAACATTTTTTTTTTGCTTTTCGCATTTATTTTTATTTATTTTACAATTTTTAACACTGAAAAAAAAAAAAAAAAAAAAATTATCACTTTTATTCCTATTACAAGGAATGTAAACATCCCTTGTAATAGAAAAAAGCATGACAGGTCCTCTTAAATATGAGATCTGGGGTCAAAAAGACCTCAGATCTCATATTTAGGCTTAAATGCAAAAAAAAAAAAAAAAATTGGAAATGTCATTTTTTCAAATGACAAAAAAAAAAATGTTTCTTTAAGACGCTGGGCGGGACTGACGTTTTGACGTCACTTCCGCCCAGCGGAGCTATGGGGACGGGCGAAGGAGATTTTTCCTTCAGTCTCGTCCCCGCTCAGCTGCCGGATGGTCGCGATCTCCTCCGCCGCTACCGACGGCTCCGGTAAGCGGCGGAGGGCGCGGAACAGCGGCGGGAGGGGGGGGGGCCCCTCTCCCGCCACCGATAACGGCGATCTCGCGGCGGATTCGCCGCGGAGACCGCCATTATCGTTAACACGGCCGCCCACAGAAGAGATGAATATCTCGATTGTGGCAGCAGCTGCTACCGTTACCGAGATATTCATCTCTAAAGTGATGACGTATAACGACGGTGGGCGGTCGGCAAGTAGTTAATGATGACTATAAAGCCCTGTACACACGATCAGTTTGTCCGATGAAAACAGACCGATGGACTGTTTTCATCGGACAAACCGATCATGTGTGGGCCCCATCGATTTGTTTTCCATTGGTGAAAAAAAATAGAACATGTTTTAAATTTTTTCCTATGGATAAAAAAACGATAGAAAAAAACGATTGTCTGTGTGGACGTCCATCGGTCAAAAATCCATGCATACTTAGAATCTCAGCACATCGTAGTGTTTTACGTCACTGTGTTTTGGCATGGTTGGATTTTTGACTGACGAAAAAATCCATCGGATTAGATTCCATCAGATATCCGTGTGTACGAGGCTTAACAAATAAAATTTGGAAGTACCAAAAAAAAACATATTTTTGCTATACACTGTAATATTTTTTCATTGTTTTGCTCTAAATTATAAACCTTTGAAATTGCAAGTTTTGATGTTCAAGTAAAATATAAACAATTGGTTGTTGAAAAAGGCAAAAAAAATCACCTTTCTTAATTTTCCCACTAGAAAAAATACTGAATTATATCTAGGTTAGGGTGGAGTAAAAAAAATAATATTAATTTTTTAGCAAAAACAAATGCTACGTTATTTATATTTCAGTTGAAGTAAAAAAAGTGGGACTAATATGCGCTTTACTGGCACATCATTAGTGTGCAGACAAGAAAATTGTATCATCACAGAATTTACTATGCTCCCCCAATGCACACAGACACACAGGCACAGCATATGTCTGCTATAGAGTGTTTTTTTGGTAGATCTAAGGCCCCTTTCACATGTGCGCACCATATGTCCGCATTTTCATCCATCGGTTGCAGATTAAAACAGGACATAGCTAGGTCCCTATGTGATTGCGGGTGTCAGCGGATGACCATCCGCTGACACCCGTAATCACCCACCTCCGCAAAGCTCCGATTTTTTGGACAGAAGAAAATCCTATTTTTCTTCCGTCTGGCGGATAGGATCGGGTGAACACGGACATACGGTCCGTGTTCATCCGATCCCCCATAGGGGAGAGCGGAGAAAAGACAGGGCGGTCCCTGCACAGTGTGCGGGACCGCCCTGTCAGCCGACGGCTCAGCAGGGATTTTACGGAGGATCCCCGCTGAGCTTTACGGACACACGGAGGCGGATCATTACTGATCCACCCTGTGTGAAAGGGCCCTTACTGCTCTTACTCTTTTTAAATACACATACCATGTAGGAATAAAAGCACATCAGGTGTTCATGGCTATCATTAAAGAGGAGGTCCAGCCCCCCACGAAACAAATACTGCAGCTGATGACTTTTAATACATGGACACTTACCTGTCCAGGGAGCCCACGATGTCGGCATCCCAGCCGATCTACAGATCGGCTGTTAGATGTACCCGCTGCCATTCCTGTTAAGGGAACCCGGCAGTGAAGCCTTTTGGCTTCACAGCCGGTTCCCTACTGTCCATGCGCAAAGCACGCTGCCCTTTCTAATTAGCGGAGGAAGGAGGAGGTGGCCAAACTTCAGAGAGACCAGGCCGCGGCCCTGTCTCCCAAATGTGGCACCGGAGGAGGGGGGAGGAGACGGATAAGCGGAAGTTCCACTTTTGAGTAGAACTTCGCTTTAACGTAAAAGCCTAATTTGTAAAAAAATAAGTTTCGATGAACTATACCATGGGTGCTCAACCTGTGGCTCTCCAGCTGTTTCAGAACTACAATTCCCATGAGGCATTGCAAGCTACTGACTGTTACAAGCATGACTCCCAAAGGAAGAGGCATGATGGGACTTGAAGTTCTGCAACAGCTGGAGAGCCACAGGTTGAGCACCCATGAACTATACATACTATGCAGGTATTGTACTGTACTGCAAAACATTAAGTAAATAATTATTTGCTTACTGTATCATAGTTTGGTGTCTGCATTGTTACAATCAGAAATGCCTATACCCAGGGTGTCAGAGGAGTCGAGAGACTTGCAAGTTCAGGGCAACCACTGGGGTCAAGCATCCTTAAGTGGCCTTCACGGGGGTAGTGCTACATTTACATTGTAATCATGTGATTGCTATGACCAGTCATGATGGCTGGTTACTGATCACGGGATCTGCAGTGTCCATTGGACACAGCAGTCACAGGTTCACTCCCAGGGGGCGTGTCAGTGTGCATGTACCAAGCAACATACCAGTACGCGGCTGAACCTGCAGCTGCCACATGCTCACAGTATAAATACTGTGAGCGGGTTGACAAGTGGTTAAAATAACAAACATATATATTGTAGCAATACCCCCGAAGGGGCCGCTGGTTTGAATTTGGGCCTGCCGTAACCTCACCACGTTCGTCTTAGGGGTCCTCCTTGGAGAGTTATTCACAAATGTCTGCACCAACACTTGGTCTCTTTTTCTTCCAAGGTTTTATTAAACAAACTCAGACAGAGGGATGGAGGGTTAGGGGAGATTTAGGTACCTTGCTTTGCGGATCACTGCTACGTTCTTGGATCCAGAGGACAAACCGTTTCCACACTGGATTCAGCAAACACTGGATAGGCCTCTCTCACTGACCTAGCAGCCGGTGCCAAGCTCGTTCAAAAGTCTCTGCTACAGACTTGATGAGTGCCGTTGAGTCGTTGCACAGTCCTCTGCCACAGGACCGTGTAACCACACACGCACTTTTCAAAAGTTCCAAAGACACAGCTATACAGTACCAGGATCTTTCAGCCAGCCGGCAGCACTGTGTGTAGATTGGCCAGGATGCATCCTCCAATTGAATCCCCAATTGTTTGGCTTCTTCCCGCAGGCAAGACAGCACAAGACCACCCCTGGACCAGTAGGCCCCAGAAACTCCTGGGCCTACTTTCAGTAGCGGAGCCTCGGGCCAGCAGGCCCCGAGGCTGAAGAACTGCTAACACATCCCTGAGGCCAAGAGGGCCATCAGGTCAGGATCAGAAGACCCCGCCAGAACAGTGCCTGTCCCTTAAGTACCCTCTCCTGATGGGGCCCCCTAGTGGCATGGGGCCCTCGGGCAGTGCCCGAGTGACTCAATGGTCAGTCCGCCCCTGCATGAAGGCCTGATTCACACAGTCTCGTCTTAGGCCCCATACACACGACCAAACATGTATGCTGAAACTGGTCCACGGACCAGTTTCAGCATACATGTTCGGTCGTGTGTAGGCGCGAGCGGGCAGAATTCCAGCAAACATTTGCCCGCCGGGCCTTTTCCCAGCGGGCAAATATTCCTGGACTTGTTTTAAAACCGTCCGCTGGAATCCTGCCCGCTCGGACATGTATGGTCGTCTGTACAGACCTACCGTACATGTCCGAGCGCCCGCCGTCCCTCGCATGCGTTGAATGACTTCGACGCATGCGTGGAAGCATTTAAAAGGCAGGCCCGCCCACGTCGCCGTGTCATCGCCGCGTCATCGCCGCGGCGACGGCGCGGACACGCCCCGCGTATTGTTTACACGCGGACTTCTGTACGATGGTTAGTACAGCCATCGTACAAGTCCCCGGGCAGACATGTACGGTGAAAACGGTCCGACGGACCGGTTTCATCGTACATGTTTGCCCGTGTGTACCCGGCCTTAACAGTTCTAGAGATGTGTCTGCTGCAAAAGGTGGATACTTTGAAGAACCTAGAATATGAAATACATTTTCAGTTGTTTCACACTTATTTGTTATGTATAATTCCACATGTGTTAATTCATAGTTTTGATGCCTTCAGTGTGAATCTACAATTTTCATAGTCATGAAAATAAAGAAAACTCTTTGAATGAGAAGGTGTGTCCAAACATTTGGTCTGTACTGTATATATATATATATATATATATATATTAGTGCTGTCAGTTAAACGCGTTATTAACGGCGTTAACACAAACCCATTTTAACGCCGTCAATTTTTTTATCGCGCGATTAACGAGGTTCACCCTTTAAAACATTTTTTTTTGTCAGCACGTACCTCTTAACCCTTTCACGCCGACGGGACGCATATATGCGTCCTCGGCGTTCGGGGGTTATACCGGGATGATGCCTGCAGCCGCAGGCATCATCCCGGTACCGTTGTTTAGAGCGGGCGATCGGCTATCCAAACATAACAACCGATGCGGCTAAAAGCCGCTCGGTTGTTATGCCGGAGGAGCGGGAGGGGACATCCCCCCCCCTCCCGCCGCCTTTTGCCGCTCTGACCGGGCCTCCCGTCCCACCGGGAGACCCGATACTCCATCCGCCGCGTTCTGTGTTCAGGCGGAGACTGACACTAAGCCATAAACGGCTTTGATTCAGTCTCCGCATTGAAACCACAATCATGACGTCACTTCCGGGTTTCTCGGCTGCCAATGGCGCCGGATTTAAAAAAGTACACAGTATTCAGAATCGCCGTTTTCGGCGATCTGAATACTTTGAAGTGCAAAGGAGGGCTCGGAGGTCTTTTAGACCCCGATCCCTCCATAAAGAGTACCTGTCACCACCTATTGCTGTCACAAGGGATGTTTACATTCCTTGTGACAGCAATAAAAGTGATCAAAATGTAAAAAAATAAAAAAACACAATTTAATATTATAAAAAAAAAAAAAAAAAAATAAGAAAACACAAAAACATTTTTTAAAGGGTGAACCTCCTTAATCGCGCGATTAATCGTGAGTTAACTATGACATTAATGAGATTAATCGCGATTAGAAATTGTAATCGCTTGACAGCACTAATATATATATATATATATATATATATATATATATATATATATATATATATATATATATATATATATGTACCCAAGTGAGTGATAACTTGACTGCTAATCGCTCAGTTCTCGGTCAGCTTTGGGCAGAGCAGACTGTTAGTCACCACTCACTGCTCTGCCCTATCAGCACTCACTGGAGCATTGGACTGGGGATGGGGCGGGCGCCGCTGGCTTTAGCCCACTGTTGGCTGATTCTTGGTCACAGAATAATATGTGCACTCCTCTGACCCACAAGAGAATCATGAGAAAATCAATGAAAGAAGCTTTGGCCATACTTCTCTTTTAACCCCCCTGGCGGTATTCCCGAGCATGACTCGGGGTGGGTTTTTCTTGCTGCGATCGGTATCCCCGAGTCACGCTCGGGGTAGACATGCAGAGCCTGCAGCGTGCGCTGGCTTACCTTCTCCTGGATCCAGCGATGTCACCACGCTGTGTGAGCGAGTGGGACCTCGCTCGATTCACACAGCGTCCTCCTGTGCCGCCGATCTTCGTTCCCTGCGACGTTACGACGCACGGGAGCGGAGATCAGCGCCAAATTCAAAAAAGTAAACAAACACTATACATACAGTATACTGTAATCTTATAGATTACAGTACTGTATGTAAAAAAAACACTCCCCCCTTGTCCCTAGTGGTCTGCCCCGTGCCCTACATGTACTTTTATATAATAAAAACCTTTCTTTCTGCCTGAAAACTGTAGATTGTCCATAGCAACCAAAAGTGTCTTTTTATGTCAAAAATGGTTTTAGATCAGCTAGAAAACAGCGATAATAAATTATAATCACTTGCAGAATTGTGCGATAGCGATTTGCGGGGAAATTCGTCATAAAAAAAAAAAAAAAATTAAAGCAACAATTCTGCAACTGAGAAAATTTCAGTGATTTTGATTTGATTACATTATTGAATAATTTTTATTTTAATTATATTATTACTTGCTATAATTATTTATAATTATTTATTATATTATAATTTAAAATTTTGTTTTAAAAAAAATGTCATACCCGGGATGCCTATTAGATTCTTGTTTGGTCAGATTTAAGTGAGTTATTCCTAAAAATCACAGGCCTACAGTATAAAACACCAAATTTCCTTGCAAATAATTGTACCGCTTTCAGCATGTTTTTTCAGACAGAATCATACCGCCAGGGAGGTTAAAGCATATCTCCAGGCAGAAATCAAAGGCACAAAGGAATATAGCTTTTCATTTAGTTTTACATCCTTAAATGTATTATTTTTAAAAGCAAGCAGTGTTAGTAAATGAGTTTGACCTGGTATCAGTCTTTTGCAGTTCCCCAACGAGCAGAGCTCAGACTGGGAGGTGGAGAGTCAACACAGGAAGCTAATCAGTTTTGCTGAGGTGCAAGGAAAGAGAATAGTGACAGCGAGTTGAGCTCATCAGTCTGCTACTTCTCCTTTTACTGCCCAGTCACAGGATTGGGGAAGGAAAGAGACCTACAGTATGTGTTACTAAATTGCAGTGGAGAAAAATCAGGTCCCCTGCCCTGCCAGACAGGACTGTGCTCTTTTAAGCTGTGTACATCTTATGCCCTGTACACACGATCGGTTCGTCTGATGAAAACGAACCGATGGATTTTTTCATCAGATATCTGATGATGAAGCTGACTTTCATCAGTCTTGCCTTCACATCATCGGTTCAAAATCCAATCGTGTACAACGCGGTGATGTAAAGCATAACGACGTGCTGAGAAAAATGAAGTTCAATGCTTCCGAGCATGCGTCGACTTGATTCTGAGCATGCATGGATTTTTGACCGATGAATTTCCCCACAGATGATCGTTTTTTTCTATCGGTTTTTTAACCATACGGAAAATTAAAAACAGGTTCTATTTTTTTTCACCGATGGGAAAAAAACTAATGGGGCGCACACACGATCGGTTCGTCCGATGAAAACGGTCCATCGAACCGATCGTGTGTACAGGGCATCAGGACTGATTGAACAGAAATACATATGGTTACCTTATTTGCATTTCTTTTGTGTATTTAGCTGTTTGCCTTGTATTCAGCCTCAATTAATTTGTAAGTAAAATTTTAATGTGTACATTCTAAAGTGCACCTTATAGAAACAGAAGGGACAAAAGCAGCATTATTTGGATGTTTAATGGGCACAGCAAATTAAGACTACACCGTACTGTTTTAACATAAGTGTATATAATTGGCTAAATGTCTTTAGCCATAGGGTCAGATCTGAGTGCTGACATCTGATTGTGGCATTGAGATGCAAGTATACCACAAGTTATAAATGGATAAGATGGCTAAAAAGTGGTTAAGCTGGCCATAGATATGTATTTTATTTTATTTTTTTCATCCAGAGAAAGGTATCAACTAGGTTAGCAAATCAACTACATATCTAAGATGCTTACTTTACATTAACAGTTTCCAAACAGATTTTTTTAAAGCTTACATTTATACTGTATACCAGTGGCTAGCATGATAGCTGTGTGTATAGTATTCTTGCATTGCAGCTCTTGAGCTCTGATTTTTCTTTTTATATGGGACACTACCTGCATGAAGTGTATATGTATTTTTTCACTGTATTTTCATAGGTTATCTCCCAAAAACGTAGATAAGTGGGTTAAATATCATGGCCCGGATTCACGTAGAGCAGCGTATCTTTGAGCGGGCGTAGCGCATCTCATATGTGCTACGCCGACGTAACATAGAGAGGCAAGAACAGTATTCACAAAGCACTTGCTCCCTAAGTTACGGCGGCGTAGCGTAAATGGGCCGGCGAAAGCCCGCCTAATTCAAAGTAGGAAGGTAGTGGGCGTGCTGTATTAAAATGAAGCGTGACCCCATGTAAATGAAGGGCCTAACGAACGGCGCATGCGTGCGCATGCTTAGAATTACGACGCATATACTTCCTAAGATACGACGGCTCAATGTGTTCGACGTCAACGTAACCTACGCTCAGCCCCATTCACATACGACTTACGTAAACGATGTAAAATACGGCGGCTGTTCCGACGTCCATACCCTAACATGACTTACACCTGCTATTGTGGTGGTTTATCTTTACGCCGGACGTACGCAGTAAACGGTGTAGATTACTGCGACGGGAACCCGAACTCCGAACCCCATTGTAGTCAATGGGACACAGACTTTTAGAAAAGAAAATGCGCGGAGGTCCCTGCAAATTCAATAACCAGACCCTTTAGGTCTGGTATGGATATTCAGGGAAACCCCGCCGTCAATTTAAAAAAAAAATGATGTGCGGTTCCCCCTAAATATCCATAACCAGACCCTTCAGGTCTGGTATGGATATTAAGGGGAACCCCGCTGTCAATGGCGTGCGGTTCCCCCTAAATATCCATAACCAGACCCGTTATCCGAGCACGTTGACCTGGCCGGCCGCAGAAAAGAGGGGGGGACAGAGTGCGCCCCCCCCCTCTCCTGAACCACACCAGGCCACATGCCCTCAACATTGGGAGGGTGCTTTGGGGTGCCCCCTACCATTTCATGAAGGAAGTGTAAATTCTTGTAAAAAAAAAAAAACACACACCGTAGAATAAAGTCCTTTATTAAAAAAAAATAAAATAAAAAAACTCCAGCGGTGATAATCCACTCGTTCCCGGCTTCCTGCTCCAACGTTGTCCTGATCCAGCGACGAATGCGGGTGATCTCCAGCGGTGAGAAGATCCATCCATCCAGAGCGCAGCATCGCCGACCTCCACTCACCGCTGGACACAGCCCAGCGAATGACGCGCTGAAGCTGTGACATTACTTTTATAGGGGAGGCAGGGCCACCCGTCACGTGACCCCGCACCCTCTGACGTACCCTCTGCTACGTTTCTGGGTAAGCTCCATCTTCCCTCTTCCTGGGCTTCCCCAGTGACTTAGCAGAGGGTGCGTCAGAGGATGCGGGGTCACGTGACGGGTGGCCGCGCCTCCCCTATATAAGTAATGTCACAGCTTCAGCGCGTCATTCGCTGGGCTGTGCCCAGCCGTGAGAGGAGGTCGGCGATGCTGCGCTCTGGATGGATGGATCTTCTCATCGCTGGATCAGGACAACGTTGGAGCAGAAAGCCGGGAACGAGTGGATTATCACCGCTGGAGTTTTTTTCTTTTTTTTTAAATTAATAAAGGACTTTATTCTACGGTGTGTGTTTTTTTTTTTTACAAGAATTTACACTTCCTTTGTGAAATGGTAGGGGTACAGTGTACCCCATTACCATTTCACACAGGGGGGGGTCAGGATCTGGGGGTCCCCTTTGTTAAAGGGGTCTTCCAGATTCTGATAAGCCTCCCGCCCGCATACCCCCACAATCACCGGGCAAGGGTTGTGGGGATGAGACCCTTGTCCCCATCAACATGGGGACAAGGTGCTTTAGGGGGCACCCCAAAGCACCCTCCCAATGTTGAGGGCATGTGGCCTGCTGCGGTTCAGGAGAGGGGGGCGCACTCTGTCCCCCCTCTTTTCTGCGGCCGCCAAGGTCAACGTGCTCGGATAACGGGTCTGGTTATGGATATTTAGGGGGAACCGCACGTCATTTTTTTTAAATTGACGGCGGGGTTCCCCTTAATACCCATACCAGACCTGAAGGGTCTGGTTATGGATATTTAGGGGGAACCGCACGTCATTTTTTTTTTAATTGACGGCGGGGTTCCCCTTAATATCCATACCAGACCTGAAGGGTCTGGCTATGGATATTTAGGGGGAACCGCACCTCTTTTTTTTTTAATTGATGGCTGGGTTCCCCTTAATATCCATACCAGAACTAAAGGGTCTGGTTATTGAATTTTCGGGGACCTCCGCGCATTTTTTTTCCCGAACTCCGAACCCGGACCCAAACTTTTTCCAATTATTCGGGTTCAGGTCCGGGTTTGGGAAAAATCAAAGTCCGTACCGAACCCGAACTTTACAGTTCGGGTTCGCTCAACTCTATTCATAACCCTTGAAATTTTCCACATTTTGTCATGTTACAATTTTATGTGATAGACCAACAGAAAGTGCCACATAATTGTGGAGTGGAAGGAAAATTATAAATTGTTTTCAAAATTCTTTACAAATAAATATATCTGAAAAGGGTGACGTGCATTTTGTATTCAGCCCCTCTGAGTCAATACTTTGTAGAACCACCTTTCATTGCAATTACAGCTGCAAGACTTTTTGCGTATGTCTCTACCAGCTTTGCACATCTAGAGAGTGACATTTTTTTCCATTCTTCTTTGCAAAATAGCTCAAGCTCTGTCAGATTGAAAGGAGAGCATCTGTGAACAGCAATTTTCAAGTCTTGACACATATTCTCAATTGGATTTAGGTCTGGACTTTGACTGAGCCATTCTAACACATGAATATGCTTTGATCTAAACCATTCCATTTTAGCTCTGGCTGTATGTTTAGGGTCGTTGTCCTACTGGAAGGTGAACCTCTGCCCCAGTCTCAAGTCTTTTCCAGACTCTAAAACCCTGTACACACGATCGGTTTGTCTGATGAAAACAGACTGTTGGACTGTTTTTCATCGGACAAAACGATCGTGTGTGCGCCCCATCAGTTTGATTTCCATCGGTGAAAAAAAATAGAACATGTTTTAAATTTTTCCTATGGATAAAATACGACCAGAAAAATCTGATCGTCTGTATGGAACTCCATCGGTCAAAAATCCACGCATGCTCAGAATCAAGTCGACGCATGCTTGGAAGCATTGAACTTCATTTTTTTGGGCTCGTCGTAGTGTTGTACATCACCGCGTTTGGACACAATCGGATTTTTAACTGATGGCGTGTAGGCAAGACTGATGAAAGTCAGCTTCATCGGATATCCGATGAAAAAATCCATTGGATTAGATTCCATCAGATATCCGATCGTGTGTACGAGGCTTCACAGGTTTTCTTCAAATATTGCTCTGTATTTGGCTCTATCCATCTTCCCATCAACTCTGACAAGTTTCCCTGTCCCTGCTGAAGATAAGCATCCCCACAACATGATGCTGCCACCACCATGGTTCATGGTGGGGATGGTATGTTCAGGGTGATGTGCAGTGTTAGTTTTCCGCCACACACTTCCGCCTAAAGGCATTTTGATTTTAGCCCAAAAAGTTTTATTTTGGTCTCGTCTGACCAGAGCACCTTCTTCCACATGTTTGCTGTGTCCCCCACATGGTTACTCGCAAACTGCAAACAGGACTTCTTATAGCTTTCTTTCAACAATGGCTTTCTTCTTGTCACTCTTCCATAAAAGCCAGATTTGTGAAGTGCATGAGTAATAGTTGTCCTGTGGACCTGCCTGACCTTTCAGTTTAGGTGGACGGCTATGTCTTGGTAGGTTTACAGTTGTGCCATACTCTTTCCACTCTTTCCAGTGTTCACCCCAGAGGAGCCGCTTGGTATAACGGGTTCTTTGCTGCACTGTATTTGAATTGAATAAATGTCAGTGCACATAAAATGAATGTGTAGCGTAAGATCTGCTTGGATACACCAAATATACCAGAAATGAACCCTTCAGCTACTGTGTGATTATTGAACCCAGATCTCAATGGTAACTTTAAACAGACTGTTAACAGGCTTCTTCAGACTTTCAGCAAGCATCAGTGGTTCTTAAAGATGGCTGAAAATCTGCTAACAGCTTGTTTAATTTGACAGTCACCACTCATTAAAATCTTTGTTTAACATCCCTAAACTTAAGCTGTAGGGTGCTTTGAAGGCTTTCAGGAAAGTAGCCTGAAGCTTCCTGAAACTTTTCAAATGCTTTGTAAATGTTTGTTGTACATACTGTTTTCAGACTACCATTTACATGCTGAAGTCCATGTAATACTGGAGTAAGAGAGTATAGAGAATGAAGATGCATAAAAATAAAATAAAAAAAGAGCAACATGTCTCTACTACGCTAACGATAACTACTGCTGCTGGTTTGGGTGGATGGTTTGGGATTATCTTCCTTAAAGCATTGGTAGTAGCAATAGTGGCTCGTTTACTAGGTCTCATAGGTGGGCCTCAAGATCTGATGTTAGTTTGGGTGTGTGGTCGGGGATTGTCCTCCTTAGGGCACTGGTAGCTGTAATGGTCTCATGGGTGGATCCTTCTGGTGTTGGTGTAGGTGGGTGATCTAGCTCTGCGCCTGGTCCTTGTTGCAAAGTTTATGGTTCTGTTGCAGGTTTGGGTGGGTGGACTTTGGCTGGCTATGCTACTGATTTTGTAGAAGGGTGGCAAATAGATTTGGTGCTGGATCTTGTGGCAAGGCAGCTGGTGGATTTAGTGTTGGTTGCAGGGCTTAGGTGCATCTAGTGATAGTGGGAACATGATAGTTGGCTATGCTAGATGTTGTAAGTTAGGTAGGCCTTTGGCAGTGTCTATTGTTTGGGGTTGATCTGTTAATTCATATTCAATTGTATGCCTTTTTCCTCTGTGAGAGCGTCTATTGCTGTAAAAAGCTCAGATCTTGATTATTACCTTATGGCTTGTTATTGTGTTTGCTGCCTCTGGCCTGAACCCTGCTTTTGCCTTCTCATACTCCTTAATGCTTATTTTAGGGTAAATCTTTAACCTCTTTCCCACCGGGCTTGTTTTTCAGATTCGGTGTTTACGAGACTAAAACAGTTTTTTTTGCTAGAAAATTACTTAAAACCCCCAAACATTATATATATATTTTTCTAACACCCTAGAGAATAAAATGGCAGTCATTGCAATACTTTTTGTCACACTGTATTTGCGCAGCGGTCTTACAAGCGCACTTTTTTTGGGGAAAAAATCACTTTTTTGAATTAAAAAATAAGACAACAATAAATTTTGCCCATTTGTTTTATATATTGTGAAAGATAATGTTACGCCGAGTAAAATGATACCCAACATGTCACGCTTAAAAATTGCGCCCGCTCGTGGCATGACGTCAAACTTTTACCCTTAAAAATCTTGATAGGCAACGTTTAAAAAATTCGACAGGTTGCATTTTTTGAGTTACAGAGGAGGTCTAGGGCTAGAATTATTGCTCTCGCTCTCGCGGCGATACCTCACTTGTGTGGTTTGAACACCGTTTTCATATGCGGGCGCTACTCGCGTATGCGTTCGCTTCTGTGCGCGAGCTCGTCGGGACGGGGCGCTTTAAAAAAAAAATGTTTTGTTTTCTTATTTATTTTTATTTAGTTAATAATTTTTTACACTGAAATAAAAAAAAAAATTGATCACTTTTATTCCTATTACAAGGAATGTAACATCCCTTGTAATAGAAAAAAGCATGACAGGTCCTCTTAAATATAAGATCTGGGGTCAAAAAGACCTCAGATCTTATATTTAGACTTAAATGCAAAAAAAAGAAAAAAAAAATTGAAACTGTAATTTTTTCAAATGACAAAAAAAAAAATGTTTCTTTAAGACGCTGGGCAGGACTGACGTTTTGACGTCACTTCCACCCAGCAGAGCTATGGGGACGGGTGAAGGACATTTTTCCTTCACTCGCAACCCCAGTCAGCTGTCGAATGGACCCGATCGCCTCCGCCGCTACCGACGGCTTCCGGTAAGCGCTGGAGGGCGCGGGAGAGCGGCGGGGGGGGCCCTCTCCCGCCACCGATAACGGCGATCTCGCGGCGAATGCGCCGCGGAGACCACCATTATCGTGTACACCACCGCCCACTGAAGAGATGGATATCTCGGTTGTGGCAGCAGCTGCTGCCGTTACCGAGATATCCATCTTTAAAAACAGGACGTCTTTTGGACATGGGGCGGTGGTCAAGAGGTTAAACACATTTTTTGCTTGCTTGTGAACTCTGATGCCTCGTACACACGACCGATTTTCCCCACGAGAAAACTGTTTTTTGTCGTGTGTATGCTCCATAGCAGTTTTACCGACGAGAAAGCTGCCCGCAAAAAATTCGAACCTGCTCTATTTTTTCCCGTCGTGTTTCCCGTCAGTCTTTTTCTCATCGCAAAAACTGCTCTTGTGTATGCTTTTCCGAGGGGAAAAAAAACGCGCATGCTCAGAATAAAGTATGAGACTGGAGCGCTCGTTCTGGTAAAACTAGCGTTCATAATGGAGATAGCACATTCGTCACGCTGTAAATTATTGCCTCGTTTAATGCAGCGCATTATTTTCTTCTTTATAATGCTACAATAATGAACTTCTTTTGCTGCTGATATTCACAGAGTTATGACAAACTTGTTTCTTTATTATTTCTCGGGATCTCATGAATAATCTTTTGTTTTTGAAAGCCAGCTCTCTATAATAAATATATTTTTAAAAAAAAAAAACATTTTTTTAAATGTTAATGAAGATCTTAATTTTTGGTTATTATTTTTTTAATATTTTCTACTGATCTCCATATTTTTATTTTTTATTTTAGTGTGTCAAGTTACCATTAGTGTTGCTCACGAATATTCGTATTGCGAATATTCGGCTCGAATATGGCATATTCGAGTATTCGCGAATATCTCGAATTTCGCAACCAATATTCGCTATTCCGAATATAAAAAAAAATTGCGAAATTTCGCCAATTGCGAATTTATTGCGAACATTTTGCGAATTTTTTTTTTTTTTTCTGATTGGCTCTGATGCAAAAGAAGGGCGGAGAAAGTATTCGCGAATATTCGGAAATCGAATATTGGTGATATTTTATCGAAATTTCGCTAATGCGAATGCGAAATTGATTGCGAGATTTTGACAACTCTGATTGGCTCTGATGCAAAAAAAGGGTGGAGAAAGTATTCGCGAATATTCGATTTCCGAATATTCGCAAATACTTTCTCCACCCTTCTTTTGCATCAGAGCCAATCAGAAAAAAAAAAAAAAAAAAAAAAAAAAAATTCGCAAAATGTTCGCAATAAATTCGCAATTGGCGAAATTTCGCAATTATTTTTTTTATATTCGGAATAGCGAATATTCGGAATATTTTATCAAAAAAAAAATGTTGTGAAATATTTTGACAACTGTGGTAGGAGAACTACCACAGTTGTCAAAATATTTCACAACATTTTTTTTTTTTGATAAAATATTCCGAATATTCGATTTCCGAATATTCGAGAATACTTTCTCCGCCCAGAGATAGATTATGTGAGTGAATGAATGACTTCCTCTCGAGCAACTTTCTCCGCCCTTCTTTTGCATCTGAGCCAATCAGAAAAAAAAAAAAAAAAATTCGCAAAATGTTCGCAATAAATTCGCATTAGCGAAATTTCGCAATTTTTTTTTTTTTTAAATATCACGAATATTCGATTTTAGCGAATATTTCACGAATATTCGGCTATATATTCGTGATATATCGCAAAATCGAATATGGCGTATTCCGCTCAACACTAGTTACCATAACAACATTATTTTTTAGTATTATTTACCCTCAAGGAGGTTGGTTGGTGTCCCTTGTTAATTTGACATTGTATTTTTGAAATGTCCCTGCCTACTCACTAGCAAACTCTCTTTTTTGATTAAAAACAAGTATTTACTGTAAACAAAAATTCTATTTTTTTTGGCTCATAATAACAAATTAAAGGTGAAGGCAATGCTGGAGGTCCTGCTGCAATTTGTGCATCCTTTGGACCCCAGGGCACACATCAAATAATATGAATCCAAAATTGAGATTTGTGGAGAAGCACATATAGTTGGGAGCACAGTCTGGTCCTGGACTCCCAGAGGCCAGGAACTGCAGCAGGTGAGATATATGTCCCCAGTCTGCGATACTACACCAGCCTGTGCCTTCTGTCAGACCATCCAGAAGCGAGGCCATCACTTCCTTGTCTTCCTTGTAATCTTCCCTACAGCCTTCTCTGCAGTCTTCTCTGCAGCCTTCCTTACACGCTTCTTTGGAGGCTGTTTCTCTGGAAGTAAGCTTGTGGCAGGAGGAGGAGGATGGCTGACCTCCGCAAGGTCCGTGGATTGTGTAAGCTGGCCCATCAACCCCCTTTTTATTACCTTACAGTAGCCACAGTTCACCCCTGGACCCATCTGAGTGCTTTAGGTCGATTTAGACCTTAAAGGGGAATTGGTTAACGACGAGTTCTTGGAACTGGGCAGGACACTATTCGGCTGGCTAAACACTGGCAGGTCCTGGGCCCCTCTAATTTCCACCTCTCTGACAATGAGGGATGCTCGGACGCTACTCCACCCCCACATAACTCTTGGATTGAACTCAAACTAATTAAAGGGGATCCACACCCAGTCCACCATGTGGTTTGAACTACAACTTGCACTGCTCTGCTCCCGTGGCCCCTGATGACGGTTTGTTAACCAGAAACACGTCGAGCATACTCACATCACCCACTAGGAGAGTGCTTTTTTGTTTTGCTCTTTTTTCGCCATTCTTGGCACATGTATTGTTTTGGTGGCATTGTTTTTGTATTTTGTACTTTTGTTGCTTTTATATGCACCTAGGTGCGCATTGTGTGCTTTTATCAAGTGCCAATATGTATGTCTTGTCCCATTAAAGATCCTATTTTTTACCAACACTGTGTTTGGCTTGTAAAGTCCCACCCAGGGGGAATATTTTCTTTTGTTATATGTTGCCCAGGGATGTGGCCAATACTACAATCATTGGATCCATGAGTATCTCTTCCTCTGCTCGTCGCAGTGGTAGATGACATGGCAGAGAGACAGCAGGTGGCTGATATTACCTCAACCGAGGAGGAAACTCCGGAGGAACCCACGCCCCGATCCCGGAGATATAAGGCCTCGAAAATGGCTTTCGAGGAGATGGTGTCCATTTTGAGAAGGGAGGATTGATGCAAAGCATGGGCCGTACAAAACACCAAATCTTCGCAACTGGTGAAAGCTCTTCACCATAAATTTGGGGTGCGCAGATCAAAAGAGCAGCTTAGGAAACGGTCGTCTGACCTCAAGCTGAGGGAGCCGGAGCAGTTCAGGAGGATAAAGAAAGTTATTGGAAAAAATAAGAAATTTGGCGCCTGGACTCCCTATCATATCTGGGGACTCATATAACTCCAGACGTAAAACGATTATATGACTTAAGTTATGGACCCTTAGTTGTTTCGATAGTAGAAGATCTGAAGAAATGGAGAGGTAATACCTTGACGTGGTTTGGTAGGGTAAGTGTGCTTAAAATGAACGTCATCCCTAGGCTCATCTATGTCTTGCATGCCATTCCCATAACTCTCCCACAGACATTTTTTAAGCAAATAAGGAGGGCTCTAACGACTTTTGTGTGGGGAGATGAACACCCCAGACTGGCATATGAGATGTTGAGGAGACCAAAGGGGGAGGGAGGGTTAGGTCTCCCGGATATCGGGATATACTATCGGACGATGGCCCTGGTCCGGATCATGAATTGGTGCCATGATTCAAATAGTAAAAAATGGGTACTACTTGAAAAAACATTGGCAGGTAGGAATTTGGCGGGAGCGCCATAGATTCCAGCAGCTATAGGGGATTATCGGAGTACGTATCCCCCTTGACTATAACAACACTTACAATATGGGATAGAATGAACAAGATGGGAAGGTTTGCTCCCCCGATATCACCCATAACGCCCCTAGAAGGGTTCTCTTGGTTCACCCCGGGAGAGGAGAGGGGTAGTTTAGGGTGTTGGGGTGGGGGAAACTGTGCGGGAGTGGCACCACAAGGGAAACTACTGCCATTGGGAGACCTGATAAAGAATCTGGGGGATGTATCAATGGCAGAGTGGAAATACGATCAGTTGAAGGATTTATTTAACAAATGGAAACACCAGATCAGACCTGCAAACCCCCTGACCACTTTTGAAGAAGGGTGTGTCCACTTTTCAGAACCGGGTCACATGTTATCCCAAATGTATAAGTTGGTATTGAGTGCCCAAGGCCACACAAACCCTTACTACATACGGGAATGGGAAAAGGAGCTGGGCCATAATTTTACGACAGAACAACTGGACAGATTGATGGAGACAACACACCACTCCTCAGTAAGCTCTTATGTACAAGAGATGTCCTATACATTTCTCACTAGATGGTACCTCACACCTACTCGACTGGCACAGATGTATCCATCTAGAGATGCCAAATGTTGGAGGGGGTGTAACCAGAGGGGCTCATTTCTCCACTTATGGTGGTATTGTCCCAAGATTAAAACATTTTGGGAAGAGATAACACCCTGGATAAAAAAGTTAACACTTAGATCTATAGAACCTTCCCCGCTACATTTCCTCTTTCATGGGATGCCGGCTTCTATTAAATTTTATAAGAGAAGCGTTACTCCACATTTGCTAAATGCAGCTAAGGCGCTAATCCCTAGATACTGGAAGCAATCTACATGCCCCACGATAGGGAGGTGGAGAAGATTATGGAAGCAGAGAGATGTGTAGATACGGTGAGAGACCAACAGGACAAATTCAAAGATACATGGGCAGGGTGGAGATATTACGCTCCCGAGGTGGGGATGGATTGATCTAGGAGTTGGGGGGGGGGGAGAGAAGAGCCAGGTAACTGTTTTTTTTTGGGGGGGGGTTTCGAGTGGGTAGCCTCGCCCAATCCAGGGGAAGTGCGCTGGAGGGAGGAATGGAGCCATGGAATGAGAAGGGGTAGAATGATAATCCCCTTTTCTTTTTTTCTTTTTTTTTTATTTCACAGAGAATATTCACATTTGTAGAAGAAAATAATAAGTATTAAAAGAGAGTAAAATAAAATAACACATAAAGGGAGGTAAGAAGGGAAGGATTGGGGGGAGGGATGGAAGGCTGGGAAAGAAACACAATAGGGAATTTAATAACACGGGTAGAGGAAACACATGATAAGCAATGGCTAAAGAGGAAAAATAAATAAAAGAAGAGTATGGATTTAGAGCAACCCGAAGGGAAAGAGGAAGGAGGGCTACACGGGAAAGAAAAAAGAAAAGTAAGAAATGTCTATGATGTATATCTGTAATGTTTTTTTGTTTTTTTAACTGGTCAAATAAAAAAAAAATGTATTATAAAAAAGGATCAGCAAAAGCAGCCCAAAGGGTGGCGCCATTTGAATGGAACGTTCCCTTTATAGTGCCGTCGTTTGTTTTGGACGTCACCGCACTTTGGTCGAACCTTTTTTTGACTGAACGTGTGTATGCAAGGCAGGCTTGAGAGGAATCACGTCTGGAAAAACGTTGTGTTTTGGCATGTCAGGAAAACTGGTCGTGTGTACAGGGCATTAGGGTCTGGGGAACACTTACTCATATGAGCTACATCAAATGCATTTCCTAAATTATTATCATTGGTATTGGTATCACTCTGCCTGGGACAGGAGCCAGCACTACAGAGAAAGCATCGGCTTTTGCTATGTGACCGCTTGCTTCCTCTGCTGCTGGCTTATTGCACGCTGATGCTCAGGGATAGCAGGTTGGCAACCCATTGGTCACGATCTGGGCTTGCTGTCCCACCATTCCAGAGCATGGGCATTCCCTGGTTTGAAGTCGTGGGCCATATCAAAGAGCTCCACAGGCCACGTGTGACATTGAGCACCTCTGGTTTCAAACTGTGTTGAAACCAACATGTAATATTGCCATTTGCTCCATTTTGGCAAACTTTTAACTGACAGACTGCTTTCAAGAAAACTTTCTCATGTTACTTTGCAAGCCTGTGATGTCTATCAAGCCATCTTTAGCAACCAATTGGTAAACAGAACCCCCCCCCCCCCGCCACCCCCACTTAGAAATACATGCTTCCAGTTTTCCTCCCTCATTATGTTGTGGATATTGGTAGTGAGAAAATAGTTAGGGAAGGAAGACATTAGTGTAGTTTAGGCAGTTCTTTTTTGGCTCCTGCTATGCTGCAATTTGATGAATGGCATCCCTGTCACAAGGAATGATATGTAGTACAAATTGTCCAGTGACCCTACTAACATTACATCGGAGTACAGTGCACACATTATGTTGTTTTATTGTGGAACATAGTGCAGCTGTATTTTTTTATTTTATTATTTTTTTGTGAATGAATTTAGGGTAGTTTAATTTAATTTCAATTTAATTTAGATTTTTTTTAATTATTTTATTTTGTTCTGTTGTATTTAAAATTAGTTTGTTTTTTACTATTTTATTTTGTTCTGTTGTATTCTTTATTTCTTTGTGTACACTTTCTTAAGTTTATGGGCTGTCCTTTAGTTATTTATTTCTGGAAACTATTAAAAAAAAGAAGTGAAATATGCTGTTGTGCCTAGTGCACACTTTTTCCTCCCAGGTAGGGTAGCAATGGCTTTTTATGATCAAAACGTGTTTGTGGTGGGGAATCAGCCAGACATCCTGCCCGACCCTTTCCCAGGGTGCAGGTCAAGGACGTGACAGTGGTGCCTCAAGGGTCTCCTTGAGCCCTATGATGGGGACAGTTCCACCTCTGGCTGTCTGTATAGAACTGTGGTTCTAAATCTAGGGATAAAGAATAGAGGGACAGCACCTGGACCTCATTACCTGAGGATCTGGGCAGTTCAGAGAGGGAGGCATACCAACACATGTGTTCTTGAATGGCAGTCCCTGCTTTTAAATATTTACAGGAGCAACCAATGAGAGCTAAACCAATTGTGGCATAGTCGCCTTTCTTTTGCTTCTGCTATGGTGTTCCATTTTGTCTCCCAGCCATAAACTATATTGATTATTTTGTTACAACCATTGGTTGCCAGGTCTTGTAAGGTTGTATAGACCAAATACAATTGTGGGCCTGCTCATCTTCCTGTTGCTCTGTGATCTACCTGGCCGCTTCAAACTTGATAGATTATTTTAAAATGTTTGCAATTTTGGGAGCCTGTTCATTCTTCTGCTGGGGCGATTGCTTACTGCATGTCCTTTTCAGTGGGAAAATACCCATACTTGGACCTGGTAAGAGCATGGTCGTTCTCCTATTGCTGCCTGCTGCCATCCTGTCTTCATACCAGAAAATATCCATAATAGAGTAATGCGATTTGAACCCTAACGTGATTGTAAAGCCTAGTTTAAAAAATAAAATAACAAACATGTTATACTTGCCTCTTCTGTGTAATGGTTTTGCCCGGAGAAGCCCTGATCCCCCTTTTCTTGGGTCCCTCTTTGGTGCTCCTGGCCCCTCTCTCCTTGTCAGGGAGCTAACCTTGCTGGACGCAGAATACCGCACATGCGCGGTAGAACAGCGCTGCGGTGCATGCCTGTGCGCGAATCGCGCATGCGCGGTCCGTCGGCGCACCGTGTGCACATGCGCGCATGAACGCTGTCTCCCCAGAACCAATCAGAGGCCTGACCGGCCTATTTAAACCAGCTCCTGTCCTTTGACAGGTTGCTGGTTGCAGCTCCTGTTATGATTCCTGTTGCTGTACCTGCCTTGTTTGACCCGGATTTCCTCATGACTCTGCTCTCTCTCCTGAACCTGACCCCTAGCTTACATCCCTGGATTGCTGCTGTCTCCTGCCCCTGACCTCTGGCCTGCACCTTTGGACTCTCTGCCTTCTCCAACCCTTGACCTTCAGCTTGCACCCCGGACCTGCCTCCTGTCCTTGTCCCTGGCTTCCTGCTCTGTGCACACGGACTGTTGTGCCTGATCCACTGTTGACCCCAGTGAACAACCGTCAGCTCTAACTACTGCCTGAACATATCCAATCTTCAGCTTCACTGCCGGTACCGGTGCCTCCTTGTACATTCCCCCCTCTGTCCCAACTCCAGGGGGCGGATTGCGCCAGGTCGCAAAGGTAAGTCGCCCTCAGCATCTCGGTCTCGGTAAGTACACCCGTGACACTCCTGTTAAGTGCTCCCACAGCAAGCAGCTTGTTATGGGGGCACCCAAGCCAAGTCACAGCTCCCTGTTTCCATTCAGACATGGAGCCCTGAACCGGCCCCGCCCACTCTCTCTTCTGATTGGCTAGCTGACTTTGATTGAAAGCCACAGGAGCCAATGGCACCACTACTATGTCTCAGACAATCAGGAGGAGAGTCCCGGACGACTATGACACTCATGGACATCGTTGAAGAGAGATAGGGCTCAGGTAAGAAATTAGTTGGTGCTGGGTCAGCTGCTAGACACAGAAGGTTTTTGCATATGCATTAAGATGAAAAACCTTCTGACTTTACAACTCCTTTAAGGGCCTGAGTATCCTCATATTATAGTCATTATCTGCTGTCCTTTGGTATGCATGCTGGAAATTATTCATACACTGTCACAGATTTGTAACAGGCGAGGCTTGGTCATTTATGTTTAGCTACCTGCTACCTTTCTGCCTGCTTACTGGCATTTTTATATACATTTTTTCATAATTAAACAAGTGGAGCATTCTCAATCTATCCATGTATTTTTTATAGTTGTAGCAGTAGGACACTGCTCATATTGTGAGCCATAGTCTGCTACCTTTCACTGTGCATGCCGGACAGTATTAGAAACTTCGCTAAAGTTTGGAGCAGGGAGAGCCCTGTCTGCATCGTATAAATTATGTAAAAAAAATTCTAATTGAACCAGTGGCAGTCAGTGGTTGTAAAGTCACAAGTATTAATTACTTTGATTCTCTCTGTTTTAGGTCCCAGTCCATTACACTGTATGTTTGTGTGTTTTCCTAAAATTATAATGTTAAATACCTTCTGTGTGTGTGCGCGTGTTTTCCTTAAATTATAATGCTAAATACCTTTTTTGCAGAGTCATGTCATGTAACCTCCATTCCAGAGCAAGTGAGTACAGTGGGAGAGGATGGGATTTCCCTCTGAATAATGCAAGCTAGCAGAGGGAGGTCACATGTCTACACAGTAGGGCTCTGCAAAGAAGGTATTTAGCATTTATAATTTGAGGAAAACACATATACTGTACTGAACAGGGACCTAAAACAGAGAGGATTAAAGTAATTAATACATGTGTCTTAATTTTACAAGCACTGGAGCAGCTACAGAGAATAGAATTACACAGGCATAAGAGGAGAGGAGAGGGGAGGGGAGGAGGAGATGGGCTCACACACTGACTACGGAAAATACAGGGAGAGAGAGAGGGGGAAATGCAGAGATGCTGAGGAGATAGCTAGATGATGGGGGCACATAAACTGACCATGCTATCAGGGATCAGCAGCCACGATAAATGTGGTCAGTTTACAGAAGGTGACCACAGGAACAGGCAGGATCAGCCTGGTATTGTACAACCTCGAAAAGGACAATTGACATGGCTAAAGCACTGTGCTATATCTTGTGCCTTAAAGGGCATGCTTGTTTGTTTTTTAGGGTTACAACCACTTTAAGTACTAACACTGCATATGTCTGTTCTTCTGATGGTAATTTTCTGGTTCTTGGCCTTTTATCAATGGTCTATATATTTTTTCCAATAAACCTATGGGGCCGGGGTAATGCTGCTTGCTGTCTCAATGCCTCTTCACATACTGTAATATCTGCTGATTTTTTTTTTAAAGGCATTCTGTGTGTGGGGGGGGGGGGGTAAATATTTTACATACGGTAGTTCAATTTCTGCTGCTTTTTTTTTGTCTGGTCATTCTGATGTGATTGCACTTTTTATAGAGGACAGCCTAGAGGGCACATGAACTGGCCCTGTTCAGGTAGGATGCCATGTAATTTTTTGGATAAAATCCTGGAAGATCTGACTTCCTATATCTTCCACTGTGAGTACTGACTTAAAATCCATATGACACATCGGTTTCCATTGTGTGGTTAGTTTTAACAGTTCAGTTTCACAGCAGCAGACGTTTGGGGTTCTTGTAGTCTGTTAACTATAAAAAATGATATAAAAATGTTTTTTCCTATTATTACATGAGAACAGCAGAGCTGAAATAAAGGTCTGATGGATGATATTCTATTAACTATTTCATAGATCTCTTTATTTTGTCATTTTAAAGATCACAGTGATAAACCTTATCCTACATGGGTTTCAAATAACAGTTTCCACATCTTTATAGTAAATATCAGCAGAATGTATTGTATACATACAAACATGAATCTGTACGTGACATTATTTTTTTATATTTATAATTGTTAGTAAACTGTAGTAAAATACAGATAAAAGATCATGACCACACAAAGGTGCAAGTCATTTTAAAGGCTAAGGGGTAGATCCACGTACAACGGCGCATTATTGCGCCGTGCGTATCTAAGATACACTACGCCGCTGTAACTTACTTTTTTTGTTTCGAATCCTCAACGAATTTGCGCCGTAAGTTACGGCGGCGTAGTGTATCTCTTGCAGCGTAAGGGCGCGGAATTCAAATAGATGTAATGGGGGTGTGTTTTATGTAAATATGTCGTAACCCGACGTAAACAACATTTTTTTTTAACTGCGCATGCGCCATCCCTGGGGGTATCCCAGTGCGCATGCTCGAAATTTAACCGGAACAAGCCAATGCTTACGACGGTGACGTCATTCTACGGAAATTCCTATTCGTGAACGACTTACGCAAACGACGTAAAAAATTCTAAATTGTACGCGGGAACGACGGCCATACTTAACATTGAGTACGCCACCGTATACCACCTTTAACTATACGCCGGAAAAAGCCGAATGAAAACGATGTAAAAAAATGCGCCGGGCCGACGTACGTTCATGGATCGCTGTAACTAGCTAATTTGCATACTCGATGCGGATTTCGACGGGAACGCCACCTAGCGGCCGCCGAAAAGTTGCAGCTTAGATCCGACGGCGTACTAAGACGTACGCCTGTCGGATCGATCCCAGATGCCGTCGTATCTTGTTTTGTGGATACAAAACAAAGATACGACGTGGGAAATTTAAAATTAAGCCGGCGTATCAGTAGATACGCCGGCGTAATTATTTTGTGGATCTGCCCCTTTAAATTTAATGTACTTAGTGCTATTTGGAGCTAGGGTTTTTTTTTTTATTATTATTCTATGGCTGAGGAACAAAGGTAGCCTGACAATTGAACTCTCAGAAATAAAAAGCATACTAACTTTTGGAAAACCTCATATAAACTAAACACGTCGCTCGCATAAGTTGTTATCGGTAGCTAAAACGATTGTACAAATCATAACGTGCATTGTATACATATTGCTCTTTCCAGATATTTTCAAAATGTAAACACATAAGCAACTCTAGCAAACCAGGGGGATTCATTATTAGATATTATAGTCTTATTGATTGCATGTCTTTGTTTGATGTAACATGGGTAAATAGAAAAACAAAATGAAAAAATATTGGTCAATAAGAAAACGTGAAACTGTAAGGGCACTTTAATAGGAATAAACTGGCTTTTAATGTATGCTAATGTGCTGGGCTGTGGTGACAATAAGCACAAAATTACAGAGTGGCTTTCTAGCTGCTAATTATCCCCCATCTTTGTTGTTCGTGAAGATGGACACACAATTATACTCTCTTGCTGTATATTAATACAGATTCTTGACATCTTCAGCAGACCCAGAGCTGTCATCGAGCTTTTTGTCTACTTTAATTGAAAATTAATGGTTACTGTGTTGCCACGGAAACGGCGGCAATGGACGCCAATGGCGTTTTTATTTCAAACAGGGGCTGGTGGCATTGTTTGTCCTGGGTGACCTTGAAACTTAAATGAAAAGTTAAAAAATGGGAAGATGCTTGATGGGAAATACAGTGTTATTAATGTTATTAAAACAATTGTATTTGAAAGCAAAGTATGTTTTACATCCAAGCCTACAAAAAATAAATATAAAAATCCCGGTAAAATTAGTAAATGGACCCAAAAGTCTCAGAACAGGGGTTGTTTTATAGCATTCTGGTAATATTAGGAGTGTGTGTATGTACATTTGTTTGTTTTTTATCTTTCACATTCTGGGCGCTACCACCTTAGCGATATTTACACATTAATATCAGTGGAATGAAACTGAGCAGCAAATGCTAGATTCAAACTGTTCAGTCGGACTGTCACAGGAAAAGCATCATTTGATTACATAGCATGGAAAGAGCTTTCAGTCTTGTAACCGGATATGCACCTGTCTTTACAGTGATTCCCCCATATCCACACTACATTAGAGTAAACATGCATATTAGACATGTGCGTTCCCGTTCGTAACGATCCGAACATCCGAAAAGCTGAAAGAACCAAAATACGAAAATTACGGAATTACGAATAAGCAAAATAACGAACAAGCGAAAATACGAAAGTATGATTGGACAATCTTACTAAAATACGAAACACCAAAAAAGCAAAAGAACGAAAATTACATCTATAACGAACGATTTGCATTCCGTATTTTAAATCTCTTGTCTGTTCGTATTTTCATTCGTATGTTTGTATTTTCATTTGTGTGTTTTGTAAATCCGTTTCTTTGTCTGTTCGTAAATTTGTGTACTTGTATCGTTCTTTCGAATGGGCACTGGGCAGTGTAGTTAGTGTGTGATTACTTAATATCTTAGCCAACTAGCTTATCTCTTTTGTGTTGAGTCACATTGTACAGTGTAAAGCCTCGTACACACGATCGGACTTCAAACAAACTTTTCCATGGATTTTTGTCTGAAGGGAGTTGACCGGACTTTTGAAACCAAAAAAGTTTGTCCGTACATACGGTCGGATTTTTTGGAAAATGCTCATTTTGACGTTTGTTGGCAAAAAGTTTGACCGTGTGTACGGGGCTTAAGAGAAAATATATCTTAATATGGATTAGCCGCGTGTTGCTATGTATTTACGAAAGTACAAAAATTACGAATCCATTAAACGAAAATTATTATCTAACAAAATTACGAATTTCGAATCAACGAAAATAAATTAGACAGAATTACGAATCATTCAGTATAAACGAAAATAAAACTGTTACGAAAATACGAACGGGTCCGAATAGGAAAACTTGAGTCTTACGAAATTAAGAATCTTTACAAATCTAGGGAACGAGACGAAACGGAACAAAAAAATATGAAAATTTTTGTTGTGCACATGTCTAATGCATATACAATAAAGAGTAAAATTCCCAAGTCAGATGCTGAGAGTTGTTTCTGCAAACATTCACTACATTAAAATAGTGTTGCTCACGAATATTCGTATTGCGAATATTCGGCTCGAATATGGCATATTCGAGTATTCGCGATATATTTCGAATTTCGCGGTGAATATTCGCTATTCCGAATATTCGCATTTTTTCAATTTTATTTTTAAAACAGATCACATCCTATCGACGTCTAAAAGCATTGCTGGTATGATTAGAGACCCTGGGCCGAGTAGCTAAGCTGAGGCGATCCTTTTATGTTGCCGAATCTAAAAAAAATTTCGCTAATGCGAATGCGAAAATGATTGCGAATTTTCGATAACTGTGGTAGTTGAACTCTGATTGTCTCTGATGCAAAAGAGGGGGGGCTTTGTGTATGTTTCTGTTATGAATATTTGTATGTTTGATATTATTTTTTTTGTAAGAAGGAAAAAATTGCGCATACCTTAAAAAAAGGGGAGAATACAGCAGCAACTCAAAAATGTTATACAACATAAATTAATACAAGACAGAAAATGGAGTCGCTCTACAAGAATAAAAAATATGTCTAGTGACAAGACATGTGGGCAAATTATAAAATAAGCAAGCGCAAATAACTTGTGAAATACACAGTGAAACAAATATATAAAGAAATATAGTCCCAATAATAGAAAAATAATCTTTCATAAAAATGTCTTTGATATGTGAAGTGAAAAAAAGTCCAAAGCATGCAGCATGAACGTGTTCAATCTTCAAGGTGTTTGATTGACAAACGGCTGTGACAGATGGATAGAGTAAAGAATCACCACCAATGCAAAACACTTTTTATTTTCTATTGTAAAATATCACGAATATTCTGAGCCAATCAGAGTGCTCCTTCCGCATTTGCTGAATATTCACAATTATTTTGTATTGTAAAATATCACGAATATTCTGAGCCAATCAGAGTGCTCCTAGCGCTGTTGTCGAAATTTCGCCATCAATATCGCATTCGCATTTTGCGAAATTTCGATAAAATATCACGAATATTCTGAGCCAATCAGAGTGCTCCTACAGCATTTGTCGAAATTGCGCAGTAAATATCGCATTCGCATTTTGCGAAATTTCGAAAAAATATCAAGAATATTCTGAGCCAATCAGAGTGCTCTTACCGCAGTTATCGAAATTTCGCAATTATTTTCGCATTCGCAATAGCGAAAATTCGCAATCATTTCATTTCGATAAAATATCACGAATATTCGAATTTAGCGAATATATCTCGAATATTCGACTATATATTCGAGATATATCGCGAAATCGAATATGGCGTATTCTGCTCAACACTACATTAAAACTTAACCTGTATATACAGTAAGACATAAGTAGGGAAATGACAACCCTCTCCTCCAATCCCTACACTGGCTCCCGATCACCCAGCAAATTAAATTCAAAATACTTACAAAGCCACCCACAACTCTGCCCCGAGCTACATCACCAATCTTGTCTCCAAAAATATCCCAAACCGTCCTCTTCGCTCTTCTCAAGACCTCCTACTGTCAAGCTCTCTTGTCTCCTCCCATGCTCATCTCCAGTATTTCTCCAGAGCCTCTCCCATCCTCTGGAACTCACTACCTCCACCTGTCCGGCTATCCCCTACTCTTGCTACTTTCAGGCGATCCCTGAAAACAAATCTCTTCAGGGAAGCCTATCACGTCTTCAATTAATCTTTTACCACTTCCATCAGCTCATTCACCACAGTTACAACCTTTTGTACTGCCTGCCCCACCCTATTAGATTGTAAGCTCTTCTGAGCAGGGCCCTCTTAAAGGGGTTGTAAAGGTAAAAAAAAATCCCTAAATGGCTTCCTTTACCTTAGTGCAGTCCTCTTTCACTTACCTCATCCTTCGATTTTGCTTTTAAATGTCCTTATTTCTTCTGAAGCCTCGTACACACGGCCGAGGAACTCGACGTGCCAAACACATCGAGTTCCTCGGCCAGTTCAGCCCTGAAGCCGCCGAGGAGCTCGGCGGGACGAGAGCTCCCATAGAACAACGAGGAAATAGAGAACATGTTCTCTATTTCCTCGTCGAGCTCCTCGTCGGCTTCCTCGGCCGAAAGTGTACACACGACCAGTTTCCTCGGCAGAATTCAGCCAGAAACTCGGTCGGAAGCTGAATTCTGCCGAGGAAACTGGTCGTGTGTACGGGGCCTCAGAAATCCTGACTTCCTGTTCTTCTGTCTGTAACTCCACACCGTAATGTGAGGCTTTCTCCCTGGTGTGGAGAAAGCCTCTTGAGGGGGGAGGGGGTGAGCAGGAGTGTCAGGACGCCCACTAACACACAGCTCCATTCTCTATCTGCAAAGTAGAGTGTCCTTACACTCCTGCTCACCCCCTCAAGAGGCTTTCTCCACACCAGGGAGAAAGCCTTGCATTACTGTGTGGAGTTACAGACAGAAGAACAGGAAGTGAGGATTTCTCAGAAGAAATAAGGACATTTAAAAGCAAAATCGAAGGATGAGGTAAGTGAAAGAGGACTGCACTAAGGTAAAGGAAGCTATTTAGGGATTTTTTTTTTACCTTTACAACCCCTTTAATCCTCTTGTATTTTATCGTATTATAACTGTATTGTCTCCCTTTTATATTGTAAAGCGTTGGCGCTATATAAATCCTGTATAATAATAGTAATAAATGTGAATACTCTATTAATATTGAGAGTTGATGAGAAATGAACTATGTATGTACATAATGGTTTATATGTAATGCAATGTAATACCTGTACCTACTTTGAATATAAATAAAGAATATTAAAAAAAAAAAAACTTTAATGAACCATACAGTAAGCAGTCTAAGCCTTTTTTGGGTAACATATTTTTGTACATCAGACAACATTTCCTAATCAAGCAAATTTTATTTCTCACAGAGCTAAAATATACAAGCGAATAAATTAAGAGACGGTGAAGACAAGGATGCCATCATTCTGTTTGCATCCCTGGACCAGCCCTAATCCCATCTTCCAACCCTGACAGATTCCTGTTCTAGCACTGACTTTGCTGCAGGCATCTTCTGTGCTTAGCACTTTCAGATCTGTCTTCTCCTGGGACTACTAAAGAGGACTCTGAGATTTCTGTGTTACCAGATCATTCACTTTGTGCCCTGAAGCAAATCACAGGATCCCTGGGGAGGAAAAGAGAGTAGCACTTTGACAGGGGGAGGAGAGCTCACCATAAATGCAAACTTGACTGTAGGATGTTATAGCACAGGACTGCTGAAAACTGACATGTTCGGTGTTCTGATGTGATTTTGCTACCTTCTACCTTACTCGCATCACACTTTTTTTCCCCTCGATTTGGTTATTAGATATTCACTGAATCTAAAGAATACACTGTATCGTTAATAAATATTCCATCTTTTTCTTTAGGGCAAAATTCCATAAATTAAAGGATCTTCTTGTGCCAAATTAACCTGATCAACGTGTAAAGTTAACTTTTTATTAGCAATACCTCTTTCCAGCTTATTGATAATACAAATGTAGTGAACATATGTTAGCTAAACTTTAAAATATATTGGTATACTGTATAAAATAATGACATATTTATAGCATGCTTCTATTTGGATGATAATAATGTTGTAGAATCACCAATGCATTCCTTGTACTTCTGATTCAAATAAAATGTTATGCATATGGGTATCCTATAGCATACTGTATGTATAGTGAGAGTGAGAGTGGTACCAAAACTACAGAGCACATACAATGTGCCACTAGTGCAGCAGTGAATAAAAGTAAATAAGAATAATATGATAAAAGAGTTCAAATATTCTAATTTTTACCAGCCAGCTGATTTCAGTGTCATCTTGAGATCACCATACACGTTACAAGCTGACTGTACAATCTCCTTTAGACCAAAACTATATACTGTGTTGGGAAGATTCAACTGCAGTACATGTTTATTGAATGTCACATTCACTAAATATACTTTTAAATTCTATGGCCCGGATTCACATACATTGGCGCATATTTATGCCGACGTAGCGTATCGAATATACGCTACGTCGACGCTGCGCAGAGAGGCAAGCACAGTATTCACAATGCACTTGCTCCCACTCGCTCTCAAATCTACGCTGGGTTTCCTCGGCGTAAGGCAGCGTAGGTGAAAGTGGGCGCGAGCCATGCTAACGAGGCGTGATCCCATGCAAATGATGGGCCAAGCGCCATAGAAGTACTTAAAACGAATGGCGCATGCGCCGTCCCGTGGCCGCATCCCAGTGCGCACGCTCAGAATCACGTCGAAACAACTGCCTAAGATACATCGAATCACTGCCTACTACGTGAACGTAACCTACGCCTAGCCATATTCACGTACTACGTAAACGACGTAAAATACGACGGCTGTGTTCCCTGGTCCATACCTTTGCATTAGTTGCGCCTCCTATATGGGGAATAACTTTACGCCAGACGTACGACTTACGCAAAGCGCATATATTGTGCGCCGGGCGCAAGTACGTTCGTGAATCGGCGTATCTCCCTCATTTGCATATGTGCATAGAAAATCAATGGGAGCAGCAAATGCGCCCAGCGTAAATATGCGCCCACGATACGCCGGCGTAGGCAAGTTACGTTGGTCGTAGGAAGCCTATTTTTAGGCGTATCTCAGATTGTGGGCACGGCGCACAAATACGACGGCGCATAGTTAGACTTACGCGATGTATCTCAAGATACGTCAGCGTAAGTGCTTTGTGAATCCGGGCCTAGGTTTTTATTTGCTGTTATTCTTTAGTATTAGTAGAATTAACCACTGAAAAAAACAGTTGGTGCTACTTTGTTAACAAGTTGAGCTGATTGTCCTACTCTGTTGCTGAAGAAGGGACCATATGATACTACTCTCCTATTGGAGAGGTGAGCTGACCACACTGCTCTCTTATTGAAGAGGGAAGCCAAAGATACTACTCTCTTGTTGGAGTGGTGAGCTTATTATACTGCTCTCTTATTGAAGAGGGGAGCCAATTATACTACTCTCTTGTTGGAGTGGGGAGCTGATTATACTGCTCTCTTATTGAAGAGGGGAGCCAAAGATACTACTCTCTTGTTGGAGTGGGGAGCTGATTATACTGCTCTCTTATTGAAGAGGGGAGCCAACGATACTACTCTCTTGTTGGAGAGGTGAGCTGACCATACTGCTCTCTTATTGAAGAGGGGAGCCAAAGATACTACTCTCTTGTTGGAGAGGTGAGCTGACCATACTGCTCTCTTATTGAAGAGGGGAGCCAAAGATACTACTCTCTTGTTGGAGAGGTGAGCTGACCATACTGCTCTCTTATTGAAGAGGGGAGCCAAAGATGCTACTCTCTTGTTTGAGTGGTGAGCTGATTATACTGCTCTCTCATTGAAGAGGGGAGCCAAATATATTACTCTCTTGTTGGAGTGGGGAGCTGATTATACTGCTCTCTTATTGAAGAGGGGAGCCAAAGATATTACTCTCTTGTTGGAGAGGTGAGCTGATTATACTGCTCTCTTATTGAAGAGGGGAGCCAAAGATACTACTCTACGCTGGGTTTCCTCGGCGTAAGGCAGCGTAGGTGAAAGTGGGCGCGAGCCATGCTAACGAGGCGTGATCCCATGCAAATGATGGGCCAAGCGCCATAGAAGTACTTAAAACGAATGGCGCATGCGCCGTCCCGTGGCCGCATCCCAGTGCGCACGCTCAGAATCACGTCGAAACAACTGCCTAAGATACATCGAATCACTGCCTACTACGTGAACGTAACCTACGCCTAGCCATATTCACGTACTACGTAAACGACGTAAAATACGACGGCTGTGTTCCCTGGTCCATACCTTTGCATTAGTTGCGCCTCCTATATGGGGAATAACTTTACGCCAGACGTACGACTTACGCAAAGCGCATATATTGTGCGCCGGGCGCAAGTACGTTCGTGAATCGGCGTATCTCCCTCATTTGCATATGTGCATAGAAAATCAATGGGAGCAGCAAATGCGCCCAGCGTAAATATGCGCCCACGATACGCCGGCGTAGGCAAGTTACGTTGGTCGTAGGAAGCCTATTTTTAGGCGTATCTCAGATTGTGGGCACGGCGCACAAATACGACGGCGCATAGTTAGACTTACGCGATGTATCTCAAGATACGTCAGCGTAAGTGCTTTGTGAATCCGGGCCTAGGTTTTTATTTGCTGTTATTCTTTAGTATTAGTAGAATTAACCACTGAAAAAAACAGTTGGTGCTACTTTGTTAACAAGTTGAGCTGATTGTCCTACTCTGTTGCTGAAGAAGGGACCATATGATACTACTCTCCTATTGGAGAGGTGAGCTGACCACACTGCTCTCTTATTGAAGAGGGAAGCCAAAGATACTACTCTCTTGTTGGAGTGGTGAGCTTATTATACTGCTCTCTTATTGAAGAGGGGAGCCAATTATACTACTCTCTTGTTGGAGTGGGGAGCTGATTATACTGCTCTCTTATTGAAGAGGGGAGCCAAAGATACTACTCTCTTGTTGGAGTGGGGAGCTGATTATACTGCTCTCTTATTGAAGAGGGGAGCCAACGATACTACTCTCTTGTTGGAGAGGTGAGCTGACCATACTGCTCTCTTATTGAAGAGGGGAGCCAAAGATACTACTCTCTTGTTGGAGAGGTGAGCTGACCATACTGCTCTCTTATTGAAGAGGGGAGCCAAAGATACTACTCTCTTGTTGGAGAGGTGAGCTGACCATACTGCTCTCTTATTGAAGAGGGGAGCCAAAGATGCTACTCTCTTGTTTGAGTGGTGAGCTGATTATACTGCTCTCTCATTGAAGAGGGGAGCCAAATATATTACTCTCTTGTTGGAGTGGGGAGCTGATTATACTGCTCTCTTATTGAAGAGGGGAGCCAAAGATATTACTCTCTTGTTGGAGAGGTGAGCTGATTATACTGCTCTCTTATTGAAGAGGGGAGCCAAAGATACTACTCTCTTGTTGGAGTGGGGAGCTGATTATACTGCTCTCCTATTGAAGAGGGGAGCCAAAGATACTACTCTCTTGTTGGAGTGGGGAGCTGATTATACTGCTCTCTTATTGAAGAGGGGAGCCAAAGATACTACTCTCTTGTTGGAGAGGTGAGCTGACCATACTGCTCTATTATTGAAGAGGGGAGCCAAAGATACTACTCTCTTGTTGGAGTGGGGAGCTGATTATACTGCTCTCTTATTGAAGAGGGGAGCCAAAGATATTACTCTCTTGTTTGAGAGGTGAGCTGATTATACTGCTCTCTTATTGAAGAGGGGAGCCAAAGATACTACTCTCTTGTTGGAGAGGTGAGCTGACCATACTGCTCTCTTATTGAAGAGGGGAGCCAAAGATACTACTCTCTTGTTGGAGTGGGGAGCTGATTATACTGCTCTGTTATTGGAGAGGGGAGCAGAAGATACTGTTCTCTTGTAAGAGAGGGGATCAGAAGATATTGCTCTCTTGTTGGAGAGTATAGCAGATAATGCTGCTCTCTTATTGGAGAGGGAAGCAGAAGAAACTGCTTTCTTGTTGGATAAGGTAGCAGATGGTAATGTTCTGTTGTTGGAGAGGGGAGCAGATGATAGTGCACTAATTGGTATGTGCATGGTATGAGCCTGTGTGCATTGCGCATGGACACTAGCATAGGTCCGCACTGGTTTTCTGTTGTTGGGAAATGTATTATATAAAAACAACCAACTGGTGTAGAAAGCAACTCCTCCTAAACCCTGTAATGGGGCAATCTTAAAAGAGAATAAAAAAAACAATTATATTCACATAGGTGGATGCTGCGTCGATCTGATGCTGCATCTGTCCCCCAGTGGCTCTACAGTGAGAACTGAGTGATCAAACACCACTGCTAGCTCAATTCTGCCCCTTTTCTCTGAGCAGAGAGCCATGACTGGCAGTACTGTTTAAGGGGTGGGAGGGGATGGTTCAGGCTCTCAATGAATAGAGGAGAAGCTGAGCCAGGTGATGTCAGGCGACAGCAGGCTTTAGCCCACTGCCAGTTGAAAATAGGTCACAGGAGTGCCAAACAAACTGCATTCCTGTAATCCATAGGAGAAGTATAGCCAAAAAAACATTGGTCATACTTCTCCTTTAACAAAGGAGAGCTATGCCACCCTAACAGTTCATAAATCTGTAATATACTCTCTCTCACTTCTGGTCGCCAGCTCGTTAAGGGCCAACTGTTATTTCAGAGCTCTCAGGATAATGCCTCATTTAAGTGTAGCACTACCCCCGTAGTAGCTGCTGGTTAGTTTTTGGGTCTGCCGCTACCCCACAGTTCACCATGTTAGCTCAAATCTAGGGTTAAGTTACATAGAACACGGTGGGGAGCCATTCAGTTTTTTCAATGCTTTTTATTAAACACAACGTTAGCAGAATAGGGATGGAGGATTAGGGGAATTCAGGTACCTTGTGCAGAACACTGAAGAACTTGAGATCCTGGGGACAGGTACACTTGCTGTCACTGGATCTTGCTCACCTGGATAGGCCTCTCTCACCAGCCTAGCAGCAGGGATGATGCACGGACAAAAAGTAAATATGTTTTTGCCACAGACTTGGTAGAGATAGTAACTGTTGAACGATCCTCTGCCACAGGATTCAGTAATCAGAATTTCCCAAAGCGAACACAACTGCACAGTATAAGGAAGTCCTTTAAGCCGATCCGGCAATAATATGAGGTGGATTGGTTAGGATGCATCCTCCAATTGAGGCATCAGGCTCCTCTTGAGATACCAGCCTTCTGCTGTGTTCTCTCCAAGATGAGTCCTCCCCTGATTCCGTCAATTGCTCGGCTTCTTCCCGCAGGACAGACAGCACAGGACCACCCTCAAACCAGTAGGCCTCAAGTAGCTTCTGGGCCTACCTCCAGTAACGAAGCCTCGGGCCAGCAGGCCCCCCGAGGCAGAAGAGTAGCTGTCACATACCTTAGGCCAGAATGTCCTAGCAACAGGGTAGGCCAGGGAACTCAGCTATGGAAGTTTTTTGGACAGGCTTCTGGGATACATAATTCAATATTGTTCACAGGCTCACAGTTTGTTTTTATCTACAGGGGCAGATTTTTGGTAAAGTGGACTGACCACTTTAGTAAAGAGCACACCCCATCCCCACCAGTCCTGGCCTGACAGAACACCTACAGCCAGTGTACCATGCATACACATAAGGAATACAATTCACTTATGTGTATTTAGCTGTCTTCTTGGTGCCTGCTGTAAATCCTCTTATTTACCCTCCTGACCCATGCCGCTCCCCAGGGTAAATAAGTGTGAGAGAGTGAGAGCGATAACACCAAATTTAACACACCTGCTCCCCATTCACACCTGGGACTTTGTAACACTAACGAGTCACATGACACCAGGGAGGGAAAATGGCTAATTGGTTCCAACTTGTACATTTTCACTTAGGGGTGTACTCACTTTTGTTAGCAGTTTAGAAATTAATGGCTGTGTGTTGAGTTATTTTGAGGGGACAGCAAATGTACACTGTTATACAAGCTGGACACTCACTACTTTACATTGTAGCAAAGTGTAATTTCTTCAGTGTTGTCACATGAAAAGATATAATAAAATATTTACAAAAATGTGAGGGGTGTACTCACTTTTGTGTGATAATGTATATGAGCACTAAGTCCACCCATTACATCACTACAGGAAGGCTTTGTCTAAAAGCGGATCTAACACCCTATTACATAATTCCCCATTACCACACTATTTTGGAACAGAGCCACTTAGTGGCAGCGTAGCTAACTGCACCTGCTTAAAGACTAGTAAGTAGTAAATATATTGGGCCAGATTCACGTACAGCGGCGTATCTTTGAGATGCGCTACACCAACGTAACATAGAGAGGCAAGACCAGTATTCACACAGCACTTGCTCCCTAAGTTACGGCGGCGTAGCGTAAATGGGCCGGCGTAAGCCCGCCAAATTAAAATTAGGAAGGTAGTGGGCGTGTTGTATTAAAATTAACCGTGACCCCATGTAAATGAATGGCCGAACGAACGGCGCATGCGCGCGCATGCTCAGAATCACGTCGCATATACTCCCTAAGATACGACGGCTCAATGCGTACGACATGAACGTAACCTACGCCCAGCCCCATTCACGTACGACTTACGTAAACGACGTAAAATACGACCGCTGTTCCGACGTCCATACCCTAATATGACTTACCCCTGCTTTAGGTGGGATAACTTTACGCCGGACGTACGCCTTACGTAAACGGAGTAGCTTACTGCGACGGGCGCAAGTACGTTCGTGAATCAACGTATCTAGGTAATTTACATTTTCGATGCGTAAATCAATGGAAGCGCCCCTAGCGGCCAGCGTAAATATGCACCCAAGATACGACGGCGTAGGAGACTTACGTCGGTCGGATCAACCCAAAATTCATGCGTATCTTGTTTCAAGAATAAGGCGCATAGATACGACGGCGCATCCTAGAACTTACGCGGCGTATCAGAAGATACGTCAGCGTAAGGCCCCGTACACACGACCAAACATGTATGCTGAAACTGGTCCGCGGACCAGTTTCAGCATACATGTTCGGTCGTGTGTAGGCGCGAGCGGGCCGAATTCCAGCAAACATTTGCCCGCCGGGCCTTTTCCCAGCAGACAAATATTCCTGGACGTGTTTTAAAACCGTCCGCTGGAATCCTGCCCGCTCGGACATGTACGGTCGTCAGTACAGACCTACCGTACATGTCCGAGCGCCCGCCGTCCCTCGCATGCGTCGAATGACTTCGACGCATGCGTGGAAGCCTTTAAATGGCAGGCCCGCCCACATCGCCGTGTCATCGCCGCGTCATCGTCGCGGCGACGACGCGGACACGCCCCGCGTATTGTTTAAGCGCGGACTTCTGTACGATGGTTAGTACAGCCATCGTACAGAAGCCCTCTGGCAGACATGTACGGTGAAAACTGTCCGACGGACCGGTTTCATCGTACATGTTTGCTCGTTAGTACCCGGCCTAAGTCGTACGTGAATCTGGCCCATTTAGTTTTTATTTTATACAGAAACAAGTATAAGGAATATATAAAATATAACTTATGATAGTAAGGGTGGAGTCCTTCTTTAACCTGCATTCTAATCATTATCTCAGCTCATTTCTGTATCGTCAGGATTAATATATAAGTAAATTGTAATGTCTTCATGCATTATGCTAAGTAGCCTGGCATGCCTTCAAAAAGTGTGAGGGGTGAATGAGTACATGTAATAGTGTCTGCCCTCTGATCACCAGGAATAATGCCGCGTACACACCATCACTTTATGTGATGAAAAAAACGACATTTTCTGTGAAGTAAAAAACGACGTTTTTGAAACTTCAATTTTCAAAAACGACGTTGCCTACACACCATTGTTTTTTCACAATGTTCTAGCAAAGCGAGGTTACGTTCAGCACTTTTTTCCATTGAAGCTTACTTCATAACTAGCTTCTGGGCATGCGCGGGTTTAAAAACGTTGTTTTAAACGTCGTTTTTTGCTACACACGGTCAATTTCTGTGAAACAAAAAACGACGTTTTGAAAAACGACACATAAAATTGAAGCATGCTTCAATTTTTTTTGTCGTTTTTCACAAGACATAAAACAACGTTTTCCCCCACACACGGTCATTTAAAGTGACGTTTTTAAAAATGTTGTTTTTTTTCATCACATAAAGTGATGATGTGTACGCGGCATTATAGTTCTAAACATCACAAAGGACTCATAGCAACTAAGCACCTTCCACTGTTTGAACTTTTGTTCATCCATAGATGCTTCTATTGTCGGTATCAACAAAAAAAGAGTACTTAAAAATACAAATGCCTTTACACTGTTTTTTTTTTGTTTTTTTTTTATCACTATAGCCCTATAGGTATTTGAAAATATATGCCTCAAATTAAAAATTGCACATAAAGGCCCGGATTCAGATAGAATTGTCTATCTATCTGCGGGCCGCCGTAAATTAGGGCGCAAGTTCCGTATTCAGAAAGGACTTGAGCACTTAGTTACGGCGGCGTAACGTATGTGTGACGGCGTAAGCCTGCCTAATTCAAATGTGGATGATGTGGGCGGGTTTTATGTATATTAACTGTGAAGTTTTCGTGAAAAAATCACAGTGCGCATGCTCGAAATTATGCCGCAAATCGTCAATGCTTTAGACGTGAACGTAACTTACATACAGCCCTATTCGCAAACGACTTACGCAAACGACATAAAATTTAAAAAACTCGACGCGGGAACGATGTCCATACTTAACATTAGCTATGCCTCATACATGCAATGTCTCTTCTGCAATGAAATACACTTACCTGCCAGTTCGCACTTCGCAATGAACTGCAGAATGTACACTGAGCTGCGCATGCTTGAGTTTGTGACTTTAGTTCTGCTTTTAATTAGTATAATTATTTATACAAATCTCTGTGTCAGATCAAAAATAGAGACATTTGTGGAGATTTTTTTTTCCAAAATAGCAATTGTCACTCTTAAAGCGGAGGTTCACCCTAAATCGAAACTACAGCTTAACCAGGACAGCTAATTATGCAGATCAACATTTGGGTATTAAATTTTTTTTGGTGCATTCAAATACCATGATTCTGTTGTTAGAAGACACGTTGTGATGGCAACAGTGAAGTGTTGACGGCGCTGGGATATCAGCATTCACCGCTTCCCGGAAGTATTTGCTTGTGGGCTTCACACTGCGGATGAGTAGAAAGCTGAGACATGTGAGTACAAGGTTGCCAACCTTAGTACACTTAAATGCACAAAAAAAAAACGGACCGCAGAACCCCCGCTTTAAAGAAGGACAGTTAAAAGCTGACAGCTGATGACTTATTGGTTGTAAAGGACGTGGCAGCCGGCTTCTTGGCCTGCTCCTTAGCAACCAGCTATATACAGTGTTTTTCTGATGCGACTCCATTGAGGTCTATTACACGCAAAACGCAATCTGCTGCTGGAAAAAAAGTTCCCGCTTCTTTCCAAAAACATACCAGCTGAAAAGCGCATAGGTGTGAACGTGTACCATAGGAAACCATGTTAAATGTTAAATTGTAGTGCGTTTCTGCTAGACATGTGCACAACAAAAAATTACGTATTTCTTTTGTTTTGTTTCGTCTCGTTACGTAGATTCGTAAAGATTCGTAATTTCGTAAGACGCAAGTTTTCCTATTGGGACCCGTTCGTATTTCGCAAGACGCAAATTTTCCTATTCGGACCCGTTCGTATTTTCGTAACAGTTTTATTTTCGTTTATACTGAATGATTCGTAATTTATTTTCGTTGATTCGAAATTCATAATTTTGTTAGATAGTAATTTTCGTTTATTGGATTCGTAATTTTGTACTTTCGTAAATACATTGCGGCACGGTAATTCACAATCTAGTATTTTAGTTTCATTTTCAACACACGGCTAATCCATATTAAGATAGACTTTCTCTTAAGCCCCGTACACACGGTTGGACTTTTTGCCAACAAACTTCAAAATGAGCTTTTTTGCCAAAAAATCCGACCGTGTGTACGCTCCACCGGACAAACTTTCAAAAGTTTCAAAAGTCCGGCCAACTCCCTTCGGACAAAAAAACACGGAAAAGTTTGTTTGAAGTCCGATCGTGTGTACGAGGCTTTACACTGTCCAATGTGACTCAGCACAAAAGAGATAAGCTGATTGGCTAAGATATTAAGTAAGATACATCGCTCACTAACTACACTGCCCAGTGCCCATTTTGAAAGAACGATACGAGTACACAAATTTACGAACAGACAAAGAAACGGATTTACAAAACACACAAATGAAAATACGAACATACGAATGAAATTACGAACAGACAAAGGATTTAAAATACGGAATGCAAATAGTTCGTTATAGATGTCATTTTCATTCTTTTGCTGTTTCTTGGTTTCGTGTTTTAGTAAGATTGTTCAATCGTACGTTCGTATTTTCGCTTGTTCGTTATTTTGCTTAGTCGTAATTCCGTAATTTTCGTATTTTGGTTCTTTCAGCTTTTTGGATGTTCGAATTGATCCGAATGTACGAATACTAACAAATTCGTACGGAAATCCATTTGTTACGAACGGGAACGCAGTTTCTGCAAATTGAACCGAAAAGCTCATAGGTGTGAACGTAGGGTAAAAATATATCAGGAACGTGTCAGGAATAGATATGCGTACTATTTATATGTTTATTCCCCTGATGAAGTGTGTGCATTGCCTCCAGAATAAATAAACTTTTTTATGATTTACTTTTAAACTAAGAGCGATATTTCTGAACCCATTTCAAATGTCTCTCAGATACTCCAATGGTAAAAATGTTTGCTGTGGACGTTCCATGTCTGAACACCAGACACAGCAATTTATTTTACAATATGAAGAATACAATAAGGTCGCGTACACACGATTGGTCCGATGAAGCTGACTGATGGTCAGTCGCGCCTACACACCATCAGCTAAAAAAACGATCGTGTCAGAACGCGGTGACGTAAAACACAACGACGTGCTGAAAAAAAATGAAGTTCAATGCTTCCAAGCATGCGTCGACTTGATTCTGAGCATGCGTGGATTTTTAACCGATGGTCGTGCCTACTAACGATCGTTTTTTTTCTATCGGTTAGGAATCCATCGGTTAAATTTAAAACAAGTTGGCTTTTTTTTAAACAATGGATAACTAAACGATGGGGCCTACACACGATTGGTTTGGACAGATGAAAACGGTCCATCAGACTGTTCTCATCGGTTTAACCGATCGTGTGTACGCAGCATAAGAAGAGTTGGAACAACCTTGATGTAGAATAGGCTAGATTTCATGGTGGGTAGAAAAAGAGGTGGGAATGTTGGCAGAGGGATCTTGGGGCCAGATTCAGGTACAAATACGTTGCGCAGCGGCGGCGTAACGTATCTCATTTACGTTACACCGTCGCAAGTTTACAGCGTAAGTGCCTGATTCACAAAGCACTTACCTGTAAACTTGCGGCGGTGTAACGTAAATCCGCTCGGCGCAAGCCCACCCAATTCAAATGGGACGGGCACCATTTAAATTAGGCGCGTTCCCGCGCCGAATGTACTGCGCATGCTCCGTCCGTCAAATTACCTGACGTGCATTGCGCTAAATGACGCAAGGACGTCATTGGTTTTGACGTTAACGTAAATGGCGTCCAGCGCCATTCACGGACGACTTAGGCAAACGACGTGAAATTTAAAAATTCGACGCGGGAACGACGGCCATACTTAACATTGGTTAGACCACCTAGAGGGCATGCTTAGTTTTACGCGACGCATCTCTACGGAAACGACGTAAATTTAGATTGACAGGCAAAGCGGACGTTCGTGAATCGGCGTAACTAGTCATTTGCATATTCTACGCCGACCGCAATGGAATCGCCACCTAGCGGCCGGCCTAGAATTGCAGCCTAAGATCTGACGGTGTAACACAGTTACACCTGTTGGATCTTAGGGCTATCTATGCGTAACTGATTCTATGAATCAGGCGCATAGATACGACAATTGTATCTCAGAGATACGACGGCGTATCAGGAGATACGCCGTCGTATCTCTTTTGTGAATCTGGCCCTTGATGTTTAAGTCCCTATTACATACATCCTTACAAATTAAGATAAAGAAGCTCCTGTGACGAATTCTCAAAATTGTATTGGGAAATTAAAATTTTGACACCTTTGACAAGGCTTTATGAAAGGAGGCAGAGAAAACAGGAATATCTCACTACTGGAGTCTTGTCAGAAAAACCTTTACTTTCCTTTCAGAATCAACATTTTCTATGGGACACTATACTACAACATATTCCCACAAATGCAGACCATTGATTGCAACCAAGCTTTAATTTGCACACATTCATTCAAGACCATGTTGCAAAAATGAATACACCCCAATGAAAGTCTTAGGAGCAAAGCTAAATTTTAGACAGAAAATTCTTAATTAACAAGAATTCAACTACAGGTTAGTTAGTCTAATTATTCATTAAACAGGTGTCCAGCAGACAGTTTGATTATAAAAGGGCTTTACAAAGAAAACACCTAATCCATTTTATGCTGTCAGCAATGGCACCACATGGAAGAGAAATGCCAGAAGGCCTGAGAAAGAAAAAAAAATCTTTACACAAGAAAGGTGAAGGCTACAAGAAGATCAGCAAAGCTTTACTTATTAGTCAGAATACTGCAGCAAACGCGATACAAAAATGTAACAATGATGGAACTGCAACCATCTCACAGAGACATCCAGCCGTTCATGGAAATAAACACCTCGACTGGAGCGTCTTCTGATGAGAAGAGTTAAAGAAAATAGCCATGCAAATTCACTGCAGTTAGTTAAAGAAGTAGAAAGCCAAACTGGGGTGATTTTTTTCCCTTACACAATATGGTGTGCACTGCAGATTAATGGCATGCATGGATGTCATCCACGAAGGAAGCCCAGAATTTGCCAGGGCCCATGCTGAAAAAGAAGACTACTGGGATTCTGTACTCTGGAGTGGTGAGACCAAGATAAATGTTTTTGGAACTGATGGCTTCAAAACTGTATGGCATTGCAAAGGTGAGAAGTACAAAGAAAATGCATGGTGCCTACAGTGAAACATGATGGTGGCCAGGGGCGCCGTTAGTCCCGGGCTTAGGGGGCTGGAGCCCCGAATGGGTCCCCGTAAAGCCCAGAGTCCTGGGCATTTAGCTAGCCGTTGTTACCCCCGAGCAGAGAGCACTGGGACCGTTTTGATCCCGAGTGCCGCCGCGCCGAGACCGAGTCCTGCCGAGTGCCCCCCCCCCCCCTGGTGCTGGCCTCGGGCTGAAGCCCCTGGTCTTCTTGCCACCTAGCAACGCCCCTGATGGTGGCAGTGTCTTCTGTGGGGCTGCATGAGTGCTGCTGGTGTTGGGGGGCTGCATTTCATTGATGGTATCATGAATTCACAAATGTACTGCCCTATATTTAAAAAGAAGATGCTACCATCACTCCATGCCCTTGATCGTCGTGCACTTTTCCAACATGACAATGATCCAGAACACACATCTAAATCCACTGTTGCATTTCTGAAGAAGAAGAGGGCCAAAGTAATTCAGTGGCCAAGTAATTCTCCTGATCTGAACCCAATCGAACACTTATGGGGAATTCTAAAGAGACAAGTTGAGCATCACTTTTCATAGAAAAAGATAGATGTTGCAATATGTTGCCAAGTTGGTCATTCCATTCCTAGAAGACTTGGTGCTGTCCTTACAAATCATGGAGGTCATACAAAATACTACATGTAGTAGTTTTTGTTGTGGGGTGTATTAATTTTTTCATCAACTAATTTGAGTAAAACAGAAGATTTTGTAATCTAAGTTATAATATTAACCTCCCTGGCGGTATGATTCTTTCAGAAAAAACATGCTGAAAGCGGTACCATTATTTGCAAGGAAATTTGGCGTTTTATATTGTAGGTCTGTAATTTTTAGAAATAACTCACTTAAATCTGACCAAACAAGATTCTAATAGGCATCCCGGGTATGACATTTTTTTAAAAACAAAATTATAAATTATAATATAATAAATAATTATAAATAATTATAACAAATAATAATATAATTATAATAAAAATTATTCAATAATGTAATCAACTCAAAATCACTGAAATTTGCTCAGTTGCAGAATTGTCGCTGTCATTATTTTTTTTTTTTATGAAGAATTTCCCTACAAATCGCTATCGCACAATTCTGCAAGTGATTATAATTTATTATCGCTGTTTTTTAGCTGATCTAAAACTATTTTTGACATAAAGGGACACTTTTGGTTGCTATGGACAATCTACAGTTTGCAGGGAGAAAGAAACGTTTTTATTATATAAAATGACATGCATGACACAGGACAGACCACTAGGGACAAGGGGGGTGTGTTTTTTTTACATACAGTACTGTAATCTATAAGATTACAGTATACTGTATGTAAAGTGTTTGTTTACTTTTTTGAATTTGGCGCCGTTCTCCGTCCCCGTGCGTCGTAACGTCGCAGGGAACGGAGATCGGCGTCACACAGAGGCACTGTGTGAATCGAGCGAGGTCCCGCTCGCTCACACAGCGCGGTGGCATCGCTGGATCCAGGGACAAGGTAAGTAAACCATGCCTGTGGATCTAGCGAGGCAAGCCCGAGTCTGACTCGGGGTTACCGCTCGCAGCAGGAAAATCTAACCCCGAGTCAGACTCGGGAATACCGCCAGGCAGGTTAACCATACTTTCATGTAAGGAACTAAAAAAATGTTCTATAAAACTCAGTTTTGTCAAAATTGTGGAAATTGTTCTTGTGTATATTGAATAAATTCTCATGCCGCGTACACACAACCGTTTTTCATGCCATGGAAAAAAACAAAGTTTTTCTCGACGTGATTCCTCTCAAGCCTGCCTTGCATACACACGATCATGAAAAAATGCTCAAGCAAAGCGCGGTGACGAACAACATGTATGGCGCCAATATAAAGGGGAAGTGCCATTCGAATGGCACCACCCTTTGGGCTGATTATGCAAGTTTCCCTTCTCATAACTTGCTTCTGAGCATGCGTGTTTTTTTCCCCGTTGTTAAAGCCTACACACAACCGTTTTTACGACGAGAAAAATTACAAGAAAAAATTAGAGCGAGTTCTAAATTTTTAATACCCATTTTTCTCGTCGAGAAAAATGCTCTGGAGCCTACACACGACCGTTTTTAACTACCAAAATAAAAAATTGCAATTTTCTTGTCATGAAAAACGGTCGTGTGTACACGGCATTACTTTTCAAAGGGGGTGTACGCATGAGCACTGTATAAGAAGCCAGTGTGTAACGCTGCACACCAAAATCTAACTAGACGTAAAATATTGCTTTTAGACGGACTGATCATTTTTGGAATAAAAAAGGAATATGAGTGTCTGTAATATCTGTTTCATTCACAGACAACACAGTGTGGCATTAGAACTGACATATGTTGCACAGTAACTTGCAGGATGAAGTGCAAAGTACACAGACAGCCTGTTCCGATTAAAGGGCAATAAGGCTGTTTACTTGCCCATCTGGGGCTGGTTACAGGGCGAGAAATAGTGAAACAGAAAGTGTGTTATCCCCTCTGCGGTTTCTGTTTTTGTAACCAGATGTCACAGCTGAGTGAGGGTCATTTGGTCTATAATTTGTTTCTAGAGGAGCGGTTTATTTCTTTTTCATACAGTGGCTCATTTCACCCTCTGCTGCTGCTCAAGACAAGCTTTACTAAAGCTTTGAGTATTTGGACGTATATGGACACTGTTAGTTTCCACAACCTGGAAAGGATTCTTGAATGACTCAGTGAAGGTAATAAAGTGTTTCTAAATAACAGATAAGCACTGATTGTTACAAGACATAAACTGTAGTACATTACATACTATCATAAATATGTAGATGGTGTTCACTTATTAAACGCATTACAGTTAGAAGTCACATATACTCTCATGGTGCTTTACAGAATTATGCCTGCCCGTCAGTAATAAAAAGGAACATGTGTCTATATTGTAATACATTTGGTGGCTCTTTATTGATCCCTTACGACACTTAAACTGATCGCTTAAGTAGACCAGGCCAAACAAATATTGATCTGACTTGGATCTAAGTGTTTTGGTCACTAAATGCCCTCAGATTACAAGTAAAATATGAACCATGTTTATGAGAGGTGCACATGGACACATCGAGCTTGAAATTACCTTAGCGAAAAACAGCAGTTTGAAAAATGCTTACCAACCCATTTAAGAACTAGCGGTAGATGGTGTCTGCAGGATAGTTGCAAGTTGGATTGAGTGACTACCAGGGGCGGACTGACCATTGAGTCACTCGGGCACTGCCCGAGGGCCCAATGCCACTAGGGGGCCCCATCAGGGTTGCCAGGCTCAGTAAAACCAGGGACAGTATGTAAAAATCGATGTTTTTTTTACATCTGTCCCTGATAAGTCCGAAACCGACATGCTTTTGATGTGAAAATCCCGAGATTTTAGCTGCCCTGCCTCTGCACTGCCTCCTGGCGTGGTGGCCATCTGTAAGCCCAGGGGCCCCGTAATCTTCTATTGCCTGGGGGCCCCATGAGTTGTCAGTCTGCCCCTGGTGACTACCATCATGTCTCTGAGTACTTTGATGCTGCAGAGTTCCTAACTCCAAGATCCCACACCCCTCAATAGGGTGAGTCAGTGAATTTGAACTTCACTTCTAATTTAAAGTGGATGTAAACCCGAATTTATTTATTTTTTTGTCACAGTGTACAGTATAAGATTTCCTACCATATGTGCCCAGTCTTGCCACACATTGTTAATCCAGCTCTGAGCAATCCTCTTTTATTGTTCAGTGAAATAAAACAGACTTACAGAGAAAAACCTTAGTCTGTTTCGCCCCCTTGTTGTGAGTGACAGGTTATTTACATATCTCATGCACTAGCCTGGAGATTTTTTAATTCCCACCCCCGCTCCTTTTCTGAAGTCATGTGGTTACTTTTCTGGATTTTGACTGGATGTTAGTGATCATAGCAGAATTTAGTGTAATGAATACACAGGAAAAAATGCATGTTGACAAGGGGAGTGTGGAGGAGGGCGGGGAGTCTACTGACATCACGACTCCACCCACCGAGCTCCAGACAACAGATCCACCCACAGAATCTGCAGTTTTTCAGTTCTTATAACAGACAGAGGGGAAACATCTGACAGGTAAGGATACATGCAGGAGGCATGTATATCCTTATAGATCAGCACTATGGCAGTAGTTTAGAAAGGATGAGAGTGGGTTTACATCCACTTTAATCAAGTGTTGATTTTCCCTGTTTTTACCCATTTATTCCAAGTTCATAAAGGTGCCTTTCTCAGAAAAACATGTGAGAAGCTGATGGACTATATCAAAGGAAAGCAGTTTCTACACAAATGTAATAATAGCAGCCTTGCTTTCACTTTGGATACGCAGCCTCCAAAGAGGTGTTTTGCGCAAGTACTGAGAGCCCACACAACAGATCAGGTTTAGGGATGGCCACAGCTTTTCAAATAAACGTTGGCAGGTTTTCCAGCATTAAAACCAAAGCATGATAAAAAATAAATAAAAAATTGTAGCCTGCCTGGCATTATTACATAGTTTAAGTACCATTGTACTAGGGAAATGGACCTTGTATTCCAGCTCTGCAGTCACAGTCATCTTTCCAGACCAACATAGTTTGGCTTCCTCAAGCTTTAAGTGAGAGTGTGTGAATAGCTTCCTTCCAAGAAAAAGAGCAGCCACAGCTTCAGCGTAATTAGGAGCATAATTTTCAGCCTAGTCGTGTAAGCATATCCTTTCACTGCCACACTGACTTCCTGGTTTTTGTCACACATAATGTTATTTTTTCTCTTTTTTTTCCCCCGGAGCTGAAGAACGGGGAGAGCTGTGTGTAAACACTGCTTCCCCGTTCTTCACTGTGGCGCTGTCATTGATCGTCTGTTCCCTGATATAGGGAAAGGCGATCAATGATGTCACATGTCCAGCCCCGCCTCCCTTAGAAACACATATGAGGTCACACTTAACCCCTTCAGCGCCCCCTAGTGGTTAACTCCCAAACTGCAGTTGTCATTTTCACAGTAAACAATGCATTTTTATAGCATTTTTTTTGCTGTGAAAATGACAATGGTCCCAAAAATGTGTCAAAATTGTCTGATGTATCCGCCATAATGCCACAGTCACGAAAAAAATCGATGATCGCCGCTATCAGTAGTAAAAAAAAATGATTAATAAAAATGCAATAAAACTATCCCCTATTTTGTAAACGCTATAAATTTTGCGCAAACCAATCGATAAACGCTTATTGCGTTTTTTTTACAAAAAATATATACAAGAATACGTATCGGCCTAAACTGAGAAAAAACGTTTTTTATATCTTTTTTGGGGGTATTTATTATAGCAAAAAGTAAAAAATATTGTTTTTTTTTCAAAATTGTCGCTCTATTTTTGTTTGTAGCGCAAAAAATAAAAACCGCAGAGGTAATCAAATACCACCAAAAGAAAGCTCTATTTGTGGGAAAAAAAGGACGGCAATTATGTTCGGGAGCCACATCGCACGACCACGCAATTGTCAGTTAAAGCGACGCAGTGCCGAATCGCTACAACTGGCCAAGTCCTTTACCTGCGGAATGGTCCGGGTCTTAAGTGGTTAATACAAGTTTATGGCATTACACGAGGAAGAGGATCTGCTTGGATCCCATGACTTTATATACAGTATGTAGGGACAGTTGCACCTCATGCATCTGCTTTAATTACCACTGAGGCAGTAGGATTTTAGACATGATGGAAATCTCAAATGAAGATGTAGCTCTGAGGAACATCAAATAAGAGCCACATGTGAACAACTGGAAGAGGACTAGGATGTAAGGACTGGACTAAAGGATGTAAGTACAATGATTGATAAGCAAACTTGGACTGTGTACATGAAAGTGACCTTTAGATTGGTAAGTGCATTTATTGCATTCTAATTATTTTATGTTTTTCTTGCACATGTTTTATGCCATTCTCTTCATAAAACATTATTAGGTTAACATAAGATATTAAACAACTCTTATAGATTTTGATACTGACACTATGATCCGGATTCTGTTTTTTATCACGATTTTTGCTTTAAATCCAATACTCTGCAGTAAGTAGTTTTGTTTTCTTGTTTTTCTGCCTACTTTAAACCTACAATTCACTAGCTGGTGGTTGTGGCTAAATTGCTGTATTATTAACACTACTATCTGTTGACTGTAATTCCAATCTACTGATTAGTTATACACTGCATTTTCCAGTTTAGGTTATTTTATACCTATTTGTTTATGATGTTTTGCACGCCCCCATATTGACCTGAATTGTTGCTCTCTGTTATCATCATGACTAATTCGGTCCTAGTCGGTGGTGGACACACTGTTGGTAGCTCATTTTGTGTGATATACATTGTTGTATTATGATGTACTGTACTAAATATTAACTTTCATTCCTCTCCACTTTCTTGATAGTTAACTTATGATGCTCCTGAAGAAGCATGACTGCATGCTCAACATGTTGAGCTTATTCTATAAACTTTTCAACATCATACCATTTTGCTGGTATTTACCATTCCCTTGGATTAATCTATTTTGGATTGATGTCATTGCACCCTCCAAGCAGGCCTGGACTGGGAGAAAAAATAGGCCTGGGCATTTTAGACTGAGCAGCCCATGGCATATTTACCGGCCCCTTCCCCAAACTCCATCCTAATGAAGGTGAGGGGGACCGGAAAAGAGCACAGGGGGGTCATAGAGCATGAGGGGATGGCAGAGAGCATAGGGGTTCAGGAGAACGTGGGGGAGCGAAGGGCACTGTGGGGGTCAGGTGAGCATGGGGGGCCAGAGAGCACAGGGGGGCCAGAGAGCCCTAGGGTAGGCTGTAGAACATTAGGGGGGGCGCTTGGGAACACAGGGACAGAGAGCACTGGTGGGGGGGAGTCTGAGAGCACAGGACTAGGGGGCAGGAAAGCAGGGGGTGGGAAGCCTGAGAGCACAGGGGGGCTGGAGAGCACATGGGTGGGGATCTGAGAGCATGGGGGTGGCGAGCACATGGGGAGCTTAGAGCATGGGGGGGCCTGAGAGCATGGGGGGAGCTGAGAGCACTGGGGGTCTGGAAAGCAGGGGGGAAGTCAGAGCACTGGGGGGGTAGAGAGCACATGGGGGACCAGAGAGCACAGGAGGGGGGGTCAGAGAGCACTGGGGGTGTTATAGAGCACTGGGGGGTCATAGAGCACTAGGGGGGTCAGAAAGCACACGGGGGACCCGGGAGCCCAGGGGAGTCAAAGCACTGGGGGGGACCTGAGAGCCCAAGGAGGGGGTCAGAGCACAGGGGGGAGAGCACATGGGGGGACCTGAGAGCCCAGGAGGGGGGTCAGAGCACTGGGGGGTTGGAGAGCACATAGGGGGGACCTGAGAGCACATGGAGGGGGTACAGAGCACTGGGGGGGGTAGAGAGAACATGGGGGACCTGAGAGCCCAGGGAGGGAGTCATAGAGCCCAGGGAGGGAGGGTGGAGAGCACATGGGGGACCTGAGAGCCCAGGCAGGGGGTCAGAGAGCACTGGGGGGTGAATAGCTCATTGGGGGACCTGAGAGCCCAGCGAGGGTGTCAGAGAGCCCATGGAGGGGGGTGGAGAGCACTGGGAGGGTGGAGAGCACATGGGGGAACCTGAGAGCCCAGGGGGGGTCAGAGAGCACTGGGGGTGGAGAGCACATAGGGGGGATCTGAGAGCTCAGGAAGGGGGTCAGAGCACAGTAGGGGGAGTCAGAAAGCACTGGAGCGGCAGCAGAAAGTAACCAGATGGGAGGATATAGAAGAATCAATCTCTACATCTTTCTCCTGCTGCCTCTGAATGCATGAGGGAGAGAGAGGAGAAGTGAGTTTTAAGAGGCTGCAGGAATAGAATAGAGACAGATTGATTCCTCTATACAGCCACCCCACCGCTCCCCCTAGCCAGGCACACAGGGAGCTTACCTACTTTCTGGTCCTCTCCCCGCTCCCGGATCATGGTCACAGTTCACCTGACCTTTAGTTTCCGCCCCTCCCCTGGCATGATGGTGGAACGGAACTGGCAGGCCCGCCGCGGAGTGGCCAGGAAAGTGGCGCCGGACCCAGCACATGAGGGTGGAGGGCACATGGGAGGACCTGAGAGCCCAGGGAGGGGGTCAGAGAGCCCAGGGAGGAGGTGGAGAGCTCATTGGGGGACCCGAGAGCCCAGGGAGGGGATCAGAGAGCACTGGGTGAGTGGAGAGCACATGGGGGAACCTGAGAGCCCAGGGGGGTCAGAGAGCACTGGGGAGGTAGAGAGCATATGGGGGTCCTGAGAGCCCAGGGAGGGGGTCAGAGAGCACTGGGGGGGGTGGAGAGCACATGGGGGAGGACCTAAAAAGCACAGAGAGGGGATGGGAGAGCCCAGGGGGAGTCAGAGAGCCCAGGGGAGTCAGAGAGCCCAGGGGGGTCAGAGAGCATTGGGGGGGTCAGAGAGCACTGGGGGTGGAAAGCACATGGGGGGACCTGAGAGCCCAGGGAGGGGGTCAGAGAGCACCAGAGGGGTTCAGAGAGCACTGTGAGGGTGGAGAGCACATGAGGGAGGACCTGAGAGCGCAGGGAGGGGATGGGAGAGCCCAGGGGGAGTCAGAGAGCACTGGAGCGGCAGCAGAAAGTAACCAGATGGGAGGATATAGAAGAATCAATCTCTCCATCTTTCTCCTGCTGCCTCTGAAAGCATGCGGGAGAGAAAGGAGGAGAAGTGAGTTTTAAGAGGCTGCAGGGGTAGAATAGAGACAGATTGATTCCTCTATGCAGCCGCCCGTCGCTCCTCCTAACCAGGTACAGAGGGAGCTTACCTTCTTTCTGGTCCTGTGTCTCCTCCTGCACATTCCCTCCCGCCTCCCGCGTCATAGTCACAGATCACCTGACCTTTAGTTTCCGCCCCTCCCCCGGCATGACGGCGCAATGGAACTAGGCAGCCAGCCGCGGAGGGACCAGGAAAGTGGCACGGGCTTCAAGGGGCAGCCCCACTGCTTTGGCCACACCAGCACATGTGGCCAGGCGGCCCCAGCCCACCAGGCAAGTGCCCGGTGTGCCCTATGGCCAGTCTGGGCCTGCCGCCAAGTCTCCTTGTAGAATTATGGTTTTGTACAGTAGCGGTATTATTTGACTTTATGTATTTACATCAAATGTGGGGTTCTTTTTTAGTGAATGTGTTAATTTTTTTATGTCTTTTTAATAAATATATTTTTTGTATAAATCCCTGTGTTACTGTGCCTAAAAAGTCCATAGTCCCAATTTCTCAATTTTTATTTAAAATAAGAGCCACGTGTGAACAACTGGAAGAGGACTAGGATGTAAGGACTGGACTAAAGGATGTAAGTACAATGATAGATAAGAAAACTTGGACAGAGTACATGAAAGTGACCTTCAGAATGGTAAGTGCATTTATTGCATTCTAATTAATTTTATGCTATTCTTGTACATGTTTTATGCCATTCTCGTCATGAAACATTATTAGGTCAACATAAGATATTAAACAGCACTTATAGATTTTGATAACTGAAAATCTAAACTTGAAAAGATAAACAATACGTGCCAAAATAGGATTCTGAATTGTTATCACATATGTTTAAATTTTTTGATTTTTATCATATTATGAGTTTCTAAGTTTGGAATTCTCAACAGTATACACTCTCAGTGTCTTAGCCACATTTGTAATTGAGGGACTTTAGCTGGAGGGTTTTTGTGACAGTAAGCTTTTTATAGCCACCGTTTTTAAAGGACAAAGGTTTCCCCCTCAATTGTCCCTTTCACAGCTGGATACTCCCTAATGCCCCATACACACAAGCGGAATTTCCACCAGCAAAAGTCTGATGTGAGCTTTTCATCGGAAATTCCGTCTGTGTGTATGCTCCATCAGACTTTTGCTGTCGGAATTTCTGCCAGGAAAAGTTTGAAAGCAGGTTCTCAATTTTCCAGACGGAAAAAAATCCTATCGGAAAATCTGTTCGTCTGTATGGAATTCTGACAGGGAAAAAAACATGCATGCTCGGAAACAATTTGACGCATGCTCGGAAGCATTGAACTTAATTTTTTCGCCTCGTCGTAGTGTTGAAATTTACAGCCTTCTTAACGCTCGAAAGTTCAAAGAATTCAAGTGTCCCTTGATGTAAATCCATTGTGACCGGTCCGTGATGTTACAAGGGGGTGGGCCACCAGCTGATGTTGCCAGGTGTCCCGCCCTTACCTATATAATAACTGTGAAAGTGCGGAGGAGGCATTTGGAGGATGGCTATCCTAGATGGTGGAGCGTGGTGTTTTTCTTTTTTTTTTTGGTGCGGCCGGCAGCATGATTCATGATGGAGGGACATTTTTAAATTTTTTAATAAAGTATATGTCAAAAACTATCTGTTTTTTTTCCCTTCTCTTTGTTGAATGGGTAGGGGTACATATCCTAACCATTCACATAGGGGGACCCAAATCTTCCAGATTCCGATAAGCCACCACCTGCAGACCCCGACAACCACAGCCCAGGGTTGTCGGGAAGAGACCCTTGTCCCCATCAACATGGGGACAATGTGCTTTGGGGTGGGGTGGCAAAGCCCCAACTGCCCCAAAGCAGCCCCCAATTCTTGACCTGCCAGGATGTATGCCCAGATAAGGGTCTGGTAGAAATTTTGGGGTGGACCCCACACTGTTTCTTTATTTTAATTTTGACGGAATGTTCCCCTTCGGGTCTGGTATAGATTGGGGGAGACCCAATGCCATTTTTTTCTTTAATTCTTTAATAGCCGAGTGCCGTAAATTGCAACCGCCAGTCAATTTAAATGTGATTTGACTCGTTTTTTTTTTTCATCTTTAGAAATTTAATTTTCGCTGCAGCATGTTATATATATATATATATATATATATATATATATATATATATATACTGTATATACTACAGATGCCACTTTACAGGCAGACATTTTTTTAATTCAGTTGTAGTGGGGAATCCCATTGACAGCTGATGACTCATTAGTTGTTAAGGATGCTGCAGCCGGCTTTCCGGCCCCACTCCTTAACACCCTGCTTACACTGCGCAGTGTTGCCCAATCAGGGCGCAGAATGCATCGTGCAGCGCACAGTGCATTGCAGGGTGTTTGGTCTTCGGCTAACAGTAGCACAGGTCTTCGGGCAACGGTCAAATGTTCGGCCCAAACTCAATGCTTGGGCCGACCGTTCATCCAACACTACTCTCATAGTACTGCACAATTAACATTTATAAATGTTCACTTTTTTAAGATCAGGTCCACTTTAAGTTGTGAGATGTGAACATCTGCCACAGTAATTATGAATGTGTCCTGCTGTTTTCTTTAGATTGTGACATTATTTTGTGTTGTATAGAGCTGCTTGGAGCAGTGTGAACTCTCAGGAACCCCTTTCATAGTAAAAGTAAAACTCCCAGTTTTTGTAGGAAGGGATACAGGGAGTATGGCAGACAGATTTTGCTGCTGGGTTCCCATGCAGCATAGGACACTTAGAAAGGAAGCCCACCAGATTCCCTCAATAACTGAAATATCACTTTTGGGCAGACTGATTGCTCTTAGAATTTCAATACCTACCTCCTATGACTGTATGACTATAACTGCAATAGATGTGGTAATGTGTGCTTACATTTGTTATCATGCCACAATATTTATATTTTTAGAAATCGATAAAACTTAAATCATGTCGAAAATGTATTACAATTGTGCCTCCAAAGGGTTAAAACAAGCTTGTCTTCTACTAAGTAAAACAGAATGTATATACAGGTTATTACGGTAATTTGATAAATCATCTAGCCGTGATATGAATCTCGCCTGCATTAAGAGAAAGAGGCAGGCATCCCGATGGCTCCCAGGGACACTTCATTAAGCAATCAGCTCTTTTAATGAAATATTTCTTTGTTTAAATATTCATTGATCTGCAGCTATTCTGTGCAGAAAGAAGCGAGTGAGGCAGGCACAGCGCTGTCCCCAAAGCTTTGAGAGCGAGCCATTGCGAGCACGCTCTTAAAACAGAGCATTGTGTGCCCCCGCATTCAAAAGAGGGTAATTAAGGCACTGGACCTTTGCAGGTGACCTTCAGGGACAAGAAAGAGAGACACCCCTCCCTACTTCTATTCCTGCTCCTGTTTCTGTCATTTCCAGATTGAGAGCACACCTATTAGAGCATAGAGATGCTCATCCGCTAGAGGTTGTCGAGAAAGATGCATTCTAGGAACCAGTGCTGTAAAACCGAAAATGCTTTATATTATTCTATAAAACATTTAACATTGCATTAAGGAGTTATGCGATACATAATTATGACAACATCAATATTTCCAATATCGTTCAAAAAAGTTACATTCACTTGAACCTAGTTTCTGCTTGAATTAATTTGAGACTGAGTTTCTAGAAATTTTTGAATGCAGCGTTGTCTTGTTCTTTATATAGATTTTCCTTTCTTTTTGGAATAATGGTTGTAGTACAAAAAATTTAGTCTGAGCGAAGTTAGCGACTAAGAAAGTGCTTTATAATACAGCACAAAGATGACATAAGTATCCCTAATTTCGCTGGCTAGGTACAGTCACTTGTTTGGAGATCATGACCTGCTTTTTCATAGAAAGGTGCACTTGTTTTAATAAAATTTATGCTTTATGTGGTGAATATTATGCATGAAAACTTGCAAATGTATTATTAAATTCCCTTTAAAAGGAAATTGTCCATTATGTTACAGGATTTATCTCAGAAAGTTAAAAAAAATTGTGTTTCTGAGGTTTCCTACTCCTCCCAAAACATTAATTGAGTCTAAAAAGAAAAAGAAAAACGATTGCGTTAAGCCCTTGTTGTTTACCCATTGTATGAGGCAATAGGAAGTGGGACAAAATGATAAAAGGAGCTGGGCAGAAACTGCATGATGGATGGAGGTAAGGGTGATCAAAGGGATGTGTAAAGGATAGAGAAAGTTGGCAGTTAAATAATTCCCAATAACCCATTCTAGGAAATTGGCTTTCTAAGAAGTTGTCAGTGAAATAATTCCCATTAACTCATTCTATGAAATTGACATTATCCTTGTAATGTACCTTAGCCTCTGTTGGCCCCATCACTGTTCCAACCACACACATACACCAAAATAAAAATTTTATAGTGAGTGTACAAAGGACAACTTAAATCAAAAAGTGCCTCCTTTATTCCAGTGTGTCCTGCATTGAGGTCTACAGTCATCATAATAATATTTTCTTGAGTTTGTCAAAAATGTCACGATTGAGGGTCCTTTACACACTATAGCGATCTGTTGCAGGGCATTACCACATTCGCGTTAAATGTTGAATTGCACATATACAAGTGTTACATAGTTACATAGTTAGTCAGGTTGAAAAAAGGAACTACAAGAAAAACAGAAATGGAAGACGCGCACACCTAGTACATTACCAGAGATAATTTAACCACTTAAGGACCACCTCCTGCACATATATGTCGGCAGAATGGCACAGCTGGGCACATGTACGTACAGGTACGTCCTGTACTAGTACCCAGCCGTGGGTTGCGGGCGATCCGAAGCTCCGTGACCGGGACCGCGGGACCCGATCGCCACTGGAGTCCCGCGATCGGTCCCCGGAGCTGAAGAACGGGGAGAGCCGTGTGTAAACACGGCTTCCCCATTCTTCACTGTGGCGGCAGCATCGATCGTGTCATCCCTTTTATAGGGGGACACAATCGATGACGTCACACCTACAGCCACACCCCCCCTACAGTTGTAAACACACTTCAGGTCACACATAACCCCATCAGCGCCCCCTGTGGTTAACTCCCAAACTGCAATTGTCATTTTCACAATAAACAATTCATTTCAAATGCATTTTTTGCTGTGAAAATGACAATGGTCCCAAAAAGGTGTCAAAATTGTCTGAAGTGTCCACCATAATGTCACAGTCACGAAAAAAACGCTGATTGCCGCCATTAGTAGTACAAAAAAAATAATTAATAAAAATGCAATAAAACTATCCCCTATTTTGTAAACGCTATAAATTTTGCGCAAACCAACCGATAAGCGCTTATTGCGATTTTTTTTACCAAAAATATGTAGAAGAATACGTATCGGCCTAAACTGAGGAAAAAAATGTTTTATATATATATTTTTGGGGGATATTTATTATAGCAAAAAGTAAAAAATATAGATTTTTTTTCAAAATTTACGCTCTATTTTTGTTTATAGTGCAAAAAATAAAAACCGCAGAGGTGATCAAATACCACCAAAAGAAAGCTCTATTTGTGGGGGAAAAAAGGTAAAGTTTAGTTGCACTAATGTGAAAACAACATAATCCATATCAAAAACATTGTATGGAAAAAAAACACATCATAAATGCACAAATAAATAAGTAATGATAATTCATTCAAATCCACATTCATTTATATTTAGTCAGATGAATACAGGTGTAGGAACACATAAACAAAAAAGGAATGCAGGATTGATAAATGGGTCAATCCATGTCTCACCTCTACATACCTAAAGTAGCTGCGGGGGGATGGGGGGGTTTTGGGCATTTAGAGGTGTCCAAAAACCACACACTAGGAAACCAGGGAACCAGCTCAGTACCAGGGGGAATCCACTTCCTGGAAACTCAGGAAGATGCCTGATGACAACAAGTGACATCACTTCCGGGGCGGGAGCAGTACCAACTCTACCAACTCTTTTTCATGGCACTATATTTGTGTGTGTGTGTGTATATATATATATATATATATATATATATATATACTGTATATATATACACGCATACAGTACACTCACACATTGGGGACAAATAAACTGTGCACTTGTTTGCAATTGCTCTAGAGCTTAGTTAATGAAGTAAAGCTTCACTTTAAAAAGAATACCCAGTCACACAAAAAACAGCATTTTTGCTTGCACATGATTGGAGCTTTACCACAATTACTAAGCTCTGGCACAACTGCTCTTGCGAAGTACACAGTCTATTTGCCTTTAGTAAATCAACCATATTGTCTCTAATCACATTTCATTATGTATAAAAAATGTATTTGCCTCTTTTCTACTTTGTATTGTGCAGTCATGATGATAATTCACAGTCTCATTCAGCTTATCTTCCCTTTATTTGTGTCTGTTTAATGGGTGGGCAAGCAGTGAGTTACATTACACACATTACATTCCCCATCTGTGTGTGATGCATTCCAGAAGGGAATCTCTTGTGCATTTCACACAGCTACAGGCGGCAGCTGCAAACGATTGGTTTTGATCGGCTAATGTAACCACTTTCAATTGACTACGGCACACCATACATCCTGTATCTCATAAAGGGATGCACTGATAAGCAAACTGACCACACCACCACAGATGTGCTTCTGTGCTTAGCGTGGTCAGATTGCACAAGGATGAAGAGGTACTGGCAGGATTACCAGGTATATGACAGGACATACTAAATTTACAAAGATGTAAAAGGAGAATCAGACACATACGTGAAAAATTAGATTTTGAAGTAATGCACTTTAAACGGTAATTCCACAAAAAAATCTAATAAAAAAAATTATAGTATATCCAATTGCTACACATATTATAATTGAATGTAATTAAAATACCTCTCCTTTTTAATCTGCAGCGTTATAATTTTCTATAAAATACAATGCAATATAGCAACCACTGAATGTACACAGATGGTGTACAGAACACCCTCCCAGAAATTAAATTTCCTGCTTGTTTGATTGGCAAGTCTGACAATTCAGATTTTGGGCATCCCCTGCAACAAAATGTAATTTTTGGTGAGGTACTTACAAAAAGGAAATCATGTCTAAAGGGATGCAGACTTTGCTACTTTTTTCTCCAAAAAAACCCTGCAAGTGCAGCAGCTGATTGATAAATATAAAATCACCCCCATACAGATTCACTTATCACATGGACACAGACAAGCAAACAGCTACAGGTATTTCTTCAGAACAACAAACGCTAGTAATCTGCCAAACATTTGTTAAATTCATCAAAAGTGGAGTTACTCTTTAACACTGTTAATTCTCTTTATTATACATTTTTTAAAGACATTTTTACTTTTAAGAAGGACATTTAAGCATGTTTGGTGTATGAAAAATCCGATATCTAAAATATGGATCATAATAATTTTTAACACATTTTTTATGCTATTACTGTATATGCTTATACTGTATGTTGTTGGAGTCGTTGATTTTCTAATACAGAAAATAAACACAAAGTAGAGTAATATAACTTACTCGAAGCCCAAACCATTTAACAAGCTTTACCCTTGCTGATCCATCTGATTCCACCTATATCTCTCCCCACGTTCATTCAAAGCCTAAACCAAAGTTTGCTTTCCAATATCAGCCATACTGCATTCAGGACTTTTGGCAAGTACGCTGATGTAAATTATGTAACTTTCTAGACATAATAACTTCATAGTGTAGCCAACTGGCACATGTCTCTCTTCTTAGGGCAGATGGACATAGATTCCAGGCGGTGTCTTCACAGACACAACTTTATGGTTGCTTAAGCCCACTAAAAGCCATGCTGAGTATTACAGCTTGTGTTTCTCTTAGAGGTAATTTAGAACTGTCATGCTTAAGATAACACAAGTCAATGCCGTGAATTTTTGTGGCATCAGGCAGTGCCTATGGAGATGTGGCTTGGCTCCCATGTGCAGCAACCCTTACATTCTGCTCTAGCACTAAGGACTAAAAAAATGATGCAGCATTTATAAAGTAAAAACTTTACAAATAATATAGTCAAGGAAGTTTATATAATAAATAACAATAAAAAGATGCAAAAAGAAGCATGTGTTTGTCCAGCAAAATAATTATCATTTATGCAACCATGACATGTTTCTAATGAATGTACAGGCTGAACAAGAGCCCCTGACATAATACATGAAGCATAAGACAAGTAACATAAAATTGCATTTTGCACCATTTGTACGTGTTCACATCTAGTACCCATAGGGTTAAATTAATCTCTACAGAACAGCATCAGCTTGATCTGCCCACACTAAACAAATCTTTTCCCACCACGTGCTACTTATTTTGCATCTATGGCTGTGCTGAAAATCTTAAAGATGAGGAAGACCTGATTTCTTATCAGAGGATTAAATATTGTATTGTGGTGTCACAATGCCCTGCGTCCACTATAGTGAATCCACTAAAAGCACTAACACCATGATCCCTATAGTTGTAGCTTGTTCAATTTAGCTTATAATGTCTTTTGCTCCAAGAAATAACTGACCCATTAAATATGTTGCTGATTCTAAAAAAAGGCTTTGACTCTGAATAAAGTCTTTTTAGAAAGCTTTTTTAAACAAGTACTTTTTTCCCTTGTGATGCGACAACAGAATGGAGCATCACACTTCACTGGCATATAGATTATTTAGCATGGAAAAGAAAAAATAGCAAAGCTATATTACTCTTTTTATATATTTTGGGTTTGACTATGGGAGGACAGCAGGGCTTCCAAGTCAGCCAATTTTCTACACATTATTAATACATTTTTGGAATAGTTAACTATACATGTCTGATTATTTGAGATTTGCAAATATTTCTCTTGCTGAGCTACTTTCTGAGAGTGTTGAAGCCATGTCGGGTTATTTTTCCAATTATATTTGAAACGCAAGGTGGAGTTTTGTTTTTCTTTTTTTAACCTTACACTGCATCTGAAACCCATTGAATGCAGACTAAATTCCCAATTAATTTGGAATTCAGTGGAAAAAATAGGGACATTGCCATGTATGAGGTGACTGTACTGGTTTTGCCATAGGATAGTTGCATGGCTCTGCGTGTGTTTGTTATATACGGTATGGGGGAATACTGGTAGTACTTTGGGAGGGGGTGTGCTGGCTGCACCCTGAGAAAGGGATGGGGGGGGACTGGTTGTCTGTTGTTGGTGTAACTGACTGCCTGCAGTATCTAAGTTAGGGATCTTCAAACTACGGCCCTCCAGGTGTTGCAGAACTGCAAGTCCCATGAGGCATTGCTAAGCTCTGACGTGATTAGACATGATGGGAATTGTAGTTCCTGAACAACTGGAGGGCCATAGTTTGAGGACCCCTGATCTAAGGGTTCGGCATGTGGTGGACCGGGTGGATAAATTACTGGGAGGGGCTGGGCATGACCCAGCTGTCTTGGTCCACGTTGGAACCAATGACAGTATACATGGAAGGTGGAGGCTCCTTAAGAATCAATTTAAAGAACTAGGCTGCAAGATGAAGGGTAGGACCTCCAAGGTGATATTCTCTGAAATATTGCCTGTGCCATGCGCAACACAGGAAAGGCAGGGGGAGATTAGAGAGCTGAATGCATGGCTAAAGACCTGGTGTAGGAAGGAGGGATTTGGGTTTCTAGAGCACTGGGATGACTTTTCATTGGGGTGCAACCTATATGCTAAGGACGGTTTGCACTTGAATGGAAGGGGGTCTGCTGTGCTGGGGGAGAGGTTTATGGGAATGCTGGAGGAGTATTTAAACTAGGATTGAGGGGGGAGGGTGAACTAGAATTACATCGGGTACACAGGTCAGCTAGGGGTCAGACATTAATGGAGAGTGGAATGGGGGTAGATGGGGGAGGGTCATGGCAGGTGACAAGAAAGTTCCCATGTTGCAAACAGCCATTGGAAATAATAGTGCCATTTGTACTACTATAAATTATATGAAAAACACTAGAGAAAAATGTAACAATACATTTAAGTGTTTGTTCACCAATGCCAGAAGTCTGCCAAGCAAAACAGGTGAGTTGGAAGCTCTGGTGCATGAGGAGAGCTATGATGTAATCGGTATTGCTGAAACTTGGCTTCAATCCTCACATGACTGGGCTATTAATATTCCTGGCTATGCTCTCTTTCGGAAAGACAGGGTAAAAAGGAAAGGTGGAGGGGTCTGTCTCTATGTGAGAAGTGACCTCAAAGCAAGCGTGAAAGAGAACCTGGTTGATGGAGAGTGTGATGAGGCTGAAGCATTATGGGTGGAACTGCATACAGATGTGCGTAGTTCAAAATTAATCATTGGAGTTTGTTATAAACCACCCAATGTTAATGAGGAGGTGGAGACTCAGCTCCTTGCACAGATGGAAAGGGCTGCAAGGGCTGGGACGGTGATAATAATGGGGGATTTTAACTACCCAGAAATTGACTGGATTAATGGCACTTCTGGGACAGTTAAAGGACAAAAATTTAAAAACCTATTGCAGGACAATTTTATGGTGCAGTTTATTGAGGCCCCAACTAGGAATGATGCTCTGTTGGACCTGATAATCTCAAACCATGCAGAGCTTATTACTAATGTTCAGATAAAGGAACACCTGGGTAGCAGTGATCATAACATGATTTCATTTAATGTTAACTATAAGCAAGAAATACATACAGGAAATATTAAAACACTAAATTTTAAGAGAGCAAATTTTCCAAGGATGAGGGCTGCTCTCCAGGACTTGGACTGGGAGGGACTATTGACACAGATGAACACAGAACAGAAATGGGAATTTTTCAAAAGACTGTGTGGAACCTCACTGCAAAGTATGTTCCCATGGGCAATAAGTTTAAAAGGCTAAAAATAAAACCTATGTGGCTCACGGGCAAAGTTAAAAAAGCTATAAACAATAAGAAAGTAGCTTTTAAAAAATATAAAAATGAAGGAACACTAGTGTTGTTTAAATGTTACAAAGAATATAACAGGATATGTAAAAAGGAAATCAAGGATGCAAAAATTCAAAATGAACGACAGATTGCAAAAGATAGTAGGACAAACCCCAAAAAATTCTTTAAATATATTAATAGTAAAAAGGTGAAGTCTGAGCATGTAGGCCCCTTACAAAATAATCTAGAGTGGGTGACTGGGGACAAAGAGAAGGCAAATGTATTAAATGCTTTCTTCAGCTCTGTGTATACAATGGAGCATGGGGGAGCTCATGTCCAAAATGGGGGTGGGAGTGACACAGCCCCAAATCCACAATGGCTCAAAAGTGATATGGTCCAGAAATATTTAGACAGAATAAAGTTGGATAAAGCACCTGGACCAGATGGCATCCACCCACGGATCCTAGGTGAGTTGAGCTCTGTCATTTCAAAGCCACTGTATCTAATATTTAGGGACTCATTAATGACAGGAATAGTACCACTGGATTGGCGTAGAGCCAATGTGGTGCCTATATTTAAAAAGGGAACAAAGTCTTTACCAAGTAACTATAGACCTGTTAGTCTAACTTCTATAGTTGGGAAGATACTGGAACGTTTAATAAAAGACCACATGGATGAGTTCTTGCAGGAAAAAAACTATTTAAGCAGCAGACAACATGGATTCATGAAAGACAGAAGTTGTCAGACAAACCTGATTTCCTTTTATGAAGAGGTAAGTAAAACCCTGGACAGAGGCGTGGCTGTGGACGTGATATTTTTGGATTTTGCAAAAGCGTTCGATACAGTTCCGCACACACGGCTCATGTGTAAGGTAAGGTCTACAGGATTGGATATATCAGTTTGTAAATGGATAGAAAACTGGCTGAAAGACAGAATTCAGAGAGTCGTGGTTAATGATTCTTACTCTGAATGGTCCAATGTTATCAGTGGTGTACCCCAAGGTTCAGTGCTGGGACCCTTACTTTTCAATATATTTATAAATGATATTGGGTCTGGGATCAAAAGTAACATTTCTGTCTTTGCAGATGACACCAAGCTATGCAGTGGAATAACGTCCTTGCAGGATGTCTCCAATTTACAAGCCGACCTCAATGCTCTGTCTAATTGGGCGACTGAGTGGCAGATGAGGTTTAATGTTGATAAATGTAAAGTTATGCACTTGGGGGCTAAGAATATGCATGCATCATACATACTAGGGGGAGTACAACTGGGGGGATCTGTAGTGGAGAAGGATCTGGGGGTTTTAGTTGATCATAAGCTCAATAATGGCATGCAATGCCAAGCTGCGGTTTCCAAAGCGAGCAAAGTCCTTTCTTGTATTAAGAGAGGTATGGACTCCAGAGACAGAGATATCATTTTGCCCCTGTACAAATCATTAGTAAGACCTCATCTGGAATATGCAGTTCAGTTTTGGGCACCAGTTCTCAAAAAGGATATCGGAGAACTGGAGAAAGTGCAGAGAAGAGCAACCAAACTAATAAGAGGCATGGAGGAGCTCAGCTATGAGGAAAGATTAGAAGAACTAAATCTATTCACTCTTGAGAAGAGGAGAATAAGGGGGGATATGATCAACATGTACAAATATATAAGAGGTCCATACAGTGTTCTTGGTGTTGAGTTATTCACTTTACGGTCAACACTGAGGACAAGGGGGCACTCTTTACGTCTAGAGGAAAAGAGATTTCACCTCCAAATACGGAAAGGTTTTTTCACAGTAAGAGCTGTGAAAATGTGGAACAGACTCCCTCCAGAGGTGGTTCTGGCCAGCTCAGTAGATTGCTTTAAGAAAGGCCTGGATTCTTTCCTAAATGTACATAAAATAACTGAGTACTAAGATTTGTAGGTAAAGTTGATCCGGGGTAAATCCGATTGCCTCTCGGGGGATCAGGAAGGAATTTTTTCCCCTGCTGTAGCAAATTGGATCATGCTCTGCTGGGGTTTTTTGCCCTCCTCTGGATCAACTGTGGGTATGGAGTTGGGTGTATGGGATTGTATTGTGTATTTTATTTTGTTTGTTTATTTTTTTGTGGTTGAACTGGATGGACTTGTGTCTTTTTTCAACCTGACTAACTATGTAACTATGTAACTATGTAAGTGAAAGGTTTTTTTTTTTTTACAAAAAAAATACAATAAAAATGTTTTTTTCTTTGTTTTCTTTGTCTGAATTTCTTACTTCCCGTTCCTCCTCAGTAAGCTGTTCTGGCTGACTAAACACCGCTCGGGTGATGGTGGCAAGCTTACTGAAGAGAAACAGGAAGTGAGAAATTCAGACAAAGAAAAAAAACATTTAGAAGGGAAATCGAAGGAAAAGGTAAGTGAACCAGCAATGCACTAGCTTAAAGGAACCTTTTTAGAAAATAAAAAACAAACCTTTACAACCCCTTTAAGGCCCGTACACACAATCAGAAAATTTTGTCCGATGAACGATCTGCCTATTTTCAAATTGTTAGTACAGTCTCTTCGACAGCCGATTCCGAATTTTCAGATGACAAAAACAGGATGTGCAGGCTATAAAAATGTTGTCGTAGGTAAACACAACGTCCGATTTGTGTTAAATTAATACAGTATTCGTGCGAAAAAAATTGTAAGAGCAAGACTAGGCATGATCAGAAACGAAAGAACACATACAAAACAATTTAACACATTACATCACTTCTGAAGTTGAATTTGGTCATATGAGAATTTTCATATGGTGAGTAACCTCTTCACTTTTGAGACTAGCATGCAATAAAAAACTGAAGCACATCACGAAGTTCCCTTTTTTCTTTACTCGGTGTACAAAGTGACACTTCAATCATGTAATTGTACGGTACAGCAGCACATACTGCACAGTGACACATGGTCCTGTGCGCTGCAATAAAAAGCAGCATGTCACAGCTCACTGCAGCACCCTGGGCTGCATTGCATGGTGAATATGATACATAGAAAACAAATGTTTGTCCTAGTGATGACTGGCATGGAACTACATGTGATCTAGCCCTAGTTTGATTTTAGGTACTCTCTCAGTGTTTGTATAATTGGAATCAACCTGTTGGGGCTTTTTAAAAGGCACGTGCAAGCATCTTAATATTCTATAACATAACTACAGGTACAATTTAAATAATGTGAATAGAAAAGAAAAAATAAAGGTTGTGTAAGGAGCGCATGCTCCGTAAACGCATCGCCTATTGGCCCCCTGAGCAATCCGGAAGTGCCGTCATCCACACGGCCCATCGCTCACCTGGAACTGACGTCACAACCCCGGCTCCCTGTTTTATCGAGATACAGGAAGCGTCGATATCCACCGGCGCCACCCGCTTCACTACACCGCAGCCACCACAAGTGCCTTATCTCATCCAATGTTTGTGAGTACGTTTGCTTTATTTGTCAAATAAATGATATGCAACATACTGCACGTAGAGTGGCGCCATTGTGTTCTCTCCCCAGCCGATTCCAGATTTGCTTCCCATCTGCACTGGGCTGCCTTCAAGTGTTGTAGTATAAACTAGAAAGGACTTTTTAACAGTCTCAAGTTTTTACCAGTGCCTTGTTTTTAAGAATTTCCTTGCTTTTAGTTTTGTTCACATCGCTGCTGGTGCAGGCGCCAATTCTCTCCTATGTATAGTTTTATATCCAGCACATTAAAATTTACCATTTAAAATGTAAATGGTGGCCTCAAGAAAATACAATTTCTAGGGATGATCATGTAATGTTATGCAGGCAATAGACAGTTCGAATCGTGTGTGGGCAGGCTGAATGTACCAAGTTAAACGATTGATCAACTTGGCTACAACCTGTCCACTAGATTCACTTGCGATTATCACTAGCAGCTGCTATAGCTGCTAGCAATAATCGCTGTCTGCTCTCTTTCTTCTCTTCACTGTCTTCCCCCACTGGGAGCAGACAATTGCTTGGCAAGAGGGATTCCCATGTCAGCAAAAATGGGTTGCAGGTAAGAAAATCGCTTCATTCCCACATTAACACAGTCAGTGTTGATGGGGGAAACCTTCCTGTGGAGCTATTGTGAGGGGGGAGGGCACAGGGAGTCGTCCCAGCTGAGAGTAGACATGTGCAGTTTGCTTCATTTCAAATTGAAGTTCGGACTCGTTTTTCATTATTTGGAAAATCAGATGTATCTAAATTTCCAAATTACAATATTACCGAATTTAAACGAATCCGAAATAACTAAACAAAACTCTGCAGAAATAGAATAAAATATAATACAAAATAAAGAAATAGAATAGTAAAGAATAAAGTAGAATAGAATAGAAGATACAATAAAATAATTTAATCAAACATAATAAAGGAATAATAAAGTAAAAGTAAAAAAAATCTAATATAGGTGCGCATGCGCGGGCGGCGGTGACGGATGCCTGTGCCGTGAGCTCCGCACCAGACTTAAACCGCAGCGCCTATAGCCTGGTATATGGCCACCCGAGGATAAAAACCGACCACGGGCGGACCCCTCAGGATAGAGGGCATAAATTGATACGTCCAGGAACGCTATAAATCGGTGCAGAGAGTCGGAAGTGAAGGAATCGTGAGGTGAATCCAAGATGGCCGCCACGCAGTCACCTCAGGCACAACAGCACAGTCTGAGTGACCTGGGGGCATACAGGTCAGTGCCATCCCTGACTCTTCAAAAAGCCACCCCCGAAGCATTAGGAAATCCCTTACAGGGGAGCCTCAGGCCCTTGGAAGCAAATTGCACATTTAATAACCTTCTTTTGGCTGAATTGTCTCCCTCATCACAGGGTGCTATGGTGCCATTACAACAGAGTGTCCTCAGCCATGACGCACTTTCAGGGGGCTCTGCTATCACAATGGATGATCTGTTCCTTAAATTTTCAACATTGTTGGATAGAGGACTGTCCCAAACTGCAGCAAAAATCACGGGTGACTTAAAGGCAGACTTCCAATCCCTGGGCTCTAGGATTGAAGCTATTGAGCATAAGATGGAGGAAACGATTTCTGCAACATCCCAGAACTATGGCCATATACAGACACTCCAGGATCAATTAGATATGGCAATGTCCCGTATAGACGACCTTGAGAACAGATCAAGGAGATCGAATATTAGAATCCGTGGACTCCCCGAGACCGTTCTCAATGTCCCCGAGGCAGTGCAAGATTTGATTAAAAATCTCCTTCCTAACATCTCCATTCAGCATTTGGAACTGGACAGGGCCCATAGGGCTCTAGGGCCCCCCAGGAAAGACGGCTCTCCTAGAGACATCATTGCAAAGCCCCATCACTACTCAGTTAAAGAAGAAATCATGAGGCAGGCATGATCTACACAGGTCATAATGTGCCAGGGACATCAGGTACAACTTTACGCAGACCTGTCACCTTCTACTATTCAGAGACGGAGATCCCTAAAACCTCTGCTTTTAGTGCTGACCCAGAAAGCAATCAAATACAAGTGGGCCTTTCCTTTTGCGGTCAAGTTTACGGTCAACGGTAAACCCTATGCCTTTTCCTCCCTGTCGGAAGGGGAAAATTTATTACTACGCCTGAAGCTCATTGCACACGAAGTTAACATGGATACTTCCAATGATCTAATAAACGTGCCATTCCTACCAGTCCCCCTTCTCCCATGTGGCTGAAGAACAAGAACAAGAAAGCCAGAGATGAAGAAGCCACCTGAAGATAGGACTCTCCTGTTTCTCCAGATTGACTCTGAGTACCTTGGTACATGGCCCTAGATGGGCTGATTGGGCCGGTTTGATTGTTTCCATGACTGGACTCCATCTTTTTGATGTTTTTTTTTCCTTCAATTCTCTTATTTTTTTAAATACACCCTGAGTCTTATGGACCTCTTGCTTATTCTCTTTTAGCTATGCAAAAATATATATATATTTTTTTAGATATATATGCTTAGGGGTCCACTCCTTCTAGTTTATGATTGACTGAATGTATCTGGGGGAGCGACGCTGTTTAGTCGCCAGGGTGCCTTGGGGGTCGCTGTGGACTCCCCCTGCCCCACTTTATGGGGTGGCGGGCGCCTGCGGCGATTACCGGGGACCACATATATTTCAATTGAGATCCCTCTTTCTGCCGTATACTTTTATTTACTTTTTAGATCGATTTTGCATCTTTTGGGCGCCCGGTTCCGGTCTGGTTCCAATGCGCCTCCATCCAGCCTTCGGACACCTCATGGTCTCCGAGGGGTGGACAGTTCACTCGTTTTTGGGGGGAACTGACTGTGGTTTCGAATTTTTGAGTGACTGGGGCTTCTCCCCCCTAGCACTCCTATTTCCTTTTCAGGGAGACCTGTTTCTTTCTATTCTTCTCTGTCCTCCCACACTGTACCCTATGATGCCTTATTGTTCACAAATATGCCTAACATCTCTTATGTTTACAGATTTCTCAATCCATCGATCTCTCTTTAGGGGTATGCTCACCGTGGTTCCTGCAATGGGTGAGTGGGGGTTGTATTCACAGGGGTGCAGACTCTTTACTCCATGGCTAACACGTTAGACCTTAATCTCCGCATCGCCTCCCATAATGTACAGGGTATAAATTCTCCAATTAAAAGGAGAAAAGTGATGGACCATTATAAATCTCTTCATCTAGACATTGTTATGCTACAAGAGACACATTTTCCTATCCGATATAGCCCCACTTTTCTCCACTCGAACTTCCCTCAATTCTACTTGGCTAGTGCCGTAAACAAAACCAAAGGGGTGGCAATTCTGTTCTCCAAGAAATGTGCTTTCACCAAAATCTCAGATACTATTGATCCTGACGGGAGGTTTTTACTATTAAAGGGTAAGATAGGTGACCAACTATTCTCTCTGGTGTCATATAATACCCCCAACAGGGGACAGGCTAAATTCTTCAAATCAATGATTGATACCCTTTCCCCCGAATTAGAAGGTACAATAGTATTCGGAGGGGATTCTAATACAGCCCTTGATCAAGGTCTGGACAAAACTAGACCACCTGGGTCTCAAACGATACGTCCCACTAGAGAGAGTCTCAAAATTGCAAAACTCCTTTATGATTAAGGCCTAGCAGATACATGGAGGGAACTTAACCCCACTAAGAGAGATTACACTCATTTTTCTCATCCACACCTCACATACGCTCGCATAGACCATATTCTCACTCCTTCTACCATCCTTCCGGCTGTCCTCGCGGCCTCTATAAGGGACTCCGCATTATCGGATCATTCCTTGGTAATCATTTCTCTTTGGTTGGGGTTTCGGGAGGGGTCGAGTACGTTTTGGAGACTGAATGAATCTTTACTCTCTGACCCAGCCAGAGTCGCTGAAATAGATAAAGCCTTGAGGGAATACTTTAAACTTAATGACACAGGGGAAGTCTCTGAGGAGACGCTTTGGGCTGCCCACAAGGCTTTTATTAGGGGGAAGCTCATTTAGATCTCCATGCAGGTCAAACGGGAAAGGAAAGCTGAAATAGATAAATTGGAAGCTAATTATATCTCCCTAAAGGCTCAGCACAAAAAAAAAACCCTCCGGAGCCTCCACCACCCAGCTTGATAATGCTAGGTTAGCTCTTAACCTCGCCCTTACGACCCGGGCAGAGAAATCAATCAGATGGAGTAAACACAGATTCCACACCCAGGCAGATAGAATTGGCCCCCTTCTTGCGTCCAAACTAACTCCAAAACCCAGGCTACTTTCCATGCCCAAAATCAAAATAGGGGGACAACCTCCAACAACCAACCCTGCCAAGATAATGGAAGCTTTCCATAGCTTCTTCTCCCGCCTTTATGAGTCTCCAGCCCTTCCCCCTGCTGACTTAGCATCTAAATTTATTGAGGATCTCCCTATTCCCTCCCTTTCAACGATCCACAAAGAGATAATGGATTCCCTAATCACAGAGGAAGAGGTGACGGAAGTAATTAGGGGTCTCCGTACTGGGTCAGCCCCGGGGCCGGATGGTCTTTCTATTCCATACTACATAACTTTTCTGGATATCTTAACACCACATTTGGCCAGATTTTTTAATTCCAAAGCCAAGGGCGATCCTTTTGACTCCCAGATAAACACGGCCTTTATCACAGTAATTCCCAAACCGGACAAGAACCCAGAAGATGTTAATAACTATCGTCCCATTTCCCTTATTAATAATGACCTTAAGGTCCTCACTAAAATTCTAGCCAATAGATTAGCAGGGTTCATAGGGCAATATGTTCATAGAGACCAAGTAGGATTCATACCTGGCAGACAGGGCCCGGACCAAATTAGACGAGCAGTCGACCTGGTGTCAATTTTACAAACCAATTGGACGGGAGGGCCTCCCCAAAAGGGATTCCTGTTGTCACTGGACCTCCAGAAGGCCTTTGACTCAGTGTCCTGGCCCTATTTATTTAACATACTGGAGAAATGGGGATTTGGGTCCAGGTTCCTGGGTATGATCCGGGCCCTGTATGCTACTCCTACAGCCCTCATCAGGATTAAAGGCCATTACTCCAAACCTATTACAATTGGAAGAGGCACTCGACAAGGCTGCCCTTTGTCCCCTCTAATTTTCGCCATTGCAATCGAGACCCTGGCGATTGCTATAAGACTGAACCCTAATATCTCGGGAGTTCATTGTGGGGATCGAACCCACAAGTGTGCCCTCTTTGCGGACGACATCCTGCTATTCTTAACCTCCCCCATGTCCACCCTTCCCAACTTATGCCGCACTCTCGAGGACTTTTCAAGAATTTCAGGTCTTTCAGTCAACTTCTCCAAATCAAAGGCACTTAATATATCCCTATCCCCTCAGTTAGTTTTAGACCTCAAACAATCTTTTAATTTTAGTTGGAGTGACTCTTCTATCCAGTACCTGGGTATTACCTTGGCAGCCAAGACAGAATCTCTATATGACCTTAATTACCCCCCTATATATAAAAAACTAGAGGCTGATCTCAATATATGGTCTAAACTTTTCCTCTCTTGGCTGGGTAGGATTAACTCAATTAAAATGGCGTTGTTCCCAAGAATACTATATCTATTTCGCTCCCTACCAATTCCAATAAAGAGGTATCATCTGAAATCTCTGCAGAGTAAATTGCTTAAGTTTGTCTGGGGGTCATCGGGATATCGCGTACCACAGGACACGCTTTATCGTCATAGGAGCAAGGGGGGTCTGGGACTGCCCGATCTCCACAATTATTATCTCTCGGCAAGATTAGCACAATTCTCCACAGTATATGCCAGACACAATATACCGGATTGGGTTGATATTGAGAAGCAAGCTATCCCCAATATTCCCCTAGATTCTCTCCTTTGGTTCCCTGTCAAATCCCGCCCATCTATCCTATCCCCAGTGTTGTCTCAGTCTTTCGCCCTCTGGGATCGCCTTAGACATAACAACTGTCTAACATCTTCTGCCCGTCCTTTAGCTCATATTTTTAATAACCCGGACTTCCCGCCAGGATTACAATCCACAGATTTCAAGTGTTGGATGGACAAGGGGCTATATCGGATAGGACAATATTTTACTTCTAGTGGTCCCATCTCCCTAAACTACTGTATTCACACTCTTAAACTTCCTGATTCAGAGAGGGTCCACTTTGATCAAATCTCACAATTTCTACATAGTATCTGGAAATCCAAGCCCCTACCCCCTGACTTCACTTTATACGAAAATTGGTGTGGACAAGCCATGGAGCGGAGAGGAGGCATCTCACTGATATACTCGGCCCTCACTCACCCGACAGTTAAAACATCTTATATGGTTGCTTGGGAATCCGACTTCCAAAGTAGCATTGGCCTGGAGGAATGGCACAAAGCTGCCTTCAGATCTTTCCGGGGCATACAGGGTGTCTCCTTAATGGAGGCAAGCGTCAAGGTCATTACCAGATGGTACCTGACTCCATCCAGATTGGCCACCATGTTTCCTACAGCTGATCCTCTCTGCTTTAGGGGGTGCCAGCTCAGGGGCACCATGGCCCATATATGGTGGGAATGTCCTAGGATTCGCTCCTTTTGGAGGATCATATTTAATATGATTTACAAAGTAACAGGATACCGGATTCCTAGGACTCCCTCTGTTGCCTTATTGAATGCCAAGGTACCTATGATTTCTAGATCCTCACAAAAACTGGTCCACTTCATATTACTCGGCTCCAAGATTGCCATTGCCAAATCTTGGAAACAGCCCAGGCCGCTCATCTCAGTGGTTAGACAAAAAATCTCTTGGATCATGATTCAAGAAAAATTGTCCAGCATACTAGCTAATTCATCCGAGATATTCCATGAGACATGGGCTCCTTGGGCTGATTATGTTGGCATTCAACTTACCCCGAATTCTGTATAAGAGTCACTATGCTCTTGAATAGAGTTAGGCAGTATACTTACCATCCTTACCTTGTCCCTTCCCCCTTCTCTTCTTTTTCACTCTTCCTTATGTCTTTTCTTCTTTTTACTGTCCCTGTTTGTTGATGTTTTCTTATCTACCTGATTAAGCAATTAATGCAGGGTTACGGTTCTTTGATGTCTACGGACTTTCTTATTTTTTTATATATTATATTCCCTTATGGGGGGGGTATGCCTACAGTTACCCTTAGGAAGTTATTTGTCTTTCCCACATTAGTGAGAGTAATGCGAGTTTGGGGGGAGGACTGGGGGGAGGGGGGGCCTATACCTTGGCACAGCAGGATCCCATATGGGGTGTTGGGGGAGTTGGCTCCGGATTTCCCTTGGACCCAAGCCCATTTTCTTCAGGGTATTACTACCACTCATCTGCTTCATTCTTACAGTAACACTCACGAAATGTTATGCAGGCAGCCCGATTCTTGGTTTACCTTTTTGATATTGTTTATTATTCTTTATATGGTAATTCTATGTTATCTTCACAAAATGACATGATTGGCCCCTAGGGGCGTTTGAAGCTGTTGATGCTTATCTATTTGTTGTAACCCTATTTAAAATCTCAATAAAAATTTATTGAAAGTAAAAAAATCTAATATAATATAAAAAATAGAAAATAGAATTGAATATAAAAGAATAGAGTAAAACAGAACAGAATATAATATAAAATAAAATAATAAAAAATATAGAAAAGAAGAGAATCAAATAGAATAGAAAATAAGAGCATGGAATAGAAATTAAAGAAATAGAAAAGAAAATAATAGAAAAGATAATAATAGAATTGAAAATAAAAGAATAGAAAATAAAACAATAGAATAAAAAAAGGATATAACTGTCTTCCGAAATTAGAATTTCAAATACATTCAGGTAAATTTTCATTTCGAATATAATAAATTGAAATTAGAATAAAATAGATTAGAAAAGAATAGAATATAAAATAACCTAAAAGAATAGAAAAGAAAAGAATAGAAAAACAATAGAATAAAGAGTAAAATAGAAAGAATATAACAGCTTGTGAAATTCAATTTTTCAATAGAATAAATTCAAATGGAATTGAATAGAAAAAAACAATAGAATAGAAAGAATATAATGATCTTGTTAAAAAACATTTTCAAATAGAATAGTATAGAATAGAAAAGAAAGAAATTTAAAAAAAAAATAGAATAGAAATCAATAGAAAAAAGTAAAATAGAATATAACCATCTTCCAAAATTCAAATAGAATATATTAGAATAGAATATAATCAAATAGAATAAAATAGAAAGAATATAAAAAATAAAAAAACTGCCAATTTGAATTCGGAATGCAGATTCGAATGTCAAATTTGAATCAAATCAGAAACAAATTAATTGAACTAAACTAAATTATTTAGATAAAAGAATTGGAATGAAACTAAACAAATGTTTTTATCCTGCACATGTCTAGCTGAGAGAAAACAGCTAGACATGCTGCCAATAATCTCATGCAAAAATCTGACATGCAGGTTGTACCCAAATCGATCGATGAATCAAACTAGGTACAATCAGCCTGCCCATAGATGGTTTGAATCTCAGCTGGTCCCTGCTGAACCAGCCAAGATTTGAACCATCATGTCCAGTTTTAGATAATTAAGAAATGTACATTTGAAGCAGTTAAGAAGGGTGACCCTTCTGAGGTGGACCCTTCCAAGTCAGGAAGTAAGTCAAGGCAACCTTTTTAAGGCGATTATTACGAAAGCCAAATGTTTATTTGTTATATTGCTAGGTTAGCCAGGACTTTCAATGAAGAGACACAGTCTGTCGGTTCTGTTGGAGTAAGTTCCTTCCTCCCTTTTTTTTTTCTTCTCACTGTGATATGAGTCATAGACAGCCTATTCTTCCCATTCCCCTACTTCTTCATTGGCAGAGGAAAGACAGTCAATCAAGGGAAGACTGTAGGAGGAGAAAGGAACTGTGGGATATGAAGTCCCAGCACAAAGCAGTCTGGGACCGCAAATCCCAGGCTGCACTGCAGAGAGTCAAGAGAATTGTGGGAGAGATTATAAAACTACAGGGCAGACTAGGCCCAGGGCTCTTTGCTTCCTGGAACCCCTCATGTGAACACAACCCTGTCCATGTGAGAGGGGGATTGCATTCTACCACATGGTGTACCACGTTCCAATCCGGATGAGAGGAGCCTGGTTCTGCTTGCTGTTCATCTGACATCCATACAGGACCAGTTGGGTCACCTGTGAACTTGTGTACCGAGCTTCACATCGGGAGATTGATGCAGCGGATCTGCTGTATGAATGTAGCTACATAAGCTACTGTCTGGAAGGCATCGAATCGGCCTGGTCATTGGTGAGAGGGCAGTCGCCACCTTTACAAATCCTTTCTCACGGTTTCACTGGGACACTTTGCACAGAAATCTCTACCTTAGGAATAATTTACTGAACCTACTTTGAACACTGTGCAGAGACACCTTTAGCTCTCCTCGTTTTGAGAAATGTATCGTTTTCTACTACACCTTATTGGATAAAAGTTAATGAGCTCCTCCATGCCGGAGAAGACAATCAGATCTGCAACAGGGACATTACTGTCAGTGCTGCTCTAAGGGCCCTTATACCACTACCTTTAAGTCAGATCTCTCATTAGAGTTAACTGTTAATAGTTTGGCCTGGGGTACCCCTTTAGTATTGGTAATATCTACAAGTACTAAATAGTTTTAAATAAGGTATTTACGGATTATCTGTCACTGATTTGCATATTTGTTTGAGCATTATAAAAAATCACTTCAACCAAATCCTGGTTGTTTGTCTGGGATCTGACTGACCAATACCATTTTGAGTTCTTGCTGCCTAAGTAAATAGAAAGAAAACATTAATTCTTGAACTGTGTCAGTGTGTCATTACTGTGGTATTCTATTAATCACATTGCCAGGTGTGCCAGAGGGGCTGAGGCAATTCCTGGCGTTGAGAGGCAAGTAACGGACTGAACCAATTTAGGCAGCTCCTTCGGGGGTATTGCTACACAAGTTTTAAGCATTGTACAAAAACTTAAACGTTATAACAATGTCAAATAACTGTCAAAAATAGGATGCATTTTCTAAAGTGATTAGAGGCCCTGATGAGCTAAAAGCAAAACAACTAATCAAAACATTTTAGGCCTAACAATCCAGCACTACTTATTAGCGCATTTGTCTAAGGCTATGAGCCCATAGGTATCAGCAATTGAGTACCAAGAAAAACCTACAAATATAAATAATTATCAAGTAACATTATAGTAAGCTGTTGGTCAGGCATATCTCTAGAACATGGTAAGCTAGAAAAACATTATAATCTAAGATTGATCCTGGTTCCTCAAAGCATGGGGTATCGATCTCAAGAGAATAGTATAATTGGGGAGGCTTTATGGTTCTTCATCAGCATCCTACCAAAAAAAAAATGATTAAGGTATAACAAAAAGAAAAAAAGAAAAAATGAAACTGGAAAAAATAATGAAAGAAGAAAAGTAGGAGAAAAGAACAAAGTAGGTCCCTCACAAGGTGACCCAGTGTCTAGGGAGCTTGAAGATATGCAATCCACGAGTTCCACACTTTTTCAAACCTAGCTTGCTTATCTCTATGAATACTGGTCAGTTTTTCAATAATCATAATCCAGGATATTTTTCACCAACGTGACATTAATCATGGGTGATTTCCAAGCTTGCGCTATGGTTATTTTAGATGCTAAAAAAATAAAAAACATGGGAGTTCGAAGATGTCTGGGGATCTCCTCCCACAGGTCAGCAAACAGCGCTGTTTTGGTTACTCTGGGTATGTTCTGTCCCGTCACTAAATAGTCAAGATATAGCATTCTGATCCAGAAGTGTTGGAACTTCAGAAAGGACCACCAGACATGATACATATCACCCTCTTGCCCGCATCCCCGAAAACAAAGGGGCAAGGTACCAGGGTATAATTCCGCCAACTTTGTCGGGACAAGGTACCAGCGCAATAGCACTTTGTAATTTGCCTCCACCAGAGAAGTGTTAAGTATGCCCTTATGCACCATGATCGACCATTTTGTCCACACCTCCTCTATAATTGTCTCCCTTAGATCCAATGCCCATGCCATTTGGTAGGAAGGTTTGTTACCCTGTTCATTGAACAGGGTATATTGGGCCCACGTATGCACTTATTCTCAAATTGGTTCCTGGTGGTTATGTCAACCTGATCCTTGTGAGGAGAGTGAGGGAAGCCCCCGGTGAGTGGGGGATTTCAAAGGATATAACTTACATGCCATGTACCACAGATGTAAGAAGTGTGATAAAGAGGGGTTCAATACAACCCAATGCTCCTTTGCAGGGAGCTACATTAGGAGCTCCAGAGGGAGATTCGGATTAGCCTGTGCCTCCAAGAGGACCCAATGGGCTGGTATGATTTAAAAAAGATTTGGTATAACTGGACCAATTGGGCCGCTCTATAATATCACAGACTATGGGTGACTCCCAGCCTGCCTCACCACTTGGACATATACAAAGTGGAGCGGGCCACCTGGAAACCACCCTTGATCCAGAAAAAATAAAACATTAAAGATTGCAATTTCCAAAAAAATACAGGTGGAACTGGAATCGAAGTAGTATAGCATTCAAAGAAGAATCATCATCTTGACGGCCACTACTCTACCCATCCAAGAAAGATCCTTGTCAAATCTTCAGGTCACGTTTGATAGAGAGGAGTATATACCATTTAAAGGAGAAGGATGTCCGTATCGAACCCAGGATCAAGTCTGGGAGATTTATATTCAACGCTTCAGATTTTAATTGATTTACCCTTAAACCCAAGATGGCTCTGAAATCGTACCGTAAGGCAAATAAATTAGGCAGGGTCATAATGGGATCCGTTATGAATAGCAACAGATCATTGGCAAATAAGGCACATTTATGTGTTTTGCCACCACTTTCAATGCCATGGATATTGGGGCTGGACCTGAAAGCTATTGTCAATTTCTCAATTGCTATCATGAAGTTGTGCGGCAAGAGAGGACATCCCTGCCTAGTTCCCATCTGGATTTGCAGAAGGTCCGATTTATGACCATGCCCAATAGGGATGTGCCGAACAACCCCCCCCTCCCCCTGGTTCAGTTTGCAGCAGAACATGTGAACAGGCAAAGCATTTGCTCGAACACGCGAACACTGTTAAAGTCTATAGGACCCGAACGTGAAAAATCAAAAGTGCTAATTTTAAAGGTTAATATTCAAGTTATTGTCATAAAAAGTGTTTGGGGGCCTGGTTCCTGCCCCAGGGCACATGTATCAATGCAAATTTTTTTTTTCAAAATGCTAGTTTTTTCGGGAGCAGTGATTTTAATAATGCTTAAAGTGAAACAATAAAAGTGAAATATTCCTTTAAATTTCATACCTGGGGTGTCTATAGTATGCCTGTAAATGGCACATTTTTTTCCGTGTTTAGAACAGTCCCTATGCAAAATGACATTTCTAAAGGAAAACAAGTAATTTAAAGCTACTCACGGCTTTAATGAATTGTCGGGTCCCGGCAATACAGATAAAAGTCATTGAAAAAAAGGCATGTGTTCCCGCCCCAGTCCATTACCAAGCCCTTTGGGTATGAATATTAAGGGGAACCCCGAACCAAAATAAAAAAAATGCGTGGGGGTCCCCTCAAATTCCATACCAGGCCCTTCAGGTCTGGTATAGATATTAAGGGGAGCCCTGCGCCAATTTTTTTTAATGGCGTAGGGGTCCCCCTCAAAATCCATACCCTTCAGGTGTGGCATGGATTTTAAGGGGGAACCCCACGCCAAAATGTAAAAAAAATGGCGTGGGGTTCCCCCCAAAAATCCATACCAGACCCTTATTCGAGCATGCAACCTGGCAGGCCACAGGAAAAGAGGGTGGGAAGAGACAGTGCCCCCGCCTCCTGAACCATACCAGGCCACATGCCCTCAACATGGGGAGGATGCTCCTTGTCACTGTGTTGATGGGGCCAAGGGCCTCATCCCCACAACCCTTGGCCGGTGGTTGTGGGGGTCTGCGGGCGGGGGGCTTATCGGAATCTGGAAGCCCCCTTAAACAAAGGGGATCCTTAGATTCCAGCCCACCTATGTAAATTGGTAATGGGGTACATTGTACCCCTACCATTTCACAAAAATGGGAAACCACGTTGCGTCAGAGGGGGGGCGGGGTCACCCATGACACCACAGAGAAACCACCGGAAACCCTGTTGCCTCAGAGGGGGATGGGTCACCCTCACACATGACGGGTGGACCCGCCCTCAGCTATTTAAGAGCTGTCACAGCAGGTGTAGCATCATTCGGCGGGCGCCTCCCATGGAGGCGGAATCGGATTGTGGCAGCTTTTTTTTCATATCCGGGGTCGAGAATAGATTACATCGCTGGAATTTTTTTTTCTTTTTTAATAAAGGACTTGTCCCAAGCTGTGTCTTCTGTTTTTTTTTAATTTACACTTTTTGGGGAAATGGTAGGGGCACAATTACCAATTCACATAGGGGGGAGGCCGGGATCTAGGGGTCCCCTTTGTTAAAGAGGGCGTTTCCATATTTCGATAAGCCCCCCACCCGCAGACCCCCACAACCACCAGCCAAGGGTTGTGGGGTGAGGCCCTTGTGGGGGTCTTAGACCCCAAAAGAATCCTCCCCATGTTGAGGGCATGTGGCCTGGTATGGTTCAGGAGGGGGGCACTCTCTCGTCCCCCCTCGTTTCCTGTGACCTGCCATGTTGCGTGCTAGGAAAAGAGTCTGGCATGGATTTTTGGGGGGAACCCCACGCCATTTTTTTTAATTGCTAACTGTTTACCGAATTTCTTTTAATAGGTGGCAGAGAAGCCATCTGGGCCCGAGGTCTTGGAAGCCTTGACTTGTTTGATTACCGCCAATCCTCTATTGTGATTATCATCTCCAAAATCTCTCGTTGGGAGGCTGAGAGAGAAGGGAGAGTGAGATCTTTAAGAAAATTGTCAATGGCTTCAGCTAATGGACCCTCCCACTCCATTTGTGGATTCTGAGTTAGGGAGCCATTCACTTGCCTAATGTTAGGGAGCACAGTTCAGTTTAATCCAGGCGTTTACTTATGGGCCAGCAAGGTGCCTTGTTTATCCTTTAATGTGTAAAAGGAAGCCTGAGTCCACCTGAGTCCACCTGAGACTCTTTTCCACCTTGGTCATCAGACAGAGATTCAATTCCAGTCTAACAGAATCTATTTTGTCTCTAAGGTCCAAGTGTGGGTTTTGTTTATGTTGGGTCAGTAGGTCAGATAAATCTGTCCTTATCACATATAAGGGAGTTCGTGTTCTTTTTAGGCCGGGGAGCTATTTGAATAAGGTAACCCCTGATCGTGGCTTTGTAGGCTGCCCAGTTAATCACTGGAAAAGTGTCCTTGGGGGTTATTTGAGGGAAAACATACCATAAGGTGTTGTTCTATATCAAAAGAGACTGGGGAATTACTTAGTAGTGATTCATTCAGTCGCCATGGGGCAAATTCCTTGTCACTGTTAAGGTGTCACAAGACATCCAGAGCAGAGAGTGATCTTAGCAGGTCACGTCTATTATTTTGCTAACCCGAAAGAGGGGCGCCACATCAAGGTTCCTAAAAAATTATCTATTCTAGAGTAGGTGTTGTGAATGGGGGGGAAAGAACATACAGTAAAACCTTGGTTTGAGAGTAACTTGGTTTGAGAGCGTTTTGCAAGACAAGCAAAATGTTTTAATAAATTTTGCCTTGATATACAAGCGATGTCTTGATATAAGAGTAGCGTCATGTCACAACTGAGTATAAAAAAGAAGAGTGATGCCTCTAAGGCCTTGTACTCACGGCCAGACATGTCCGATGAAAACGGTCTGCAGACCGTTTCCATCGGACATGTCTGCCCGGGGACTGCCCGGGGACTTCTGTTCGATGGCTATACACACCATCGAACAGAGGTCCGCGCGTAAACAATACGCGGGGCGTGTCCGCGGTGTCGCCGCGTCGATGACGTGGGCGGCCCACCTTTAAAATGCTTCCACGCATGCGTCGAAGTCATTCGACGCATGCGAGGGATGGCGGGCGGCAGGACATGTACAGTAGGTCTGTACAGATGACCATACATGTCCGGGCGGACAGGTTTCCAGCGGACTGTTTTAAAGCAAGTCCAGGAAACAGTTGTCCGCTGGAAACCTGTCCGATCCGCCCGAAAATGGTCCGCTCGGGCCAACACACGGCCAAACATGTCTGCTGAAACTGGTCTGCGGACCAGTTTCAGCAGACATGTTTGGTCGTGAGTACGGGGCCTAATTGTAGCAATATGGTTACATTTAATGAAGGTACAACATTTAGTAACTTATTGCTACACTTAGAGGTGCCTCTCTTCTCTTTTATACCCTGCAAACAAATGCTTTGATATACAAGTGCTTTGAATTACAAGCATGTTTCTGGAATGAAATATGCTGGCAAACCAAGGTTTTACTGTATAGTCTTTCCTGGAAGGGATGAGTTTCCACCATAAGTCAAACAAATTATGGTAGTGCAATATTTTAGCCAGTTTTAAACCAATTTTGACATGTCTAGATGAGGATTATGGCCTTCTGTTTTTTTGTCAAAAATAGAGTCCAATGCTACATTGGAGCCCCCCTCCCTCCAAACAGCACCACCCCTCTCAAGTCCAGGGACATAGCATGAAGCAAAAAAAGGGCATATGGCCTGAGTTAGGAGCATAGTAGAGGGTTAATGGGATCAGGGAGCCCTCCAGGTTCCCTACTAGCAGCAAATAGCAAGCCTCGGAGTCACAAAATCTTTTTTCCAGCGAGAAGGATACCTTCTTTGAGAAGCATATCACTATTCCCTCAGTCCCACCTGGACCATTTGCCAAATAAAAATAGGGGTAATAGTGATACAAAAAGTTTGGTTTGTAGTTCAGTGGAAAGTGCATTTCCTGGAGGAGGAGCATATCTGCGATTAATGATTTGTATTGTTGGAAGGCCATCCTCCATTTGATTGGGGAATTCAGCCGTTTGACATTGTGGGTGACAAATTTGAAGGGGAGCCTGGTAGCATCGTCTCCCATGGTGCACAAAGAAAAACACGTTCACTTACCAACTTCCCCTGAAGTGACGGTCAAATTCTACTGTTTTTGAAGTCGTTCTGCTGATCAAAGTGCGATACCAACGGGATCCAGAGCAAAAAGGAGAGAATAGAAAAAGAAAAGGAAGCACAAAGAGAGAGAAAAGAGAACACTACCAAAGTGAAAACTGTACAGGTAAACAGTAAGGAAAATCACTTTGCAAAGTCCCATTTGAACCCATAGGCCGCCTACGTCTTCATGGAGGTCTGTCCTTGAGCTTGGCTTAGCTTCTGGTGGAGATAGAACACTCTGTGCAAACCTGGTGGCAGGGGATTTGGACTGTGGGGTCTGGGGGGATCCATCCGGATCAGCAGAGATGAGGCCCAATTTCTTCAACAGAGCTTTACCCTCTTGAAACTTGGAAAAGGAATGGTAAAAATGTTGTTGCGGAAATTAAAGTTCAAACGAAAAGGAAAGGCCCAGTAGTATTTAATATTTTTGGCTATGAGAGGTTGTAACAGTTGATTTAAAGTTCTATGTTTTTGGAAGGTAGGGGGTGAAATGCTGGCCAAGATCTGGATATTGTGCGCTCGCAGCTGCAGGTCAGATATTTCTCTGCCTCTGGCTATGACTTGATCTTTGACAGCATAATAGTGGGGCTTTACTATATTGTTCCTTGGCAGTCCATCTTTGCAGGGTTCCATCAGAGCCCTATGGGCTTTGTCCAGTTCCAGCCTGAGAGAAAGTTTATCTGGAATAATGTGTGAGATAAGTTCCTTGATTAGAGCTTCAGAATCTGTAAAGGATTCGGGGATTCCACAAACCCTGAAATTGTATCGGCGGCAGGGGTCAATTCCTGAGGAAAAAAGTGTGGGAAATCCCACCCAAGATCCACTTCCCCACCAAAAAAAAAATGATACGCTAATATGCATAATTACTAAACCGCATGTTTTTTTTTTTCGATCCACTGTACCTTAGTAATCCTTTATGTTACTGTCCGCTTCCTGTATATGGATAGTGTGAGGGTATTCCGTCACTTCCTCGATGCCGCAATGTCTCCTGGGAGCCTATGTTATTGTTCCCAGGAGATATTGCGGAGGTCTGCCGCGAGTTATCGCAGGATTTAGAAAGAACTTTAAGCAGTGACTCGAGCTGGGCATCGCCGCTTAGTAAAGGATTGGCTCGGGCGACTCGGCTGCTCTAGTCTTGCAAAGGGAACTGAGCTCCTGCTGTGAAAAAAGTGCAGGGACTCCGTTCCCACGCGTTCCCGCAGGACTTGAGCCCTGATCGGCGGGACCAATTTTCCAGGTCATCCATCTTGTTTAGCAATCTCCTGTGTAGGTCCTCAATACAGTCAGTATTTTGATTGGTTCTGCTAATTGTGTCATCAAGCGTGGTTTCAATGGTCCCTATATGGGAGCCCAGCTCTTGAAATTCTTGTTTCAGTTCCGATAGTATGCCTTTACTCGACTTGTCAAGCCCTTGCTCAAGTAAAGTAGAAAATCTGGCCAAAAGTATGGAGTGCTCTACTAGCGGTGGCTTTGCGCTAGGCGGAGGCTGTCCTCCATGCTCCCCTGACTTAGAACAATTTCACAGAGCGCTCTGTCTAAATCTGATTGGGAGGAAAATATGTCCCTTTCTGGGGACAGTGATGCAGCCTGAGAGACCCTGTTATTCTGCTCCCCTGCTGAGCCCTGTCCAGCTAGGTCTGGGAGTTGTGTCTGTCTGTCTGGTTGCAGCCCTTCTGTGTGTCTCGGTGCTGCCGCCATATTGGCCATGCAGGCGCCCTCCCTGTGTTCTGCTGCGGGAGGCTATGAGGCTGTTTTGGGCTTACCCCTGACCATGCACAGGATCCGGAAAGCAGCAGGAGTCAGACGGTGTGAGTAGAGGTAGCGGCAGAATCGTTATTCACTCGGGTGGAGGAAATTATACCGGTGGGGAGCGGAAGCTTCACACTGTCTCCATCTTCAGCTGCCCCCATGGACCATTTCCAAATGTTTATTTTTTGTTTTATATAATTTTGGGTACATTTGCATAGGATGGGGCTACATTCAATTACATCCCAAACCCTTTCTTGCTAACCAAAGAAGGCATCTTCAAAAAGGCATCCATTCTAAAGAAAGAAGGTAGTCAAAAGCTTGTGTAAAATTAAAAGGATCAAAAAATCATGTTAGTAGCATGGGCGTCCGCTGAAATTTTTTCAGGGGGGGACGCGCTTCGGCAGCGGCGATACACAGTCACATTTTACTCTTTCTTCAACTGCTAGCGGGGGTTAAAAGCGCCCCCCCCCCCAGTTAAAATGTTAAAACACCCCACTGTGCCCCCTGCATCTTTCAATATCTCTTTGTCACTACTGTGTACCCCCTCTCTACAACTGGACCTCTGGACCCCTTTTCATTACACAGCACCTCACAGCTCTGGACCCCTTTACATTACACAGCACCCCACAGCTCTGGACCCCTTTACATTACACAGCACCCTGCATCACTGGCCCGCTTTACATTACACATCACCCTGCTTCACTGGCCCCCTTTACATTACACAGCACCCTGCACCCCTTTACATTACACAGCACCCCTTTCCCTTGACTGAAACACTACACTATATTGACAGTATATTTATTTCAGGTCTAAAAGAGGAACCTTTGGAATGAGGGACAAATGGATTTGATCCCAGAAGAGGGACAGGCACTCTAAATAAGGAACAACTAGAAACTATGCCGTAGGCTACAACTCTGTGTTGTGTTTTCTCTGCCTTTCCAGACTTGCTAAAACACATCAGAAAATAGTCTAGTGTTACCTGTGGCACAAACAAAGCACAGGCCTGGTAAACGATATAAAATGGCGCTCCCCTCCCTCTGTCCTCTGGCGCTCGTATCGTGTGTCACAGAGCTGGGTCTGTGTGCAAGGTCCCGACCCCCCTAGTTTGGCTCGTGTTATAGGCGGAACACTAGAAGACTATAAGACGAGCTGAACTAGGGGGGCGGGACCTTTCACACAGACCCAGCTCCATGACATACGATACGAGCCCTGGAGGACAGAAGGAGGGAAGCGCTGCAGTCGCCGCTTAAAGCGGCCCCAGGGCCAGTTCGGCCCTGCTCCTGACTCTCCCTGGTGATTCCAGGGGGGGGCAAATGACCTTTCCTGTGCTTTAGTTGTATCCAGTGGAATAATGCTTAAGGGATGACATGGTGCTTCGCTCATATGTATGGTAATTATATTTGTAAAAGAGATTTGCTTACTGTATTACATGTCCCTGTAGGATTCTACATGTGGTTGACAACACAAAGCACCATAAAACTCTGCATGCCTTTGCATAAACTGAATTTCAGGAAATGGCTTAAAAAGGAACTGCAGTCTGCTCACATAATTTGTAATAAAGACATATTTGCCATTCTGAAGCTTCCTTCCAATCACTTTGCATATTATTTTATATATACTGTGATTTTGTATTTGCCAAATATGCTGCAGAAATCACCCTCCACTAAGTCTGGCTGCATCCATTTTAACTGTGGGCAGCTGAAGCTGCTGCCTGTTCACTTCCTGGATTTACACAGGCACACAGAGGCACACCTCCAGCTCTGCAGCTTTCATTGGCCCTCTTATGTCTCACCTCCCCTCCCTTCCTGGCAAAGTCTCACAGGAGTGAGAGAGAAAGAGCTGTTCATGAAGTCTTAAGCCTAGGCTAATGACCAGACAAGGAACAGGAAGTGGGCTGTACAAGGTATTTAGTGGCAGAAAAAAAAAGTTTTACTATCCAAAGTTAAAACAACAAGGGCAGAAGATTTGATAGATGGAAAAATGAAAAAAATGACTGAAGGTAGCTTTAAGTAGTGAATGCCATTTTTTTTAGATATACTATGTGAAAAAAGAGAAGATCAGTAAAACACATATTTGGAGTGTGATCCTGGATACCTTGTACCCTGCAATACTTATCTGACAACATAATCTCTATTCTTTAATTTATTTGATAACTTCAAATTCAGTGCATGCTTTCAGGTTATGCTTGATATCTTTTGTGTGTGTTCATTGTCTGTGTGCGTTAACCCACTTATGTATGTAAATATCTCTGGTGCTCATGTGAATCAAGCCTTGAAAATGTTCGCTCTTGAAACTTAGCTCTTTCATTTCTCCTAAATTTTGAGACTGCTTCAGTCATTGGCTGCCAGTTTGAGCTAAGACTTCTTCCTATTCAGCTTGCATTAGAAATGCCAACATTTCTCCATAAGAGGCCCTAGTCTCTTAGGCCGCGTACACACAGTCGGTCCATCCGATGTGAACGGTCCGAAGGACCGTTTTCATCGGTTAACCGATGAAGCAGTCTGATGTGCCTACACACCATCAGTTCAAAAACCGATCGAGTCCAACGCAGTGACGTGCAGAGAAAAATGAAGTTCAATGCTTCCAAGCATGCGTCGACTTGATTCTGAGCATGCGCGGGTTTTGAACCGATGCTTTTGCGTACTAACCATCTGTTTTGACCTATCGGTTAGGCGTCCATCAGTTGAATTTTAAAGCAAGTTCTAAATTTTTGGACCGAAGGATAACTGACCGATGGGGCCCACACATTGTCGGTTTGGACCGATGAAACTGAACTTCAGTCAGTTTTCATCGGTTTTGTCCAATCGTGTGTACAGGGCCTTAGTTTTACTGTTTCATCGTCCATTGTCACTATAGCACAGGAAGAGCATGAGTCGATATAGAGTTTCTGCCATTTTGATAACCTAATGCCGCGTACACGCGATCATTTTTCGGCTTGTAAAAAATGTTGTTTTTTAGCCTCTAGAAAAAACTATGTTTTTTCCAACTTCATCATTAAAACGACGTTGCCCACACATGATCGTTAAAAAAAAATGGTCTAGCAAAGCGCAGTGACGTACAACACGTATGAGGGCACTATAAAGGGGAAGTTCCATATGGATGGCACCACCCTTTGGGCTGCTTTAGCTGATTTCATGTTAGTAAAAGACGATTCGCGCTTTTCTGTGTGTTACAGCGTGATGAATGTGCTTACTCCATTACGAACGGTAGTCTTACCAGAACGAGCACTACCATCTCATAACTTGCTTCTGAGCATGCGCGGGTTTTTCATGTCGTTTAAGCCCACACACGATCATTTTTTTCAACCCGAAAAACTACATTGTTTAAAACGTCATTAAAAAATGCAGCCTGTTTAAAAAAAAAAATTGGCGTTTTTCAGAACCCGAAAAATGATGTGAAGCCCACACATGATCGTATTAAATGACATTTTTAAAAAACGTTGTTTTTTACATCCCGAAAAATGTGTATACGCAGCATAACTTTTCTTCCCATCACATTTAATGCCACTAAAAAGCTTTCTAAGCCTGGGTAATTTTTATCCATTTAGAAAACATGACCACCCTACTTGAGCTTGCTTAAAACAGCAAATTCACTAGACAACTGATAGATCTCAAAGTTAGATTTGTATTCTTCATTATTATGGTTTCAATATCATCCATTTAAAAGGCCTTTCTATTTCACTTTTGTCCATGCAGTTCTTCTCTTTTTACCAACTGGTATTTTTGTAATTGCTTTCTGATTAATTGATGACTAGTCTGTGAATGATTAAAAGTTACATATTTTGCTATATGGAGCCCATTCTTTCAAAAATAAATTACAAGAATACATTTTTGGTGGTCTACCTCTACATTGATTCTTGTATGAACCCTGTAAAATTAACAGCCTGATATTAGGGTTAAGGCTGGGTTCACACTATTTTCACATCCGACTCACAGCAGGGGTCCGGTGTGTCCACGTTCACTGTTTCACCCCAACTTGTTGGCTGAATTTGGACCGGAAACGGGCCAAAAGACGCGCAGAGATCCTGTGTGAATTTGCACCGGAGCCGCACCAGAGATACAGTATATATATATATATATATATATATATATATATATATAAATATATCTGTAGTACTACCCCCCGGAGGAGCTGCTGGTTTGTTATGGGTGGCACATTTACCTCGTGGCTCTCTGAATTCCTAGGGGTGTATGGTGCATATAGCAGAAGTAAAGGAATGTCCGTAACAGGTGTCTTTTGCTGTGCTCTTTATTACCCTGCTGGGTAAAAACAATAAACTTGTGGTGAAGAAGGTAGAGTTGAAAGAAGAAGGAGAATAACAAATTCAGGCATAGCAATAGGGAAATAGTCCTGCTCCCACGTGTAACACTTTTTTGCGCCACTCCTGCCTGAGTGGAAAAAGCGTAACTGGACAGGCCTCTCTCACTGACCTAGCAGCCAGAGTATCACTCGAACCTTTGAGAAGAAGTCTCTGCCACAGTCCCTTCTAGAATGGATTCTGCATGTCCCAGAATACATTGCAGCTGCTTCCTGCAGCTTATTACAGTCTCTCTGATTGGCTGCTGTAACTGTGCCTTTAAGTGGCTTACTTCTTCCTGCCAATAGGGGCGCAAGAGAGGCTACTGAATGCACAGTGTGTATGTGCTCATGTTACAAAAGACTCAGTCAGTGAAAAATAAAGAAGGAGGGAGTGAAAATTCCCCTTGCAGCTGCTGGCAGGCAGTTCTCACCTAACTTAAGCTGGAAAGCCTCTGTACATTGTTACAGCCAGCTTGGCGGGGTCGTGGGTTATAGAGTGAGACACCCGCTACACATATAAGAGGTAGTAGGTCACTAAACTGTATAGCTCAGTTGCTTCTGCATCAATGGCCATATAACATCTCCTAAAACAGCCAGTCACATTCTAACATAACATTAATGACATAACGGCCAGGTCATTGTAAAATAGTTGAGACAGTGAATTTACAATGGGTAACTTTTAAAAGAGATATCCGTCAGAAGATGGTCAAAGCTTAGCCTTCCACAGATGAACACAGGGGTGTGCATCTGTGAAACAACTGGGCAACAGGTGAGAGTAAAACCAGTGTAAATGGTGCAAAGTGGGTAGGTGTTCAAAACAAGTGGAAAGCATAGTCTGGCAAGTCAGTGGCCTGGAAAAGTGATATAATAGCAGTATAATAGCATTCCACAACCAATCTGTGTTAAAGTACACACACAATATTACAAAGTAGCTTTTTTACTGACAAATCAAATCTGTTCTTCAGGTTGCATTCATTCTGCATAAATGAGTTTTGTCATTCAGTGGCTCTGTTGACTGTTAAAGCTGAACCCTAGGATAAGAAAATATTGTCTAAATACAAGGGTCATGTGTATCTGCACTTGGAGTGCTTTATATATTTCTTCCACATCTATGCAGTAATCCAGGATGAAACGTTTCCTCTGTGCAGGAGCTTCCTGTAATGAAGAATAGCCACTGCTGCTTTCTCTCCTTTTGCAGGATGACTATCCACACCCTCTTGAAATTTTCCATAAGCAGCCTAAAGTGAGTGAACCTGCTGAGTCCCTCCCACAGGATATTTGCAGCACAGTGATGATGTCAACACTACTTTTACAATGTGATACCTGGGTTTGTAAAGACATTTGGTACACACAAAGAGGATATATATATATATATATATATATATATATATATATATATATATATTGTGACTAGTGACAGTCAGGGTCTAGGCTTGCAATCCTGCTTCAAAGTGGTCAGTATGAGAGCTGTGTAGCAGCAAAGTGCAACATAGTTGCATATCTTTCATTATGTTTAAAGCAGATGTGCCATGATATCAGCTGTTAAGCCTCGTACATACGACGGGAATCCGACCGTTTGTACACTCCATCAGACATATGTTGCCGGATTTTCCGCGAAACAAATGTTGGATGGCAGGCTTTAAAATTTTCAGCGGATAACGGTCTGTTGTCAGATTTTCTGATCTTGTGTACACAAGTCTGTCAGACAAAAGTCAAAAGTACAAACACGTATGCTCGGAAGCAATGCTTATCAAACACAACATTAGCAGAAAGTGCCCAAAGAGTGGCGCTAAAGAGCTGAAAAACACGTAGTTCGTCTAGTAGGTCACTACGTTCGTGTTAGTTGGCCAACAATTGTGTGCCATTTTTATGTAAGACAAAATCCAGGCACACGACCTTCGGACAAAAGTCAGACGATTTGTCTGCAGAAAATCCGATCGTGTGTACGAGGCTTTACACTTAGCACTTCATATAAGTGCCAGTAGGTATCTAAGGGTAGAACTCATTGTGGCATTGCTTGCAGCAGCAATTATTGCAGCAGCAATCAATGCAATAGTAAAAAAAAAAAAATGGAAAATATAAAATGGATCGATTAAACATTATAATCAGACTAAATAATATATGAATTAAAAATATCTAGATCCTCTCCCCATTAATCCCCAGACGCCAACAACTGAGTTGAATGTTCTAGATGATGAGTGTTTTTGATCATGCACGTCAAAGAAGTAAGTGTGCAATATAACTTCAAATGTTCTAGATTCCAAACCTGTGAAAATGTCACAATTTGATCTTGATCCTACCATAATATTACATAAATTAACTGCATTGCTTTGCAATGTAATGTCCAAACAAAAATAAATTCTTCCTCACCAAAAAGCAAGCTTTGACTTTCGGCTTTACCATTCTTCAATGTTACATATGATTCCCACTTCTGTGATATCCTTTTATCCACCTCAGCTTGCACATTTGAATACCCAGCAATTTTTACATTTCTGCTAAGGGTAGGGTGACCAGATATCCCCGGTTTCCAGGGAAGTCCCCGGATTGAGGACACTGTCCCCGAACCAAGTCTGTCCCCGGGTTTGTCCCCGGATTGGATTTAAACAGGGGCTGGGGCAATTTCAAAGACAGTCAGTGCAGAATTTTAATTGTGCCCCTTTCTGATGATCATATGCTGGTCAGAGCGGAGGGACCATTTCTTCAGTTACGGGCGAATGTCCATTCAGCTCCGCTCGCATGTTCCTCTGCCTTGGCTCAAGTGGAGTGATCTTCCTCCACTCCCCTCCCAGTAGTAGCCGTTAGTTGGAGAGTGAGACTTGAGAGGCTGTGGGACAGGCGCCGGCAGCGATGGGCAGAGAGAGGCAGCTTAGCTTAGCTGACGATGTCCAGCAGCAGGAACAGAGGGAAAGCGGATCCGATCTTGGGGCTGCCAGTGCCTCTCTGGCATAATGAATGGTATCATAACTCACGGGCAGCAGGCACTCTATCATGGCTCTGGCTGGCTCTGGCACAGTGTGTCACATAACAAAATCAGCACCCAGCAGCCATGATAGAGTGCCTGCTGCCTGTGAGTTATCATAATTCTGATGATGTTAACCAGTTGCTGATCGCCTGATAGCAGATTTAGTGATACAGGGCAGGCGCGCTGTGCAATATCATGTATATACTGTACGTGATGCTGCATTTCTGGGTATGGGAGCCAATCAGCGGCTCCGGCGGACTCGATGTCCACCGGTACCTGCTGATCGTTATGTACATGTGCAGAACAGTGGTCTGCCTATGTAAACAAGGCAGATCGCCGTTCTGTCAGTATGGAAGACACTGATCCTCTGTGCCTGCAAAAAAGGTACAGGGATCAATGCGTTCCCTTAGAAAAAGCACCTCCCCCACATTAAGAAAACACTTGTGAGGCACACATTTAACCCTTTGATTGCCCTAGATGTTATCCCCTTCCCAGCCAGTGTCATTAGTACAGTGACAGTGCATATTTTTACCACTGATCACTGTATTAGTGTGACTTGTTCCCGCAAAGTGTCACTTAAGCCTCGTACACACGATAGGTTAACCAGAGGACAACGGTCTGAAGGACCGTTTTCATCGGTCGAAACCGATCGTGTGTGGGCCCCATAGGTTATTTAACCTTCGGTTAAAAAAAAGACAACTTACTTTAAAATTTTACCGATGGATTGGTAACCGATAGGTAAAAACCGATCGTTAGTACGCACAACCATCGGTTAAAAATCCACGCATGCTCAGGATCAAGTCGACGCATGCTTGGAAGCATTGAACTTCGTTTTTTTCAGCACGTCGTTGTGTTTTACGTCACCGCGTCCTGACACGATCGTTTTTTTAACTGATGGTGTGTAGGCACGACGGACCATCAGTCAGCTTCATAGGTTAACCTATGACAACGGTCCTTCAGACCATTGTCCTCTGGTTAACCTATCGTGTGTACAAGGCCTCATTGTCCGATTTGTCCCCCGCAATATCGCAAGTCCAGCTATGAGTTGCTGATTGCCACCATTAATAGTAAAAAAAAAATGTCCCCGGATTTCATTTTAAAAATCTGGTCGCCTTAGCTAAGGGCCTGTTTATTTGGCGATAACTTTACATTAAAGCAATACATATGTTGTTGTTTACAGAACAAGCAAAGCTTTCCTTGGTGATATTGTCTTGCAAAACATTATTTTATTTTCTACATAAAAACAAAATATTTAAAAAATAAAAAGTGCACTTTTTCTACTTTGATTAGTGTTCTTTAAAAGAAAATAAATGTATGCATTTTATTCTATAATTTGTCCCCTTTAAAATTACACTAACGTTATATTTCTGGTATAAAGCAAGGCAAAGTTATCTAGCTAAGAAATTTATATTTTGCACTTTTTTTTTGTTGACAAACAAAATATATAAAAATGAATGAACAGGTTTATTGTTAATGGTTTAAAAATAACTGAAAAATAATAGTTAAGCGGAAAAGGGAGAAAGGACTTAATTAGGGCTGATTAGGGTTAACTAAGGGTAATAAGAGGTTAAATACTAACATATTATATTTAAAAAAATAAAAAAAAATTATGAGCAAAGTTGCTTTAACTAACATCATATGCAGATAAAAGGACATGCATTTGATTTGCAGATGAATGAAACAAGGTAAACAGAAACTTTTAAAACATTTTGGGCCAGATTCTCAAAGAGTTACGTCAGCGTATCAGCAGATACGCCGACGTAACTCCGAATCTAAGCCCGTCGTATGTTTAAATGTATTCTCAAACTGAGATACACTTAAACATGCCTAAGATACGACAGCCTGCGCCGTCGTATCTTAGGGTGCAATATTTACGCTGGCCACTAGGTGGCGCTTCCATTGCGGTCAGCGTAGAATATGCAAATGAGTCGTTACGCCGATTCACGAACGTACGCTTGCCGTTGCAGTAAATTTACGCCGTTTCCGTAAGAGATATGCGGCGTAAAGATAAACATGCCCCCTAGGTGGCGTATCCAATGTTAAGTATGGCCATCCTTCCTGCGTCAAAATGTGAAAATTTGACGTTGTTTGCGTAACTCGTCCGTGAATGGGGCTGAACGCCATTTACGTTCACGTCGAAATCCTTGCGACGTCATTTAGCGCAATGCACATCGGGAAATTTTAGGGTCGGCGCATGCGCAGTACGTTCGGCGCGGGAACGCGCCTAATTTAAATGATCCACGCCCCCTACCCGGATCATTTGAATTAGGCGGGCTTGCGGGGGATTTACGCTACGCCGCCGCAACTTTACAGGCAAGTGCTTTGTGAATCAAGCACTTGCCCGTAAAACTTGCGGCAGCGTAACGTAAATGTCATATGTTACGCCGCCGCAGATTTGCCAGATTCTACGTGAATCTGGCCCTTTAACTCTAAATCATGCTAAATTGTCGCTGATCTATTGGTTGAAGCGCATAGGGCAGAGTCGAGCTGAGTAACGTCAGAAGCTATCTCAGGCTATACATGCTGTTGGATCAGGACGAGAAGGTGATTTATTTACGTGTTTATGTTAATAAAAATTTAAGTTTCTGTCTTGTATTCCCTCAGAGTTATGATGTGTTTACTGATAATGTGATTTGAGCTCCTGTGATATAGAGAGTTAAAGTATCCAGTAAGCAGGAAAGTGTGATAATATAGGTTGGTGAAGACATTGTGGTTTTTAATATTTGTGACCCAAGCTGGAGGTATATAGAGTTCTGTGGAAAAGTAGAGGACATTTTTAATTGGTATGGTTGAATAAAGACAATAGTCCATCTAGTTCAACCTGTGTTCATGTGTAAGTAGAAAATCATGTCCCTTATCCCCGTATATTGTTTTCGCAAAGATGCATGTCCAAGAGTCTTTTAAAACTATCCATACTTCCTGGCGACACCACTGATTGTGAAAGAGAGTTCCACATCCTTTCACTGACAGTGAAAAAAACCCTATGCAGATTAAGGTTAAACCGCTTCTCTTCCAGTCTCATCGTGTGGCCCCATGCTCTCTTATACTCCCTGGGACTGAAAAGTTTCATACTTACACTGGGATCACGGTTGAGGTATTTGTATATTGCTATCATATATCCTCTCAAGCATCTCTTCTCCAGTGAAAATAAATTTAGCACTTGTAGTCGTCGTTCCTCATTATTGAGGTCCTCTAGTCCCCATATTAATCTAGTTGCCCTTCTCTGGGCTCTCTCCAGCTCTAGCACATCCTTTCTGAGGATTGGTGACCAGAACTGAACGGAATGCTCCAGATGGGGCCGAACCAGAGTTTTATAAAGTGGCAGTATCATCGTTTTATCCCTGGAGTAAATTTCCTTTTTAATGCATGCTAATATTTGTCTGGCTTTGGTAGCTGCAGCTTGACATTGCATGCTATTGCTCAGTTTGTCTTCTACTAGGACCCATAGATCCTTCTCCATACTGAAATCCCCTAGGGGTTCTCCCCCATATGAGTAATTTGCGTTTATATTTTTACCCCCCAAGTGCATTACCTTACATTTACCAATTGTAAACTTAATTTGCCATCTAGTAGCCCACTCCATTAATTTATTCATGTAAACTTGTAAAGTTTCAATATCCCCACAGCCAGTTTTCTATCCAAGAACAACCCTATAGTCTATACCCACTGACCTTAGTTTGTAGAGTAACCGTTTGTGAGGGACTGTATCAAATGCTTTTGCAAAATCCAGATACACCACATCTACTGGCCTACCTTTGTCCAGATGGCAGCTCACTTCTTCCTAGAATGTTAATAGGTTGATTTTGGCAAAGGCGGCCTTTCGTAAACCCATGCTGATTACTGCTAATTATACCATTTTCATCTGCAAATTTTTGGATATGGTCCCTTATCATCCTCTCAAATAGTTTACATACTACTGATGTATAAACTGACATGCCTATAGTTTCCAGGAATGCATCTCTGCTCTTTTTTGAATATTGGTACCACGTGGGCTTTTGACAATCAGCTGGTACCAATCCTGTCTGTATGCTGTCCATGAAGATTAGGAATAGCGGTCTGGCTATAACCTGACTGAGTTCTTTAAGGACTCTCGGGTGTAAGCCATCTTGTCCTGGTAATTTATTTATGTTGAGCTTCTGTAATCCTTTCCAGCCTCTGTTAGCCACAAGTGTAGATCTGTGATGTGTTACTAACAATACAGTCGTGTTTGTTATACCTTTTCCTATGTGATAACTGAAGAGAAGAAAGCATTTAGTACAGCTAAACTATCATCTGTAACTATCTTCCCTTCCTCGTCCTTTATGGTGCCTATGTGTTCCGACCTTGCCTTTTTTACTGTTACTATATATTAATAAAATTTGGGGAAATGTACTCAAGAATCGTAAGCATTTTATATGTGTAGCACTACCCCCTGGAGGAGCTGCTGGTTTGTTTTGGGTGGCACATTTTCCTCTTGTCTCTCCGAATTCCCAGGGGTGTATGGTGCATATAGCAGAAGTAAAGGAATGTCCGCAACAGGTGTCTTTTGCTGTGCTCTTTATTACCCAGCCCGGTAAAAACAATAAACTTGTGGTGAAGAAGGTAGAGTTGAAAGAAGGAGAATAGCAAATTCAGGCGTAGCAATAGGGAAACAGTCCTGCTTCCACATGTAACACTTCTTGCGCCACTCCTGCCTGAGTGGGAATAGCGTACCCAGACAGGCCTCTTTTACTGACCTGGCAGCCAGAGTATCGCTCGAACCTTTGAGGATAAGTCTCTGCCACAGACCCTCCTGGAATGAACTGGAACCTTTTGGGAGAAGTCTCTGCCACAGACCCTCCTGGAATGCATTCAGTGAGAAACATCTGCCACAGGCCCTCCTGATTGTGGTTACGGAGATGAACCTCCTTGGTAGAATTATGCCTGGATCTCCTTCAAGTTGCTTTCAGGTACCGACTGACAGGTGACCAGCCTCTCAGTGTCCGGATACCTCGATCCCCGGTGGATTGTCGAGACCCCATTGGATCACCAGCCTCTCATTGGCTCTCCTTAGATGGACTCCCCACCGAACAGCTATCCAGGGTTGGGAACCCAGTCGACCACTGGGCTCCCTGCCACAGCTCAAATGTTCCAGACCAACATGCTCCCGGAACCAGGAACTCCGCGTGGCACTCGAGCCCCGGCCCGGTAGGCCATACCGCCGGGGCGCCGTGGTGCAGACACCCTAAAGGTGGATGCCACACATGAAGAAGACCCAGAACTATGGGCGTCTGCCCCATAAATACCCTCCCCCAGCATGCAAAGCAAGGCCTAACCCTCCTGATTAGCTTGACTCCACTGCTGCCATCTACTGCCCTGAGGTGGGAAGAACCCCCCAGTACAACAGATTGAGCCCACAGCACAGCCAAGCTGAGACAGAGACCCAAATCTGATCACATTAATCAGATCAGAGTTTAACTAACACTCTGATCTCCCTCTAAATTTAAATAGCACCGGTACTTTGAAGAAACCAGGCGCTACATATGTATTCAATTTTATGAGCAGCACTATCCTTTTTGTTTGTAAGGAGATCCAACATCAAATATATTTTTATTATAACTAATGTGCAAGTGTAAAATGTACTGTTTATTACCCATCAACATTGCAAGGCCCAAGCACCAGGGGCTCAAGCTCTGTGTCTCCTTTTCAATGACTTTGTCTGTGAGGGCAAGAAACCTTTTCTCTGCTGCAGTTAAGGGACAGTTATAGGTCACTACCACAGCCTATCACAGAACAGTGAAAGGAGAAAAAACACACTGATGATTTAATCTCTATGTTTCTATGCTCTCTCCCTCTATCAGCGCTATGTCTCTTTGTTAGCATGTGAGAACTGCAGGACTGACTGTCTGCTTGAGCTGCTTATCCCTTTCCTTACCTTAGCTGTACTGTACAGGGAATTGTAAGAGGCTAGTAACAGGTAAAATTCCAGAACATACACTGCTTGCATTTAAAAAAAAATACATTTTATAAATTATTAATGCATACAGAGCTGCATTAATTTGTGTTATTTTTATTTCTGTCTGTTGCTGTTGCAGGGTTGCCATAATATAAACAACATGTAAACATTAACAATACCCATAGCATGTAATCTGCCTGGCGTTACAATAAATTCAAAACAGTGTGACTGTAAGAGAAGCCCAGTTCATGTTGGAAGAAGAAGGCTATTGCATGCTCATGCACATGCTCATAATTATGAGCAAAGGCTCATTGCGCAACAGGCATTGGCACATTCACGCAAATATATTGGTGTGTGCAGAATCCGTATGTGCATGCACCAAATGGCCTATTTAAGCTGGGCTATGACATGAATGGATTGCTGAGTGATCTTCAGCTAGTTCCTGCATAACCTGAGCCCTGACCTGCCTTACCTGTGTATGACTTGGCTTGTTCCTGATCTGTCTTTGGATTTCTGCCTGCCTAGTGTGACCTCAGCTTGTGTTCTGACTCTGCTCCTGTCTTGCACTCCTGTACCTTGCTGCCTGGCTGCTGATGACCTTCTAGCTTGTGTTCTGGCTACGCTCTTGTCTGTCGATCAAGTGTCACGTGTTTCAATTCCTGGTTTCTGCCTGGTAATCTATGGTCATCTACTTCCTGCAAACACCAGCTGGCACTGCCTGCTACAATGACCCTCTTGCCACTCTGTGGTGTTGCACCTCCTGTCATCACTACCACACTGTACCCTGTACATAGCACCCTCCTGAACCCTGCACTTTGTATGTAGCACCTCCTGAACCCTGCACTATGTACATAGCACCCTCTTGAACCCTGTACTGTATACATAGCACCCTCTTAAACGCTGCACTCTATATGTAGCATGCTCCTGAACCCTGCACTCTGTATGTAGCACCCTCCTGAACCCTGCACTCTGTACGTAGCACCCTCCTGAACTCTGTACGTAGCACCCTCCTGAACCCTGCACTCTATATGTAGCACCCTCCTAAACCCTACACTTTATATATAGCACCTTCTGGAACCCTGCACTCTTTACATAGCACCCTCTTGAACCATGCACTCTGTACACAGCACCCTCCTGAACCCTGCACTCTATACATAGCACCCTCCTAAACCCTGCATTCTATACGTAGCACCCCCTGAACACTGTGCTCTGTATGTAGCACTCTCATGAACCTTGCACTCTGTATGTAGCACTCTCCTGAACCCTGCACTCTGTACATAGTACCCTACTGAACCCTGCACTCTGTAGGTATCACCCTACTGAACCCTGCACTCCACTGCTGCTGCATACTCACCCCTTCCCCCCAGTGGAAAGGTCGGGGCATGGTTTAGTTCCTGCACCTATTTTTCGAGAAAAAGGGACTAGGTATATGGGTATAAATATTAAGAAAAAGTCTTTTAAAAAAAAATCTTACAAAGAATATGTAAAAAGGAAATTAAAGCACCAAAAATTCAATAAAAACAACAGGTTGTGAAAGAGAGAAGGACAAACCCCAAAAATTATTCACGTATAATAATAGTAAAAAGGTTAGGTCTGAACGTAGGCAATATAAAAGATAATTTAGAATTGGTCACTGGGGACAATGAGAGGGTATAATTATTAAATACTTTCTTCAGCTCTGTGTATGCAAAGGTAAATGGGGTACTAAAGTGGATATAATTGGTGATAGTATTGACATAGCCTCAAAAGAACCCAAATTGCTCAAAACTAATATGGCCCAGAAACATTTAGACAACATAAAGGTGAATAAACACTTTGCCCAGATGGCTTACATCCACATGTCCTTAAAGAGCTGAGCTCTGTTATTTCAAAGTCATTGTTTTACATTTTTAGAGACCCTTTAATGACTGACTCAATATCACTAGATTAGTGCCAGGCCAATGTGGTTCCTATATTTGAAAAGGATCAGAATCTTTACCAAATAACTAACAGGCCAGTAAGTTTAGCTCCTATAGTTGGGAAGATACTTGAGAGTTTTATATTTATTTTAAAACACACAGAAGGATTTTTGCAGTAATAGACAGCATGGATTCAGAAAGATCAAAGTTGTCAAACAAATGTGCATTCTCATGAGGAAGTAAGCAAAAGCTTAGACAAAGGAATGGCTGTGAATTTAGTATACACGGACTTTGCAAAAGCCTTTGACACAGTTTTGCACACATGGATAATGTGTAAGTAAAAGATTCTACAGTCTTAGAAATGGAGTTTGTAATTGGATAGAAGACTGGCTAAAAGACTGTATTCAGAGAGTAATGATTCATACTCTGAATGGTCTAAAGTTATTAGCGGTGTTCCCTAAGTTCCAGTGTTGGGACCCTTCATTTATCACCTATTTATAAATGATATGTGATATACTGTATGTAGTGTATAAAAGCTATTTAGTAAAATAAAGTCCTTACATAATTTCATCAACTTACAGCAGACCTCAAAGCACTATTTAATTGGCAACTTTTATGTTGTAAAGTGCTATGTTAACTCTTGGACCTATATAAATCCTGTATAATTATTATTATTATAATAATAATAATAACTGTGTGGCAAATGATGTTTAATGTTGATTAATGTAAAGCTATGCCCTGGCTAAAAACATGCATGCATCATACATACTAGGAGTAGTACAACTGGGGGAATCAATGAGTGACAAGGACTTGGGTTGTTCTGGTCTATCCTATACCCATTAATAGCATGAAATGCCAAGGTGAAGTTTCTAAAGCAAGTAAACTACTTTCTTGTATTTAAAGAGACACCAGAGCGAGATATTTTGCCCTGTACAAAGCATTAGCATGACTTCATCTGGAAGATAAAGTTCACTTTTGGGCACCAGTTCACAAAAGAAGAAAGTGCAAAGCGAAGGGCAACCAAACTAATAGTGGAAGATTACAGTAGCTAAACTGAATTTATTATTTATGATCACCATGCATAAACACATAAGTGATCCATATAGTGAACTTGGTGTTGAGTTATTCACTTCATAATATCCCTACAAAGGACAAGTGTGCACTCTATGTCTGGAGGAACATACAGTAAATGTAACCTCTATATACAGAAATGCTTCTTCACAGTATGTAGAGCAGGTCAGGGTGACAGGGTGGTTGTCATGTCCTCTATGCTTTTCTCCCTGGGGTGGGATCTTCTGGGCTACGATAGGCACAAGGAGCAGGATCACTTTACTACACAAGGGGGGTTATTTACGAAAGGCAAATCCACTTTGCACTGCAAGTGCACTTGGAAGTGCAGTCTCTTTAGATCTGAGGGGAAGAGCTGAAATGAGGGGAAGCTCTGCTGAGTTTATCATCCAATCATGTGCAAACTAAAACGCTGTGTTTTTTTTTTCCTTGCATGTCCCCCTTAGATCTACAGTGACTGCACTTGAAAGTGAAACTTGTAGCGCACTTGTAGTGCAAAGTGGATTTGCCTTTCGGAAATAACCACCTTGGGGTATCTTTACTTTTTTGCAGTTTTTATCAATTCCCTGGGACAAGGCTGAGGCTGCCTTGGGGAGATACTTGTCCCTAAGGGGGACCTCTGCTGTTAGAGATGAACATACACTGTGTACACTTTGACCATAACCGTTCTCCAGTTAACTCTCGGGACCCCATTACAAGTACACCTTCTCTGTACCTGCATTTAGAAAGGACACGCTGAGCTAATCCACAATCCGCCTGTCCGGTGTATTCTACTACCATTCCCGAGTAGTGGAGTGGGCCCCACTGTGCACCTTGTGCAGGCTCCACACGTGCACTTAACTCTTACATTTCTGTACCGCTATACAGGATGGGAACCTCTGCGGCGCAGAAAGGTGCAAAAGACAAGATATAATCCAACATTCAGAGAGACATAATTCTTCCCTACAACCCTAACTCACGGTTTGTGCTGCCCTAGCATACCTGCAAACCTGTCAAGTTTACATTCATTTTAAAGCTAAATTCAGGCTGGACAATAATTTGCATGTTAGGTATTCAGCGATATAAATGCCTATAGAAAACTGATCTAAATCATAAACATAGTGACATTGCTATGTAACATTTGTTACTAAAGTACTATTTGTACAACAAAAAACTATATTGTAAATTTAAGGGTAAAATTTCATGGTGGATAAAAGCATTTCTTCATAGTGCCAGATATCTGAAGGGGAGAGCTTGTTGCCTGAAGCACACTATGATTTCATGACTTGACGTAAACCTTTACAAGACTGGGGCATTTTTGACAGGTCGACAGCCAGTCAGATTGGGGTAATTTCAGGAGAACATTGAAAGTCCAATATGCCTTGTGGATAATTCTGAATTGGACCTCTCACTCCAGGCCTCAGCTGTGACTGCTTTCCATAGGCCTAGTCCACTGGCCTGTATTAAATACCAAAGGCTTTCTCAACAGATAAACTTGTGTTTTTAATAAAGGTTTGTTTTTTTCAATAAATGATTAAAAAGCATGTTCTCTTCTTCCCAGGAATAACCAAGCTGGTATGCTCCTCTAGTGGGCTACTATCCTCATATTATTTATTTTATTCTATTTATTTCAGGTACTTATATAGTGCCATCGATTTACGCAGCGCTTTTACATATACATTGTACATTCACCATCATACTAGCCTGCATGCCCTTCAACATTGGGAGATGTTTTGATTAGGATTTCCCCAAAAACCAGGGGACCCCTATCTAAGCACTAATGCTGATGGGCACCAAGCTCTACAAGAGTGCAGGAGAGGGTGCCAGCAAGTGGAGTTGTTTTTGTGTCACCTACCTGCCCCTCAGAAGGGACAAGTAGGTGATCATCCTCTTCTTAGTAATCTGGATGTAAGGGTCCTTTTTGACTCCTAACCAGTTGAACGTGCATACTGGTAATGGTAAGACTGAAAAAAAAAACACAATAAACAAAAATACTTTATTCAATCTATTATTTAATAACATTTACCTTCCAGATTCCAGATGTCCAAAGCTATCCTGTGCTGTCTGATCCACCATTGATAGTTCAAAAAAGGAGGAGCATGCAACCCCTCCCCCAACCTGTTTGAACAGTGATGAAGTTTCTGCCACTGGAATGGTTTTAAAGGGTCACTAAAGGAAACATTTTTTTTAGCTGAAATGACTGTTTACAGGGCATAGAGGCATAATAGTTAACTGATTCCTTTTAAAAATGATTAAAAATAGATAAAAAAAAATCATATAATGTGCCTGCAGTGTAGTTTCGTTTTTGCTGTTGTTTGCTGGTTCTTTGATGTACAGAGAGCCAATAGAGGGCAGTCAGCCAATAGAGAGCAGTGATACTTTGTCTAAAACTCCTCAGCACCAATCCAGTTTCGTTTTACACACAGTAATCACACCTCCTTGATTAGTGGCCACCGTGAGAAATCTCCCAGTACTGTGGTTATCAGGAAACAGGCAACCAGGAAGTGTCCAGAACAGAGAGGATTTACAGCAACATGAAAGCAAAAACGAACAATGAGGACATGAAACCAGGACTGCAGTAAGGTAAAGGAAGCTATTTAGCTAAAAAAAAAAATTCCTTTAGTGACCCTTTAAGTGTCCAGGGAACCCTGAGGATGGCGTTTCTCATGATTCCACTGCCCATATACTTTCTAAACAAAGGGCCAGTTTATTGTCGATCAGACTGTGGCCAGTGGGAGTGGAGATATTTCTGGCATCAGCAGGAGTAAACATTGCCACATTTGATATTGGGGGAGGAATATCACTGGGAGAAATAGTGCCTGAATGTTGGTGTCAGTGTGAGAAATTGTACCCCATTGTTGAGATCAGTTGGCAGAATAGTGCCTTGTGGGAGGAATAGTGCCCCAAGGGCCAGATAACTGTAAGCAAATGGCCCTTGGGACGCAGTTTGAAGACCACTGGTCTAAACCATCAAACAACAATTATCACAAGTGATACACTGGAATTGCAACAATCATAATATTCTATAGCCAAATGTAACTGCAACTAAAACTGTGCATATCGTAAGAAAGAGTCTACTTAAACAAAACAACTTCCAAAACAGTGTCCTTGTAAATAAAGTGCCTAGTACAAAATATGTTTAAACAATTTTCAGTGACTCCCTAAGAGACAAGCACTCACCAGATGGTATTGACCACTTAGCTCTAAGTTGGTCAAAATATGTATTTTAGCTGGATCCACTCTCTTCACTCCTTTCCCCTGCTCCAATGTGTAGGCTCTACTTTCAGTAGCAACTGAGAAGAAGGAGAAGAGGCTCACATGGTGTAAAACCTTTTAAAACTTTATTAAAACACAATATAAAAAGATCTCACATTTCCATATGCTATACAGTACAGTTTAACAAGTGCCTTATTGGACAATTCTACCTTCATGGATCAGGAATGGGGCCGCTGATATTTCCAGTTGGATGTGATGACATCACAGACTAATTCCACTCCACATGTTTCATGGAAAAAACGATTTCCTCAGGAATGGTCATTGGAGGAGGAGAAAGGAGTAAAGAGAGAGTAGGTACAGCTAAAATGCTAATTTTTACCTATAGATACACTTTACCATGTTAAAGCGGATGTGCCATGGGAACAAAATATTAAAAGTCAGCAGCTA